>NC_135232.1:931824204-932455871 GCF_051348905.1 Ranitomeya variabilis | reverse complement strand
GCACCTTCAGGAGCAGGGCTGGTAACCCCGGATAATTTTTCAGGAAGCACTGCACCACCAGGTTCAAGGTGTGATTCAGGCAAGGTATGTGTTTCAGTTCTGAAAGAGCTATGGCAGCCATAAAATTCATTCCATTATCACTGACTGCCTTGCCTGCCGCAAGATGTACACTGCCCAGCCATGACTGAGTTTCCTGCTGCAAGTACTCAGCCAGTACTTCCGCGCTGTGTCTGTTGTAGCCCAAACACTTCATTTGTAACACAGCCTGCTGATGCTTACCACTAGCTGTTTGATAATGGGACACCTCATGTGCAACACTGGCAGCTGTGGATGGAGTTGTCGTGCGACTGCGCTGTGTGGACGAGCTTTCGCTTAAAGAGGAGGAGGGGTGGCGAATGCCTACAGCCAACTGTTTCCTAGACCGTGAACTAGGCAGAACTGTCCCACTATGGCTGTCCCCTGTGGAGCCTGCATCCACCACATTAACCCAGTGCGCCGTGATGGACACGTAACGTCCCTGGCCATGCCTACTGGTCCATGCATCTGCTGTGAGGTCCACCTTTCCACTGACTGCCTCAGTGCAGGGACAATGCGGTCTTTGACATGCTGGTGGAGGGCTGGGATGGCTTTTCTCGCAAAAAAGTGCCGACTGGGTAGGTCATAGCGTGGTACTCCGTAGGCCATCAGGTCTTTGAAAGCTTGGCTTTCAACCAACCAGTAGGGCATCATCTCTAACGAGATTAGTCTAGCTATGTGGGTGTTTAAACCCTGTGTACGCGGATGATAGGATGAGTACTTTCTTTTCCTAACGAGAACCTCTTGTAGGGTGAGCTGGACTGGAGAGCTGCATATGGTGGAACTAGCGGTGGTGGTGGACATGGCGGATTGAGAGAGGGTTGGTGTTGGTATTCTTGATGTTGGCCTACATACAGTGTTTTCTACCAATAACCTTGTGTTTCCCTGACTGCTTTGGCCTTGCGACGATACCTCCACATTTACTGCTGGTGTTGTCCTATCCGGTGGGCTTACAGTGAGGGAAGCAATGTAGCGTTGCTGACTACCTTCATTCTGAGCTGGTGCACCAATGGTACGTGATGCTTGGTAGTTAGTCCAGGCTTGCAAGTGCATACTGGTTAAATGTCTACACATGCATGTTGTATTTAAATTTTGAAGATTCTTCCCTCTGCTAAAGGTCTTTGAACATTTCTTACAGATAACTTTTGACTGATCATTCGGATCTTGGTTAAAAAATTGCCACACTGCACTCTTCCTACTATCGAATACCTTTTCAGGCATTGCGCGCCATGCTACTTTCACTGGATGGCCACGCTGTCCTAAGACTGCTTTCGTTTTTGACACACGTTTTTGGCCTGATACGGGCCTGCCAGATGACAGCTGTTGCGATGTAAATGGCTGCTGCGGATCATCCTCCTCCGCTTCTGAGCTACTGGCAGCGGCACCCTCTTCCCCCAATGGCTGCCAATCCGGGTCAACAACTGGGTCATCTATCACCTCCTCTTCAGTGTCATGTGCACCTTCCTATGTGTCACCATGTAAGGTGCTATAGCGTTCGGGACGGGGCACCATAGTCTCAACAGGGTCAGATTCTGGCTCAGTACACTGCGAGGGCAATGTAGTGTTCTGAGTCAATGGAACAGCATAATAATCTAGCTGTGGCTGTGCATCAGTGCACTCCATGTCCGATTCATCTTGTCATGGGCAGTTAACAATTTCCCTTTCTAACCCAGGCACGGTATGTATAAAGAGCTCCATGGAGTAACCTGTGGTTTCGCCTGACGTATCCTTCACTTTTGGTTTGGATGAAGGACGCAAGGAAATGTCTTGTTCCTGACCGGGAGCATCCACTGACGACTCGCTGCTTTTATATTTTGAACTTTCAGAAGAGGAGGTGAAAGAGCTAGAGGCTGAGTCAGCAAGGAAAGCCAAAACTTTTTCCTGCTGCTCCGGCTTTAAAAGCTGTTTTCCTACTCCCAGATAAGGGAGCCTTCGAGGCCTTGTGTAGCCAGACAATGACGCTGGCTCAACACCTGCAGCCTTAGGTGCCATTTTGCTTTTCCCACTACCACCAGATGCTCCACCACTACCACCACCATCAGTACCAGCTGGCAACGACCGCCCATGGCCTCTTCCACCAGACTTCCTCATTTTTGGGAAAATGTAACCAAAATAACAACCGTTACAGTAAAACAAGGTAGAAGGTGTATATTAACTTGTTGAGAATTTAAATCTCCTTTTTATTTTGGGGAGACAGCACCACAACTCAGGCAGCCCAGTGTATAACACAACACAATGTAAGTGGCAGAACGTGGCTGGCTGATATACGACAAACTAACAGAACTGACGTATATCCACTTTGTGAGAATTTGAATCTCCCTTTTTTTGGGGGGAGACTGCACCCAAACTCAGGCCCTGTGTATAAAACAATGCAATGTGAGTGGCAGCAAGTGGCTGACTGATATACGACAAACTAAGAGTATTGAGGTATATCCACTTTGTGAGAATTTCAACCTCACTTTTTTTTTGGACACAGAACCCAAACTCAGGCCTAGTGTATAAAACAACACAATGTGAGTGGCAGCAAGTGGCTGGCTGATATACGACAAACTAAGAGGACTGAGGTATATCCACTTTGAGAGAATTTGAATCTCACTTTTTTAGGGGGAGACTGAACCCAAACTCAGGCCCAGTGTATAAAACAACGCAACGTGAGTTGAGGCAAGTGGCTGGCTGATATACGACAAACTAAGAGGACTGAGGTATATCCACTTTGTGAGAATTTGAATCTCACTTTTTTTTGGGGGGGAGACTAAACCCAACCTCAGGCCCAGTGTATAAAACAATGCAATGTGAGTGGCAGCAAGTGGCTGGCTGATATACGACAAACTAAGAGGACTGAGGTATATCCACTTTGGGAGAATTTGAATCTCATTTTTTTTGGGGGGGAGACTGAACCCAAACTCAGGCACAGTGTATAAAACAACGCAATGTGAGTGACAGCAAGTGGCTGGCTGATATACGACAAACTAAGAGGACTGAGGTATATCCACTTTGTGAGAATTTGAATCTCACATTTTTTTGGGGGGGAGACTTAACCCAAACTCAGGCACAGTGTATAAAACAACGCAATGTAAGTGGCAGCAAGTGGCCTTCACCCGCCAGGACACGGACCGTGTCAGCACCTCCCACTATACCACCGACGTTGGTCTCCAGGACTCCCTTGTTCCCCTCTGCGCTGCATAAGGGATTAAGCAGACACATCCATCCTTCGTGATGGAAAAGCACTCCATGCTGATATCGCAGACTATCTATTCCCTGTCGGCATAACTCTGCACGGCTAATCGTATATGCAATAGATGGTATGGTGGCATATATTCACCTTTACAGGCCCTCTTTGATTGGCATGCAGGCCCTGCATCCCTGATTTGGGCTAGAAACTTGTCTATCTCCACCGCCGATTGTACACGCATGATGCAACAAACTTTGATAGAAACGAATAATCAATAAGGCACTGTATTGTGAACAAGGCCACTGTGTGGCCGAAACGTTAAAACTGCCAAAATCACCTTCCGTTTCATCTGCATCACCATAGTTTAAATAAATATTCACTTCAACAAAGAACCTTGTTTTTCTGAACTGGATGAGTGCAGTGATTTTTTGCATACTTATGGTTTGTGGGACTGCTGGTTCCTTTCACATGCACCTCCGAACCCTGTGACTAGTCGAGTGCTAACTCTTCGTCTTCTCTCCTCAGTGCAAGACATATGAAAGCCCACATAGAGTTTGCTAAAAAACACATGAAGGACTCCCAGACTATGAGAAATAAGATCCTCTGGTCTGATTAGACAAAGATAGACCTTTTTGGTGATACTTCTAAGTGGTATGTGAGGAGAAAACCAAGCACTGCTCATCACCTTCCCAATACAATCCCAACAGTGAAACATGGTAGAGGCAGCATCATGCTATGGGGGTGTTTTTCAGCTGCAGGGACAGGATGATTGGTTGTCATTGAAGGAAACATGAATGTAGCAAAGTACAGAGATATCCTGGATGAAGACTTCTTCCAGAGTGCTCTGGACATCAGACTTGGATGAAGGATCACCTTTCATCAAGACAATGACCCTAAGCACACAGCTAAAATAACAAAAGATTGTCTTCAGAACAACTCTGTAACCATTCTTGACTGGCCCAGCCAGAGCCCTGACATAAATCCAATTGAGCATCTCTGGAGAGACCTGAAAATGGCTGTCTACCAATGTTTACCATCCAACCTGATGGAACTGGAGAGGATCTGCAAGGAAGAATGGCACAGGATCCCAAAATCCAGGAGTGAAAAACTTGCTGCATCATTCCCAAGAAGAATCACAGCTGTACTAGCTAAAAAGGGTGCTTCTACTTAATACTGAGCAAAGGGTCTGAATACTTATGACCATGTGATATTCAATTTTTTCTTTTTTAATAAATTTGCAAAAATTACTACATTTCTGTTTTTTTTTTAGTCAGATGGGGTGCAGAGTATACATTAATTAGAAAAAAAATGAACTTTTTTGAATTACCAAATGGCTGCACTGAGACAAAGAGTGGAACATTTAAAGGAGTATGAATACTTTCCGCACACACTGTGTGTATATATGTATATATATCTAAAAAAAAAATTTTTGTGTATGTGTGTGTTAGGTATCGAGTTCCCGCCACTGCACAGGGGGAATCTCAAACCACCTCTGCTGCAGTCTCTCATTCTACTCCAGCCGCAGTGGAGCCTGCTCAGCAGATACATTAGTCCAAGCACCTAGCTCAGACAAATACTGCACATTTGGTTACTACTGGCCTTCCAGGTTCAGCCATTATAACCAGTACTGTTCAGCGGCAAGCAGGTGCTCCTGGGACTAAGTCCTGCTTTTCTCCTTCTGAGCATGCCCAGGCGAAGACATCTCATTGGAGGTCAGGGATCACACGCTCAGGTCCTGTAGCAGCTCCTATTCATCCACTAGGAAGGTCCTGGAGGGTGTTGGGGATTGAGTTCCTGCCTCTGCACAGGGGGAATCTCGGGCCATCTCCGCTGTGGTCTTCCATTCTTCTCCTGCTGCAGTGGAGCCTGCTCGGCGGAGATGTCGGTCCCAGCGTCTCGCTCAGTCTGACTCTGTGCAAAGGGTTACTGCTGCTTTTCCAGCTTCTGCCATTGAAGCCAGTGCTGGGCAGCGGCGAGCAGACGCTTTTGGGACTAAGTCCAGCTTTTCTCCTTCTGAGCATGCGCACGGTAAGATCTCTCATTGGAGATCGAGGGTCACATGATTGGATACTGCAGCAAAACCCATTGGTTATCCAGGAAGGTCCTGAAAGTGCTCAGGCTCTGTGGCAGCCTCTCATTGGTCCTTCTAGGAAGGTCTTGTACTTGCTGCAGCTATATAAGGTTCACATGGCCTCACGGCCATGCGCTAGTATCAATGCATGTTATGAGTTTTGCACCAATGTGGTCACGCTTGTGTGGTTTCAGGGACCCGGCTGAAATAAGCCACTTAGAATACCGGCACCTCCGGTGAGGAGATTGTGTGTATGGTTTCAGGGCCCTGGCTGAAATAAGCCACCTAGAATACCGGCTCCTCCGGTGAGGAGATTGTATGTTTGCCTCCTTGACTGCTTGACCACAAGCTGCTATCTGCTCAGCAGTTACTGTGTATTCCTGTGGAGTCTAACAGGACACAGCCCTTTCTTTTAGCGACTCTGTGAAGCAACAGAGATCGCTTCTACCGCCATATAGTGCTGCCGTTTTCCAGCAGCATGTTCTTTTCCTGCATGGTGGACCTCAGGCTGAGAACGCAACGAATAACATCTCTATTTACTCGGTGCGTTCTGCCAGCCCTAACAGAGAGCTACAGCTATAAAAGGTTTGCATGACTGCTCGGCCATGCACTAATATAAACCTGTTATCATGTGTGTGTGGTTGTATGCCTGTTCTGGTGATTGCTCCTTAATTATTCCCATTCCTGGTGATGTTGAATGCTCTTGAATGATGGAGTTAACTAGCGCCTGACAGGGCTAACCTATACACAAGAGCATGATCTGTACTGCGTCTAACCTGCTGTGACCGCCAGTGCGGTGCTGTTCGCACTCTGTGTGGCTGTCTTCTATTACTCCTGACAATCGGTCAGTGTAGGGTTGGAACTGCCGCTTGATCTCTGCATTTGACTCAGGGCAATCTCAGGCGCGGGCTCAAAAGCCACCGAAGGTCAGAGCGGGATCAATCACCAGCATAGTGGAGGTGAATTGCAGGGATCCCACTAGTATTCATTTGCTGCTCCCTGTGACTGCTAACAGGGCACAGCATTTCCTTGATTCCCTGCGACTCTATGAAGCAACAGAGTTTGCTCCTGTACAGAATAGGTGACGCCATTACCTAGCAGCAGGTTCCACTCCTGCACGGTGGACCCTGGGCTGTGAGCGCACCTTTACTATCGTTATATTTACTCGGTGCATTCCGCCAGCGCTAATAGTATACTAGCGCCAGGGTCTGGCTAGTAATTGCGGACAATAAGCGTCTACAACGGTACATCCAGCAGTTGGAGGGTAGGTTGGGGGCTCTTGAGCTCACAACCTTGGCCGTGGATATCACCGCAGTCGCTATTCAGGCTGCTAGCATAGCTGCAGCCAGTTTGTCCACTTCTACCCCTGCTCCGCCATTATCCCGTATCCCATTACCAGACAAGTTTGCTGGTGACAGTAAGCTGTGTCGAGGATTCGTGAACCAGTGTGCCATACATCTAGAGCTCTTGGCTGCACGTTTTCCCACTGAACTGGCTAAAGCGGGATTTATTATATCCCTTCTGTCGGGCAGGGCGTTGGAGTGGGCAATGCCACTGTGGGAGCGTGATGATCATGTGGTGCAGAGTGCTCCTCACTTCTTGGACTCTCTGAAACAGGTCTTTATGGGATCTCGTGTCACCCATGATATGGCGCTCCAACTGCTGGCATTGACTCAGGGCTCGTCCATGGTCAGTCAATTCGCCGTCCACTTCCGGACTTTGGTATCTGAGCTGGAGTGGCCCGATAAGATCCTTATCCCAGTGTTCTAGAAGGGACTGGCTGACCATGTGAAGGACGCCTTGGCCACCAGGGAGATTCCCACCACACTGGAAGAGCTTATAACTATATCCACCTTCATCGACCTTCGTTTTAGCGAACAAAGGTTGGAGCGAATACAGTGTAGTCAGAGGTTGCGGTTTGCTCCTACCTTCACCAGGCCTCAGGAATCTCCTGTTCAGGCGTCCGAGTTCCATGAGGCCATGGAGGTTTCTCCAGCAGTACCTAATCCTGGGCCGCTTGATTACCCGTGGTCTGTAATGTCTACCAGCAGTTAGGACATTATGCCAAGAAATGTCCCCAGCGGTCATGAAACGACCGCGTCTAGTATCCGTAGGAGGAGTTTCACTAGACACAGCGGCGTTTTCCTCCAAACTGTCCTTTAAAGGGACAATCACTTTAGGCTCATCCATTCTTACAGTCGAGCTTTGTGTGGATTCAGGGGCGGAGGGGAATTTTACGTCCTCTGCCTTCACCCAATGCCACGCAATACTCCTGGTGATGCTCGCTAAGCCGGTGACTGTACGAGTGGTGAATGGGTCGACACTGCCCTCACAAATAACACACCAGACTATCCCATTTACATTATCTATGTCTCCATCCCATCAGGAGATTATTTCCCTTCTTGTCATTCCTGAGGGAATAGACGAGATCCTTCTAGAGATACCCTGGTTACATTACCATTCCTCTCATATAGAGTGGTCCTCAGGGAGAATTTTGGGATGGAGTGAATCTTGTGAGGGCAGATGTCTGAGGGAGTGCGTTCAGGTTGCCACTACAGAGGTACCCGCAGATCTTTCTTCTCTCCCCAAGCGCTATTGGTCCTATGCGGACCTGTTCACTAAGAGGGCTGCAGAGACCTTTCTGTCTCACCACCCCTATGACTGTCCTATTGATCTCTTTGCTGGGGCAGAGCCTCCCCGGGGTCGGGTCTACCCCCTGTCTCTCCCGGAGATGGAGGCAATGACTCAATACATCCAGGAAAATTTAGCAAGAGGTTTGATTAGGAAGTCAGTGTCACCTGCTGGGGCGGGTGTTATGATCCGGTGACCTTGGAGCCACATGAAACTTTCTCTGGAGTAGGTGGAAACTATACTGACCACAGATCCTGAACTAACACCGCAACTAGAAGTAGCTGTGGGGTGTGCCTAACAAACCCTAGACACCTCGACACAGCCGGAGGACTAAATACCCCTATAGATGGAAATAGGAATACTACCTTGCCTCAGAGCAGAACCCCAAAGGATAGGCAGCCCCCACGAATATTGACTGTGAGTAGGAGAAGAAAAGACACACGCAGGCAGAAAACAAGATTAAGCAAAAGAGGCCACTCTAGCTAAATAGGAAAGGATAGGACAGAATACTAGGAGGTCAGTATTAAAACCCTTCAAAAAATATCCACAGCAGATAATACAAAAAATTCCACAATCTAACTAAAGACGTGGAATGAATTTCTGCAACCCCAGAGAATCCAACAAGACTGAGAAAATACTGACACAATCTAAGCTGGACAAGAAAACACAAAAGAATAGCACTGAATCATGAAGCACACAGCGTGTGTGCCACAGAAAAAAAAAACCAGACACTTATCTTTGCTGATTTGGCAGAAAGGCAGGAGGAACCAGGAGGAGGTCAAACACCTCCCAACAACAATTGACAACTGGCAATGACTAATGAATTCTGCACACCTAAATACCCCAGTCAGAACTGCAATCAGCAGAAACACCTGACCAGGACTGCAACCCAGGGACAACTGCATTACCACCTACCACCACCGGAGGGAACCCAAAAGCAGAATTCACAACAGTACCCCCCCTTGAGGAGGGGTCATCGAACCCTCACCAGCGCCCCCAGGCTGATCAGGACGAGCCAGATGAAAGGCACGGACCAAATCAGCAGCATGGACATCAGAAGCAAAAACCCAAGAATTATCCTCCTGGCCATAACCCTTCCATTTGACAAGGTACTGAAGCCTCCACCTCGAAAAACGAGAATCCAAAATCTTCTCAACCACATACTCCAACTCCCCATCAACCAACACAGGGGCCGGAGGATCAACAGAGGGAACAACGGGCACCACATATTTCCGCAATAAAGATCTATGGAAGACATTATGGATAGCAAAAGAGGCCGGAAGCGCCAATCGAATAGACACCGGATTAATAATCCCAGAAATCCTATAAGGACCAATACACCGAGGCTTAAACTTAGGGGAAGAAACCTTCATAGGAACATGACGGGAAGACAACCAAACCAGATCCCCAACCCGAAGCCGGGAACCAACACACCGACGACGGTTATCAAAACGTTGAGCCTCCTCCTGAGACAACACCAAATTGTCCACCACATGAGCCCAAATCTGCTGCAACCTGTCAACCACAGAATCCACACCAGGACAGTCAGAAGGCTCAACCTGCCCAGAAGAAAAACGAGGATGAAAACCAAAATTACAAAAGAAAGGCGAAACCAAAGTAGCTGAACTAGCCCGATTATTAAGGGCAAACTCGGCCAATGGCAAAAAGGCCACCCAATCATCCTGATCAGCAGACACAAAGCATCTCAAATAGGTCTCCAAGGTCTGATTAGTTCGCTCGGTCTGGCCATTTGTCTGAGGATGAAATGCAGAAGAAAAAGACAAATCAATGCCCAGCCTAGCACAAAAGGCCCACCAAAACCTAGAAACAAACTGGGAACCTCTGTCAGACACAATATTCTCCGGAATACCATGCAAACGAACCACATGCTGAAAAAACAACGGAACCAAATCTGAAGAGGAAGGCAATTTAGGAAAAGGCACCAAATGAACCATCTTAGAAAACCGGTCACAAACAACCGAGATAACCGACATCCTCTGGGAAACCGGAAGATCTGAAATAAAATCCATAGAAATATGCGTCCAGGGCCTCTCAGGGACCGGCAATGGCAAAAGTAACCCACTAGCACGGGAACAACAAGGCTTGGCCCGCGCACAAGTCCGACAGGACTGCACAAAACAATGCACATCACGCGACAAGGAAGGCCACCAAAAGGACCTACCAACCAAATCTCTGGTACCAAAAATACCAGGATGACCAGCCAACACGGAACAGTGAACCTCAGAAATCACTCTACTAGTCCATCTGTCAGGAACAAACAATTTCCCCACAGGACAGCGGTCAGGTCTATCAGCCTGAAATTCCTGAAGAACCCGCCGTAAATCAGGGGAAATGGCAGAAAGGACCACCCCTTCTTTCAGAATGCCGACCGGTTCAAGGACCTCAGGAGAATCAGGCAAAAAACTCCTAGAAAGGGCATCAGCCTTAATATTCTTAGAACCCGGAAGATACGAAACCACGAAATCAAAACGGGAAAAAAACAAGGACCATCGAGCCTGTCTAGGACTCAGCCGTTTGGCAGACTCGAGGTAAATCAGATTCTTATGATCAGTCAGGACCACAATACGATGCTTAGCTCCCTCAAGCCAATGTCGCCACTCCTCAAACGCCCACTTCATAGCCAACAACTCCTGATTGCCGACATCATAATTGCGTTCAGCAGGCGAAAACTTGCGGGAGAAGAAGGCACACGGTTTCATCAAGGAACCCACAGAATCCCTCTGAGACAAAACGGCCCCTGCCCCAATCTCAGAGGCGTCAATCTCAACCTGAAACGGAAGGGAAACATCCGGTTGGCGCAACACCAGAGCAGAAGTAAATCGGCATTTAAGCTCCTGAAAGGCAGAGACAGCCGCAGAGGACCAATTTGCCACATCAGTGCCTTTCTTCGTCAAATCGGTCAAGGGTTTAACCACGCTGGAGAAATTAGCAATGAAACAGCGATAAAAATTTGCAAAACCCAAAAATTTCTGAAGGCTCTTCACGGATGTGGGTTGAATCCAATCATAAATGGCCTGAACCTTAACCGGATCCATCTCCATAGATGAGGGAGAAAAAATGAAGCCCAAAAAAGAAACCTTCTGCACCCCAAAGAGGCACTTAGACCCCTTCACAAACAAAGCATTGTCACGAAGGATCTGAAATGCCATCCTGACCTGTTCCACATGAGACTCCCAATCATCGGAAAAAATCAAAATATCGTCCAAATATACAATCAAGAATTTATCAATATAAGTCCAGAAGATATCATGCATGAAGGATTGAAAAACCGATGGAGCATTAGTGAGCCCGAATGGCATCACAAGGTATTCAAAATGGCCTTCGGGCGTATTAAACGCAGTTTTCCATTCATCACCCTGTTTAATACGAACAAGATTATATGACCCCCGAAGGTCAATCTTAGTAAACCAACTAGCCCCCTTAATCCTAGCAAACAAATCAGAAAGCTAAGGTAAAGGATATTGAAACTTGACCGTGATCTTATTCAAGAGGCGATAATCAATACAAGGTCTCAAGGAGCCATCCTTCTTGGCAACAAAAAAAAAATCCCGCTCCCAACGGTGAAGAAGATGGCCGAATATGCCCTTTCTCCAAAGACTCCTTAACATAATTCCGCATGGCGGTATGTTCAGGCACAGACAGGTTGAAAAGTCGGCCCTTAGGAAACTTACTGCCTGGAATCAAGTCAATCGCACAATCACAGTCCCTGTGCGTTGGAAGGGAACTGGACTTGGGCTCATCGAAGACATCCTGAAAATCAGACAAAAACTCTGGAATTTCAGAAGAGGAAGAAGAGGAGATTGACATCAAAGGAACATCATTATGAACCCCCTGACAACCCCAACTAGTCACAGACATAGACTTCCAATCCAACACAGGATTATGTACCTGCAACCACGGAAAACCCAGCACGATAACATCATGCAAATTATGCAACACCAGAAATCGACAACCTTCCTTATGGGCTGGCGCCATGTGCACGGTCACCTGTGTCCAAAACTGAGGCTTATTTTTAGCCAAAGGTGTAGAATCAATCCCCCTTAAAGGAATAGGATTCTGCAAAGGCTGCAAGGGAAAACCACAACGCCTGGCAAACTCAAAATCCATTAAGTTCAAGGCGGCGCCTGAATCCACAAACGCCATGACAGAAAATGATGACAATGAGCAGATCAAGGACACCGATAACAGAAATTTAGGTTGTACAGTACTGATGGTAAATGAACTAGCGATCCTTTTTGTCTGCTTAGGGCAGACTGAAATGACAAGAGAAGCGTCGCCACAATAATAACACAACCTATTCTGACATCTGAGTCCTTGTCATTCTGTCCTAGACAGAATCCTATCACACTGCATTGGCTCAGGAATTGGCTCTGAGAATGATGCCACAGCGCGCACAGTTCTACGCTCCCGCAAGCGCCAATCAATCTGAATGGTCAGAGACATAGAATCACTCAGACCGGAAGGCATGGGAAACCCCACCATAACATCTTTAATGGATTCAGAAAGACCCTTTCTGAAAATTGCCGCCAAGCATCATCATTCCATTTAGTCAACACAGACCATTTTCTGAATTTCTGACAATACAATTCTGCCACCTCTTGACCCTGAGACAGGGCCAACAAGGATCCGCTTGATCCACAGAATTCGGTTCATTATATAATAATCCTAATGCCTGAAAAAAGGAGTCTACATTAAGCAAAGCAGGATTCCCAGATTCCAGGGAAAATGCCCAATCCTGTGGATCACCACGCAGCAGGGAGATGACGATTTTAACCTGCTGAATGGAATCACCGGAGGATCGAGGTCTCAAAGCAAAAAACAGTTTACAATTGTTTTTAAAACTCAAACATTTGGACCTGTCACCAAAAAACAAATCAGGAGTAGGAATCTTCGGTTCTAAAACAGGAGTCTGAACAATATAATCAGAAATACCCTGTACCCTAGCAGCAAGCTGGTCTACACGAGAAGCTAATTCCTGAACATCCATGCTAGCACAAGACTCCTCAGCCACCCATAGATAAAGAGGGAAAAAAAGACATAACAGACTGCAGAAAAAAATGGCTCAACACCTTTCTTCCCTTCTTCTGAGATGCATTTAGCTCATTATTGGCCTGTTGTACTGTTATGATCCGGTGACCTTGGAGCCGCATGAAACTTTCTCTGTAGTAGGTGGAAACTATACTGACCGCAGATCCTGAACTAACACCGCAACTAGAAGTAGCCGTGGGGTGTGCCTAACAAACCCTAGACACCTCGACACAGCCGGAGGACTAAATACCCCTATAGATGGAAATAGGAATACTACCTTGCCTCATAGCAGAACCCCAAAGGATAGGCAGCCTGTTATGATCCCAATGGCAAGGATCTCAGAGATTACAGCAAAAGTCTGCAAACATAAATACCAGCTCATAGGGACGTGGTAACTAGGCTGACCATATACCTGATCCTAGCACAAACACTAACAGCCGGGGAACGTGCCTACGTTGATCCTAGACGTCTCGCGCCAGCCGGAGAACTAACTAACCCTATCAGGGAAAATAAGACCTCTCTTGCCTCCAGAGAAAAGACCCCAAAGTAATACAAGCCCCCAACAAATAATAACGGTGAGGTAAGAAGAAAAGACAAACGTAAGAATGAACTAGATTTTAGCAAAGAGAGGCCCACTGACTAATAGCAGAAAATAGTAAGATGACTTATATGGTCAGCAAAAAACCCTGCAAAATATCCACGCTAAATATCCAAGAACCCCCAAACCGACTAACGGTGAGGGGGGAGAATATCAGCCCCCTAGAGCTTCCAGCAATATCAGGAATCACATATAGTACAAGCTGGACAAAAATATGAACAAAGCAAAATAACAAAAAATAAGAAAGCAGGACTTAGCTTATCTTGCAAAGAACCAGGACCTGAAGACAGGAGCAAACAGAAATGAACTGATTACAACGATGCCAGGCACTGGACTGAGAATCCAGGAAGTTTAAATAGCAACACCCCAGGCCTAACGAAGCAGGTGAGTACCAACCTGGTAAAAGACAATCCAAGTGCCAAATCACTAGTGACCACAAGAGGGAGCCAAGAAGTATAGTTCACAACAGCAGCCCCCACGAATATTGACTGTGAGTAGGAGAAGAAAAGACACACGCAGGCAGAAAACAAGATTTAGCAAAAGAGGCCACTCTAGCTAAATAGGAAAGGATAAGACAGAATAATAGGCGGTCAGTATTAAAACCCTTCAAAAAATATCCACAGCAGATAATACAAAAAATTCCACAATCTAACTAAAGACGTGGAATGAATATCTGCAACCCCAGAGAATCCAACAAGAGTGAGAAAATACTGACACAATCTAAGCTGGACAAGAAAACACAAAAGAATAGCACTGAATCATGAAGCACACAGCATGTGTGCCACAGAAAAAAAACCCAGACACTTATCTTTGCTGATTTGGCAGAAAGGCAGGAGGAACCAGGAAGAGGTCCAACACCTCCCAACAACAATTGACAACTGGCAAGGACTAATGAATCCTGCACACCTAAATACCCCAGTCAGAACTGCAATCAGCAGAAACACCTGACCAGGACTGCAACTCAGGGACAACTGCATTACCACCTACCACCACCGGAGGGAACCCAAAAGCAGAATTCACAACAGGCGGGCTTCTTTTTCTTGCAGAAGAAGAACGGAGAACTACGTCCATGCATAGACTACAGGGGTCTAAACTAGAGATGAGCGAACGTGCTTGCCACTACTCGTTACTCGCCCGAGTATCGGGGTACTCGCCAAGCAGCGAGCATTTCCGGGATTATTCGGCGGTAACTGCAGTCTCCACCCACGTTTTAGAGACCCAATTACAGTGCAGGGATTGTCTGCCAGGCCATGAAATGCCACAGCCATCTTTGTTGTGGTCGTGCAGTGATTGGCTGGGCCGTACAGCAACATCCCGCATATAAGAGACCAGGCGCCGCCCTGTTCGCCGCATTCTGTTCCTGTTTCAGTGAGAGTAGGGAGAGCTGCTGCTGAGATAGTGTCAGAATCATGGTTTTAGAGTTAGTGTATGTCTGCAACTCTTAGATCCACAACTCCTCAGAAACCAAAAGTTCTTTTTGGGGCTAATTCGTGGATCCCGATATTGCAGCGCTAGGTAGGCAGGGCACAGCATATCCACATCAGTGCAAGGACTGCAGGCACTGTATGTGCGTCCATTGGTCCCACTGCATCCTTCCCAAAGCTCCATAACTTCCTGCTGCTACAGCTTATTTACTGTGTATATACCTATTTTTTTTTTATTTTTTTTCCACAAATTCCCCCCTCCAAAAAAATATAGTCTGTTCTGTCAGACTGAGGCCTGTTGTAAAGTGATAGTTTGTCAGGCATACGTAGCATAGTTGTGCGTGCTACCCCTGTACCCCCTTTTTTTTGGTGTTTCAAATTCACCAAAAAAGGCCTCATATATCTGCGTGCTCCAAGTTTGGGCATTGGAGGCCAGTGTACTTATTTTTTGGCTGTATGATACTCAAATTCTATACAGCGCTATTTAGCATGAAAAAAAATTGGAAGGCCACAGATTTGCTAGTGTGGTAATTCCGTTACAGCAGTCATATATCTCTGTGCTCCAAGTTTGGGCATTGGAGGCCGGTGTACTTATTTTTTGGCTGTGTGATACTCAAATTCTATATAGCGCTATTCAGCATAAATAAAGATTGAAGGCCATTTATTTGCTAGTGTGGTATTTCCGTTACAGCGGTCATATATCTCTGTGCTCCACGTTTGGTTATTAGAGGCCGGTGTACTTATTTTTTGACTGTATGATACTCAAATTCTATACAGCGCTATTCAGCTTAAAAAAATGAAAAGCCACAGATTTGCCAGTGTGGTATTTCCGTTACAGCCGTCATATATCTCTATGCTCCAAGTTTGGGCATTGAAGGCCGGTGTACTTATTTTTTGGCTGTGTGATACATGAGATCGCATGTAGAGCTGCCCAAAGCTTTGACCAGCCCCGGTCACACGAAGGCGATGGTGGGAAAGTGTCACAAGAAGTGGACGATGACAAGACACAATTGGCAGAAAGCCAGGATGAGGAGCAGGGTGCGGATGTGAAAGACGAGGTGGTGGATGACATAGTGACTGACCCAACCTGGCAGGAAGACATGCCTAGCGAGAACAGAAGCACAAATTGGGAAGGAGGCATATCACCTCAATAGGCAGGAAGAAGCAGTGTGGTGGCCACAGACAGAAGGCATGCCTCCATTCCCCCGTAACACCAACATGAGTGGAGTTGCCATTCCACCTGTGGATCTTCCTGAGTCTGGCTATTTTTTAAAGACTCTGCCGATAACCCCAAACAGGCCATTTGCAGCACCTGCCATGCCCGCATCAGCAGGGGTAGCAAAACAAACAGCCTGACTACCAACATCATGATCAGGCACATGCAAGCAAAGCACTCGACTTTGTGGGCCGAACCCCAGGCTCCAGAACCACTGTCTGCTGGTCACACAACTGCTTCTTCCACTATTTTGCGTAGAAGCCAATCCCTAGTACACCGTGCATGCGAAGATGCCTCTAGCCCTGCATGTGTTTTGGCCCACGGTCAAGCAGCACCATCAGCAAGCCCATCCATGTCCTTGTCCCAGCACAGCGTTCAGTAGTCTGTAACCCAGTCTTTGGAAGGCAAGCGGAAATACCCAGCCAACACCCCACAGGCCACAGTTCTCAATTCTAATATTTCCTTTCTGCTTTCGCTAGAAGTGCTGCCTTTTAGGCTTGTCAAGATGGAAGCTTTCCGCAACTTAATGGCGGTGGCTGTTATGATCCTAGTGGCTGAGGATCACAAAACGGACTAGCTAAGTTAATGAACATAGACACGAGCTCTAGGGAGGTGGTAACTGGACTGACCGCAAACCTGATCCTAACCAACACACTAAAGGTGTAAAATCCTGGACGTCTCGACGCAGCCTGAGAAACTATCTACTCCTGGAGGGAAAGTAAGACCTCACTTGCCTCAAGAGAAATCACCCCAAAGATATAGGAAGCCCCCAAGAAATAATAACGGTGAGGTAAGGGGAAAACACAAACGTAGAAATGAAAACAGATACAGCAAATGAGGCCTGCTAATACTAGATAGCAGAAGACAGATAGGGAACTGTGCGGTCAGTAAAAAACCCTATGCAAAATATCCACGCTGAGAATACAAGAACCCCCACACCAACTATCGGTGTGAGGGGAGAAACTAAGCCCCCTAGAGCTGCCAGCAAGCAAGGAAATCACATATTAGCAAGCTGGACAAGAAACAAAAATAAACCAAGAAACATATGACGACTGATGGTCAAAAAATGAACCAAGCAAAACTTAGCTTCTCTTGAAGAGACTGATAACGAAGGACTGCAGGAGAGCTCCAAAATAGCACTGAAGACATTGACAGCAGGCAACAACTGAGAGTCCAGGTGAACTAAATAGGAAACCAGCTAACAGATAACGAGACAGCTGATCAAGCCTCAGACAAAGAGCCACCAGAGGGAGCCCAAAGACAGCACTCACACAGTACCAGTTGTGACCACAAGAGGGAGCCCAAAAACAGAGTTCACAACAGTACCCCCCCTTGAGGAGGGGTCACCGAACCCTCATCAAAACCCCCAGGGTAATCAGGATGAGCCACATGGAAGGCATGAACCAAATTGGCCGCATGAACATCAGAGGCGACAACCCAGGAATTATCCTCCTGACCATATCCCTTCCACTTAACCAAATACTGAAGCCTCCGTCTAGAAATACGAGAATCCAAGATCTTCTCCACCACGCACTCCAATTCGCCCTCAACCAGCTCCGGGGCAGGGGGTTCAACAGAAGGAACCACAGGCACCACATACCTCCGCAACAAAGACCTATGGAACACGTTATGAATGGCAAACGACGCTGGGAGGTCCAAACGAAATGACACCGGGTTAAGGATTTCCAAAATCTTATAAGGACCGATGAAGCGAGGCTTGAATTTAGGAGAGGAAACCTTCATAGGAACATACCGAGAAGACAGCCATACCAAATCCCCAACAAGAAGTCGGGGACCCACACCGCGACGGCGGTTGGCAAAGCGCTGAGCCTTCTCCTGTGACAACTTCAAATTGTCCACCACATGGTTCCAAATCTGTTGCAACCTATCCACCACAGAATCCACCCCAGGACAGTCAGAAGGCTCAACCTGACCCGAGGAAAAACGAGGATGAAAACCAGAATTGCAGAAAAAAGGCGAAACCAAAGTAGCAGAACTAGCCCGATTATTAAGGGCAAACTCGGCCAATGGCAAAAAAGTCACCCAATCATCCTGATCAGCAGAAACAAAACATCTTAAATAAGTTTCCGAGGTCTGATTAGTTCGCTCGGTTTGGCCATTAGTCTGAGGATGGAAGGCCGACAAAAAAGACAAATCAATGCCCATCTTAGCACAAAAGATCCGCCAAAATCTGGACATAAACTGGGATCCTCTCTCAGACACAATATTTTCAGGGATGCCGTGCAAGCGAACCACATTCTGAAAAAATAGAGGAACCAAATCGGAGGAGGAAGGCAACTTAGGCAAGGGCACCAAATGGACCATTTTGGAAAAACGATCACACACCACCCAGATGACAGACATTCTCTAAGAGACTGGAAGATCCGAAATAAAAACCATGGAAATGTGCGTCCAAGGCCTCTTCGGGACAGGCAAAGGCAAAAGCAAACCGCTGGCACGAGAACAGCAAGGCTTAGCCCGAGCACAAATCCCACAGGACTGCACAAAGGAACGCACATCCCGCGACAAGGAAGGCCACCAGAAGGACCTAGCCACCAAATCTCTGGTACCAAAAATCCCAGGATGGCCTGCTAACACCGAAGAATGAACCTTGGAAATAACTCTGCTTGTCCATCTATCTGGGACAAACAGTCTCTCTGGTGGGCAACGGTCAGGTCTATCCGCCTGAAATTTCTGCAGCACTCGTCGCAAATCTGGAGAAATGGCAGACAAAATCACTCCCTCTCTGAGGATACCAGCCGGCTCTGAAACTCCTGGAGAGTCAGGCACAAAACTCCTAGAAAGAGCATCATCCTTCTCGTTCTTCGAACCAGGCAGGTACGAGACCACGAAATCGAAACGGGAGAAAAACAACGACCAACGAGCCTGTCTAGGATTCAGCCGCTTGGCAGACTCGAGATAAATCAGATTTTTGTGATCAGTTAAGACCACTACACGATGCTTAGCTCCCTCGAGCCAATGTCGCCACTCCTCAAATGCCCACTTCATAGCCAACAACTCCCGATTACCAACATCATAATTCCGCTCAGCAGGCGAAAACTTTCTTGAAAAGAAAGCACAAGGCTTCATCACAGAGCAATCAGAGCTTCTCTGCGACAAAACAGCCCCTGCTCCAATCTCAGAAGCATCAACCTCGACCTGAAAAGGAAGAGAGACATCAGGCTGACACAAAACTGGAGCCGAAGAAAACCGGCGCTTCAGCTCCCGAAAGGCTTCCACGGCCGCAGGAGACCAATTAGTCACATCAGAACCCTTCTTGGTCAAATCCGTCAAGGGTTTAACCACGCCAGAAAAATTAGCAATGAAGCGACGGTAAAAATTAGCAAAACCCAAGAACTTCTGAAGACTCTTAACAGATGTAGGCTGAGTCCAGTCATGAATAGCCTGGACCTTGACTGGGTCCATCTCAATAGTAGAAGGAGAAAAAATAAAACCCAAAAAGGAAACCTTCTGTACTCCGAAGAGCCATTTTGAGCCCTTCACAAATAAGACATTAGCACGCAGGACCTGAAATACCATCCTGACCTGCTTCACATGGGACTCCCAGTCCTCAGAAAAGACCAAAATATCATATAGATACACAATTATAAATTTATCCAGATATTCTCGGAAGATGTCATGCATGAAGGACTGGAACACAGAAGGAGCATTAGAGAGTCCAAAAGGCATCACCAAGTACTCAAAATGGCCTTCGGGCGTATTAAATGCTGTTTTCCATTCATCCCCCTGCTTAATGCGCACAAGGTTATACGCACCACGAAGATCTATCTTGGTGAACCAACTGGCACCCTTAATCCGAGCAAACAGATTAGACAACAATGGCAAAGGATACTGAAATTTGACCGTGATTTTATTTAGAAGACGATAATCTATACAAGGTCTCAGAGAACCATCCTTCTTGGCCACAAAAAAGAATCCTGCACCAAGAGGGGAGGAGGACGGGCGAATATGTCCCTTCTCTAAAGACTCCTTTATATAGCTCCGCATTGCGGCATGTTCTGGTACAGACAAATTAAAAAGTCGTCCCTTAGGGAACTTACTACCAGGAATCAAATTTATAGCACAATCACAATCCCTGTGAGGAGGCAGGGCACCGGATCTGGGCTCATCAAATACATCCTGGTAGTCCGACAAAAACTCAGGGACCTCAGAAGGAGTGGAAGAAGCAATTGATACCAAAGGAGCATCGCCATGAATCCCCTGGCAACCCCAACTTGACACAGACATAGCTTTCCAATCCAGAACTGGATTATGGGCCTGCAGCCATGGCAGACCCAACACGACAACATCATGCAAATTATGCAGCACAAGAAAGCGAATCACCTCCTGATGCACAGGAGTCATGCACATGGTCACTTGAGTCCAATATTGAGGATTATTCTCAGCCAATGTTGTAGCATCAATTTCCCTCAGTGGAATAGGGAATTCCAAAGGCTCCAGGACAAAACCACAGCGCCTGGCAAACGACAAATCCATCAGATTCAGGGCAGCACCTGAATCCACAAAAGCCATAACCGAGTAGGATGACAAAGAACAAATTAAAGTAACAGACAAAATGAATTTAGGCTGTATAGTACCAATGGTGACAGGTTTAGCGATTTTTTTAACGCGCTTAGAGCATGCTGAGATAACATGAGTTGAATCACCACAGTAAAAGCACAACCCATTTTGACGTCTATGATTTTGCCGCTCAATTCTGGTCAGAACTCGGTCACATTGCATAGACTCAGGTCTCTGTTCAGAAAACACCGCCAGATGGTGCGCAGATTTGCGCTCCCGCAAGCGCCGATCAATCTGGATGGCCAAAGCCATTGAGTCATTCAGACTTGCAGGCGTGGGGAACCCCACCATAACATTCTTAATGGCTTCAGAAAGACCTTCTCTGAAATTTGCAGCCAGGGCACACTCGTTCCATTGAGTAAGCACCGACCATTTCCGAAATTTTGGACAATACACCTCGGCTTCATCCTGGCCCTGAGAGGAGCCAGCAAGGCCTTTTCTGCCTGGTTCTCAAGATTAGGTTCCTCATAAAGCAGTCCAAGCGCCAGAAAAAACGCATCCACATTCAGCAATGCAGGATCTCCTGGCACCAGAGAGAAAGCGCAATCTTGAGGGTCGCCACGTAACAAGGAGATAACAATTTTAACTTGCTGAGCGGAATCACCAGAGGAACGAGGTCTCAAAGATAGAAATAATTTACAATTATTCTTAAAATTCAGAAACCTAGATCTATCTCCAGAAAACAACTCAGGAATAGGTATTTTAGGCTCTGACATAGGGCTATGAACAACAAAATCCTGAATGCTTTGCACCCTTGCAGCAAGATGATCCACACTAGAAGTCAGACTCTGAATATCCATGTCTGCAGCTGAACACAAAACCACCCAGAGATTAAGGGGATGAGAGAAGCTGGACACACTGCAGCAAAGATAGAGAGGAAAAAAAAAATTGTACTCAGGGCTTCTCTTATCCCACTTCTGCGATGCATTAAACACTTTTCGGCCTGCTGTACTGTTATGATCCTAGTGGCTGAGGATCACAAAACAGACTAGCTAAGTTAATGAACATAGACACGAGCTCTAGGGAGGTGGTAACTGGACTGACCGCAAACCTGATCCTAACCAACACACTAAAGGTAGCCGGTGAACGTGCCTAAAATCCTGGATGTCTCGACGCAGCCTGAGAAACTATCTACTCCTGGAGGGAAAGTAAGACCTCACTTGCCTCAAGAGAAATCACCCTAAAGATATAGGAAGCCCCCAACAAATAATAACGGTGAGGTAAGGGGAAAACACAAACGTAGAAATGAAAACAGATACAGCAAATGAGGCCTGCTAATACTAGATAGCAGAAGACAGATAGGGAACTGTGCGGTCAGTAAAAAACCCTATGCAAAATATCCACGCTGAGAATACAAGAACCCCCACACCAACTATCGGTGTGAGGGGAGAAACTAAGCCTCCTAGAGCTACCAGCAAGCAAGGAAATCACATATTAGCAAGCTGGACAAGAAACAAAAATAAACCAAGAAACATATGACCACTGATGGTCAAAAAATGAACCAAGCAAAACTTAGCTTCTCTTGAAGAGACTGATAACGAAGGACTGCAGGAGAGCTCCAAAATAGCACTGAAGACATTGACAGCAGGCAACAACTGAGAGTCCAGGTGAACTAAATAGGAAACCAGCTAACAGATAACGAGACAGCTGATCAAGCCTCAGACCTGCAGAATGACACAAAGAGCCACCAGAGGGAGCCCAAAGACAGCACTCACACAGTACCAGTTGTGACCACAAGAGGGAGCCCAAAAATAGAGTTCACAACAGGTGGCCGTCCCAAGGTACTCGGTCCCCAGTCGCCACTATTTCTCCAGGTGTGCCGTCCCGGCATTACACCAGCATGTGTCCCACAACATTACCCGTGCCCTCAACAATTCTGTTACCAGGAAAGTCCACCTAACCACAGACACGTGGACAAGTGCTTGTGGGCAGGGATGGTAAATCTCAATGACGGCACACTTGGTTAACATAGTGGAAGCTGGGATCCAGTCGGACCTTGTGATGGAACACATACTCCTCACGCCAATGATTGCTGGCCCTACATCAATCAGGGTTGCCCCCACAGTCTACAGCTCCTGCATCTCCTCCTCTTCATCCTCCATGTCTGAAATCAACACATCAGTCAGAAGCTGAAAGCACTGCAGCACTGCCTAAGCCAAGCAGCAACAGGCTGTGCTGAAGCTAATCTGCATAGGTGACAAACCGCACAATGCAGAAGAGTTGTTGACAGCGCTGAAAGAGCAGTCAGATGTTTGGATGACACCACTGAACCTACAGCCAGCCATGGTTGTGTGTGACAATAGCCATAACCTGGTGGCGGCTCTGAGGCAAGGTGAGCTCACACACGTAACTTGCTTGGCCCATGTGCTTAACCTCGTGGTTCAACGTTTTCTGAAAAGCTACCCAGAGCTGCCAGATCTGCTAGTGAAAGTATGCCTTCTGTCTGCCCAAAATAGAAAGTCAGCTACAGCTTCAGCTGCCCTTGCCGTGCTTCAGCATTGTTTTCAGCTTCCAGCTCACCGACTGTTGTGTGATGTTTCCACGTTCTGGAACTCTACGCTGCATATGTTGGAAAGGATTTGTGAGCAGAAGAGGGCCGTTGTTGACTATGAACATCAACAAGGCCATCGAATTTCAAGTCAGACTCCACACATAAGACCTGAGGAGTGGACATGGATGTCAGACATATGTAACATCCTCCAAAACTTTGAGGACTGCACCAAGATGGTGAGCGGTGATGATGCCATAATTAGCATCACCATCCCGCTTCTCAGCATTCTGAAAAACTCTCTGCTCACAATCAAAGAGGATGTACTGCAGGCGGAGCACAAGGACATGGAGTGTTATGATCCTTAGTGGTTGAGGATCACAAATTACTCCAGCTAAGTAACAAACATAGGACAAGCTCTAGGGGGGTGGCAAACTGGACTGACCGCAAATCTGAACCTATCCAAACACACTAGAATTAGCCGGTGAACGTGCCTAAAAATCCTAGACGTCTCGAGCCAGCCTGAGGAACTAACTACCCCTAGAGAGAAAGAAAGACCTCTCTTGCCTCCAGAGAAATAATCCCCAAAGATATAGAAGCCCCCAACAAATAATAACGGTGAGGTAAGAGGAAGGCACATACACAGGGGTGAAAGCAGATTCAGCAAATGAGGCCCACTAATACTAGATAGCAGAAAATAGAAAAGGGAATCTATACGGTCAGTAAAAAACCCTTACAAAATATCCACACTGAGATTTCAAGAACCCCCACACCAACTAACGGTGTGGGGGGAGAAACTCAGTCCCCTAGAGCAACCAGCAAGCGAGGAAATCACATTTTAGCGAGCTGGACTAAAAACATAATGAACGCTGATAATCAAAAAATGATCAAACAAAAACTTAGCTTGTCTTGGAGAGACTGGGAGCAAGGTAGCCACAAGGAATCTGAAGAGCACTGAATACATTGCTAGCAGGCAAGGAACTGAGTATCCAGGTGAGCTAAATATGAAACCAACCAAGGATAACGAACCAGCTGATGCTGCAACCTGCAGAAAGACAACACTACACAGTACCGCTTGTGACCACTAGAGGGAGCCCAAAAATAGAGTTCACAACAGTACCCCCCCCTTGAGGAGGGGTCACCGAACCCTCATCAAGACCCCCAGGGCGATCAGGATGAGCCGCGTGGAAGGCATGAACCAAATCGGCCGCATGAACATCAGAGGCGACAACCCAGGAATTATCCTCCTGACCATAGCCCTTCCTGAAGCCTCCGTCTAGAGATACGAGAATCCAAAATCTTCTCCACCACGTACTCCAATTTGCCCTCGACCAGCACCGGAGCAGGAGGCTCAACAGAAGGAACCACAGGTACCACATACCTCCGCAACAAAGACCTATGTAACACATTATGAATGGCAAACGATGCTGGGAGATCCAAACGAAAAGACACCGGGTTAAGGATTTCCAAGATCTTATAAGGACCGATGAAGCGAGGCTTGAATTTAGGAGAGGAGACCTTCATAGGAACATACCGAGAAGACAGCCACACCAAATACCCAACACAAAGTCGGGGACCGACACCGCGACGGCGGTTGGCAAAGCGCTGAGCCTTCTCCTGTGACAACCTCAAATTGTCCACCACATGGTTCCAAATCTGCTGCAACCTATCCACCACAGAATCCACCCCAGGACAGTCAGAAGACTCAACCTGACCCGAGGAAAAACGAGGATGGAAACCAGAATTGCAGAAAAAAGGTGAAACCAAAGTAGCAGAACTAGCCCGATTATTAAGGGCAAACTCGGCGAAAGGCAAAAAAGTAACCCAATCATCCTGATCAGCAGAAACAAAACATCTCAAATAAGTTTCCAACGTCTGATTAGTTCGCTCGGTTTGGCCATTAGTCTGAGGATGGAAGGCCGACGAAAAAGACAAATCAATGCCCATCTTAGCACAAAAAGTCCGCCAAAACCTGGACACAAACTGGGATCCTCTATCAGACAGGCAAGGGCACCAAATGGACCATCTTGGAAAAACGATCACACACCACCCAGATGACAGACATTTTCTGAGATACTGGAAGATCCGAAATAAAATCCATGGAAATGTGCGTCCAAGGCCTTTTCGGAACAGGCAAAGGCAAAAGCAAACTGCTGGCACGAGAACAGCAAGGCTTAGCCCGAGCACAAATCCCACAAGACTGCACAAAGGAACGCACATCCCGCGACAAGGAATGCCACCAGAAGGACCTAGCCACCAAATCTCTGGTACCAAAAATCCCAGGATGACCCGCCAACCCCGAAGAATGAACCTCGGAAATAACTCTGCTGGTCCATCTATCCGGGACAAACAGTCTCTCTGGAGGACAACGGTCAGGTCTATCCGCCTGAAATTTCTGCAGCACTCGTCGCAAATCTGGGGAAATGGCAGACAAAATCACTCCCTCTCTGAGAATACCAGCCGGATCAGAAACTCCCGGAGAGTCAGGCACAAAACTCCTAGAAAGTGCATCAGCTTTCACGTTCTTTGGACCAGGCAGGTATGAGACCACGAAGTTGAAACGGGAGAAAAACAACGACCAACGAGCCTGTCTAGGATTCAGGCGCTTGGCAGATTCAAGGTAAATCAGATTTTTGTGATCAGTCAAGACCACCACACAATGTTTAGCTCCTTCGAGCCAATGTCGCCACTCCTCAAATGCCCACTTCATAGCCAACAACTCCCGATTACCAACATCATAATTCCGCTCGGCAGGCGAAAACTTTCTTGAAAAGAAAGCACATGGCTTCATCACAGAGCCATGAGAGCTTCTCTGTGACAAGACAGCCCCTGCTCCAATCTCAGAAGCATCAACCTCGACCTGGAAAGGAAGAGAGACATCTGGTTGACATAAGACTGGAGCTGAAGAAAACCGGTGCTTCAGCTTCCGAAAGGCCTCCACGGCCACAGGAGAACAATTAGTCACATCAGAACCCTTCTTGGTCAAATCCGTCAAAGGTTTAACCACGCTAGAAAAATTAGCGATGAAACGACGGTAAAAATTAGCAAAACCCAAGAACTTCTGAAGACTCTTAACAGACATGGGCTGAGTCCAGTCATGAATAGCCTGGACCTTGACTGGGTCCATCTCCACAGTAGAAGAAGAAAAAATAAAACCCAAAAAGGAGACCTTCTGTACTCCGAAGAGGCATTTTGAGCCCTTCACTAATAAAGCATTAGCACGCAGGACCTGAAACACCATCCTGACCTGCTTCACATGGGACTCCCAATCATCAGAAAAGACCAAAATGTCATCCAAATAAACAATCATAAATTTATCCAGATATTCTCGGAAGATGTCATGCATGAAGGACTGAAACACAGAAGGAGCATTAGAGAGTCCAAAAGGCATCACTAAGTACTCAAAATGGCCTTCGGGCATATTAAATGCTGTTTTCCATTCATCTCCTTGCTTAATGCGCACAAGGTTATACGCACCACGGAGATCTATCTTGGTGAACCAACTGGCACCCTTAATCCGAGCAAACAAATCAGACAATAGTGGCAAAGGATACTGAAATTTGACTGTAATTTTAATCAGAAGACGATAATCTATACAAGGTCTCAAAGAACCATCCTTCTTGGCCACAAAAAAAAATCCTGCACCAAGAGGGGAAGAAGATGGGCGAATATGTCCCTTCTCCAAAGACTCCTTTATATAACTCCGCATCGCGGCATGCTCTGGTATAGACAAATTAAAAAGTTGTCCCTTAGGGAATTTACTACCAGGAATTAAATTTATAGCACAGTCACAATCCTTATGAGGGGGCAGGGCACTGGACCTGGGCTCATCAAATATATCCTGGTAGTCAGACAAAAACTCAGGGACCTCAGAAGGAGTGGAAGAAGCAATAGACACCAATGGAGTATCGCCATGAATTCCCTGGCAACCCCAACTTGACACAGACATAGCTTTCCAATCTAAAACTGGATTATGAGCTTGCAGCCAAGGCAGACCCAAAACGACAACATCATGCAAATTATGCAGAACGAGAAAGCGAATCACCTCCTGATGTACGGGAGTCATGCACATGGTCATTTGCGTCCAATACTGAGGCTTATTCTCAGCCAATGGCGTAGCTTCAATTCCCCTCAGAGGAATAGGAAATTCCAAAGGCTCCAGGACAAAACCACAGCGCCTGGCAAACGACATATCCATCAGATTCAGGGCAGCACCCGAATCCACAAAAGCCATAACCGGGTAGGATGACAAAGAACAAATCAAAGTAACAGACAAAATAAATTTAGGCTGTATAGTACCAATGGTGACAGGTCTAGCGATTTTTTTTAAGCGTTTAGAGCATGCTGAGATAACATGAGTAGAATCACCACAGTAAAAGCACAACCCATTTTGACGTCTATGACTTTGTCGCTCAATTCTGGTCAGAGTTCGGTCACATTGCATAGACTCAGGTTTCTGTCCAGAAAATACCGCCAAAGGATGAGCAGATTTGCGCTCCCGCAAACGCCGATCAACCTGAATGGCTAAAGCCATAGAATCACTCAGACTTGTAGGGGTGGGAAACCCCACCATAACATTCTTAACAGCCTCAGAAAGACCTTCTCTGAAATTTGCAGCCAGGGCACACTCATTCCATTGAGTAAGCACCGACCATTTCCGAAATTTTTGACAATACACCTCTGCTTCATCCTGACCTTGAGAGATAGCCAGCAATGCTTTTTCTGCCTGATTCTCAAGATTAGGCTCCTCATAAAGCAGTCCAAGAGCCAGAAAAAATGCATCTACATTAAGCAATGCAGGATCTCCTGGCGCCAGAGAGAAAGCCCAATCTTGAGGGTCGCCACGCAACAAGGAGATAACAATTTTAACTTGCTGAGCAGAATCACCAGAGGAACGAGGTCTCAGAGATAGAAATAACTCACAATTATTCTTAAAATTTTGAAACCTAGATCTATCTCCAGAAAACAACTCAGGAATGGGTATCTTTGGTTCTGACATAGGGCCACGAATAACAAAATCCTGAATACTTTGCACCCGTGCAGTAAGATGATCCACACTAGAAGTCAGAGTCTGAACATTCATGTCTGCAGCTGAGCTCAAAACCACCCAGAGTTCAAGGGGATGAAAGAAGCTAAACAGACTGCAGCAAAGGAAAAGTGGGAGGAAAAAAAAATGTACTCAGGTCTTCTTTTTATCCCACTTCTGCGATGCATTAAACACCTTTAGGCCTGCTATACTGTTATGATCCTTAGTGGTTGAGGATCACAAATTACTCCAGCTAAGTAACAAACATAGGACAAGCTCTAGGGGGGTGACAAACTGGACTGACCGCAAATCTGAACCTATCCAAACACACTAGAATTAGCCGGTGAACGTGCCTAAAAATCCTAGACGTCTCGAGCCAGCCTGAGGAACTAACTACCCCTAGAGAGAAAGAAAGACCTCTCTTGCCTCCAGAGAAATAATCCCCAAAGATATAGAAGCCCCCAACAAATAATAACGGTGAGGTAAGAGGAAGGCACATACACAGGGGTGAAAGCAGATTCAGCAAATGAGGCCCACTAATACTAGATAGCAGAAAATAGAAAAGGGAATCTATGCGGTCAGTAAAAAACCCTTACAAAATATCCACACTGAAATTTCAAGAACCCCCACACCAACTAACGGTGTGGGGGGAGAAACTCAGTCCCCTAGAGCAACCAGCAAGTGAGGAAATCACATTTTAGCGAGCAGGACTAAAAACATAATGAACGCTGATAATCAAAAAATGATCAAACAAAAACTTAGCTTGTCTTGGAGAGACTGGGAGCAAGGTAGCCACAAGGAATCTGAAGAGCACTGAATACATTGCTAGCAGGCAAGGAACTGAGTATCCAGGTGAGCTAAATAGGAAACCAACCAAGGATAACGAACCAGCTGATGCTGCAACCTGCAGAAAGACTACACTACACAGTACCGCTTGTGACCACTAGAGGGAGCCCAAAAATAGAGTTCACAACAATGGAGCAAGGAAACATACAGGGGGATTACACTCAGCCCAGCCTCATGTCTTCTCAACATGGATTGGTAGGCACTGAGGAGGAGGAGGAGGAAGAACAGGAGCTACTTTCATGCTCTATAGACGGTACTACAAACACATCTGTATTAGCTTCTCTTCAGTGGGGATGGCCTGAGGACAGGGAGGGGAAGGATGAGGAGGAGGAGGAGGACAGCATCGTCAGTCATCCTGTTGGTGAGGACACGGAAGTCTTGCCTATTAGCAGTCTGGCACGCATAGCTGACTTTAGGTTGCACTGCATTTCACGTGACCCTCGGATTATCAAAATTTTGGGTGACACTCATTACTGGTTGGTGACACTTCTAGACCTATGCTACAAGGAGAACTTTCAATCTCTTCTGCCTGAGGCAGAGAGGTGTACTAAAATGTTGCAGTACCACAGGGCCCTTGTAGCAGAATTACTTAGAAAATTCCCATGTGAGAACGCTGGCAGCAGACGTCAGAGTTTGTTGTACAATCAAGGACTCCAAGCGAGAGAGACAAAAGTACAATCCAACTCAGGCAGGGCCAAGTTCAGGGACAGTTTTCTCAGACCCTCCCATCGTGACGGCACAGAGGCAAGGGGTGCTGTCACAAGAAATGCAATGTTTGGGAAGATGGTGAGGGAGTACCTTGCAGATCGTAAAAACATCTTCCGTGATTCCTCTGTGCCTTTTAATTATTGGGTATCCAAGCTGTGGCATGAACTGGCTCTCTATGCCTTGGAGGCCCTGTCCTGCCCTGTTGCTAGCGTTCTGTCAGAGAGGGTTTTTAGTGCCGCTGGTGGAATTATAACAGATAAGTGCATCCGCCTGTCAACTGAAAATGCTGACAGGCTGACTCTTATAAAAATGAACAAGGCCTGGATTGGGAAAGATTTCTGTACACCACCAAGTGAAAACAGCAAAACATAACCTCAAATACATTCTCTCTTTTGGGGAGGTGTATTCTCATGCACCTCTTCACAACCACACATGGGTATACGCTTCCACATTTGGTCTGTTTGTTGTTCTCCTCCTCCTTATCCTCATCCTCATCATCCAGAATCACTAGATGACCAGAGTGAACGTGCTCTGTACTGTTATAGGCTGGTGATTTTTGGGCACGGGGGCTGTGAAGGCACTACTTCATTTTGTAAAAACAGGACCCCACATTCCCACATTGGGGAATTGGGCATTACATTACATTGGGCCTACTTCTTAATTCTGTCTCCTGCAATGTGTCCTTTAACTGCCACTAGATGACCAGGGTGCACGTGCTCAGTACTGTTATAGGCCGGTGAATTTTGGGCAAGTGGGCTGTGATGGCACTATATTTTTAAGTCCATAAAGGACAACACATTGGGGAATTGGTCATGACATTTCTTTGGACCTACTTCTTAACTTGGTCTCCTGCAATCTGTCCTGACTTGCCACTAGATCACCAGGGTCAACGTGCTCTGTACGGTTAATTTTGGCCAAGGGGGGCTGTAATGGCACTATTTTAGTCATTCCAAAAAGGACACCACATTGGGGAATTGGGCATGGCATTCCATTGGACCTATTTCTTAACTCGGTCTCCTGCAATCTGTCCTATACCTGCCACTAGATCACCAGGGTGAACGTGCTCTGTACGGTGCTTTTTGGCCAAGGGAGCTGTCATTCCACTCTTTTATTTTTTTAAAAAAAGGATTTTACAATGGGGAATTGGGCATGACATTTCTTTGGGCCTACTTCTTAACTCAGTCTCCTGCAGTCTGTCCAGTTCCTGCCAGTAGATCACCAGGGTGAACGTGGTCTGTACGATGCATTTAGGGCTAGGGGACTGTGATGGCACTATTTTAATCAGTCCAAAAAGGACCCCACATTTGGGAATTGGGCATGGCATTCCATTGGGCCTACTTCTGAACTCTGTCTCCTGCAATGTCTCTTGTTTAACTGCCACTAGATCACCAGGGTGAACGTGGTCTGTACTGTTATAGGCCAGTGAATTTTGGGCAAGTGGGCTGTTATGGCACTATATTTTTAAGTTCAAAAAGGACAACACATTTAGGAATTGGGCATGACATTACTTTGGGCCTACTTCTTAACTCGGTCTCCTGCAATGTGTCCTGTACCTGCCACTAGATCACCAGGGTGAACGGGGTCTGTACTGTTATAGGCCAGTGATTTTTGGGCAAGTGGGCACTATATTTTTAAGTCCACAAAGGACAACACATTGGGGAATTGGGCATGACAGTACTTTGGGCCTACTTCTTAACTCAGTCTCCTGTAATCTGTCCAGTTCCTACCAGTAGATCACCAGGGTGAACGTGGCCTGTACAGGGCATTTAGGGCTAGGGGGCTGTGATGGCACTATTTTAATCAGTCCAAAAAGGACCACACATTGCGGAATAGGGCATGGCATTCCATTGGGCCTACTTCTTAACTCTGTCTCCTGCAATGACTCTTGTTTAACTGCCACTAGATCACCAAGGTGAACGTGCTTTGTATTGTTATAGGCCGGTGACGTTTGGTCAAGGGGGGCTGTGATGGCACTAGTCTATTTTTACAAAAGGTACCCCACATTGGTGAAATCACATCCTTGTTGGCAAACACTTCATAACATTTGTGTACCTTAAAGAGCTCACTTGAAAAGCTCCTTTTTGTGTTGCCTGGTTGCTAACATGGGACACAATACACTTCATATAAATTTGATAAAGCAATGCTGTTACTTTGTCTCAGTAGTTCATTAAAAATATAGCTTTGTCCACTATATTAGTTTCTATCCTTGCGAGCCTTAACTTTGTCTGCCTCAAATGTACAAATGGAGAATATGGAAATGGCGATTTGTAAACAAGATTGAAATACTGTATACCAAATGCATTCTGACAATCACATAGCTGCATTTCTTGTAAAACATTTAGAGATGTGACAGACAATGCTCATAGTGACACAATCTTGATAAATGTTTGTTTATTCACTTCACAACTATTTCTAAGCCTCTATATGTTTGCTGTTTGTCATTGTAAAACATTAAGGTTTACTGAAACTATGCCGGTGATGGTTTGATCTAAATCTATGTGGCTTTTATTTTCCAGGGGTTTATGGCCCCTCGTCTGATGACTCCATGATATCTCAGTTTCATCCAACCTTGAAAAGTGGCCACTTGAAGTTGTGGGTGAAACTTTATATCTTTATATATATATGTAATCACTATATTTATTTAATCCTTATTTGTACATATTAACCGGTATATGTTAACACATACAAAAGTGTATGCACTCACACTATTCAATCATACTAGTCCTTGAATTTTGTAGTTTGCAATAAAATTGCCTTGTATTGCAAGTAGTGGCCTTTTTAAAGCCGTATCTGAAACTTAGTGTTAAAAACATGTCAAATAAAATTGCCAAATTCTCCTGTAAATAATTGTGCAAAGAGGAAACCATCATACCATTAAAAAATGCAAGTGAATTTTGCTGGGCCCATCCAGTATGTGGGTTCCAAGGCCTAATGGGGTGCATATGACTGACTATGCAGCAGGGCTTGCCTTCCTGCCAATGTATAAAACAGAGGAGTATGGAGCACAAAATGCATATTGTGAAGTGGATTTTCATGGGCCCATCCAGTATGTGGGTTCCAAGGCCTATTGGGGTGCATATGACTATGCAGCAGGGCTCGCCTTCCTGCCAATGTATAAAACAAAGGAGTATGAGCACAAAATGCATATTGTGAAGTGGATTTTCCTGGGCCCATCCTGTATGTGGGTTCCAAGGCCTAATGGGGTGTATATGACTGACTATGCAGCAGGGTTCACCTTCCTGCCAATGTATAAAACAAAGGAGTATGGAGCACAAAATGCATATTGTGAAGTGGATTTTCCTGGGCCCATCCAGTATGTGGGTTCCAAGGCCTAATGGGGTGCATATGACTGACTATGCAGCAGGGCTCTCCTTCCTGCTAAAGTATAAAACAAAGGAGTATGGAGCACAAAATGCAAATTGTGAAGTGAATTTTCATGGGCCCATCCAGTATGTGGGTTCCAAGGCCTAACGGGGTGCATATGACTGATTATGCAGCAGGGCTCCCCTTCCTGCCAATGTATAAAACAAAGGAGTATGGAGCACAAAATGCATACTGTGAAGTGGATTTTCATGGACCCATCCACTATGTGGGTTCCAAGGCCTAATGGGCTGCATATGAAAAGGACCCTCAAGGGGATCGCGGTAAAAATACTCAGGTCTCCCATAGACTTACATTGGGCTCATTGTTCTGGTCGAGTACCCGAGCATTCCAATTTGCTCGACTCGAGCAATGAGCACCCAAGCATTTTAGTGCTCGCCCATCAATAGTCTTAACGCGATCATTGTTAAGAATAAGTACCCGTTGCCCCTGATTACTGAGCTCTTAGTTAGGCTACAGGGAGCAAGGGTATTTACTAAACTAGATCTGCGGGGTGCTTGCAACCTGATTCGCATCCGTGAGGGGGACGAATGGAAGACGGCTTTTAACACCAGGGACGGGCACTATGAATACCTGGTGATGCCCTTTGGGCTCTGTAATGCCCTATTTGTTTTCCAAGACTTTGTGAATGATATCTTCCTGGATATGCTCTCCTCCTCGGAGGTAGTCTATCTGGATGATATTCTCATCTACTCTCCAGATTTGGATTCCCACCAGAGAGATGTTTGCAAAGTATTCGACCTCCTACGGCAAACTCCCTCTACGCCAAGTTGGAGAAGTGGGTGTTTGAGCAGAAGTCCTTGCCTTTTCTTGGCTATATCATCTCCACCCAGGGATTGGCTATGGATCCTGCCAAGCTACAGGCTGTGATGGACTGGCAGGAACCCCATTCTTTCTAAGCGGTGCAGCGCTTTATGGGGTTCATTAACTATTATCTCCAGTTCATTCCTCACTTCTCAACTCTGGTAGCTCCCTTGGTAGCCCTCACCAAGAAGGGAGCGAATCCCAAATTGTGGTCGGAGGAGGTCTCCAAGTCCTTCTTCTCTATTAAGTCTCATTTTGCCAGCGCTCCCATTCTACATCGCCCCGATGTAGATAAACCATTTTATAATGGAGATGGATGCCTCATCTGTCGGTGCTGGAGCAGTCCTCTTCCAAAAGGATGCTCAAGGTCGGAAGCATCCTTGCTTCTTTTTCTCCAAGACCTTCACACCAGCAGAGAGGAATTATTCCTCCGGGGACAGGGAGTTGCTAGCTATGAAGTTGGCCTTCTCGGAGTGGAGACACCTCCTGGAGTGGGCTCGTTTTCCCTTCCAAGTGTATACGACCACAAAAATTTGGTTTATTTGCAGACTGCCCAGTGGCTAAACTCTCACCAGGCTAGATGGTCCTTGTTCTTCTCCTATTTCAACTTCACCCTGCATTATCTTTCCGGGGAGACAAACATCCATTCTGATGCTTTCTCCCTCTCCGTAGTGTCTTCAGTAGAGGAGGAGGAGCCTCGTTTAATTGTCCCTTCAGAGAGCTTGAGGACCTTGGCCCCGGTTTTGCTAGTGTCTATGCCCCCAGGCAAGATTTTGTGCCATCTAATTTAGAGGTTCTCTCTTGGGCTCACTTGTCCAGGGTGGGTTGACATTTTGGGACCAAGAGGACATCTGAGCTTCTAGCAAGGACGTACTGGTGGCCGCATATGGCCCCTGACGTCGGAGACTATATTTGGGCATGTGTCTCCTGCGCCAAGAATAAGTCTCCCGACAACAGCCAGCTTGGTTACTTTACCCCATGCCGGTGGCGAACAGGCCCTGGGAGATGGTCGGGGTGGACTTTGTAGTGGGCTTATACAGTGCCCCAGGGTCCTGGTTATTGCAGTAATGTCATTCTCCTCTAGGGGGAGTGATGTTACGTTTGGAGACAATAAAGGAGATCTTACTATCAGGTAACACCAACACACAACACACTCCATACACCAGTCCACCAGGGGGAGCTATGCTCCTATTTATTAAGGCACTCTTCGCAATTAGGTAAAACTGGTGGTCTGGATAGGAAGTTAGGCAGATGCTGGCTGAGCTTTGCTCAGGCAGCTGCTAGCTGAGCTCTGCTCAGTTAGTTGGTCCCTGACAGTGGTGGGATCCTGTCAGAGGCTGGGACAGAAGGCCACAGAGCTGCGCCTGCCCCACGTGCTTCAGCTTCTAGAAGGAGACACTGAAAGAGAACTGTATTGTAAAGCGTGAGGAGAAGTCATAGCAAAAGGAGAGGAAACCAGAAGGAGTTCTGCCCTACACAGGCTGCCTCCTTCTGAGGCTCAGGATCCCGGTAGCCGGAACACCGAGGTAGCAACAGTCCTTTATGCCTTGCTCCAGAGACCGGCAGGACAGCTAATTCCACTTTACCTGCCCGCCTTATACCCAGGAGGCAAGGTGGCTGGGGCATGATAGAGTCCCTGTAAAAAGCCTCACGCCACCGATCATACAGGTTTGTCCTATCCTATCTGGGGGACAGAGAGAGACACAACATCTAGAACATCTAAAATAGTTGTGAGGGAGAGGGAGGCTACTGATTTCCACCTGGATAAGGGGACTCTGGATTTGCCTCCAAACTGGCCGGACTCTGCCTGCTCTGTGATCTGGTGCTCTGGACTGTGGATGCTGAAGCCTTCAGTAAAAAAGGTAAAGAGACTGCAACCATGGGTCCTCGTTCTTCACTGCGCTTCTCACCATCCACCATCTACATACTGGGAAGCCCTGGGGATATACTTCCCTGTGGGAAGGTATACCATCTAGCTGCCATAACATCACCTCAGCGGATCCCTTAAAGCAGCATCAGTCACCCTGACTGAATACCACAGGTGGCATCACGAACATTTCCCTTTTAAAGACCTTTCCCTTTAATACGGATGTCCCTAAGGCCACGGACCGGGTCAGCCACTGTGACATCCCCCTTGAGAACCGAAGGACCCGGTACCGAGTACCCCACTGCCCCATGGGGGGCGATCCACTTACCCAAGTCTCGTAGCTGCACCATTATCTGGGTAATCACTGATGGTGCACTTGGTGCCTATTCTATGGTTACCTTCTGCACGGGCCTTGGCAGCATTGTTTATTAAACACATTTTGCGCCTACACGGTATGCCAGACAAAATTGTCAGTGACCGGGGTCCCCAGTTTGCGTCTCGGTTCTGGAGAGGGCATTGTCATCTACTCGGCACCATCCCAAGATGAATGGGTTGGTGGAGAGGGCCAAACAGACACTGGTCACATATCTGAGACATTTTGTTTCAGCCACGCAGGATGAATGGGCATCCGTGCTACCGTGGGTGGAGTTTGCGCTGAACAATGCCATAGCCGACTCCTCCGGGCAGACCCCATTCCTCCTTAACTACGGCCAGCGTCCGCGGGTTCCTGTGCCCATGCCCATGTCTTCCGCCAATTCTAGGGTGGCAGACTGGGCTGTGGAGGCATGTGACATTTGGGACCGCAATCAGGATGCCATCTGGGCCTCCAAGGAGAGAATGAGGGTCTTTGGCGATGCACGTCGGCGCCCCGCTCCGACCTTGGCTTCTGGCGACTTATTGTAGCTCTCCACCCGTAACATCAGGCTGCGAGTTGAGTCCACTAAGTTTGCACCTCACTTCATAGGTCCTTTCAAGGTCCTGGAACAAGTCAATCCTGTGGTCTACCAGTTTGCTCTTCCTCCTCGCCAAGGTATTACCGACACCTTTCATGTGTCCCTCCTAAAACCCGTTCACATGTCCCGGTTTTCTGAGTCATCTGCCATGACATTGGGCTCGTCCACTGATGATTACGAGGTGCATGCTGTCATTGGGTGTAAGGTGGTACGTGGCAAAAAATTCTATTTGATGGATTAGAAGGGTTATGGCCCGGAGGACAGGTCCTGGGAGCCTGCTGAGCACATTCAGGCTCTGCAGCTTATTGCTGCCTTTGAGCGTAGCAAGGTCAAAGGAGAGGGGGCCCTAGGAGGGGGAGTAATGTTAGGTGTCGAGTTCCAGCTGCTGCACAGGGGGAATCTCAAACCACCTCCACTGTGGTCTCTCATTCTCCTCCAGCTGCAGTGGAGCCTGCTCAGCAGAGACGTCAGTCCCAGTGCCTGGCTCAGACAGATACTGCACGTTTGGTTACTGCTGGCCTTCCAAGTTCAGCCATTATAACCAGTACTGTTCAGCGGCGAGCAGGTGCTCCTGAGACTAAGTCCTGCATTTCTCCTTCTGAGCATGCCCAAGGGAAGACCTCTCATTGGAGGTCGGGGGTCACACGCTCAGGTCCTGTAGCAGCTCCTATTGGTTCACTAGGAAGGTCCTGGAGAGCTACAGCTATAAAAGGTTTGCATAGCTGCACGGCCATGCACTAGTATAAACCTGTTATTGTGTATATGTGGTTGTATGCCTGTTCTGGTGATTGCTCATTAATCAATCCCATTCCTAGTAATGTTGAATGCTCGCTAATGTTGGAGGTATCTAGCACCTGACAGTGCTAATCTATACACAAGAGCACGATCTGTACCGTGTCTAACCTGCTGTGACCGCCAGTGACGTGCTGTATGCACTCTGTGCGGCTATCTTCTATTACTCCTGACTAGAGTTGAGCGACTTTTACTTTTTTAGGATCGAGTGGGGTTTCGCGACACCCGACTTTGTCAAAAGTCGGGTCGGGTGAAATCGGCCGATTATTGAGAAAAGTCAGGGATCCGACTGAAACACGAAACCCAATGCAAGTCAATGGGGAAGCAAAGTCGGCAGTCGACAGGAAAACACCTACAGTGCCCATTTTAATGCCAAAAACATCCATTCTTGTTACTTAAGCTTCTCAATCTTAAATTACCTTATAATAATAGTTAGGCATTGAAAATTGGGGGTCATTTGGCTAAAGTTGTGGGGGGGGTAGGGCTGGCTCAAGTTTTTCGTGGGCCCAGGAAACGCGGACTACGTCATGGCGGTGGAGCAGGGAGAGGTAAGTATTTCAACTTTGCAAGTGCTGTGATCCTGAGCAACCAGGGGGGGCACACTCGTTCGCATTGGCACTGGCACAGGGCCCCTCAAAGTAAGGCGGTGTGTTTGATGGCGGGGGCACCTCCCACTGGCAGAGACACTTTTGCGTACTATGAGTGGCCCTGTGCCAGTGACGTCGCCAATGTGTATGCCCCCCACCTGATGAAGGAACCTGCACTTTCATCTGCACCTTCCTCTTTGTCCCCGTGTAAGGTGGTATAGTATGCGGGAAGGGGAACCTGGCTTTCAGCAGGGTCAGATTCTGGCTGTGTAGAGTGCAAGGGGAATGTAGTGGTCTGGGTCAATATACCAGCAGACTCATCTAGCACTGGCTGGGCAATGGGCAGGATGAGGAGGAAACCCAGATATAGGCCCAATTAATAAAGTGGGCTAAATGCAGTTCAAAATTGGTAACAGGACTAACCAGGTGGCATTGCTTTGTTCAGTGGAGGACAACTGTAATGAGAGGCTGACACAGTGAGTAGGCCCAAATAAGTAACTAGGCTAAATGCAGTTCAAAATTGGTAACAGGACTAACCAGGCGACATTGCTTTGTTCAGTGGAGGACAACTGTAATGAGAGGCTGTAACAGTGAGTAGGCCCAAATAAGTAACTAGGCTAAATGCAGTTCAAAATTGGTAACAGCACTAACCAGGTGGCATTGCTTTGTTCAGTGGAGGACAACTGTAATGAGTGGCAGACACAGTTAGTAGGCCCAAATAATAAAGTGGGCCAAATGAAGTTCAAAATTGGTAACAGGAGTAAACAGGCGGCACTGCTTTGTTCAGTGGAGGAGAAAAGCAAGGAGCAGCAGACACCGTTAGTAGGCCCAAACAAACTAGTAGGCCAAATGCATTTTCATATTCAAAATATAGGCCGAAAGCCTGAAGATTGAAGCTCAGCTTTGTTCAGTGGAGGAGAAAAGCAAGGAGCGGCAGACACCGTTAGTAGAGCCCAACCAAACTAGTAGGCCAAATGCATTTTCATATTCTAAATATAGGCCGAAAGCCTGAAGATTGAAGCTCAGCTTTGTTCAGTGGAGGAGAACACCAAGGAGCGGCAGACACCGTTAGTAGGCCCAACGAAACAAGTAGGCCAAAAGCAGTTTAAGATCTGATATATGCTGGAAATTGAAGCTCAGCTTTGTTCAGTGGAGGAGAAAAGCAAGGAGCGGCAGACACCGTTAGTAGGGCCCAACCAAACTAGTAGGCCAAATGCATTTTCATATTCTAAATATAGGCCGAAAGCCTGAAGATTGAAGCTCAGCTTTGTTCAGTGGAGGAGAACACCAAGGAACGGAAGACACCATTAGTAGGACCAACCAAACAAGTAGGCCAAATGCAGTTTAAGATCTGATATATGCTGGAAATTGAAGCTCAGCTTTGTTCAGTGGAGGAGGAAAGCAAGGAGCGGCAGACACCGTTAGTAGGGCAGGGCCCAACCAAACTAGTAGGCCAAATGCATTTTCATATTCTAAATATAGGCCGAAAGCTTGAAGATTGAAGCTCAGCTTTGTTCAGTGGAAGAGAACACCAAGGAGCGGCAGACACCGTTAGTAGGACCAACCAAACAAGTAGGCCAAATGCAGTTTAAGATCTGATATATGCTGGAAATTGAAGCTCAGCTTTGTTCAGTGGAGGAGAACACCAAGGAGCTGCAGACACCGTTAGTAGGACCAACCAAACAAGTAGGCCAAATGCAGTTTAATATCTGATATATGCTGGAAATTGAAGCTCAGCTTTGTTCAGTGGAGGAGAAAAGCAAGGAGCGGCAGACACCGTTAGTAGGGCCCAACCAAACTAGAGGGCAAATGCATTTTCATATTCTAAATATAGGCTGAAACCCTGAAGATTGAAGATCAGCTTTGTTCAGTGGATGACAGCTGTATTGAGTGGCGCAGACAGACACAGGTAGTAGGCTTAAAATAAAAAAGTAGGCTCAATGCAGTTTAAAATAGGTTACAGGGGTACACAGGCAGCCTTGGTTTGGTCAGTGGAGGACAATTGCAAGGAGTGGCGCAGACTTACTAGGCCTAAAATAAAAAAGTAGGTTCAATGCAGTTTAAAATGGGTTAAAGGGGTACACAGGCAGCATTGGTTTGGTCAGCGGAGGACGATTGCAAGGAGTGGTGCAGACTTACTAGGCCTAAAATAAAAAAGTAGGCTCAATGCAGTTTAAAATGGGTTACAGGGGTACACAGGCAGCATTGGTTTGGTCAGCGGAGGATGATTGCAAGGAGTGGCACAGACTTACTAGGCCTAAAATAAAAAAGTAGGCTCTATGCTGTTCTAAACTGGTAACAGGAATAAACTGGCGGCACTGCTTTGTTCGGTGGAGGACAGCTGGAAGAAGTGGCTGACACAGTAAGTTGGCCAAAATAGTAAAGTGGGCTAAATGTCTGCAAAAAAATGTTCCTAAACAAACAGGTGGCAAAGCTAGGTACAGGGGTGGGTTCCTCTGCTGAGTAGCAGACAGTGGTAGTTTGCGCACAGTATTCACAGGTATAACTGGAGGGCAGGGCCCCTGTATATTTTAACTATCATCTTTCATTTCAACAAATTTGTATTGGCAGTGCCATTGAAGGATTTAACAGCACAGACTGCACAGTGGTGGATCAGGGAGAGGTAAGTATTGCAAGTGGTAGAGCACTGTTTGAGCTGGGGGGAACACTCTCTCGTGGGTGGCGGTACTGGCACAGGGCCCCTCATATTACGACGGTGTGTCTGACGTTGTGTGTGCACCACCACTGCCAGAGACACTTCATTGTACCATGAGGGACCCTGTGCCAGTGCCGTCGGCCAAAAGTGGGCACACCCACCTGTCCAGGCAAACGGCCCTCGCAAGGTTGCTTGCGCCAAGTGGTGACCACGGCCCCGTGGGGTGAGTCAGCCCATTTAGGGAGGTGTAAAATTGGCCTATGGTGGACATTCAGCAGCTGCAAATGGAGGAATTGGAGCAGTCAGTAAGAGGAGTCCAAAAGCAAGACCTTTTCACAGGAAAGCTACGTGTCAGCAGGGGAAGGTGGGGCAAAATAATTAGAAATCCATGATTGGTTCATTGTAATGAAGGTTAGATCATCAACATTTTGGGTAGCCAGACGAGTCCTTTTTTCGGTCAGTATTGAACCATCAGCACTGAATACTCTTTCTGATAGCACACTAGCAACTGGGCAAGCGAGCTCCTGTAATGCATATTCTGCCAATTCAGGCCAGGTGTCTATTTTAGATGCCCAGTAATCAAAGGGGAATGTGTGTGAGGGAGAACATCGATAAGGGAGGAAAAATAGTTCTTAACCATACTGGACATCTCTGTCACTTTGAATTGATGCAGCAGTACCTGTCATGTCTGCGTTCATTGCGAAATCACTCCACAACCTGGTCATAAAACCCCTCTTTCCAACGCCACTTCTGATTTGTGCACCTCTAACACCTCTGCCATGTTGCCCCCTGCAGCTCGTGTGAGAACCTTCACCGCCGCTGTGTGCTTGCTTGGTAGCCAATATTTGCTCATCTCATTTGCTCATCTGATGTGGCATGATATTTTGCAATTTCCCTTTATAGTGTGGATCCAGGAGGCAGGCCAACCAGTAATCGTCATCGGTCATCATTTTTATAATGCGGGGGTCCCTTTTTAGGATACGCAAGGCATAATCAGCCATGTGGGCCAATGTTCCAGGTGTCAAATCACTGCTTGTGCTGGGTTGAGGAGCACTTTCTGGCAAATCAACATCACATGTCTCACTCAAAAACCCTGTACCTGACCTTGCAACGCCACCTGTTTCTATTGCCCCCTGAGAAGCTTCCTCCTCCCATAAATATTTATCCCCATCATCCTCCTCCTCTTCATCCGCCACCTCGTCCAGGAGAGTTCCCTGAGCAGACAAGGGCTGACTGTCATCAAGGCTTTCCTCCTCCTCGGCTGAAGACGCCTGCTCCTTTAGGTGCGTCAAACTTTGCATCAGCAGACGCATTAGTGGGATGCTCATGCTTAGGATGGCGTCGTCTGCACTTACCAGCCATGTGCATTCCTCAAAACACTGAAGAACATGACAGAGGTCTTGTAGCTTCGACCACTGCACACCTGGCAACTCCATGTCTGCCATCCAACTGCCTGCCCGTGTATGTGTATCCTCCCACAAATACATTACAGCACGCCTCTGTTCGCACAGCCTTTGAAGCTTGTGCAGTGTGGAGTTCCACCTTGTTGCAACATCGATTATTAGGTGGTGCTGGGGAAGCGTCAATGATCGCTGATGGTTCTGCATACAGCTGGAGTGTACGGGCGACCGGCGGATGTGCGAGCAAAGTCTTCTCACCTTCAGGAGCAGGGCTGGTAACCCCGGATAACTTTTCAGGAAGCACTGCACCACTAGGTTCAAGGTGTGAGCCAGGCAAGGTATGTGTTTCAGTTCTGAAAGGGCTATGGCAGCCATAAAATTCCATCCGTTATCACTGACTACCTTGCCTGCCTCAAGATGTACACTGCTCAGCCAGGAATGAGTTTCTTGCTGCAAGAACTCGGCCAGAACTTCCGCGGTGTGTCTGTTGTCGCACAAACAAAACATTTCCAACACAGCCTGCTGACGCTTACCACTAGCTGTTCCATAATGGGACACCTCGTGTGCAACACTGGCAGCTGCGGATGGAGTGGTATGGCGACTGCATTCTGTGGATGAGCTTTCGCTTCTATAGGAGGAGGAGGAGGAGAAGGAGGAGGGGTGTCGAACGCCTACTGTCAACTGTTTCCTAGACCGTGGGCTAGGCAGAACTGTCCCACTATGGCTGTCCCCTGTGGACCCTGCATCCACCACATTAACCCAGTGCGCCATGATGGACACGTGAGGTCCCTGGCCATGCCTACTGGTCCATGCATCTGTTGTGAAGTGCACCTTTCTACTGACTGATTGCCTGAGTGCATGGACAATGCGGTCTTTGACATGCTGGTGGAGGGCTGGGATGACTTTTCTGGCAAAGAAGTGTCGACTGGGTAGGTCACAGCGTGGTAAAGCATAGGCCATCAGGGCTTTGAAAGCTTCATTTTCAACCAAACGGTAGGGCATCATCTCTAACGAGATTAGTCTAGCAATGTAAGCGTTCAAACCCTGTGTACGCGGATGTGAGGATGAGTACTTCCTTTTCCTAACGAGAGTCTCTGGTAGGGTGAGCTGGACTGGAAAGCTGCATATGGTTGGACAAGCAGCGGTGGTGGTGGTGGTGGACATGGCAGATTGAGACAGGGTTGGTGATGGTATTCTTGATGTTGACCTACATACAGTGTTTCCTACCAAAAACCTTGTGATTCCCTGACTGCTTTGGCATTGCGATACCTCCACATTTGCTGCAGGTGGTGTCCTAAATGGTGGGCTTACAGTGAGGGAAGCAATGAAGTGTTGCTGACTACCTTCATTCTAAGCGGGTGCACCAACAGTATGGGACGTTTGGTAGTTAGTCCAGGCTTGCAAGTGCATGCTGGTTAAATGTCTACGCATGCACATTGCATTTAAATTTTTGACATTCTGCCCTCTGCTAAAGGTCTTTGAGCATTTCTTACAGATAACTTTGCACTGATCATTTGGATCTTGGTTACAAAATTGCCACACTGCACTCTTCCTACTATCGAATACTTTTTCAGGCATTGCATGCTGTGCTACTTTCACCGGATGGCCATGCTGTCCTAAAACTGGTTTTGTTTTTGACACACGTCTTTGGCCTGATACGGGCCTGCCAGATGAAAGCTGTTGCAATGTTGCTGCCTGCTGCGGCTCATCCTCCTCCCCTTCTGAGCTACTGCCAGCAGCATCCCGATCCCCAATGGCTGCCAATCTGGGTCAACAACTGGGTCATCTATCACCTCCTCTTCAATGTCCTGTGCACCTTCCTTAGTGTCACCGTGTAAGGTGCTATAGCGTTCGGGACGGGGCACCATAGTCTCATCAGGGTCAGATTCTGGCTCAGTACACTGCAAGGGCAATGTAGTGATCTGAGTCAATGGAACAGCATAATAATCTAGCTGTGGCTGTGCATCTGTGCACTCCATATCCAATTCATCTTGTAATGGGCTGTTAACAATTTCCCTTTCTAACCCAGGCATGGTATGTGTAAAGAGCTCCATGGAGTAAACTGTAGTGTCGCCTGCCGCATCCTTCACTTTTGGTTTGGGTGAAGGACACAAGGAAGCGACTGTTCCTGCCCGGGAGCACCCACTGATGACTCGCTGCTTTTAAATTTGGAACTTTCTGAAGAGGAGGCGAAAGAGCTAGCGGCTGAGTCAGCAAGGAAAGCCAAAACTTTTTGCTGCTGCTCCGGCTTTAAAAGCGTTTTTTTCATACTCCAAGATAAGGGAGCCTTCGAGGCCTTGCGTAGCCAGACGATGACGCTGGCTCAACAACTCGAGCCTTAGGTGCTATTTTGCTTTCGCACTACCACCAGATGCTCCACCACCACCACCACCATCATTACCAGTTGGCAATGACTGCCCACAGCCTCTTCCACCAGACTTCCTCATTTTTGGGAAAATGTAACCAAAGTAACAACCGTTATTTGGTACTGTAAAACAAGGTAGAAGGTGTATATAAACTTGTTGAGAATTTAAATCTCCTTTTTATGTGTGGGAGACTGCTGGAAAAATCAGGCCCACTGTATTACACTACACAGCTTCAGTGGCAGAAAGTGGCTGGCAGATATACGCCAAACAGAACGGACACAGATGCACTTAGTGGCAATATAAATCTCCCTTTTTATGTGTGGGAGACTGCTAGAAAAATCAGGCCCACTGTATTACACTACACAGTTTCAGTGGCAGAAAGTGGCTGGCAGATATACCACAAACAGGACTGACGCAGATGCACTTTGTGGCAATATAAATCTCATTTTTTAAGTGTGGGAGACTGCTGGAAAAATCAGGCCCACTGTATTACACTACTCAGCTTCAGTGGCAGAAAGTGGCTGGCAGATATACCACAAACAGGACTGACGCAGATGCACTTAATGGCAATATAAATCTCCCTTTTTATGTGTGGGAGACTGCTGGAAAAATCAGGCCCACTGTATTACACTACACAGCTTCAGTGGCAGAAAGTGGCTGGCAGATATACCACAAACAGGACTGACGCAGATGCACTTAGTGGCAATATAAATCTCCCTTTTTATGTGTGGGAGACTGCTGGAAAAATCAGGCCCACTGTATTACACTACAAAGCTCCAGTGGCAGAAAGTGCCTGGCAGATATACCGCAAACAGGACTGACGCAGATGCACTTAGTGGCAATATAAATCTCCCTTTTTATGTGTGGGAGACTGCTGCAAAAATCAGGCCCACTGTATTACACTACACAGCTTCAGTGGCAGAAAGTGGCTGGCCGATATACCACAAACAGGACTGACACAGATGCACTTAGTGGCAATATAAATCTCCCTTTTTATGTGTAGGAGACTGGTGTTAAAATCAGGCCCACTGTATTACACTACACAGTATAAGTGGCAGAAAGTGGCTGGCAGATATACCTCAAACAGGACTGACGCAGATGCACTTAGTGGCAATATAAATCTCCCTTTTTATGTGTGGGAGACTACTGGAAAAATCAGGCCCACTGTATTACACTACACATTTTCAGTGGCAGAAAGTGGCTGGCAGATATACCACAAACAGGACTGATGCAGATGCACTTAGTGGCAATATAAATCTCCCTTTTTATGTGTGGGAGACTGCTGCAAAAATCAGGCCCACTGTATTACACTACACAGCTTCAGTGGCAGAAAGTGGCTGGCCGATATACCACAAACAGGACTGACGCAGATGCACTTAGTGGCAATATAAATCTCCCTTTTTATGTGTAGGAGACTGGTGTTAAAATCAGGCCCACTGTATTACACTACACAGTATAAGTGGCAGAAAGTGGCTGGCAGATATACAACAAACAGGACTGACGCAGATGAACTTAGTGGCAATATAAATCTCCCTTTTTATGTGTGGGAGACTGCAGGAAAAATCAGGTCCACTGTATTACACTACACAGCTTCAGTGGCAGAAAGTGGCTGGCAGATATTCCACAAACAAGACTGATGCAGATGCACTTAGTGGCAATATAAATCTCCCATTTTATGTGGGGGATGACTGCTGGAAAAATCAGGCCCACTGTATTACACTACACATGGATATGGAAATTTGGTTTGGATAAATTTATCCCTGTGTGTGCTGCGTCCGCTCCCAATAAGACTGAGTATTTTGAGCGCTCAAGGAATGAGGCATGCACAAGCATTGTTGTGTCAATAACATTCCATCAATACTGGTACTTTATTGTACATACATAGTTTTATATTTTCATATAGAAAGGAGTGGTTAGGGGTTGTTAGGGGTGTTTAGTTAATTACCATATTGTCTAACTCCTCTGTCATTGGTTATCTAAACATATATGGAATATTATGATTAATGCACATATGGGTGCTGATTAAGCAACTAAAATGTAGCTCTGCATCTAGGACAAAGTTGAGACATCTGATCAGCACTTAATACATCTGGCGTTGTTCCGCTTTTGAGATGGAAAACCCCATACAATCTGTCTGGCTTATATCAGTTTATGTCAGCCATTTTAAGCCATTGATTATAATGTATATATTAGCTGTGAGTATATGAGTATATGTGATTATAGAGCAGTATACATGCAAGTGAGATCTACATGATATATATATTTCTATCACAAGCCCCCCTTAGATATCACTTGCCCTATTCCTAGCCTCCTGTCCCAAAGCGCTGCAACTCTTTTGTGCTGCCGGTGAACTGACACAAGCCTAATGCCTGCGCCCCACTCCGTACAGACTTTTCGCAAATGGGCGGTCAGGAGATCTGGGGGTTCGTTGCAATCAGTCTCTTAGTCAATAGCATGTGTAGTGAGCGGTGGGTATTCTTTATCAGGTAGGTCATCTGTTCAGTCAGGCAGGGCATCCACAACATCATTCTGGCTTGGGTGTCATCTTCTGGTAGGGGAGCTTTCTTGCAATGCGATGAGTGGATCCAAGTGGGTCTTCCCTCCAGTTTCACAGAGTTTGGTGTCATCAGCAGCACTTGAACAGGGCCATCAAATCTGGGATCGAGTGGTGTTCTCCTTACAAACTTTTTCACCAACACCCAGTCTCCTGGCTTCAAGGAGTGCGTACCGGACACTGTATCTTGATCTGGCAATGAAGAAAAAAACTCGAGAATGGATATTAGCAAGTTTCTTGGTGAGTTCAATTACATATGCAGACAAAGTATCGTATTGCATAATCAGCTGCTGAGGGAAAGGATAGCCCTAACCTGGGACTAGACCCAAACAAAATTTCATATGGTGACAGCTTTTCTGGGCCTCTGGGAGTGTGCCTATCACTGAGTAGTGTGATTGGGAGTGTGTAGGCCTAAGTCTGACCCTACTGCTGACTAGATCTCTCGTGTGAGATTTGCTGTGAATGCGGGTCCCTGGTCACTCTCTATCACTTCTGGACCCCATAGCTGCATATCTCGTCTCTGAGAGTAGCTTCTTTGCAGTAGTCTTTGCTGACTGGTTCCTCACTGGGAAAGCTTCTGGCCATCCTGAGAACACGTCCACGACCATAAGGGCATATTCGAAACCTCCACTTGGTGGCATTTGGATGTGGTCTATCTGGATCCTCTGGAAGGGGTACAGTGGTCTGGCAAGACGATGTGTGGGAACTTCCTCCATTCTTCCAGGGTTGCATTTGCTGCAGGTCAGACAGCTGCTAGTAAACTTGGCTGTTAGGGTGGGGATCCCTGGAGCAAAACAGTAAGCACCAATCGGATCATTCATTTGTGTCTTTAATCTGTGTGTGGGCCCATGTGCCCACTGGACCACCATAGGGTACATGCTTCAGGGTAAACAGGGTTTGTAGTCCATTGCGTATACCCTTCCTTCTTCATGTGTTGCTCTCTTCCGCATCCAGCATTCCTTCTTGTCCTTTGGGGTTTGTTCTTGCAGCTTTTTGAGCAGATCACAGGACGTCATTTGGTCAGGTTTCTTGTCTTCAGTCGTCATGTAGTAGCCGTCCGGCTCTACGACCTCTCCCACTTTTCCATATTGTCTTTCCCTGACTGCTTCTTTGGCTGCCATATCCGCCATGTTGTTGCCTCGTGCCTCTACTGTGTTTAGTTTTCCATGTGCTTTGACTTTAGTACTGCGACCATTTTTTGGAAGTTGGAGTGCGTTCAGCAGGTCCTTAATGGCTCCATGATGCTTCACGGTTGTTCCGCTTGCTGTGATGAAGTCCCTTGCAGCCCAGGTGGGCCCAAAGTCATGTGCTATGCCATGCGAGTACCTCGAATCGGTATACATTTTCTCAGTCTTGTCTTCTGCCATCTGGTAGGCCTTCGTCAGCGCTATCAGTTCTGCTTTCTGGGTTAACGGACTAGGCGGCAGACTTCTGGACCACAGGATCTCTTGATCCTTCATCATCTGCAAATCTGGAGCCATCCACATAGAGGATCAACTCTGGTTTGGTCAGTGGCTCTTCTGCCACCTTGGGTAGTCCTGCTGTTTCCTGTTGCATGATGCTGAAGCAATCATGGTCATCCATCTGGAGCAAATCCAGATCCCTGCGGAAGGTATCATGCAGATTTTGATCAGACTTTTTATCTGAGGGCCCATATCTGTATTCCCCCTTGGGAGTGGGAGTAGAGTGGATGGGTTGAGGACTGTGCATCTGGAGATGGTGACATTGTTGGGCAGGAGTAGAGAGCACTGGAGGCGAAGATGCCTGGCAGTGGAGAGATGTTTTGGCTGGGTTTGGTTGAGGATTGCTGAGATGTCGTGTGGAGCCAACTGCAGCAACTGCTGCTCTCATGTGGGAAGAAGAGGCTCCCCTTGCAACTGGATCCAGGCGAGCTGAAAAGTAGTCCAAAAGTCTCTGCTCTCCCCCCTGAAGCTGCGTGAGGGCTCCAGTAGCAAGGCCTTCTTTTCTCATCAAGTAGAGACGGAATGGCTTCTCGTAGCCAGATAGGCCTAGTGCTGGCGCTGAGACTACTGCGCCTTTTAACTTCTTGAATGAGCTGAAGGCTGCATCTGTCAGGAGGAACCGGGTCACGCTGACGTATTCACACAGCGGCTGCATTAGGACTGAGGCATCAGGGATCCAGGCTCTGCAATACGAAACTAGACCAAGGAAGGCCTGTAGCACCTTTTGAGTTGTTGGAGGAGCCATCTTCTCCACTGTGGTCTTCCGGTCATTGGTCAGGCGTTTCGCCTGGTGAGCAATGCAGTGTCTCTGGAACATAACTCACTTCAGACACCACTGGACTTTGTTCTTTGAGATCTTGCAGTGCTGCTCCGCCAGGTAGAGTAGGAGATACAAGGAATGAGTAGATTGTCCATGTATTGTAGCAGGGTTACTTCTGCATGTTATGTGACCCAGTTGGTGAGGACTGTGGACATCGCTTTGGTGAACTGTGGAGGGCTGTTCTGGGCCCACTGTGGCATAACTGTCCATGTGTGGTGTCCCCCCTGGTGCGTTAAGGCAAACAGGTACTGGTCATCCGGGTGAAAGGGAACACTGAAGAAAACATTAGCCAAGTCGGTCACTGTGAACACTTTTGCTGTGGCAGGCACATTTGAGAGCAGAGTGTGCGGATTCGGCATAATTGCAGTTTCAAACACCGTGGCGTCATTCACAGCTCTCATGTACCATTCTGAACTTGGCTGGCTCTCCTTTTACAGTCTTTTTCTTGACAGAGAAAGCAGAGTATTGCAAGGCGATGTGCTAGGAACAATGATTCCTATTTCCAGGTAGACCTTCAGTTAGTCAGAGGCAGCTTGACTCTAGGCCTGGCCTGGACCTTACGAGGGTACGGGGTACCTGGCTTGAGTGACACCTGTACTGGGGCAACTTGAGGTTTTCTCACGTCCTGTGGTCCCTTAGACCATAGACTTTCTGGTACTACATCCAGTACCTCCTTGGGTAGGCCTCATCGGTTGTTTAATGTTCTTGTAGGGCCACCATCATGACTCTTCTTGGGTCAGGGATGAAGAAAGTGTCACTGTCCCATTTTCCTGGAACACTGTGGTTGCCTTCAGCTTCTGCAATAGGTTCACTCCCAGCAGGTTGAGTGGAAGGTCCTTGACACCATAAACTGGGGCAGGATAGAGTATCCTGGATGAGTGCACACGCTCAGTGACTTTGTAAGCTGAGAATGTCTGACTTGACCATCAATGCCCATGCGAGGCACAGAGGATTCTGATAGGCAGGTGGGATCAGCGAGTTCCACAGGTCTCATCACACTTGCACCGGTGTGCAGAAGAAAAGATCTGACAACGCCATCCACTTTAAGGGTAATTTGAGGTATTGGTCTTGCAGACGAAGTTTTACATGTCAGGAGCGTAGTGTCTTGCGGACCTGGCTTGCTTGCCCCTGTCCTTTGGATGGGGTGCTTCACTGCTTTCTGCACTTCTTCCATGACCTGTTTCTCTGGACCAACTCTTGGGTTGCATGGGTCCAGTCCCTTCGGGGGCGTGGGTGCTTTGCACTGGTTCTGGAAATGGCCAAACTTGCCACAGATGTAACACTTGACACTTCTTCTGTCTTCGTAGGGTGGTTGCGCTTCCAGGTCAGTGGTCACCATGAGAGGTGCTGTCTTCTGCACCCCTGGTTGGGACTGAATCCCTTTGGCTACTGTGGACAATGGCATGATGGGCACTATAGTGGCGGCGGGGTCCGGCCTGCTGATTGAAGCTGCGGTGGTAAGATGGGGCCTGCAGGTGCATCAGTGACAAGGCCCGGGGGTGCCATGAGACCGGCGGCTGTATCCAACCCAAGGTCTTGGGGCATTACAGGGGCTGCGGCTGCATCTGCCATCACTTCTTTCCTCTGTTCTGACATAGCTTCTCCCCTTTGCTAACCTTATTGAGGTTGGTGTCTCCTCTCTGGAGTCTGCAGCGGTTGTTCCAGTGTGTTGATCGGCACTTTGCAGTGTCTTCACCTCTGGCTCCCCTGCTGGCGTTCTCAGCAGCACGGCACCCATTTCCTTCCCCGCGCTCTTTGTGGTGCTTTAATGGCAGCAGTTTTGGTGACAATCGGCAATAAACAGTTTCCTAGGCGCACATAAAACATTTTGCTGGGTCAGTCCACTGCTATTGACCTGTTCTCAGGCCTAGCCACTATCAGTGGTTTCCTGATTGGCTATCTCAGTCCATGCACAAAGGCCTGTGCCAACAATTTGCCTGTGTATCTGGTCTTGAATGGTGAAGCACAAGTCTTGGAATACTTGCATTACTCTGCCATGAAACTTCTTTACAGACTCTGTCTTGTCTTGGCTCATGTCATGTAAGCTGAGGGTTTGTCCTGCCAATCTGCCTTTGGCCCACTCTCTGAGCTGTTCAATTAGCTGTGGCCCTGACTCCCAAGCGTGTACATCTAATTCTGCTGGAAGTTTGAATTGTTCCTTCATGATTGGCCAGAGTGTATCACCTGCTTCTATTTCCATTCATGGCCCAGAGATCATTCCAGGTGGATGCATATGTTCGCTGGTTCTGCTACATTCTTCGGTAAAATGGCATGGGATGCATCCCTGGGTCTGGAAGATTGTCATCTGACTTGAAGTGCAGTGCACATAGTGTAATGGTGGTGCCTCTATCTGCCCCTGCATTCTTGGTGCCTGTGGGTTTCTTTTCCTAGTACTGGACAGCATGTATGATGTTCCCTCTTCATCTTCATCAGAGGAATAGTTGTGATAGCGTGTACTGGGGTCATACACTGGCTGATATTGGACTTAGAAGTTGCCTTTTTATGTCAGGACGTCTCCCCCCTTGCTGAAGCTGTGATGGATGAGGCTTATAATTCTATGTTGGTGTGAATGTAGGCAGCTCTGACTGGTGCTGAAATTGTGCATTATCAGCAGATGTAGATGATGATGTCAGCACTCCCCCCTCTGCACCCAGGGCTGAGCTGTCGGCTGCTATGTCTGGGGGCTGCTCACTGCATGGGGGGATTTTCACCTTCTTTCCCCGATATCACAACTGGCAATGGCTGGATTGTGCCAGGGACATAGAAGGGGAACCTTGTGCTGTAAGCACCATATTGTTTGAATTGGGCGTTGGCCCAGCAAAAGAAGAAGAAGAAGAAGAAGAAGAAGGAGGAGGGGTTGATTGAAGAAGGAGGAAAGAGGTGTGGAGGAGGAGATAGAGAAAGAGATAGAAAGGTGTGGTAGGGGAGTGGAGAAGAAGGAGAGAGAGTGAGGAGAAGAGGGAGGAGAGATGGGTGTGGAGAAGGAAGAGAAGGAGGAGATAGGTGTGGTGGGGGAGTGGAGAAGGACGAGAGAGAGAGGGTGAGGAGAAGAGGGAGGAGAAGATGGGAGGTGTGGAAGAGAGAGATAGAGAGAGGGAGAGAGAAGAGAAAAGTGTGGAGAAAGAGAGGAAAGGAGAGTGGGAGAGAAGAATGAAGAGAGAAAGAGTGACAGAGAAAAAGGAGGATAGAGAAGAACAACAAGAATAATAGAGAGGAGCAATGATGCCTTCTCCCTGTAGGGAGGGACGGGGCGCACCACATACTGTGCAAAAATAACTACCTATACCATGGATTCTGCTAAGAGCAGACTGCGCAGATCCGATATCTCCTGTCTTATACACACAAAAATCACTTCCTGTTTTTCTCACATATCTTTCTGTACCACCTAAACGATGTAAGCTCTGCTGTTACTTCATACCATGTATTAGTATTCAGCAATTTAACATCAGCTAACTTCCCTTATTTTCCTTTCTACGTCATGCCATTCCGCAGCTTGAAGTCTGCCATTCTTATGTATTTCACATACTTTATACCTTCCAAAATTCTGCCACTATCACTATCTGGGGGGCTGTTTTCTCATTAGGAAGTAAAAAACCCTCCTGTTGCTGGGCCACTTTATTCCTCATGGCAAAAGCAAAAAAATGAGAAACACACAAAAAGGAAAAAGAAAACAACACCAAAAAACTTCTAAAAATGAGTATATAAAACTCCAAAAAAAAACAAAACGATCAAAAAACTCAAAATTTTGATACAAAAGAAAAAACTTTTTTTAAAAAAAGGTAGAGTCAAAAAACTTTAATATATAAAAACCCAGAATAAAGACCTTCAAAAGAGTACAAAACTATATATTTTTTTTCCTCTGTGCTCAACGCAGAGACACACACTTGCCCTTTTCTTATGCTATTGTATCCAATGTCACTAAAATCACGTATCTGAAAACACGTATGTCGCATCAAAAATAATAGATACAATTTGTTTCACTTTTTCACAAATAGCTACACATGGCTAGCATTGCAGAAACAGCCAGAAAAAACAAAAAAAAAACCAAACAGATGTGACAGTGTGATTTACAATGCATATACAGTATCTCTGCTTGCAGCTGTAAAAGAGGAAGTTCAGGAGAGAGAAGAAAAAAAAACAAAAAAACTTTATTTTACAATTGTATGCTCTTAAAGCAGCGATACATGAATCGAACCAAACAGAAACAGATACAGATAGACGGTCCGGGAGATGGCCCTTTTTATTCTGTGACACGTGCAGGTTGCACTGGGAACAGACTACTGCCAATCGCACTGGGCACACCTGTGCCCGGGCCGCCTGTGTGAGAAGCACAACAAGCAGGAAATCTACCACCCCGGGCCGGTCATCCTGACTGGATCGCCGGCACTACGGGAATCTGTGGCAGCCCTCAAAGCTATCACCATCCGAGCCTAGAACCTGGAGCCACCTGCCCCGGAACTACCTGTTCCTCCTATTGCACAGGAATCTGTGATAGCTTATTCAGCGATTTGACCTCCTGCGGTCTGTTACCCAGCCACCACAAACAAGTCACTGTTCCAACTTTTTCTCCCGGATCTCACACACACATGGAACACATACACGGCACACAGCAGACACCTTGACTAAAATCCCAGGGTTTTAGATACAGGCTTTGGACTTTTTACACTACCTGGGAATGTGGTGGTGACCACACCTGACTGGCAAGAGGTATAGACCCGGACTGGGCACAGGGGACTTTCAGGTAAGATAACATTTTCTTACCTTACTTATGGAGCTGTGCAGTCTCCGTCCCGTGAACCAAGGCCGTGGCCAACACCTCTGTCTCTCCGGTCAGCAGGGTCCCTGTGTGCATTTCATCCCTTGCCCCACGTTGGGCGCCATTTGATATGGAAATTTGGTTTGGATAAATTTATCCCTGTGTGTGCTGCGGCCGCTCCCAATAAGACTGAGTATTTTGAGCGCTCAAGGAATGAGACATGCACAAGCATTGTTGTGTCAATAATATTCCATCAATACTGGTACTTTATTGTACATACATAGTTTTATATTTTCATATAGAAAGGAGTGTTTAGGGGTTGTTAGGGGTGGTTAGTTAATTACCATATTGTCTAACTCCTCTGTCATTGGTTATCTAAACATATATGGAATATTATGATTAATGCACATATGGGTGCTGATTAAGCAACTAAAATGTAGCTCTGCATCTAGGACAAAGTTGAGACATCTGATCAGCACTTAATACATCTGGCGTTGTTCCGCTTTTGAGATGGAAAACCCCATACAATCTGTCTGGCTTATATCAGTTTATGTCAGCCATTTTAAGCCATTGATTATAATGTATATATTAGCTGTGAGTATATGAGTATATATGGTTATAGAGCAGTATACATGCAAGTGAGATCTACATGATATATATATATTTCTATCACAGTATAAGTGGCAGAAAGTGGCTAGCAGATATACCACAAACAGGACTGACGCAGATGCACTTAGTGGCAATATAAATCACCCTTTTTATGTGTGGGAGACTGCTGGAAAAATCAGGCCCACTGTATTACACTACACAGATTCAGTGGCAGAAAGTGGCTGGCAGATATACCACAAACAGGACTGATGCAGACGCACTTAGTGGCAATATAAATCTCCCTTTTTATGTGTGGGAGACTGCTGGAAAAATCAGGCCCACTGTATTGCACTACACAGTATAAGTGGCAGAAAGTGGCTGGCAGATATACCTCAAACAGGACTGACGCAGATGCACTTAGTGGCAATATAAATCTCCCTTTTTATGTGTGGGAGACTGCTGGAAAAATCAGGCCCACTGTATTACACTACACAGCTTCAGTGGCAGAAAGTGGCTGGCAGATATACCACAAACAGGACTGACGCAGATGCACTTAGTGGCAATATAAATCTCCCTTTTTATGTGTGGGAGACTGCTGGAAAAATCAGGCCCACTGTATTACACTACACAGTATAAGTGGCAGAAAGTGGCTGGCAGATATACCACAAACAGGACTCACGCAGGTGCACTTAATGGCAATATAAATCTCCCTTTTTATGTGTGGGAGACTGCTGGAAAAATCAGGCCCACTGTATTACACTACACAGTTTTAGTGGCAGAAAATGGCTGGAAGATATATATATATAAAAAAGGGACTGTACTACAATAACAATCTCCCTACAATTATCTCAGGAAAAGTATGGCAGCCAGCAATAAAAAGGACTGCTGCACGCAAAAGTGTTGAAAAATAAACAATAGAATGGTGCAGAAAGGAACAACAGGACTTTTGCTTTTAAAAAAGCAGTTGGTTTGCACAGAGGCGTACAAACAGCAATGCAGCTATCAGGCAGCCTTATAAGCTACAGAGCTGATGCACAGAAATCTAGCCTCCACTGTCCCTGCAAAGAAAAGTTGGTGTTGGACAGTGGAAATCGCTACAGCACAAGCGGTTTGGGGGTTAATATTTCCTCCCTAACAATATCCCTGCTTCTGACTAAGCTGCAGCAACCTCTCCCTTTGCTCAGATCGGCAGAAGTGAGATGGCAGTTGGCATGCACGCCCCTTTATAGCCCCTGTGACGCCACAGAAAGCAAGCCAATCACTGTCATTCCCTTCTATAAGATGGTAGGGCCCGAGACCTATGTCATCACACTGCCCACACTCTGCGTCCACCTTCATTGGCTGAGAAATGGCGCTGAAAGCTTCATACGAAACGCGACTTTGGCGCGAAGATCGCCGACAGCATGGCCGATCCCACGCTGGGATCGGGTCGGGTTTCACGAAACCCGACTTTGCCGAAAGTCGGCGATTTTTGAAAATGTCCAATCTGTTTCGCTCAACCCTACTCCTAGGGTGGCTCTGGCTGGTTGGATGATTGGGATATTAGGGGTAGTAATCCAGTGGCTCTGACTGGATGATGTGGGATAGTAGGGGTAGTAGTCTGATGGCTCTGGCTGACGGGATGATGTGGGAAATTTGGGGTAGTAATCCGGTGGCTCTGGCTGATAGGATGATAGGGATATTAGGGGTAGTAGTACAATGGCTCTGGCTGATGGGATGATTGGGATATTATGGGTAGTAATCCAGTGGCTCTGGCTGATGGGATGATGTGGGAAATCTGTTCATCTTTGCACTGGAAGGAAGAAAAAACAAAAATGTTGTTTACCAAAAGGCTCTTGATTAAGTTGAAAATAAAAGACATGGAGGGTCATTTATATGGGTACACCTAAATAAAATGGGAATGGTTGGTGATTAGTGTTGAGCATTCCGATACCGCAAGTATCGGGTATCGACCGATACTTGCGGTATCGGAATTCCGATACCGAGTTCCGATACTTTTGTGATATCGGGAATCGGTATCGGAACCATATTCATGTGTAAAATAAAGAATTAAAATAAAAAATATGGATATACTCACCTCTCCGGCGGCCCCTGGATCTTACCGCTGTAACCGGCAGCCTCCGTTCCTAAGAATGAGCGCGTGAAGGGCCTTCGATGACGTCGCAGCTTCTGATTGGTCACGTAAGCGCTCATGTGACCGTTCACGCGACCAATCACAAGCCGCGACGTCATCGCAGGTCCTTCACGCGCTCATTCTTAGGAACAGAGGCTCCCGGTTATGGCGGTAAGGTCCAGGGGACGCCGGAGAGGTGAGTATATGGATATATATATATATATGGATATACTCACCTCTCCGGCGGCCCCTGGACCTTACCGCCGTAACCGGGAGCCTCCATTCCTAAGAATGAGCGTGTGAAGGACCACCTGCGATGACGTCGCGGCTTGTGATTGGTCGCATGAGCGGTCACATGAGCGCTCACCCGACCAATCAGATGCCGCGACGTCATCGAAGGCCCTTCACGCGCTCATTCTTAGGAACGGAGGCTCCCGGTTACATCGGTAAAGTCCAGGGGCCGCCGGAGAGGTGAGTATATCCATATTTTTTATTTTAATTCTTTATTTTACACATGAATATGGATCCCAGGGCCTGAAGGAGAGTTTCCTCTCCTTCAGACCCTGGGAACCATTCCAATACTTTGCGTCCCATTGAAATGCATTGGTATCGGGTATCGGTATTGGTGAGATCCGATATTTTGCCGGTATCGGCCGATACTATCCGATACCGATACCAATGCATATCGGAAGGTATCGCTCAACACTATTGGTGATATCAACTTCCTGTTTGTGGCACATTCGTATATTGGAAGGGGAAAACTTTTCAAGATGGGTGGTGACTAGGGTTGAGCGACCTTTACATTTATAGGATCGGGTCGGGTTTCACAAAACGCAACTTTTTCAAAAGTCGGGTCGAGTAAAATCGGCCGATCCTATAAAAAAGTCAGGGTCGGGGTCGGCCGAAACTCGAAACCCAATGCAGTGCATTGGGTTTCCAATGGTTCCCAGGGTCTGAAGGAGCGGAAGCTCTCCTTCAGGCCCTGGGATCCATATTTAAGTGTAAAATAAAGAATTAAAATAAAAAATATTGCCATACTTACCATCTGATGCGCCCTGGTACTAAGCGGGAACCTTCCTTCCTTAGAATCAGCCTTCCAGGACCTTGCGGTGACGTCGCGGTGACGTCGCGGCTTGTGATTGGTCGCGCGGCCGCCCATGTGACCGCTCGCGCGACCAATCACAAGCCGCGACGTCACCGTGACGTCACCGAAGGTCCTGGAAGGGCTGATTCTTAGGAAGGAAGGCTGCCGGAAAGAAGCCGAGGGTGAGTATATTCCTATTAGGTATATACTCACCCTCGGACGCGCCCTGCTTCTTTCCGGCAGCCTTCCTTCCTAAGAATCAGCCCTTCCAGGACCTTCGGTGACGTCACAGTGACGTCGCGGCTTTTGATTGGTCGCGCGAGCGGTCACATGGGCGGCCGCGCGACCAATCACAAGCCGCGACGTCACCGCGACGTCACCGCAAGGTCCTGGAAGGCTGATTCTAAGGAAGGAAGGTTCCCGCTTAGTACCAGGGCGCATCAGATGGTAAGTATGGCAATATTTTTTATTTTAATTCTTTATTTTACACTTAAATCTGAATTCCGATACCAATTCCCGATATTTTAAACATATCGGGAATCGGTATTGGAATTCTGATTCCAGATTCAGAAGATCGCCGACTTCATGGCCGACCCCACACAGGGGTCGGGTCGGGTTTCATGAAACCCGACTTTGCCAAAAGTTGGCGACTTCTGAAAATTGCCGACCCGTTTCGCTCAACCCTAGTGGTGACCATGGCAGCCATTTTGAAGTTGGCCATTTTGGATCCAGCTTTATTTTTTCCAATGGAAGATGGTCAGGTGACACATCTAACCTATTGAGAATTTCACAAGAAAAACAATGGCGTGCTTGGTTTTAACGTAACTTTATTCTTTCATGTGTTATTTACAAGTTTATGACCACTTATAAAATGTGTTCAAAGTTCTGCCCATTTTGTTGGATTGTCAATGCAACCCTCTTCTCCCATTCTTGACACAATGATAGCAACACCACAGAAGAAATACTAGCACAAGCTTCCAGTATCCATTGTTTCAGATGCTGCACATCTCATATCTTCACAGCATAGACAATTGCCTTCAGATGACCCCAAAGATAAAAGTCTAAGGGCATCAGAATGGGAGACCTTGGTGGCCATTCAACTGGCCCACAACGACCATCATGATGATGTGTTGCCCTCTTTATGCACTGAAGATGGCACATTCCCTGGGTGTCAGGTCCGAGCATTCCTACATGAACAGTTTCCTTGAAAGTGGATTGGTCATCATGGGCCAGTTGAATGGCCACCAAGGTCTGTTTTATTATGCACATGTTTATTTCTTTTGTATGTATTGGAACAACACAAAAAACTAAGGAAAAAGGCAAATTGGACATAATTTCACACAAAATCCCAAGACTGGGCAGGCCAACATTGCTGGCATCCTCAGCTTAAAATTTGGTAGTAGGAGATCTAAGAGGACCCCACTGCTGGCACAAATACATGAAAAAGCTAGATTGCAGTTTGCCAAAATGTATATAAGTAAGCCAAAATCCTTCTGGAAAAATGTCTTGTGGACAGATAAAATCTAGATACAGCTGTTTGGTAAAGTATATCATTCTACTGTTTAACTAAAATGGAATGAAGCCTACAAACCCCCCCCACAGTACTTACAGTCAAATATGGTAAAGGTTCAAAGATGTTTTGGGGGTGTTTTGCTGCCTCTGACAAGGGTGTCTTGACTGTGTGCAATACATCCAAACATACTTTAAGAAGCACCCAGAAATGGATGGAAACAAAGCACTGAGGAGTTTTGAAGTGGTCATCATTGTGTCCGGATCTAAATTCCATGTTGAGAGATCTTAAAATTTATGTTGGGAGAAGGCACCCTTCAAATAAGGCCGGCGTCACAAATAACGTATAAAACATCAGTCCATATTTCACAGCGGAGATTCGCAGAAATGTTCCCGAACAGTGTTCTGTATGTACTCCGTGTGCAATACGAGGATGCGATTTTTTTTCATCAAAGTATCCGTGTGACATCCGTATGGCATCCATATGACGAGGTTTTCTCGCTGGCTTGCAAAATGGACATTTAATGGATCCATGGCCTTAAATATTCTTGAAAACATATATACAGTCTATATATTGTAGCATTTCACCCGCTACGGGTCTAGGGGACACTCACTTAGGTGCGGCGGATGACACACAGGAGACACGTTTCCTTAAAAGTTCACAGGTTTATTCCTCCATAAACCACATTGCAACAGGAACAACAGGTAAACAGTATTACGTCAGACAGGTGATTCCCCAATGTCCATAGTAGAGCTCCACTCTCTCACGTCTGTGGGCTCACAGACCGTGCTATGTCCAGCACGTAGGCTCTCCAGCCTAAAGATGGTCTCTGTGTGTTGTTCAGGATGTCTGTCCCCACGTGGAACCATCCAACACACAGGCCACTCTGCAGTGTCTAGCCAGGACACCTGGAAGTGTGTCCACCCTGACACACACCCACACACTCACTCCATGTGCTACACACACCTCTTTACATATGTGTAACCACACCCAGGTACCTGTCACATGGCTAGTCAGGTGAGCGTGACATCACCACAGGTCCTTACACACAAAACCATCTTACGTGTTCAGACACGCCTCTTTGGGAGGGTGTGTAGGTGACTGAACCCACCCATCTCTTCAATCACCTGGAAGCCTTCCCAACGTAAACAAATCCCTCAGCAGTAGATCTGCTTGAGCAAAACATACCCAGGCTTCCATCACAGGGCCACCCACCTCTGCGATACATACCGTCCATCAATCACACGACCAGTCACTATGCCACTATATATATATATATATATATATATATATATATATATATATATATATTAGTGAGACACACATACATATATACACTCACCGGCCACTTTATTAGGTACACCTGTCCAACTTCTTGTTAACACTTAATTTCTAATCAGCCAATCACATGGCGGCAACTCAGTGCATTTAGGCATGTAGACATGGTCAAGACAATCTCCTGCAGTTCAAACCGAGCATCAGTATGGGGAAGAAAGGTGATTTGAGTGCCTTTGAACGTGGCATGGTTGTTGGTGCCAGAAGGGCTGGTCTGAGTATTTCAGAAACTGCTGATCTACTGGGATTTTCACGCACAACCATCTCTAGGGTTTACAGAGAATGGTCCGAAAAAGAAAAAAAATCCAGTGAGCGGCAGTTCTGTGGGCGGAAATGCCTTGTTGATGCCAGAGGTCAGAGGAGAATGGGCAGACTGGTTTGAGCTGATAGAAAGGCAACAGTGACTCAAATCACCACCCGTTACAACCAAGGTAGGCCTAAGAGCATCTCTGAACGCACAGTGCGTCGAACTTTGAGGCAGATGGGCTACAGCAGCAGAAGACCACACCGGGTACCACTCCTTTCAGCTAAGAACAGGAAACTGAGGCTACAATTTGTACAAGCTCATCGAAATTGGACAGTAGAAGATTGGAAAAACGTTGCTTGGTCTGATGAGTCTCGATTTCTGCTGCGACATTCGGATGGTAGGGTCAGAATTTGGCGTAAACAACATGAAAGCATGGATCCATCCTGCCTTGTATGGAGCATCTTTGGGATGTGCAGCCGACAAATCTGTGGCAACTGTGTGATGCCATCATGTCAATATGGACCAAAATCTCTGAGGAATGCTTCCAGCACCTTGTTGAATCTATGCCACGAAGAATTGAGGCAGTTCTGAAGGCAAAAGGGGGTCCAACCCGTTACTAGCATGGTGTACCTAATAAAGTGGCCGGTGAGTGTATATCTTGCAGAGCTAGATAGCAGAATAGCCGATAACTCAATTGTCGGGTTCTGTAAAATCGTTACAGAACCCGACAGGATATAAGACGTGGTTTACATATAGTAATCCATTGCATATCCGTTAGATTTTTATATATCCCTGACTAATAATGTTATTAGTGTGTATGTGTAAAATTTTGGATCTGTAGGTGTTAAATTAAAGGATTAATTCACAGAAAAAACTGCCTTGGGCTCCAGCGCAATTTTCTCCGGACTTGACTGTACAGAGGACAGGTATGGGATAGTGTTGCTTTTTTATTTTGGATTTTTTTTTAACAGAAGAATGAGGGCTTTGCTTGGACTGAGAGTGTAATAAAGATGGTAAACCTGTGTGTTTAATTATTTCATTAAAAGACTTCATTCTTAATGTGTGTGTATTTTTTTAACCCATTCATACTTTTGTATTAATAATGGATAGGTCTCTTATTGACACCTCTCCATTATTATCCAGGCTTAATGTCACCTTACAATAGCAAGGTGACATTAACTCCTTATTTTCCCATATGCCAGCACTATAGGGCAATGGGAAGAGAGAGGCTAAGTGCCAGAAAAGGCGCATCCTACAGATGCACCTTTTCTGGGGTGGCTGGGGGGAGTTTTTTTTATCCGGGGGGGGGGGCAATAACCATGGTCCTTCTCTAGGCTATTAATATTTGCCCTCAGTCATTGGTTTTTCCTCTCTGGTGGAGAAAATTGCAAGCGAGCCCAGTTTTTTCCCTGAATTAATTTTTTAATTTAACTTCAACAGCTCCAAAATTTTAGAAACAGACTCTACTAACATTATTAGTGAGGGACATATAAAAATCTAATAGATATGCGATGGTTTACTGTAACCATGTCTCATATCCTGTTGGGTTCTGCAATGATTTTACAGAATCCGACAATTGAATAAATCGGCTATTCTGCTACCTAATTCTCTATGAAATATAAATTTAGATATATATGTGTCTCACTGATATATACGGTATATATATATACATATATATATACACTCACCGGCCACTTTATTAGGTACACCATGCTAGTAACGGGTTGGACCCCCTTTTGCCTTCAGAACTGCCTCAATTCTTCGTGGCATAGATTCAACAAGGTGCTGGAAGCATTCCTCAGAGATTTTGGTCCATATTGACATGATGGCATCACACAGTTGCCACAGATTTGTCGGCTGCACATCCCAAAGATGCTCCATACAAGGCAGGATGGATCCATGCTTTCATGTTGTTTACGCCAAATTCTGACCCTACCATCCGAATGTCGCAGCAGAAATCGAGACTCATCAGACCAAGCAACGTTTTTCCAATCTTCTACTGTCCAATTTCGATGAGCTTGTACAAATTGTAGCCTCAGTTTCCTGTTCTTAGCTGAAAGGAGTGGTACCCGGTGTGGTCTTCTGCTGCTGTAGCCCATCTGCCTCAAAGTTCGACGCACTGTGCGTTCAGAGATGCTCTTAGGCCTACCTTGGTTGTAACGGGTGGCGATTTGAGTCACTGTTGCCTTTCTATCAGCTCGAACCAGTCTGCCCATTCTCCTCTGACCTCTGGCATCAACAAGGCATTTCCGCCCACAGAACTGCCGCTCACTGGATTTTTTTTCTTTTTCGGACCATTCTCTGTAAACCCTAGAGATGGTTGTGCGTGAAAATCCCAGTAGATCAGCAGTTTCTGAAATACTCAGACCAGCCCTTCTGGCACCAACAACCATGCCACATTCAAAGGCACTCAAATCACCTTTCTTCCCCATACTGATGCTCAGTTTGAACTGCAGGAGATTGTCTTGACCATGTCTACATGCCTAAATGCACTGAGTTGCCGCCATGTGATTGGCTGATTAGAAATTAAGTGTTAACAAGAAGTTGGACAGGTGTACCTAATAAAGTGGCCGGTGAGTGTATATACACCTATACTATGTGTAGTTATGTATTTTATCTATTCTATTTTATCCTGTTAGTGTGATTTTACATTACACCGCACTGAATTGCCGGCTTTTCTAAAGGACACAGGTGCGTATTTTTCGCAAGTCACACTGATGGCCAGTGTGGTGTGCAAGTTTTTCTTGCACCCACAGACTTTCATTGGCGAGTCTCGGCCGTAATACGGTGCAAAATGCACCATGCTGCGATTTCTCTTGCACGTATAATACGGCCGAGAAACAATGGTTGATAGGAGCTTCCCCATAGATTAACACTGGTCCGAGTGCTGTGCAATTTTTTATAGCATAGCACTTGTCTGTATTGCGCTCTAGTGTGACTCCGGCCTAAGAGAAACCTGCAGCAGTTTGCAAAAAAAGATTTTTCCAAAATTCCAGTTGAGAGGCGTAAGAAGCTTGTTGATGGTTGTTCAAAGCAATTAACTACAGTTATTTGTTCCAAAGAGTTTGCAACCAAATATTAAGTTAAGTTGGACAACATTTTTGTTTGTGTTTTTGTGAAATGATGCCTAATTTGCCTTCTTTTCTTTTTTTGTGTTCATCCAATACACACAAAGGAAATAAACATGCCTATAACAAAACATATGTAATTGCAATAATTTTCTGGGAGAAATACCTGATTTTCTGAAACAATTTCAATAGTGCCAACAGTTTCAGCCATGACTGTATATGTAATAGTAAATATAGGAAAACTGACTGAACAGCAATCTAATCTGAACTGGTGCATAACCAAAAAAGTCTTACATAGCAAATAGATAATGGCTGCACTCAATTTTACTATGCTAAAGCAAGGAAATGTGCGATACAGGTTAGTTACCCATCCGATCTGAGATTACCTTGACGTTTGGTGGATGGGCTCACAATTTTTGGCCAAATCTTGTGCTAAGCATCTCATGTGTTTTTTCATAGATTTCACAAGCCAGTATGCTATTCACATTTCATGTATCGCACATTTCCTTGCTTTAGCACAGTAAAATTGAGTGCAGCCATTATCTATTTGCTATGTAAGACTTTTTTGGTTATGCACTAGTTCAGATTAGATTGCTGTTCAGTCAGTTTTCCTATATTTACTATGTACTGTTTTTTCTGACTTGAACGCCCCGCCCTTCACCATGCTGTGATTTTAATTACATCCAAACACAGTTGGTTCTGACCATGTTATTAGCCATAGGTAAGTGTTCACACTAGGCAGACAGGTTAGTTACCCATCCGATCTGAGATTACCTTGACGTTTGGTGGATGGGCTCACAATTTTTGGCCAAATCTTGTGCTAAGCATCTCATGTGTTTTTTCATAGATTTCACAAGCCAGTATGCTATTCACATTTCACGTATCGCACATTTCCTTGCTTTAGCACAGTAAAATTGAGTGCAGCCATTATCTATTCGCTATGTATATGTAATAGATAATGTATATAGAAAGATTACTGTACAGAAGAATATTCAAATGCAGATTTGTTGCTTTATTATTATTGTATTACTATATAAAGATATTCTGCTGGTCATCCCCTTTAAGGAGCAAAAAATAATTTTGCCTATTACTTCTTCAATACGTTCAAAATAAATACATAATTCATGCATGCTATCTACATGAAAACTGAGCATGATAATCAAAGAAAGTGTACTGCAGTAATGTCACATATCAACAAAAAACAAACATCTATTGCAAATCATTTTGACAAGTGACTCATAGCTTGATGTGTGGAAACCAATTCAAAAAGCAAATCCTATTGAAAGTATTAAAGACTTAAGGCCTTCTTGTTCCCTCAAATATAACTATATTAGGCAAGAAATACTACAACTAAGGCATTCTAAATAATACAAGAACTGAGTTTCATACAATCTGGTGTCCCATTTGCAAGTTCAAACATATTGAATTGTCCTCTCACACTGTTTTCTTGCACACACTTAGAGGACAGACTCTAGATGTATTGTGACTGCACACTAAGTTGTCTCTGTTTTGCAAATATATGATGTGTATAAAGTTTGATGATATTGAATATTATAATTACCTATGAATCATGATTTATTATAAGGTGTAAAACTAAACTCAAACTCAAACTCAAATAGGCTTTATTGGCAGGACCAAAATACAGTTAGTATTGCCAAAGCAAGGAAAATAAATGTGAAAGGGGAGGGGATTGGGGATTATGGGAATGGGGTGTTGGGGGCACAATTTGGTAAGTAATAGTCCATTTGGGGTTTTAAGCACCTCTCAGCTTATGACATATGGTGATGTATTGGGCGGCGATCTCCACTGTTGATTCCTCTTTCCCCAGTAGGGTGCAGAGTTTCCTCTCCTCGTCCATGGATGGGAAGTCTGGATTGTGAATGGAAAGTCTCTGGAAGTGGGAGGCCCTCACTGCGAGTATTTGTTGCAGTGAAGCAGGAAGTGCGCCTCGTCCTCCAGTGCCCCCTGCTGGCAGTGCTGGCACAGTCTGTTCTCCCGTGGCTTGTATATCTGTCAGTGCCTCCCTGTTTCCACCTCTAGACTGTGGGCACTCAATCTGTATAGACTTCAGATCTGCCTGTCTTTGGGGTGATGTAACCTCTCCAGATATGGGGCCAGAGTGTAGTCCCTCCGCAGTGACCGGTAGATAGTGAGTTTCTGGAAGTTCTCTAATTCACTCTGCCAACACTCTATATATTGCATCTTGCAGCTCTCTGAGATCTTCTTTATTTCGGCTTTTGTCAGGTTGTGTTGCTGACTTTGGCGGGACTGGCTGCTGAGGTTCGTGGCTTGCTCTGGGCTTTGGCTCAGTAGGGCTTTGTGATGGTAGGAGCTGCGGTTGCTGCTCTGTATGTGTGCCTTGTGTGATAGCACCCTCTTGTTTATAGTAAGCCATAAGGGGAATCGTCCCAACTCTGCCCGACAGGCTATATTTGAGGTGCTGCGATGTACTTGGAGGAGATATTTGCAGAACTCCAGGTGGAAGACTTTGGTTGGGCTGGAATCCCTCTTTGTGTGGTCTGGGTAAGTCGCTGGGCCCCAAACCTCACTACCATACAGCAGTGTAGGAGTGATGACGCTATCAAATATCTTAAGCCAAACTCTCACCGGTGGTTTAAGGTCATACAGTTGTCTTCTGATGGCATAGAAGGTTCTGCACGCTTTTCCTTTCAGGGTCTCTGCATCTTGCTTTAGGCTCCCATTTTGACATAGCTCCAGACCAAGGTATGTGTAGCTGTTGGTCTTTTCCAGTGTGGAACCATTTAATGTGAGGGAGTGTGTGGGGTTTTTATTCTGGTTCCTCTTCTGAAACACCATCACTTTGGTCTTCTTTTGGTTGATGGGCAGTGCCCAGGTGGTGCTGAATGTTTCCAGCACTGCCAGGCTGTCTTGGAGGCCTCTCTCAGTTGGGGAGAGTAGCAGGAGGTCATCTGCGTACAGCAGGAACTTAACCTTTTGGTCATGCAGACTGAGGCCTGGGGTGGAGGAGGATTCCTTGGCTTGTGCCAGTCCATTTATGTAGATGTTGAATAAAGTTGGGCTGCAGCCCTGTCTGACCCCGTGGCCCTGCCGGAAGAAGGTTGTCCTCTTCCTGTTCACCTTCACTCTGCAACGGTTCTCAGTGTATGAGCTCTTGATGATGTTGTAGGTTCTGCCACCTATTCTGCTTTCCAGGAGTTTCAGAAACAGGCCAGGGTGCCACACTGAGTCACAGGCCTTCTTGAAGTCCACGAAGCATGCAAATATTTTCCCCTGTTTTTTGCTGTGGACGTGGGTCTTGATGAGGCTTTGCAGGGTGTAGATGTGATCGGTAGTGTGGTGGTTTGGCATGAACCCAGCTTGGCTTCTGCTGAGGATGTCACTCTGGGTGAGGAAGGTGATGATCCTTTTATTAATGATGCTGTTAAACAGTTTTTCCAGAATGCTGTTGACACAGATGCCTCTGTAGTTTGCTGGATTGTATCGGTCTCCATTCTTGTAAATGGGCGTAATAAGACCTTGATTCCAGAATTGCGGGAAGTAGCTGGTGCTTTGGATGTGTGTGAAGAGTTTTGCCAGTGCTGCATGTATGTCTGGGGAACTGTATTTGATCATCTCTGGCAGGATACCATCACTTTCCCCGGCCTTCTTGCATTTCAGAAGTCTGATTCTATCCTTTATTTCCAGCACACTGATTGGTGTGTCCAGAGGATTTTGGAAGTCCTTGATTGTTTCCTCCATATCCCTCAGTTTGTTGGTTAGATGTTGCTGTTCTGGGGTTAGGTCTTCTTCTGGTATGTTTCTGTAGAGGCTCTCGAAGTAGTTGTGCCAGATGTTGCCCTTCTGCATGTGAAGGGTGTTCTGCTTGGGCTTTGGGCCGATATGACTCCAGGTCTCCCATAATGAGTTGTCATGGAGGGAGTCTTCAAGCTGCTGTAGTTTCTGGGAGATGTGCCTTTGTTTTTTCTCCTTGAGGATGCACTTGTACTGTCTCTGTAAGGTGTCATGGGCCGCTCTTAGGTCCCTGTTGTTGGGGTCTCTGTGTTTTTGGTTTGAGGCCATCCTTAGGGAGTTGTGTAGTGCATTGCATTCTTTGTTGAACCATTTTTGGCATTCTTTATTTGTAGGTCTCTTGGGGTTGGTTTTTCTGAGGCCAGCTAGTTCTGACGTGGTAAATAGGATCTTGTTAAAATCGTTCACTGCTAGGTTGGCCCCTTGCTGGTTTAATGTGTAGCTACTTGTGTTAAAATGTGAAAGTAGCTCTTGGATCATTTTGATGTATTCAGTGCCTAACTGTTTAGGCCCCTTGAAGGATGGTTGGTAGGTTGTGGAGACCGGTCATATGGGGCTTTTCTGTAGGTGGTTCATCCGTGGATCTCAAATACAGCAGTATCTGGTTGTGGTCTGACAAGTGGGTTTCGGGGGTGACTATGAAGGCATTTATGTTTGCTGGGTCCATGTCTGTTATGGCATAGTCCACCACACTATTGCCCACATGTCAGTTTAGTGTAAATCTCCCTTATGAGTCCCCCCTGATGCGCCCATTCTATGGCTCCAATTCATAAAGCTTGTTTTACCAGAAATCTGCCATAAAACTGTTTAATATGTTGCAAAAAATTTTTTGCAACTCAAAGCTGCACAAACATTTTGCGACTTTGGATGTTTTTTCCCCAGCTCTGGCCAGCTTCCCCAGCATATTGAAGTTGGGTGGAGCATTGCAGGGGGGGGACATGGAAAAATCAGCAAAAAATCTGGAAAAAAAACGCAAAAAAAAGCGAGCGGATTTCCTGTGAAAGACTGGCTCAGGAAAATTCTGCAAACTTTCCTGAACGCGTACACATAGCCTTACAGCTGTGTGACAAATCTGCATTTTTATGTATTTGTTTGAAGCATTAGACATACAGTAATATTATCATTTTTTTTGTATACTTATATTTTCAGTTAGATCTATGAAGAGTTCTGTTTTAAGTCATAAAAACTTTCTAGATAAACACAACACTAACACTTTATTATTAACATCAATATTGCTGGTAGATACGTCCTGTGGTTGAGGAGCATAACAAGTTAAAGTTTTCTAGTTAAATTTAGCTCCTGGAGCTCCTAAACAGTTTAGGAGTCAGGCCAAGCAGTTATACTGTTTCCACGACATGTGAAACATGCAAATATATTACTTACATCTACACTGTTAGCATTACAAACTCTGCTGGAAACATTATCATTATGGTTTTTATAGATGTAATGCATGTGGTGTTATTTATGTGGCCTGCTGCACTTGTAGCTCGGTTTATGCTGTATAAACCACCAGGAGTTTGAAATATCAAGTAGAAGAACATATAAAAACTAAAAGATTATTTTCCAAACTCATAGGAAATAGGCAACTAATGTGTTGTATATATAGATACTTTTAATCTATAGACGGTAACTTGTTCAGAGGATCTTTTGTTGCTTTAAATATCTTACATGTAGTATTATGCTGTACTGAAATAGCAACTGAAATGGGAATACTGCAGTTTGTATCAGCAGGAAGATTATTATACTGTAAAAATTCAAGAACAAATTTACACAGTAAAACTGTGTTAAAGGGTTATTCCCAAAATCAGCACGGTGGCGCAGTAGATAGCACAGCAGCCTTGCAGCGCTGGAGTCCTGGGTTCAAGCCCCACCTTGGACAACATTTGCAAAGAGGTTTGAGAACCTCCATGTTTGCGTGGGTTTCCTCTGGGTACTCTGGTTTCCTCCCACATTCCAAAGACATACTGATAGGTAATTTAGATTGTGAGCCCCAACGGGGACAGCGACGATAATGTGCGTAAAGTGCTGCGGAATATGTTAGTGCTATATAAAAATAAAGAATATTATTATAAAATCACATTAGTTTTCACAAAGCATAGTAAATGTATAGTTATTAGTCGTATAAAGACTAAACCCAACATAAAGTCTTTTACTTGTACCTTTGTGTCTTTTTTCATCTCCATCTGTCCCTTGATGAATCCAGTTTCACATACCAGAATGGGCAGTATTATTTGCTAAAACTACTTTTCCCAGCAGCCGATGCTTCTGCTTTTTGCTGCAACCGCTCCCATGTTCTGTGTGTTCCTGACTAGCCCACCTCTCTGAATTATAATCAATCTAATATAAGTGTAGAATCCACGTTAAGCTCCTGTGTACTGTCTGCTACAGTACCCTGTCTGACTGATTTTATCTCCTGCCATCTACATCTGTTTAAATGTAAAGCAGTTTTGCATTGTTAGCTGGTTATAGTAGTGCTCAGTTGTACTGTACTCCTCATTGAGGGAGTGCAGAGCTGTGTTTGTTGCCTGATGCTGACAGATCAGTTTTGTGAAACTGAAAATTCTGCTCTGTAGATGCATATGGCAGATGATAATCCTATACTAATCATGATATGAGCAGAATTTGCAGTTTCACATCAATGACCTCTCAGAAGCAAGTGACAAACACAGCTCAACTAATCTCGTTCCTTGTACACAGTCCTCTCATATAGTATATATCTTCTCTCAGCAATCTATATACAACCAATCCTATAGTATATTTCTACTTTATGTGCCCTCATTAAACACTCCATCTTTTCTTTTCCCCTCTATATACAACCCATCCAGCATTATTTATTATTCTTTGCTAATATCACACAATCATATTCCGCAGAACTCTACAGACATTAGAGCTGTCCCCACTAGGGCTCAAAATCTAAATTTTCTTTTAGTATGTCTTTTGATTGTCTGGAAAAACTGGAGTACCCAAAGGAAACCCACACAAACACTGGGAGAACAAACAAGCTACTTTCAAATATTGTCCTTGGTGGGATTTGAATACAGGACCGCCACACTGCAAAGCACAGTGCTAACCAATGAGCCATTGTGCCGCAGTATACCCTTTCTTTCAGCTCCTATATGTAAAACATCATGCTGCAGTACATCACTCATCTTTCTTTCTAGCATACAGGTACCACTAATACAGTTACCACTAGTTCCTGGAATGAGCTCTGAACTATAAAGAAGGAGCTTCTCCTCTTTCTGTGATACCATCCCTTGCAATAGAACCTCTGTTTAAGGCCAGGGTCACAGTTGCGAGAAACTCGCACAAATCTCGCATCTCAGTACCCGGCACTGCCACCCGCACTCAGGACAGGAGCGTGCGGTTGCATGTATTTCTATGCAGCCGCATGGACCGGTCCTGAGTAGGGTTGAGCGACTTTCATTTTTTTAAGATCGAGTCGGGTTTTGTGAAACCCGACTTTGTCCAGAGTCGAGTCGAGTGCAGTCGGCCGATTATCGCTAAAAGTCGGGGATCGACCGAAACACGAAACCCAATGCAAGTCAATGGGGAAGCATAGTCGGCAGTGAGTGGAGGCCAGGAAAACACCTACAGTGCCCATTTTAATGCCAAAAACATCCATTCTTGTTTCTGAAGCTTGTCAATCTTAATTAACTTTATAATAATAGTTGTTCAATGGAACTTGGGGGTCATTTGGAAAATTTGTGGGGGGTAGGGCTGGTTCAAGGTTTTAGTGGGCCCAGGAATCGTGGACTACGTCACGGCGGTGGAGCAGGGAGAGGAAAGTATTTCAACGTTGCAAGTGCTGTGATCCTGAGCAAGCAGGGGGGCACACTTGTTCGCATTGGCACTGGCACAGGGCCCCTCAAAGTACAGCGGTGTGTTTGCACGGCGGGGGCGCCTCCCACCAGCAGCGACACTTTTGCGTACTCTGAGGGGCCCTGTGCCAGTGACGTCGCCAACGAGTATGCCCCCCCCACCTGATGAAGGAACCTGCACTTTCATCTGCACCTTCCTCTTTGTCCCTGTGTAAGGTGGTATAACATGCGGGAAGGGGAACCTTACTTTCAGCAGGGTCAGATTCTGGCTGTGTAGAGTGCAAGGGGAATGTAGTGGTCTAGGTCAATGTACCAGCAGACTCATCTAGCAGTGGCTGGGCAATGGGCAGGATGAGGAAGAAACAGATATAGGGCCAAAGAATAAAGTAGGCTAAATGCAGTTCAAAATTGGTAACAGGACAGGACTAAACAGGCGGCATTGCTTTGTTCAGTGGAGTAGCAAACCCAGGAGCAGCAGACACCATTTTAAGGGCCCAACCACACTAGTAGGCCAAATGCAGTTTAATATCTGATACTATAGGCCCAAAGCCAGAAGGTTGAAGCTAAGCTTTATTCAGTTGAGGGCAAACAACAGGGAGGGGCAGACACCGTTAGTAGGCCCTAACCACCAATTTTTAAAATAACAGCACTTAATGAGAGCCAGAAGGTTGAAGCTCAGCTTTATTCAGTTGAGGAAAAACACCAGGCAGGGGCAGACACCGTTAGTAGGCCCTAACCACCAATTTTCGAAAACACAGCACTTAATGAGAGCCAGAAGGTTGAAGCTCAGCTTTATTCAGTTGAGGAAAAACACCAGGGAGGGGCAGACACCGTTAGTAGGCCCTAACCACCAATTTTTAAAAACACAGCACTTAATGAGAGCCAGAAGGATGAAGCTCAGCTTTATTCAGTTGAGGGCAAACACCAGGGAGGGGTAGACACCATTAGTAGGCCGTAACCAAAGTTGAATGCCAAATGCAGTTTAATATCTGATACTATAGGCCGAAAGCCAGAAGGTTGAAGCTCAGCTTTATTCAGTTGAGGAAAAACACCAGGCAGGGGCAGACACCGTTAGTAGGCCCTAACCACCAATTTTTGAAAACACAGCACTTAATGAGAGCCAGAAGGTTGAAGCTCAGCTTTATTCAGTTGAGGAAAAACACCAGGGAGGGGCAGACACCGTTAGTAGGCCCTAACCACCAATTTTTAAAATAACAGCACTTAATGAGAGCCAGAAGGTTGAAGCTCAGCTTTATTCAGTTGAGGGCAAACACCAGGGAGGGGCAGACACCATTAGTAGGCCGTAACCAAAGTTGAAAGCCAAATGCAGTTTAATATCTGATACTATAGGTCGAAAGCCAGAAGGTTGAAGCTCAGCTTTATTCAGTTGAGGGCAAACACCAGGGAGGGGCAGACACCGTTAGTAGGCCATAACCAAAGTTGAAGGCCAAATGCAGTTTAATATCTGATACTATAGGCCGAAAGCCAGAAGGTTGAAGCTCAGCTTTATTCAGTTGAGGAAAAACACCAGGCAGGGGCAGACACCGTTAGTAGGCCCTAACCACCAATTTTTGAAAACACAGCACTTAATGAGAGCCAGAAGGTTGAAGCTCAGCTTTATTCAGTTGAGGAAATACACCAGGGAGGGGCAGACACCGTTAGTAGGCCCTAACCACCAATTTTTAAAAACACAGCACTTAATGAGAGCCAGAAGGATGAAGCTCAGCTTTATTCAGTTGAGGGCAAACACCAGGGAGGGGTAGACACCATTAGTAGGCCGTAACCAAAGTTGAATGCCAAATGCAGTTTAATATCTGATACTATAGGCCGAAAGCCAGAAGGTTGAAGCTCAGCTTTATTCAGTTGAGGAAAAACACCAGGCAGGGGCAGACACCGTTAGTAGGCCCTAACCACTAATTTTTGAAAACACAGCACTTAATGAGAGCCAGGAGGTTGAAGCTCAGCTTTATTCAGTTGAAGAAAAACACCAGGGAGGGGCAGACACCGTTAGTAGGCCCTAACCACCAATTTTTAAAATAACAGCACTTAATGAGAGCCAGAAGGTTGAAGCTCAGCTTTATTCAGTTGAGGGCAAAGACCAGGGAGGAGCAGACACCATTAGTAGGCCGTAACCAAAGTTGAAGGCCAAATGCAGTTTAATATCTGATACTATAGGTCGAAAGCCAGAAGGTTGAAGCTCAGCTTTATTCAGTTGAGGACAAACACCAGGGAGGGGCAGACACCGTTAGTAGGCCGTAACCAAAGTTGAAGGCCAAATGCAGTTTAATATCTGATACTATAGGTCGAAAGCCAGAAGGTTGAAGCTCAGCTTTATTCAGTTGAGGGCAAACACCAGGGAGGGGTAGACACCGTTAGTAGGCCGTAACCAAAGTTGAAGGCCAAATGCAGTTTAATATCTGATACTATAGGCCGAAAGCCAGAAGGTTGAAGCTCAGCTTTATTCAGTTGAGGAAAAACACCAGGCAGGGGCAGACACCGTTAGTAGGCCCTAACCACCAATTTTTAAAACACAGCACTTAATGAGAGCCAGAAGGTTGAAGCTCAGCTTTATTCAGTTGAGGAAAAACACCAGGGAGGGGCACACACCGTTAGTAGGCCCTAACCACCAATTTTTGAAAACACAGCACTTAATGAGAGCCAGAAGGATGAAGCTCAGCTTTATTCAGTTGAGGAAAAACACCAGGGAGGGGCAGACACCGTTAGTAGGCCCTAACCACCAATTTTTGAAAACACAGCACTTAATGAGAGCCAGAAGGATGAAGCTCAGCTTTACTCAGTTGAGGAAAAACACCAGGGAGGGGCAGACACCGTTAGTAGGCCCTAACCACCAATTTTTAAAAACACAGCACTTAATGAGAGCCAGAAGGATGAAGCTCAGCTTTATTCAGTTGAGGACAAACACCAGGGAGGGGCAGACACCGTTAGTAGGCCCTAACCACCAATTTTTGAAAACACAGCACTTAATAAGAGCCAGAAGGTTGAAGCTCAGCTTTATTCAGTTGAGGAAAAACACCAGGGAGGGGCAGACACCGTTAGTAGGCCCTAACCACCAATTTTTTAAAACACAGCACTTAATGAGAGCCAGAAGGTTGAAGCTCAGCTTTATTCAGTTGAGGAAAAACACCAGGCAGGGGCAGACACCGTTAGTAGGCCGTAACCAAAGTTGAAGGCCAAATGCAGTTTAATTTCTGATACTATAGGCCGAAAGCCAGAAGGTGGAAGCTCCGATTTAGACAGTGGAGGACAATTTGAATTAGGGACTGCAGACAGACTTAATAGGCTGTCCTCTGTGGACCATGCATCCAACACATTAACCCATTGCGCCGTAATGGACACGTAATCTTCCATGGCCATGCCTACAGGTCCATGCGTCTGTTGTCAGGTGCACCTTTGTACTCACAGATTGCCAGAGTGCATGGACAATGCGGTCTTCTACATGCTGGTGGAGGGTTGGGACGGCTTTTCTCGCAAAAGAAGTGTCGACTGGTTAGCTTGTAGCGTGGTACAGCGTAGTCCATCATGGCCTTATTAATAGTAAATAAAATATATAACTAGGCTCTATGAACTTTTAAATAGGTTCCAGGGGTACACGGGCAGCATTGGTGTGGTCAGTGGAGGAGTATTGAAAGTAGGGGCCGCAGACAGGCTCACAAAGGCCTAAAATAACAAACAGTAGGCAGTCATGGCAGTTTGAAATCGGTTACATGGATACACAGGCAGGCAGCATTGTGGTCAGTGGAGGAGTATTGCAAGTAGGGGCCACAGACAGGCTCACAAAGGCCTAAAATAACAAACAGTAGGCAGTCATGGCAGATTTACATCGGTTACATGGATACACAGGCAGGCACTCCAGGCAGCATTGTGGTCAGTGGAGGAGTATTGCAAGTAGGGGCCGCAGACAGGCTATCAAAGGCCTAAAATAACAAACAATAGGCTCATGGCAGTTTTATATCGGTTACATGGATACACGGGCAGGCAGCATTGTGGTCAGTGGAGGAGTATTGCAAGTAGGGGCCGCAGACAGGCTCACAAAGGCCTAAAATAACAAACAGTAGGCAGTCATGGCAGTTTTACATCGGTTACATGGATACACAGGCAGGCACTCCAGGCAGCATTGTGGTCAGTGGAGGAGTATTGCAAGTAGGGGCCGCAGACAGGCTATCAAAGGCCTAAAATAACAAACAATAGGCTCATGGCAATTTTATATCGGTTACATGGATACACGGGCAGGCAGCATTGTGGTCAGTGGAGGAGTATTGCAAGTAGGGGCCGCAGACAGGCTCACAAAGGCCTAACATAACAAACAGTAGGCAGTCATGGCAGTTTTATATCGGTTACATGGATACACAGGCAGGCAGCATTGTGGTCAGTGGAGGAGTAATGCAAGTAGGGACGGCAGACAGGCTATCAAAGGCCTAAAATAACAAACAATAGGCTCATGGCAGTTTTATATCGGTTACATGGTTACACGGGCAGGCAGCATTGTGGTCAGTGGAGGAGTATTGCAAGGAGTGTCTGACACAGTTAGTACTCCAAAAAAATAAATAGATGTTAATGTCTCGCAAAACAACTATAAGTAAAAAAAGGGTGGCATGCTTAGGTACAGGGGTGGGCTCATCTGCAGAGTTTATGACAAAGTAATTTGGCAGTAAATTAGTATTTACTGGTGTCAATATAGGACACTGACCCAGACTACTTTAACTAGCATCATAGATGCAAATTAATTGGTATTGTTTGTCAGTGCCAGGCATTGAATGATGTCAGTGCATAGACTAAACATTGGTGGAGCTGTGCGAGATAATTTTGCACGTGGTACAGCACAGTTTGAGCTGGGGGGGGGAACTCTCTTGTGGCCGGCGGTACCGCCCCAGGGCCCCTCATGTTACAACGGCGTGTCTGACGTTGGGTGCGCACCACCACCGCCAGAGACACTACATTGTACTATGAGGGACCCAGTGGCAATGCCGTCGACCAAAAGCGGGCACACCCGCCTCTTCAGACAATCAGCACTGTAACGGGTGCTTGCGCCAAGTGGCGAGACAACGGCCCCGTGGGGGGATTTTTCCCATTGGGGGAGGTGTAAACATGTCATATGCTGGACAAACAGCTGCTGCAAATTTACAGATTGGAACACTCAGTAAGACCAGTCCACAAGCAAGACCTTTTTATAGGAAAGCTAGGTGTCAGCCGGGAAAGGTGGGGTAAAATAATTTGAAATCCAGGAGTGGTTCATTTTAATGAAGGTGAGATCATCCACATTTTGGGTAGCCAGATGAGTCCTTTTTTCGGTTAATATTGAACCAGCAGCACTGAATACTCTTTCTGATAGCACACTAGCTGCTGGGCAAGCAAGCTCCTGCAACGCATATTTTGCCAATTCAGGCCAGGTGTCTAATTTTGATGCCCAGTAATCAAATGGGAATGACGGTTGAGGGAGAACATCGATAAGGGAAGAAAAATAGTTAGTAACCATACTGGACAAATGTTGTCTCCTGTCACTTTGAATAGATGCTGCAGTACCTGTCCTGTCTGCGGTCATTGCAAAATCACTCCACAACCTGGTCAGAAAACCCCTCTATCCAACGCCACTTCTGATCTGTGCACCCCTAACACCTCTGCCATGTAGCCCCCTGCAGCTTGTGTGAGAACCATCACCGGCGCTGTGTGCTGGGAATGCCTGAATCAAACGGTCTACAAGAGTAGCTTGTTTGGTTGCTAAGATTTGTTCGAGGTTCTCATGTGGCATAATATTTTGCAATTTGCCTTTATAGCGAGGTTCAAGGATGCAGGCCAACCAGTAATCGTCATCGCTCATCATTTTAGTAATGCGTGGGTCCTTTTTGAGGATACGTAAGGCATAATCCGCCATGTGGGCCAAAGTTCCTGTTGGCAAATCTGCAGTTGTGCTGGATTGAGGGGCAGTTACAGGCAAATCTACGTCACTTGTCTCCCTTAAAAAAACAGAACCCGGCCTTGCAACGCCACTAATTTCTGTTGGCCCAGGAGAAGCTTCCTCATTAAAAAAGTACTCATCCCCATCATCCTCCTCGTCCTCCTCCTCCTCTTCGCCCGCTACCGCGTCCTCTACACGGCCCTGACCAGACAATGGCTGACTGTCATCAAGGCTTTCCTCTTCCTCGGCTGCAGACGCCTGCTCCTTTATGTGCGTCAAACTTTGCATCAGCAGACGCATTAGGGGGATGCTCATGCTTATTATGGCGTTGTCTGCACTAACCAGCCGTGTGCATTCCTCAAAACACTGAAGGACTTGACACAGGTCTTGTAGCTTCGACCACTGCACACCTGACAACTCCATGTCTGCCATCCAACTGCCTGCCCGTGTATGTGTATCCTCCCACAAAAACATAACAGCACGCCTCTGTTCGCACAGTCTCTGAAGCATGTGCAGTGTGGAGTTCCACCTTGTTGAAATGTCGATGATTAGGCGATGCTGGGGAAGGTTCAAAGACCGCTGATAGTTCTGCATACGGCTGGAGTGTACGGGCGAACGGCGGATATGCGAGCAAAGTCTGTGCACTTTGAGGAGCAGGTCGGGTAACCCCGGATAACTTTTCAGGAAGCACTGCACCACCAGGTTTAAGGTGTGAGCCAGGCAAGGAGTGTGTTTCAGTTGGGAAAGGGCTATGGCAGCCATGAAATTCCTTCCGTTATCACTCACAACCTTGCCTGCATCAAGATGTACAGTGCCCAGCCATGTCTGAGTTTCATTCTGCAAGAACTCGGACAGAACTTCCGCGGTGTGTCTGTTGTCGCCCAAACACTTCATTGCCAATACAGCCTGCTGACGCTTGCCACTAGCTGTCCCATAATGGCACACCTGGTGTGCAACAGTGGCAGCTGCGGATGGAGTGGATGTGCGACTGGGGTGTGTGGACGAGCTCTCGCTTCTGCATGAGGAGGAGGAAGAGGAGGAGGGGGGGCGAACGCCTACAGCCAACTCTTTCCTTGACCGTGGACTAGGCAAAACTGTCCCAATATTGCTGTCCCCTGTGGACCCTGCATCCACCACATTCACCCAGTGTGCCGTGATGGACACGTAACGTCCCTGGCCATGCCTACTGGTCCATGCATCTGTTGTCAGGTGCACCTTTGTAGTCACAGACTGCCTGAGTGCATGGATGATGCGGTCTTTAACATGCTGTTGGAGGGCTGGGATGGCTTTTCTAGAAAAGAAGTGCCGACTGGGTAGCTCGTAGCGTGGTACAGCGTAGTCCATCAGCACTTTGAAAGCTTCGCTTTCTAACCGGTAGGGCATCATCTCTAATGAGATTAGTCTAGCAATGTGGGCGTTCAAACCCTGTGTACGCGGATGCGAGGATGAGTACTTCCTTTTCCTAACAAGAGTCTCATGTAGGGTGAGCTGGACTGGAGAGCTGGAGATCGTGGAACTAGTGGTGGTGCCGGTGGACATGGGTGACTGAGAGAGGGTTGGAGATGGTATTCTTGCCGGTGCCCTACATGCAGTGTTTCCTACTACTAACCTGGTGATTCCCTGACTGCTTTGGCCTAGCGACGAAAGCTGCACAGATACTGCAGGTGGTGTGGGAAATGGTCGGCTTACAGGGAGGGAAGGGATGTAGCGTTGCTGACTAGCTTCATTGGCCGAGGGTGCTGCAACCTTTAGGGACGTTTGGTAGTTAGTCCAGGTTTGCAAATGCATGGTGGATAAATGTCTATGCATGCAACTTGTATTTAGACTTTTAAGATTCTGACCTCTGCTTAAGGTTGTTGAACATTTTTGACAGATGACTTTGCGCTGATCATTTGGATGTTGTTTAAAAAAATGCCAGACTTCACTCTTTCTACTATCGGATACCTTTTCAGGCATTGCAGACTGAGCTTCTTTAACCAGATAGCCACGCTGTCCTCCAACTGGTTTTGGTTTTGCCACGCGTTTTTGGCCAGATACGGGCCCGGTAGATGGAACCTGTTGTGATGTTGATGCCTGCTGTGGCTCCTCCTCCTCCGCTTCAGAACTACTGCCGCCTGCACCCTGTTCCCCCAATGGCTGCCAATCGGGGTCCACAACTGGGTCATCTATGACCTCCTCTTCTATGTAATTTGCGATTTCGTCTGTGTCACCGTGTAAGCCGGTGGTATAGCGTCCGTGACGGGGCACCATAGTCTCCGCTGGGTTTGATTCTGCCTCAGTACACTGCGAGGGCTATGTTCTGGTCTGAGTCAAAGGAACAGCATAGTAATCTGGCTGTGGCTGTGCATCTGTGCACTCCATGTCCGATTCAACTTCTAATGGACATGGCCTGTTAACTGTTTCACTGTCTAACCCAGGAACGGTATGTGTAAAGAGCTCCATGGAGTAACCCGTTGTGTCTCCTGACGCATCCTTCTCTCTTGTTCTGGGTGAAGAAGACAAGGAAGCGACTTGTCCCTGACCGGGAGCATCCACTGACGATGCACTGCTCTGACATTTGGCACTTTCCGAGGAGGAGGCGAAAGAGCTTGAGGCAGAGTCAGCAATGAAAGCCAATACTTGTTCCTGCTGCTCCAGCTTCAAAAGTGGTATTCCTACTCCCAGAAAAGAGAGCGTTCAAGGCCTTGTGTAGCCAGACAAGGAACCTGGCTCAACAACTCGAGACTTAGGTGCTGTACTGCTTTTACCACGACCACCTGATGCTCCACCACCACTACCATCATTACCAGCTGACAATGACCGCCCATGGCCACGACCTCTTCCACTAGACTTCCTCATTGCTTGCAAAACGTAACCAAAGTAACACTATTTGTTACTGTAAAACAACTTATAAGGTGAACTCAAACTTCTGTAGGATTTATATATACCTTTATAGGTGCCTGACACTGAAAGGAAAATCAGGCCCAATGTTACACACTAAGTTTTCTGTGGCCCAATAATTTGAGACAGATGGCACACACAGGCCCAGCACTCAAGCAGAAATGCCAATCTTAATCTCCCACTATTTTTTTTTTTTCTGGGAGAATTTACCCCCCCCCCAAAAAAAAGGCCCAGTATTACACAGTGTTTTCAGTGGCACACAATGAGAGAGAGATGCCACACACAGCAATGGCGCGGAGTCAGACTTGCCAATATTTATCTCCCACTAATTTTTTTTTTTGAAAAGGGAGAATGTACCCCCCCCAAAAAAAATGGCCAAGTACTACACAGTGTTTTCAGTGCCACACAATGAGAGAGAGAGATGCCACACACAGCAATGGCACGGAGGCAGACTTGACAATATTTTTCTCCCACTTATTTTTTTTTTTGGAAAAGGGAGAATTTAGAAAAAAAAAAAAAAAAGGACAAGTATTACACAGTGTTTTCGGTGCCACACAATGAGAGAGAGATGCCACACACAGCAATGGCACGGAGTCAGACTTGACAATATTTATCTCCCACTAATTCTTTTTTTGGAAAAGGGAGAATTTAGAAAAAAAAAAAAAAAAAAAAGGCCAAGTATTACACAGTGTTTTCAGTGCCACACAATGAGAGAGAGATGCCACACACAGCAATGGCACGGAGGCAGACTTGCCAATATTTATCTCCCACTATTTTTTTTTTTTTGGAAAAGGGAGAATTTAGAAAAAAAAAAAAAAAAAAGGCCAAGTATTACACAGTGTTTTCAGTGCCACACAATGAGAGAGAGATGCCACACACAGCATTGGCACGGAGTCAGACTTGACAATATTTATCTCCCACTAATTTTTTTTTGGGAAAAGGGAGAATTTAGAAAAAAAAAAAAAAAGGACAAGTATTACACAGTGTTTTCGGTGCCACACAATGAGAGAGAGATGCCACACACAGCAATGGCACGGAGTCAGACTTGACAATATATATCTCCCACTAATTTTTTTTGGGAAAAGGGAGAATTTAGAAAAAAAAAAAAAAAGGACAAGTATTACACAGTGTTTTCGGTGCCACACAATGAGAGAGAGATGCCACACACAGCAATGGCACGGAGTCAGACTTGACAATATTTATCTCCCAATATATTTTTTTTTTTTTGAAAAGGGAGAATGTACCCCCCCCCCCCAAAAAAAAATGGCCAACTATTACACAGTGTTTTCAGTGGCACACAATGAGAGAGAGATGCCGCACACAGCAATGGCACGGAGGCAGACTTGACAATATTTATCTCCCACTAATTTTTTTTTTGGAAAAGGGAGAATTTAGAAAAAAAAAAAAAAAAAGGACAAGTATTACACAGTGTTTTCAGTGCCACACAATGAGAGAGAGATGTCACACACAGCAATGGCACGGAGTCAGACTTGAAAATATTTATCTCCCACTAATTTTTTTTTTGGAAAAGGGAGAATTTAGAAAAAAAAAAAAAAAAAGGACAAGTATTACACAGTGTTTTCAGTGGCACACAATGAGAGAGAGATGCCACACACAGCAATGGCACGGAGGCAGACTTGACAATATTTATCTCCCAATATTTTTTTTTTTTTTTGAAAAGGGAGAATGTACCCCCCCCCAAAAAAAATGGCCAACTATTACACAGTGTTTTCAGTGGCACACAATGAGAGAGAGATGCCACACACAGCAATGGCACTGAGGCAGACTTGCCAATATTTATCTCCCTGCAGTTATCTCAGAAAAGTATGGCAGGCAGCTGTAAAAGGACTGCTGCACACAAAAGTGTGGACAAACACACAAGATAGCTGTGCAGAAAGGAAGGAAAAACAGGATTTGTGCTTTGAAAAAAGCAGTTGGTTTACACAGCGGCGTACACACAAAGCAACGCAGCTATCAGGGAGCCTTCTAGGGCAGCCCAATGAGCTACAGCGCTGAGGAAAAAAAAATGTAGCTTCCACTGTCCTGCAAACAAAAGGTGGTATTGGACAGTGGAAATCGCTACAGCACAAGCGGTTTGTGGCTTTATGTACCCTGCCTATCACTATCCCTGCTTCCGAAGAAGCTGCAGCAACCTCTCCCTACACTCAGAGCAGCAGCAGTAAGATGGCGGTCGGCGGGAACGCCCCTTTATAGCCCCTGTGACGCCGCAGAAAGCAAGCCAATCACTGCAATGCCCTTCTCTAAGATGGTGGGGACTGAGATCTATGTCATCACGCTGCCCACACTCTGCGTCCACCTTCATTGGCTGAGAAATGGCGCTTTTAGCGTAATTGAAACGCGACTTTGGCGCAAAAGTCGCGTACCGCATGGCAGACCCCACACAGGGATCGGCTCGGTTTCATGAGACGCCGACTTTGCCAAAAGTCGGCGACTTATGAAAATGAACGATCCGTTTCGCTCAACCCTAGTCCTGAGTACCGGTGGCAGTGCCGGGTATTGAGATGCGAGACTTGTGTGAGTTTCTCGCAAGTGTGATCCCGGCCTTAGACACAGCACAGCTCTGCTGGCAGGATGCCAGCTGAGAGAGACTTATCAGAAAACAACTCCAGCACACAAAAGAGGGATCCAAATGAATAATAAAGTTTATTTAAAATCTTCTTGATATCTCATAATTCAAAGATTACATTCAAAAATAGAGTCTGCACACGGTAGCAAAACAAGGTGAATATATCAGGTATCGGTTTCGTATCAGGTATCAATTTTCAACGTTTCGGCTGACTAAACGTTTCGGCTGACTATGAGCCTTTATCAAGATATACCTGTATCTGTAATGATATGAATTATAATTAGAATCCAAGTGCATATGTCATATAAACGAAAAGCAAAAAAACATAGAACAAACATAAAAATAATAATATGGCAACAATCAACCATAAATACCCGACTCACTACGGGGTGTATTTCATCCATATGCGGATATACACATATAACACAATGTGCATAGGTCTATAGACATATATAGAAATCATACAAAGTGAAGGTAAAGCACCAAACATATTGGTCAAATAACCTATATACATGGTCTGCCAGAAAGTATATGGCATACACTGCAATAATCTGTATATAAGAACGTGTGAATGCTAAAGAAACATAATTAAGTGAGGCAGGTTCTTATATGGGCACATAGACACATACCACTAAGATTCCAAGTGACAGGGTGGTAGCAAAAACATAGGGCTAAACAAGTCACAGCCGCAAAATAAGGTCCGTGGGAAGGTAGGAAGGAAACCTGAAATAATAGGTATCATACCTTATAGTAGGCAAATGTCCGGGTAATCTATCCGTGGTGTGGTACGGTGAGGCCGCATGTTAGTGCTTATTAATGTGCCGTGAGATTGCGGTGGTAGAAGAACTTCCAGGTGAGTGGAAGGTTGTCGTGCCCAGTGCGCAGGCGCAAGTGATCGTGAAGCGCTGAGTGATGCCGGAAGGAGCCGAATCACTAAAGACACAAGAGCGCATGCGTGGATTAACGGGGATCCGAGCCTGCCTGCTGAAGAAAAACAGAAGAAGAGAGGAATTAAAATAATAATGTAACTGGCATATTGATGTATGAATTAAGTGTAAAAATAAGCATATCAATATAGTTTTCGGAATGGTATGGGGGAAAAAGGAAAGGAAAAAGAAAAAAGAAAGGGAGAAAAAAGGGGGACAAATATAAATGAAAGAAAAGGATCTCAATATGAGTTATAACCTATCACCGTAGTAACACAGTAATCTCCATTATTATCAATAATATTAGAATCCATCAAAAGGGAGATCTCATAATTAACAAGTTCATCAGCTACTAACATACGACTTCATATTCCCTATTAAGTCCCAATGGGGAGAGTGTTTGCAACTTGTGAATCCAAAAAGCCTCACGTACCTTAAGTTTACTGACCCTATCACCCCCTCTGCTGGATACAGGGATCCAGTCTTTAACTTGGTATCTAAGTTGTGCAATGGAGTGCTTGTGTTGGGAGAAATGGGCAGAAATTGGTAACAAATTACGTGAGCACCTAATAGTGGATTTGTGCTGAGAGATGCAGTCCCGGATATGCTGGGTAGTTTTTCTCCTGAGCACCTAAGTATACAGTGAGCATCCCCTTTTCTAAATTTTTGTTCAGTATTTTTTGGGTGTTGCTCCTGTACATCCTTTTTTTCTAATGTCTTTTTTGACATTGTCCTACAACGCGGATGAGACGTCAAATATCATCTCACAGGTCACCACCCCGGGGACCTTTCTCCATACACCATCTGAACAGATACGAACAAGAGATTTTGAAATGGATTTGCGGAGACTGACGGCGTTGGATTTACATTCAATAACATTGGCGGAATACCATAAAGTGCAATGCATCCCTAGAGGCCTCAGGGTCCCACTCAGACCGACACTTTTTCAAGATAACACCGACTATTGTGTCAAATTTGAAACCATCCTTAATAAATGCTCTATGGACCTTATAACTTTAACAATTGATTTTTTACAGAAAGAAATAACTGATTTGAAAACCAGGATCTCTACCGCTGAACAACAATTGATTGATACCACTATACCTGAGGATTTCAAGGTATTAAAGACCAAACTCGATAATACTATTTCTGATTTTCGTAATAGCCTACAAGAGAAAAAAAGAACCAAGTTTCTCAGAGATACGGACGATTACAAAAATTATTCAGTATACCGATGGCGTTCTATTGGATCCTACAGAGGACCAAGAACATATCGGAGAAACAACAACTCTTTTTCAACCAGTTCAGACAGCGATCTTGGAACTCCACGAGTATCTTTTTTAGAGGCACGATGGGCCCGGCCACACAGAGGAAGACGCGGAGGGGAAGGAGAAGATCAACAAATGATGACCACGAGATCCCACGTAGGGAGATATCCACTTCCAACAATATGATGTGTTGTGAATTCTGCTCTTGGGCTCCCTCCGGTGGTTGTTTGTGATAGTGCAGTTGTCTCTGGGTTGTAATTCAGGGCCGGTGTTTCTGCTGATTGCAGCTCTATTCGGTATTTAGGTGTGCTGGATTCATTAGTCAGTGCCAGTTGTCCATTGTTCTTGGAGGGTTTACATCCAACTCCTCCGGCTGTGTCGAGGTGTCTAGGATGTGTTAGGTACACCCCACGCCTACTTCTAGTTGCGGTGTCAGTTTAGGGTTGCGGTCTGTACAGGTACCACCTTCTCCAGAAAAGGTCTCATGCGGCTCCAAGGCCACCGGATCATAACAGTACAACTGGCCAACAATGAGTTAAATGCATCTCAGAAGAAGGGAAGAAGGGTGTTGAGCCATTTTTTTTTCTGTAGTCTGCTTTGTCTCTCCTTCCCTCTTTCCTCTGGGTGGCTGTGGAGTCTTGTGCTAGTATGGATGTTCAGGGATTAGCTTCTCGTGTAGACCAGCTTGCTGCTAGAATACAGGGTATTGCAGATTATATTGTTCAGGCTCCGGTTTTATAGCCTAGAATTCCTACTCCTGATTTGTTTTTTGGGGACAGGTGCAAATTTTTGAGTTTTAAAAACAGCTGCAAACTGTTTTTTGCTCTGAAACCTCATTCCTCTGGTGATCCCATTCAGCGGGTTAAAATTGTCATCTCCCTGCTGCGTGGCAATCCTCAGGATTGGGCATTTTCCCTGGAATCTGGGAATCCGGCCTTGCTTAATGTAGACGCCTTTTTTTTTAAGGCTCTAGGATTATTATATGATGAACCAAATTCTGTGGATCAAGCGGAGAAGACCTTGTTGGCCCTGTCTCAGGGTCATGAGGTGGCAGAATTGTATTGTCAGAAATTTAGAAAATGGTCTGTGCTGACTAAATGGAATGATGATGCTTTGGCAGCAATTTTCAGAAAGGGTCTTTCTGAATCCGTTAAATATGTTATGGTGGGGTTTCCCACGCCTGTCGGTCTAAGTGATTCTATGTCTCTGGCCATTCAGATTGATCGGTGCTTGCGTGAGCGCAGAGCTGTGCGTGCTGTGGCGTTGTCCTCAGAGCAGATGCCTGAGCCAATGCAGTGTGATAGGATTCTGTCTAGAACAGAAAAACAAGGATTCAGATGTCAGAATAGGTTGTGTTTTTATTGTGGTGATGCTTCTCATGTTATTTCAGTCTGTCCTAAGCGTACAAAGAGAATCACCAGTTCAGTTACCATCAGTACTGTACAACCTAAATTTCTGTTATCTGTGTCCCTGATCTGCTCATTGTCATCATTTTCTGTCATGGCGTTTGTGGATTCAGGCGCCGCTTTGAACTTAATGGACTTTGAATTTGCCAGGCGTTGTGGTTTCCCCTTGCAGTCTTTGCAGAATCCTATTCCTTTAAGGGGCATTGATGCTACACCTTTGGCTAAAAATAAACCCAAGTTTTGGACACAGGTGACCATGTGTATGGCGCCAGCCCATCAGGAAGATTGTCGTTTTCTGGTGTTGCATAATTTGCATGATGCTATTGTGCTGGGTTTTCCATGGTTGCAGGTACATAATCCTGTGTTGGATTGGAAGTCTATGTCTGTGACTAGTTGGGGTTGTCAGGGGGTTCATAATGACGTTCCTTTGATGTCAATCTCCTCTCCCTCCTCTTCTGAAATTCCTGAGTTTTTGTCTGATTTTCAGGATGTATTCGATGAGCCCAAGTCCAGTTCCCTTCCACCGCATAGGGACTGTGATTGTGCTATTGACTTGATTCCAGGCTGTAAGTTTCCTAAGGGCCGACTTTTCAACCTGTCTGTGCCGGAACATACCGCCATGCGGAGTTATGTTAAGGAGTCTTTGGAGAAAGGGCATATTCGGCCATCTTCTTCACCGTTGGGAGCGGGATTCTTTTTTGTTTGCTAAGAAGGATGGCTCCTTAAGACCCTGTATTGATTATCGCCTCTTGAATAAGATCACGGTCAAGTTTCAATACCCTTTACCTTTGCTTTCTGATTTGTTTGCTAGGATTAAGGGGGCTAGTTGGTTTACTAAGATTGACCTTCGGGGGCATATAATCTTGTTCGTATTAAGCAGGGGGATGAATGGAAAACTGCGTTTAATATGCCCGAAGGCCATTTTGAATACCTTGTGATGCCATTCGGGCTCTCTAATGCTCCATCTGTTTTTCAGTCCTTCATGCACGACATCTTCCGGACTTATCTTGATAAATTCATGATTGTATATTTGGATGACATTTTGATTTTTTCCGATGATTGGGAGTCTCATGTGGAGCAGGTCAGGATGGTATTTCAGATCCTTCGTGATAATGCTTTGTTTGTGAAGGGGTCTAAGTGTCTCTTTGGAGTGCAGAAGGTTTCTTTTTTGGGCTTCATTTTTTCTCCCTCATCTATTGAGATGGATCCGGTTAAGGTTCAGGCCATTCATGATTGGATTCAGCCCACATCCGTGAAGAGCCTTCAGAAATTTTTGGGCTTTGCTAATTTCTATTGCCGTTTCATTGCTAACTTCTCCAGTGTGGTTAAACCTTTGACCGATTTGACGAAGAAGGGTGCTGATGTGACGAATTGGTCCTCTGCGGCTGTCTCTGCCTTTCAGGAGCTTAAACGCCGATTTACTTCTGTCCCAGTGTTGCGTCAACCGGACATTTCTCTTCCGTTTCAGGTTGAGGTTGACGCTTCTGAGATTGGGGCAGGGGCCATTTTGTCTCAGAGGAATTCTGATGGTTCCTTGATGAAACCGTGTGCCTTCTTTTCCCGTAAGTTTTCACCTGCTGAATGCAATTATGATGTCTGCAATTGGGAGTTGTTGGCTATGAAGTGGGCGTTTGAGGAGTGGAGACATTGGCATGAGGGAGCTAAGCACCGTATTGTGGTCTTGACCGATCATAAAAATCTGATTTATCTCGAGTCTGCCAAGCGGCTGAATCCTAGACAGGCTCGATGGTCCCTTTTCTTTTCCCGTTTTGATTTCATGGTCTCGTATCTTCCGGGTTCTAAGAATGTTAAGGCTGATGCCCTCTCTAGGAGTTTTTTGCCTGATTCTCCTGAGGTCCTTGAACCGGTCGGCAATCTGAAAGTAGGGGTGGTCCTTTCTGCCATTTCCCCTGATTTACGACGGGTTCTTCAGGAATTCCAGGCTGACAAACCTGACCGCTGTCCAGTGTGGAAACTGTTTGTTCTTGATAGATGGACTAGTAGAGTGATTTCTGAGGTTCATTGTTCTGTGTTGGCTGGCCATCCTGGTATTTTTGGTACCAGAGATTTGGTTGGTAGGTCCTTTTGGTGGCCTTCTTTGTCGCGGGATGTGCGTTCTTGCAGTGCTGTGGGACTTGTGCGCGGGCTAAGCCTTGTTGTTCCCGTGCTAGTGGGTTGCTTTTGCCTTTGCCGGTCCCTGAGAGGCCCTGGATGCATATTTCTATGGATTTTATTTCAGATGTTCCGGTTTCCCAGAGGATGTCTGTTATCTGGGTGGTTTGTGACCGGTTCTCTAAGATGGTCCATTTGGTGCCTTTGCCTAAATTGCCTTCCTCTTCTGATTTGGTTCCATTGTTTTGTCAGCATGTGGTTCATTTGCATGGTATTCCGGAGAATATTGTGTCTGACAGAGGCTCACAGTTTGTTTCTAGATTTTGGCGAGCCTTTTGTGCTAGGCTGGGCATTGATTTGTTTTTTTCCTCCACATTTCATCCTCAGACAAATGGCCAGACCAAGCGAACTAATCAGACTTTGGAAACATATTTGAGATGCTTTGTGTCTGCTGATCAGGATGATTGGGTGGCTTTCTTGCCATTGGCCGAGTTTGCCCTTAATAATCGGGCTAGTTCGGCTACCTTGGTTTCGCCCTTCTTTTGTAATTTTGGTTTTCATCCTCGTTTTTCTTCAGGGCAGGTTGAGCCTTCTGATTGTCCTGGTGTGGATTCTGTGGTTGACAGGTTGCAGCAGATATGGGCTCATGTGGTGGACAATTTGGTGTTGTCTCAGGAGGAGGCTCAGCGTTTTGCTAACCGTCGTCGGCGTTTTGTTTCCCGGCTTCGGGTTGGGGATTTGGTCTGGTTGTCTTGCCGTCATGTTCCTATGAAGGTTTCTTCCCCTAAGTTTAAGCCTCGATTTATCGGTCTTTATAGGATTTCTGAGATTATCAATCCGGTGTCTTTTCATTTGGCCCTTCCGGTGTTATGATCCCAGTGGCTTAGGATCACAAATCTAACCAGCTAAGTCAGAGATAATAGGACAAGCTCTGGGGATGTGGTAACTGGACTGACCGCAAACCTGATTCTAACCAAACACACTAAAGGTAGCCGAAATCCTAGACGTCTCTTCACGGCCTGAGAAACTGACTACCCCTAAAGAGAAAGTAAGACCTCACTTGCCTCAGAGAAATACCCCAAAGATATAGAAGCCCCCCACAAATAATAACGGTGAGTTAAGAGGAAAAGACAAACGCAGAGATGAAACAGGTTAAGCAAATGAGGCCCGCTAACGCTAGATAGCAGAAAATAGCAATGGATCTGTGCGGTCAGTAAAAAACCCTATGCAAAAATATCCACGCAGAGAATGCGAGAACCCCCACACCAACTAACGATGTGGGGGGAGCAACTCAGCACCCCAGAGCACCAGCAAGCAGGGAAATCACATATTAGCAAGCTGGACCAAAACACATCATATATAAACATAAAGAACAAAAACCGAACTGATGTCCATAAAATGATTAATTTTATTGAATATTAGTAACAAAAAATAACACTACATAAATTGGTAGGGGACGAGAAAGAAACCAAAAAAGTATGGCACAAAAAGGATACAGCAGCATAAAATACACAGTCTAAAATATAACAGTACTATGTGAATAAATAAATAAATAAATAAATAGATATATATGTATCACATAGTCGAAGACTGAAAAATGTGGATGTAAGTTTGTTTACTCCTTAGCATACAATACCCCAAAATTAATAATAAATAAATATGTATATATGTGAGAAAAGTGCAGACACTAGTGCAAAGATAAATAAAGTGCACAAGTGCAAAAAATATGATGAGGTAAGCTGCTCGGGTCACAATTAACTGCAGGAGACTGCCATCTAGTGTCTAGGCACTAATCCAATACAAGCTCAAATTGCTCCCCTTAAATAGTTAATATGTTTACAAGTGTAACAATCCTAATAGGAGGAAGCAAAGAGTGGAGCAAGGGAAAGCGCCCAGGGCAAGTTTGTACCTGCAATGCTGCTGTATCCAGCATGTGCCAGTCCCATCCTGTGGGGACTGGCACATCCTGGATACAGCAGCATTGCAGGTACAAACTTGCCCTGGGCGCTTTCCCTTGCTCCACTCTTTGCTTCCTCCTATTAGGATTGTTACACTTGTAAACATATTAACTATTTAAGGGGAGCAATTTGAGCTTGTATTGGATTAGTGCCTAGACACTAGATGGCAGTCTCCTGCAGTTAATTGTGACCCGAGCAGCTTACCTCATCATATTTTTTGCACTTGTGCACTTTATTTATCTTTGCACTAGTGTCTGCACTTTTCTCACATATATACATATTTATTTATTATTAATTTTGGGGTATTGTATGCTAAGGAGTAAACAAACTTACATCCACATTTTTCAGTCTTCGACTATGTGATACATATATATCTATTTATTTATTTATTTATTTATTCACATAGTACTGTTATATTTTAGACTGTGTATTTTATGCTGCTGTATCCTTTTTGTGCCATACTTTTTTGGTTTCTTTCTCGTCCCCTACCAATTTATGTAGTGTTATTTTTTGTTACTAATATTCAATAAAATTAATCATTTTATGGGCATCAGTTCGGTTTTTGTTCTTTATGTTTATATATGAATTTCCGATTTGTCTGGTATTATGTCCATTGTTTTGGGTATATGTGCACATTTTTTCCATCTTCACACATGTGTAGTTTTGCATATCCCTTGCCTTGAGTTATTTATTCAAAACACATCATATACTAGGACACATCTTGAACACAGATGAGCAAAAATAAGCAAACAAAACTTAGCTTCTCTTGGAGAGACTGATAACGGATGTAGACAGGAACAATCAGAATAGCACTGAATACAACGACAGCAGGCAACCACTGAGAGTCCAGCTGAACTAAATAGGAACCAGCTAACAGATAACGAGACAGCTGATCCAACCTCAGACCTGCAGAATGACACAAAGAGCCACCAGAGGGAGCCCAAAGACAACACTCACACAGTACCACTTGTGACCACAAGAGGGAGCCCAAAAACAGGGTTCACAACAGTACCCCCCCCTTGAGGAGGGGTCACCGAACCCTCATCAAAACCCCCAGGGCGATCAGGATGAGCCACATGGAAGGCATGAACCAAATCGGCCGCATGAACATCAGAGGCGACAACCCAAGAATTATCCTCCTGACCATAGCCCTTCCACTTAACCAAATACTGAAGCCTCCATCTCGAAATACGAGAATCCAAGATCTTCTCTACCACGTACTCCAATTCGCCCTCAACCAGCACCGGGGCAGGGGGCTTAACAGAAGGAACCACAGGCACCACATACCTCTGCAACAAAGACCTATGGAACACGTTATGAATGGCAAACGACGCTGGGAGGTCCAAACGAAATGACACCGGGTTAAGGATTTCCAAAATCTTATAAGGACCGATGAAGCGAGGCTTGAATTTAGGAGAGGAAACCTTCATAGGAACATACCGAGAAGACAGCCATACCAAATCCCCAACACGAAGTCGGGGACCCACACCGCGACGGCTGTTGGCAAAGTGCTGAGACTTCTCCTGTGACAACTTCAAATTGTCCACCACATGGTTCCAAATTTGCTGCAACCTATCCACCACAGAATCCACCCCAGGACAGTCAGAAGGCTCAACCTGACCCGAGGAAAAACGAGGATGAAAACCAGAATTGCAGAAAAAAGGCGAAACCAAAGTAGCAGAACTAGCCCGATTATTAAGGGCAAACTCGGCCAATGGCAAAAAAGTCACCCAATCATCCTGATCAGCAGAAACAAAACATCTTAAATAAGTTTCCAAGGTCTGATTAGTATGCTCGGTTTGGCCATTAGTCTGAGGATGGAAGGCCGACGAAAAAGACAAATCAATGCCCATCTTAGCACAAAGGATCCGCCAAAATCTGGACACAAACTGGGATCCTCTGTCAGACACAATATTTTCAGGGATGCCGTGCAAGCGAACCACATTCTGAAAAAATAGAGGAACCAAATCGGAGGAGGAAGGCAACTTAGGCAAGGGCACCAAATGGACCATTTTGGAAAAACGATCACACACCACCCAGATGACAGACATTCTCTGAGAGACTGGAAGATCCGAAATAAAATCCATGGAAATGTGCGTCCAAGGCCTCTTCGGGACAGGCAAAGGCAAAAGCAAACCGCTGGCACGAGAACAGCAAGGCTTAGCCCGAGCACAAATCCCACAGGACTGCACAAAGGAACGCACATCCCGCGACAAGGAAGGCCACCAGAAGGACCTAGCCACCAAATCCCTGGTACCAAAAATCCCAGGATGGCCTGCCAACACCGAAGAATGAACCTTGGAAATAACTCTGCTGGTCCATCTATCTGGGACAAACAGTCTCTCTGGTGGGCAACGGTCAGGTCTATCCGCCTGAAATTTCTGCAGCACTCGTCACAAATCTGGGGAAATGGCAGACAATATCACTCCCTCTCTGAGGATACCAGCCGGCTCTGAAACTCCCGGAGAGTCAGGCACAAAACTCCTAGAAAGAGCATCAGCCTTCACGTTCTTCGAACCAGGCAGGTACGAGACCACGAAATCGAAATGGGAGAAAAACAACGACCAACGAGCCTGTCTAGGATTCAGCCGCTTGGCAGACTCGAGATAGATCAGATTTTTGTGATCAGTCAAGACCACCACACGATACTTAGCTCCCTCGAGCCAATGTCGCCACTCCTCAAATGCCCACTTCATAGCCAACAACTCCCGATTACCAACATCATAATTCCACTCGGCGGGCGAAAACTTTCTTGAAAAGAAAGCACAAGGCTTCATCACAGAGCAATCAGAGCTTCTCTGCGACAAAACAGCCCCTGCTCCAATCTCAGAAGCATCAACCTCGACCTGATAAGGAAGAGAGACATCAGGCTGACACAAAACTGGAGCCGAAGAAAACCGGCGCTTCAGCTCCCGAAAGGCTTCCACGGCCGCAGGAGACCAATTAGTCACATCAGAACCCTTCTTGGTCAAATCCGTCAAGGGTTTAACCACGCCTGAAAAATTAGCAATGAAGCGACGGTAAAAATTAGCAAAACCCAAGAACTTCTGAAGATTCTTAACAGATGTAGGCTGAGTCCAGTCATAAATAGCCTGGACCTTGACTGGGTCCATCTCAATAGTAGAAGGAGAAAAAATAAAACCCAAAAAGGAAACCTTCTGTACTCCGAAGAGACATTTTGAGCCCTTCACAAATAAGGCATTAGCACTCAGGACCTGAAATACCATCCTGACCTGCTTCACATGGGACTCCCAGTCCTCAGAAAAGACCAAAATGTCATCCAGATACACAATCATAAATTTATCCAGATATTCTCGGAAGATGTCATGCATGAAGGACTGGAACACAGAAGGAGCATTAGAGAGTCCAAAAGGCATCACCAAGTACTCAAAATGGCCTTCGGGCGTATTAAATGCTGTTTTCCATTCATCCCCCTGCTTAATACGCACAAGGTTATACGCACCACGAAGATATATCTTGGTGAACCAACTGGACCCCTTAATCCGAGCAAACAGATCAGATAATAATGGCAAAGGATACTGAAATTTGACCGTGATTTTATTTAGAAGACGATAATCTATACAAGGTCTCAGAGAACCATCCTTCTTGGCCACAAAAAAGAATCCTGCACCAAGAGGGGAGGAGGACGGGCGAATATGTCCCTTCTCTAAAGACTCCTTTATATAGCTCCGCATTGCGGCATGTTCTGGTACAGACAAATTAAAAAGTCGTCCCTTAGGGAACTTACTACCAGGAATCAAATTTATAGCACAATCACAATCCCTGTGAGGAGGCAGGGCACCGGATCTGGGCTCATCAAATACATCCTGGTAGTCCGACAAAAACTCAGGGACCTCAGAAGGAGTGGAAGAAGCAATTGACACCAAAGGAGCATCGCCATGAATCCCCTGGCAACCCCAACTTGAAACAGACATAGCTTTCCAATCCAGAACTGGATTATGGGCCTGCAGCCATGGCAGACCCAACACAACAACATCATGCAAATTATGCAGCACAAGAAAGCGAATCACCTCCTGATGCACAGGAGTCATGCACATGGTCACTTGAGTCCAATATTGAGGATTATTCTCAGCCAATGTTGTAGCATCAATTCCCCTCAGTGGAATAGGGAATTCCAAAGGCTCCAGGACAAAACCACAGCGCCTGGCAAACGACAAATCCATCAAGTTCAGGGCAGCACCTCAAACAACAAAAGCCATAACCGAGTAGGATGACAAAGAACAAATTAAAGTAACAGACAAAATGAATTTAGGCTGTATAGTACCAACGGTGACAGATTTAGCAATTTTTTTTACGCACTTAGAGCATGCTGAGATAACATGAGTTGAATCACCACAGTAAAAGCACAACCCATTTTGACGTCTATGATTTTGCCGCTCAATTCTGGTCAGAATTCGGTCACATTGCATAGACTCAGGTCTCTGTTCAGAAAACACCGCCAGATGGTGCGCAGACTTGCGCTCCCGCAAACGCCGATCAATCTGAATGGCCAAAGCCATTGAGTCATTCAGACTTGCAGGCGTGGGGAACCCCACCATAACATTCTTAATGGCTTCAGAAAGACATTCTCTGAAATTTGCAGCCAGGGCACACTCATTCCATTGAGTAAGCACCGACCATTTCCGAAATTTTTGACAATACACCTCAGCTTCATCCTGGCCCTGAGAGAGAGCCAGCAAGGCCCTTTCTGCCTGGTTCTCAAGATTAGGTTCCTCATAAAGCAATCCAAGTGCCAGAAAAAATGCATCCACATTCAGCAATGCAGGATCTCCCGGCGCCAGGGAGAAGGCCCAATCTTGAGGGTCGCCACGTAACAGGGAGATAACAATTCTAACTTGCTGAGCGGAATCACCAGAGGAACGAGGTCTCAAAGAAAGAAATAATTTACAATTATTCTTAAAATTCAGAAACCTAGATCTATCTCCAGAAAACAACTCAGGAATAGGTACTTTTGACTCAGACATAGGACTGTGAACAACAAAATCCTGAATGCTTTGCACCCTTGCAGCAAGATGATCCACACTAGAAGTCAGACTCTGAATATCCATGTCTGCAGCTGAACTCAAAGCCACCCAGAGATTAAGGGGATGAGAGAAGCTGGACAGACTGCAGCAAAGGGAGAGGAAAAAAAAAAAATTGTACTCAGGACTTCTCTTATCCCACTTCTGCGATGCATTAAACACATTTCAGGCCTGCTGTACTGTTATGATCCCAGTGGCTTAGGATCACAAATCTAACCAGCTAAGTCAGAGATAATAGGACAAGCTCTGGGGATGTGGTAACTGGACTGACCGCAAACCTGATTCTAACCAAACACACTAAAGGTAGCCGTGGAACGTTTCCTGAAATCCTAGACGTCTCTTCACGGCCTGAGAAACTGACTACCCCTAAAGAGAAAGTAAGACCTCACTTGCCTCAGAGAAATACCCCAAAGATATAGAAGCCCCCCACAAATAATAACGGTGAGTTAAGAGGAAAAGACAAATGCAGAGATGAAACAGGTTAAGCAAATGAGGCCCGCTAACGCTAGATAGCAGAAAATAGCAAGGGATCTGTGCGGTCAGTAAAAAACCATATGCAAAAATATCCACGCAGAGAATGCGAGAACCCCCACACCAACTAACGATGTGGGGGGAGCAACTCAGCACCCCAGAGCACCAGCAAGCAGGGAAATCACATATTAGCAAGCTGGACCAAAACACATCATATACTAGGACACATCTTGATCACAGATGAGGAAAAATAAGCAAACAAAACTTAGCTTCTCTTGGAGAGACTGATAACGGATGTAGACAGGAGCAATCAGAATAGCACTGAATACAACGACAGCAGGCAACCACTGAGACTAAATAGCTGAACTAAATAGAAACCAGCTAACAGATAGCGAGACAGCTGATCCAACCTCAGACCTGCAGAATGACACAAAGAGCCACCAGAGGGAGCCCAAAGACAACACTCACACAGTACCACTTGTGACCACAAGAGGGAGCCCAAAAACAGAGTTCACAACATTCCGGCCTCTTTTGCCATCCATAATGTTTTCCATAGATCTTTATTGCGGAAATATGTGGTGCCCGTTGATCCCTCTGTTGATCCTCCTGCCCCGGTGTTGGTTGATGGGGAGTTGGAGTATGTGGTTGAGAAGATTTTGGATTCTCGTTTTTTGAGGCGGAAGCTTCAGTATCTTTTCAAATGGAAGGGTTATGGCCAGGAGGATAATTTTTGGGTTTTTGCCTCTGATGTCCATGCTGCTGATTTGGTCCGTGCCTTTCATTTGGCTCGTCCTGATCGCCCTGGGGCTCTGGTGAGGGTTCGGTGACCCCTCTTCAAGGGGGAGGTACTGTTGTGAATTCTACTCTTGGGCTCCCTCCGTTGGTTGTTTTTGGTAGTGTAGTTGTCTCTGGGTTGTAATCCAGGGCAGGTGTTTCTGCTGATTGCAGCTCTATTCGGTATTTAGGTGTGCTGGATTCATTAGTCAGTGCCAGTTGTCCATTGTTCTTGGAGGGTTTACATCCCTGTCTGGTTCCTTCTGCTCTGCTGCCAATTCAGCCAAGATAAATGTCTGGTTTATTTTCCTGCAGCACACATGCAGTGTGCTTTTCAGTTCAGAACAATTCATTGTTTTGTCTTGTCCAGCTTAGACTTGTTTGGATTTTTTCAGTCATGCTGGATTCTCTGGAGATGCAGATATACATTCTATGTCTTTAGTTAGATGTGGAATTTTTGTATTTTCTGCTGTGGATATTTTCAGAGTTTTAATACTGACCGCTTAGTACTCTGTCCTATCCTTTACTATTTAGCTAGAAGTGCCTCTTTTGCTAAATTCTGTTTTCAGCCTGTGTGTGTCTTTACTCTTATATTCACCGTCAATATTTGTGGGGGGCTGCCTATCCTTTGGGGTTTCTGCTCTGAGGCAAGATAGAATTCCCATTTCCATCTATAGGGTTATTTAGTCCTCAGGCTGTGTCGAGGTGTCTAGGATGTGTTAGGTACACCCCACGGCTACTTCTAGTTGCGGTGTCAGTTTAGGGTTGCAGTCTGTACAGGTACCACCTTCTCCAGAGAAGGTCTCATGCGGCTCCAAGGCCACCGGATCATAACAATGATGTACAACATCTCATCACAGATCCTTTCCCCAGCCGATATGACGCTTCTGCAGAAGGGTCTTTCATTCTGCCCAGTCCCTCATTTTGACTCTTTTCAGGTGGATCAAGAATTACATCGTTTTTTCAGAACTCTAAGACTGAATGCCCACTTTTCCAATAGCCCACAAGATTTGACACTTTGGACACCACATGTGCCAACATGTTTTTCCTTGAAATACTTAGGCATAAGTATTCCTAGTTCTTTTCAACCACTATGATTATACCATCCTGTAGAGACTTTTATTGAATTGGTACAAAGAGACGTTAAAACTGTTTTGGAATCCATAGATAGGGGGCAAGTAAAAATCGGAAATAATTTATCTACGGAGGAGTATAGGTCACTTCATGATTTAAAAACAAACAAAAATTTGATTATAAAACCTGCGGATAAGGGGGTTGCTCTTGTTATATTAGACAGGTGTTATTACATTGAGGAAATACGTACACAACTTGGGGACATTAATACATGTATACCAATATCTCATAACCCTACCTTTGATATAGCGAAGTTGATCAGAGAGTTGGTTACACACTATCAGCAACAGGGCACCATTGATTCAAAGTTGGGGTAGTTCTTAATAAACACCCATCTGGTTATTCAGGTCTTTTATACACTCCCAAAAATACATAAGAACTTTTCGAGACCCCCTGGCAGACCGATATTTGCATCTACCAACTCTCTGCTTTCCCCGTTGGCAATAACAATGGAAAAAATTCTATCCCCAATTGTACCTAAAATGAGATCATTTCTGAAGGACACTATGCATTTTTTAAAGTTATTACATGACATGGGTTTCTTACCCTCCCGCTGCCTACTGGTGACAATGGATGTTGATAGTTTATATACAAACATCGGACATCAAGAGGGCCTTGTGGCCGTTAAGAGGTATATTACTACACATACGAGTTTTACCAATAAACAGCTACAATTCTGTCTAGATCTACTCAAACTTGTTCTTACTCGGAATTATTTTTTATTTGAGGATCAGTATTATATGCAGAAGAGGGGTACAGCAATGGGATCGAACGTTGCGCCCCCTTATGCAAACATATTCATGGACTTCTTTGAAACTACATTTGTATACTGTCATCCCCTATTTTCCACTAACGTATTGTTTTGGCAATGCTCTATCGACGACATGTTCCTTATTTGGACTGGTGATGTTGAGACACTATTATGTTTCCATAGGGATTTAAACTCCAGTACATCTGACATCTCGTTCTCTATACAGTATGATTATCATTCAATTAATTTTTTGGATACATTGGTCATAGTACAGACGGGTGGTCTGGTGGAAACTGACTTGTATGTAAAACCCACTGACAGGAACAGTTTGCTTCTTTATACAAGTAATCATCCACAGCATGTGAAAAGGGCACTGCCCAAGTCCCAACATGATAGGATAAAGAGAATAGTTTCCAATCCAACCACTCGTCATCGTAGACATAGGGAAATGGACATGAAATTCCAGGACAGGGGCTATCCGCCTACCAATTCTGACTTGGCTGAGATTGAAACCATGCCTATATTTGGTTCACAAAAGACCCCCAGAATAGCCTTTGTGAACACTTTCCATCCTTTTAAACAGCGTATTCATCAATGTATATTCAAGCACTGGAATATTTTGCAAAATGCCTATCCGCTTGTTCCAGAATTTAATATCAGACTAATGATCTGTAATAAAAGATCAGATAATATAAGGAACTACCTTGTGAGAGCAGATGTTGGGTCGGCCAAATTCGTAACGCAGAGGGTCTTTAGTACCCCACGGAATGGGACTTTCCCTTGCTTGGGGTGTATGCAATGTTCTAACATCACAAAAGGTGACTCCTTCACGCATCCAAGAACTGTACGTAGGTTTCCTATTAAAGAACATTTCACGTGTGATTCCACGTAGGTGGTGTACCTTATCAAGTGCCCCTGCGGTCTCGGTTATGTTGGCGAAACTACCCAGCATATCCGGGACCGCATCTCTCAGCACAAATCCACTATTAGGTGCTCACGTAATTTGTTACCAATTCCTGCCCAATTCTCCCAACACAAGCACTCCATTGCACAACTTAGATACCAAGTTATAGACAGGATCCCTGTATCCAGGAGAGGGGGTGATAGGGTCAGTAAACTTAAGGTACATGAGGCTTATTTGATTCACAAGTTGCAAACACTCTCCCCATAGGGACTTAATAGGGAATACGAAGTCGTATGTTAGTAGCTGATGAACTTGTTAATTATGAGAGCTCCCTTTTGATGGATTCTAATATTATTGATAATAATGGAGATTACTGTGTTACTACGGTGATAGGTTATAACTCGTATTGAGATCCTTTTCTTTCATTTATATTTTTTCCCCCTTTTTTTTCTCCCTTTCTTTTTTCTTTTTCCTTTCTTTTTTCCCCCATACCATTCCGAAAACTATATTGATATGCTTATTTTTACACTTAATTCATTCATCAATATGCCGGTTACATTATTATTTTAATTCCTCTCTTCTTCTGTTTTTCTTCAGCAGGCAGGCTCAGATCCCCATTAATCCACGCATGCGCTCTTGTGTCTTTTGTGATTCAGCTCCTTCCGGCATCACTCGGCGCTTCACGATCACTTGCGCCTGCGCACTGGGCACAACAACCTTCCGGTCACCTGGAAGTTCTTCTACCACCGCAAGCTCATGGCACATATATTAACATGCGGCCTCACCGTGCCGCACCACGGATAGATTACCCGGACATTTGCCTACTATAAGGTATGATACCTATTATTTCAGGTTTCCTTCCTACCTTCCCACGGACTTTATTTTGCAGCTGTGACTTGTTTAGCCCTATGCTTTTGCTACCACCCTGTCACTTGGAATCTTAGTGGTATGTGTCTATGTGCCCATATAAGAACCGGCCTCACTTAATTATGTTTCTTTAGCATTCACATGTTCTTATATACAGATTATCAAAGTGTATGCCATATACTTTGCGGCAGACCATGTATATAGGTTATTTGACCAATATGTTTGGTGCTTTACCTTCACTTTGTATGATTTCTATATATGTCTATAGACCTATGCACATTGTGTTACATGTTTATATCCGCATATGGATGAAATACACCCCGTAGTGAGTCGGGTATTTATGGTTGATTGTTGCCATATTATTATTTTTATGTTTGTTCTATGTTTTTTTGCTTTTCGTTTATATGACATATGCACTTGGATTCTAACTATAATTCATATCATTACAGATACAGGTATATCTTGATAAATGCTCATAGTCAGCCGAAACGTTTTGTCAGGCGAAACGTTGAAAATTGATACCTGATACAAAACCGATACCTGATATATTCACCTTGTTTTGCTACCGTGTGCAGACTCTATTTTTGAATTTAATCTTTGAATTATGAGATATCAAGAAGATTATAAATAACATTTATTATTCATTTGGATCTCTCTTTTGTGTGCCACAGTTCTTTTCTGATATTTCTATGTTTTTCTCCTGAGCACCTAATTATTCAGTGAGCACCCCCTTTTCTAAATTTTTAGCTGAGAGAGACTGCTATATATAAAATCAACCCAAGCACATGAAACTACTTGATGGTTATAATGGCAACTGAAGGGTAAATAGAGCCTGGGGAGGCATCCTTAGGTGGCTGGTATGTAGAGATGAGTGAACTTGTTTGTAAAACATTCGCCAATCTCAAAGTCGGCATGAACATTGAACATTCAGATTCCCAAGCATTTTCCTCAAAATCGTCAAAGTTCAGTTAATGATCGAGTTTCCACTAAGGCTTTGTGTATTGCTGAGCTGCTGTAAGTGAGGTCACAAGAGTATATTTACTGATGAGCCCCAGTGACCTCACTTATGGCACCGCTAATAGATGCACCATTTCTGGGTGGCAGTGGGCTGCTATTTTTAGGCTGAGGGGGCTAATTTCCATGGCCCCTGTGGTGTAGTAAAGGGTGTAGTGCTGGATGGAAGATATATTTTTCCCAGCAGGATGTTTTGGCCTGTTATTTTCCTAAGGTTGAGGACCTGCAGTGATATCATGATCACGTGATCAGCCCATGTGATGGGTACCTCACCTGTGGGTGTGGCTATAGACTATGTAATGGAGTTTCTTTTGTTTGGCACATGTTATTCTGGGTGTGGAGCTAGGCTGGAATGAGCCTGCACTGTTTTTCTCTGCCACATATGCCACAAAGGTTGGTGACTTGACTGTTAGCAACCCTGGGAATGGCACCTGGCGGAAGCCGCTGACCTGGCAGCCGCTTAGTTAAGCCCGTCCCATGTAAGGGTGAGTCTGAGACCAGTGGTTCTCCAAGCTGGAGTATGTTTGGTTTTTCTCTTACTTTCTGTCACGGACTGTTTAAAGTGTCAATAAACCACTGAAGTTTGGACTGGAAGCCTGTGTGTTGCCTCATTACTGCGGCCCAACCACTGCTCACCCGAGCAAATCCCTACATTTTGGTGTTCAAATGCGGGCAATCGCAGTGTGGCCAGGCTATTTTTGCTTATTTTTACTCTGAACTCCGGCTTATGTCCTGGGTGAAAGGAGTGGCGCAGACCCAGTCAGGGAACTCTGCAGTAATGAGGCCACAATAAAAGTGCTTGTGGATGCTATGCGACAACAGTAGCAGGCTGCACAGCAGCAGCAGGCTACGCAGCAGCAGCAGGAAACCAACCAGCTGTTGATACAGCATATCACGGTGTCGCAGACAAGAGGAGCTTCACGGGGAATCCATGATGTCCAGAAAGCGGTTCGTACAGCAATCCCCAAAATGGAGAAATCTGATGACGTCGAGACATACTTGGAGATGTTTGAAGGAGTGGCTGAGCGGGAGAGACTACACTGGGACCAGTGGGCAGAAGTCATTGCTCCGTTTCTGGCTCCAGGACCTGAAAGCCTATAAAGACCTACCCCCTGAGCAGAGGGAGGACTATGCAGTCGTCAAGGGTGAGATACTGGTACGTCTTGGGGTAAATGTGTTGGTCCGGGCCCAGCGGGTACATCAGTGGGAGTTTAACCCCTCAAAGCCAGCTCGCTCCCAGTATTATGACCTGTTGCACTTATTTCAGAAATGGTTGCAGCCTGAGGTACTGTCTCCCGTGGCCATGCTGGACCGCATAGTGACTAATAAATTTTGGAGGGGTTTGCCCCACTCCCTCCAATCATGGGTCAGGCAAGCATCCCCTACTAATGCGCTCCAGATGATGGACCTGATAGAACAATATGGGGCAACCAAAGAGCTCCAGGGAGGGACTCCCCAGAAGGTGTCCGGAAGGTTCCCTAAATCTCCACCCCTGGCTGGGCGAACATAGCCCAGGAAGGCCACTCAAGACTTGTTTGGAGGAGAAAGAGGCCCCATAGTCTGCTGGTGGTGCCAGGAGCCTGGCCATATGGGAGCTGATTGCCCCCACCTGGCTGAGCCCATGGAGACGAACTTTGGGTATCGCCAATCTCATTATGCCGAACTGATTTGCGCTACAGGCATCCAGGAGGGATCCAATATGGGACATTTGTGTAAGGTGGATGTAGAGGGTACCCCAGCCGGTACGACTGGTACGACTCAGTCTGGTTCAGTCCAGCGAGTACACTGGTCGGAAAATTGGGGTGTTATGTATACATGGGGACTTAAAAGACTATCCTACCACACTAGTGGTGATAAACGAGGCGGTGCCACGAGGTGGGGGTTGTTGTTAACTTACATTATGAATTGATACTTGGTAGAGATTTTTCTTTATTTTCTGTACTTTGGCCAACAGTTGTCTCCCCCAGTGGACAACTGCCGACACCGGTGACAACCAGGTTACATTCTCCAGAAGTGGGGCATGAACCTGGTAGCCCAGAGGAAGAAGTGTTGGCGATAGGGGTGGCCTTCTTCGGTGGAGGAGGGGGAAAATTCTCCCATAGAAGTGTTGGCCGGGGATGTGGAAGACTTGCCGCCAGGACCTGAATTGTTAGACTTAAATGTATTGAGTGATAATTTTGGTACAGCGCAACTCCGAGACCCTACTTTGACTTGGGCCAGGGAAAATGTACTGTTTATTGGGAACCCCAACAACCTTGGGCAGCCACCGAGTTGCCACGGTTTGTGCTAAACCGAGACCTGTTGTATCGAGTTGAGAAAGTACGTGGGGAAATGGTAGAGCAGTTATTGATACCTCAGGCCTATCGTAGGCTGGTAATGGACCTAGCGCATGTGCATGTACTCGGTGGGCATTTGGGCCAAAAGAAAACCCTAGACCAAATTTTGAAGCGGTTTTACTGGCTAGGGGTCCATGAAGAAGTTAAACGGTATTGTAATTCCTGTCCTGTGTGCCAAGTAACCAGTCCTCAGTCACACTTTCGGAGTCCTTTAGTGCCTTTACCTATTATAGAGGTGCCTTTCAAAAGAGTGGCAATAGATCTGGTCGGTCCTGTCAATAAGTCAGCAAGGGGGCACCAACACATCCTAGTAGTTCTTGATTATTCCACCCAGTATCCTGAGGCTGTTCCGCTGTGCCACACGTCAGTTAAGCTCATAGCAAAAGAACTCATGGGTATGTTTTCTAGGGTGGGGATTCCGCAAGAGATTTTAACAGACCAAGGAACCCCTTTATGTCAAAAATTATGAAAGCGCTCTGCCGATTGTTAAATGTCAAACAGTTGCACACCTCAGTTTATCATCCCCAAACAGATGGACTGGTAGAAAGATTCAATAAGACACTAAAGAGCATGCTAAAAAAAACATTTCTAAAGATGGGAAGGATTGGGATCTTTTACTCCCATATTTGTTGTTTGCAGTACGGGAGGTGCCGCAGGCATCTACGGGGTACTTGCCCTTTGAATTATTGTATGGCTGACATCCCCGGGGGGGGGGTATAGCCAAAGAGGCTTGAGAGAACCAACCAACCCCCCCACAAGAGTGTAATAGAGCATGTTGCAAAAATGCAGGAAAGGATGGAGACAGTCCTACCATTGGTCCGAGAACATATGGAAGCAGCATAGCGGTCTCAGAGTCGGGTCTATAACCGGGAGACTCGGGTAAGAACCTTTAGTCCTGGGGATCGGGTGTTGGTACTTGAGCCCACAGTGGATAGCAAATTTCTGGCAAGGTGGCAGGGGCCCTATGAGATTATGGAGAAGGTGGGACCGGTAGACTATAAGGTACACCAACCAGGTCGGAGGAAGCCAGAGTAGGATTATCATATTAATTTGCTTAAACTGTGGAAAGATAGAGACCACCTTGGCGGGGATAGTCCGCTGCCTGCATTTCCTGTAGAGAAGGCTCCATTACCTCTGAGTGAGTCAGGAGAAGCCTTGTCTGTAGTCAAAATACCAGATACTTTGTCTCCTAAACAGGTTCAGGAGGCCCGGGAGTTTGTTAGCCAAAATACGGATGTTTTCTCTGAGCTCCCTGAACGTACCTCCATAGTCCAACATGACATTGCTACGGAGCCACAGGCCGAAATCCGATTAAAGCCATATCGGGTGCCTGAGGCCCGGCGACAAGCCATATCACGGGAGGTGGAAAATATGTTACAATTAGGGGTCATAGAAGAGTCGCAAAGTGACTGGGCCAGTCCAATAGTCCTAATACCTAAGCCTGATGGGATGCTAAGATTCTGTAATGACTTCAGAAAACTTAATGAAGTTTCAAAATTTGATGCTTACCCCATGCCCCGGGTGGATGAAATTGATAGAGCGGTTTGGGCAGGCACGGTATTTTCCAACCCTTAACCTTACAAAAGGGTATTGGCAGGTGCCCCAAAGGCAGCTAAGGAAAAAACGGCCTTTGGAACGCCCGAAGGGCTGTTTCAGTATAAGGCAATACCCTATGGTTTGCATGGCGTGCTGGCGACGTTCCAACGGTTAATGGATATTGTTCTCCGTCCCCATCGCCATTATGCCTCAGCCTATCTGGATGATATTATTGTGTACAGTGCAGGCTGGGAAAGTCACATACCCAAGGTACAGGCGGTGATAGATTCCCTCCAGCAAGCAGGGCTAACAGCCAATCCAAAGAAGTGTTTCATAGGGTTGAAGGAAGCTCGGTACTTGGGTTATGTCATTGGGAGAGGGGTCCTTAAGCCCCAAATAAACAAAGTGGAGGCAATTCAGAACTGGCCCCATCCCCTCACAACAAAGCAGGTAAAAGCCTTTTTAGGCTTAGTGGGATATTACAGGTGATGTGTTCCCAACTTTTCAAAGTTGTCCGTGCCTTTAACAGACTGCTTGAAAGGGAGGAAATCTGTGATGGTCCAATGGAATGATCAAATAGAAGAGGCCTTTGTAAAGTTAAAATCAGTACTGTACTGTGTGGTACACCTGTTCTGATTACACCCGATTTCAAAAGAGAGTTCATCGTGCAAACTGATGCCTCCGAGGTCTTGGTGCCGTGTTGTTTCAAGAAATTAACGGAGAAGAGCATCCCGTTACTTTCCTGAGCCTGAAGCTTACCCCAGCCAAAAGCAGGTACAGTATTGTGGAGAGAGAGTGCTGGCCATTAAATGGGCACTTGAGTCTCTTTGCTATTATTTGCTGTGGAGAAAATTTCACTTGGTGACAGATCACTCCCCTCTTACATGGATGAGTCAAGCTAAGGAGAGAAATGCAGGAGTCACCAGGTGGTTTCTGTCCCTGCAAAAGTTTAAATTTTCAGTAGAACATCAGGCAGGCAGACTACAGGGGAATGCAGATGCCCTGTCCAGAGTCCACTGTATGTCACGTGTCCACCCCCTTAGGGTTGAACAAAGGGGGAGGTATGTGGTGTAGTAAAAGGTGTAGTGCTGGACAGAAGATATATTTCTCCCAGCAGGATAAGTTTTGGCCTGTTATTTTCCTAAGGTTGATGACCTGCAGTGATGTCATGATCACGTGATCAGCCCATGTGATGGGTACCTCACCCGTGGGTGTGGCTATAGACTATGTAATGGAGTTTCTTTTGTTTGGCACATGTTATTCTGGGTGAGGAGCTAGGCTGGAATGAGCCTGAACTGTTTTTCTCTGCCACATATGCCACAAAGGTTGGTGACATGACTGTTAGCAACCCTGGGAATGGCACCTGACGGAAGCCGCTGACCTGGCAGCCGCTTAGTTAAGCCCATCCCGTGTAAGGGTGAGTCTGAGACCAGTGGTTCTCCAAGCTGGAGTATGTTTGGTTTTTCTCTTACTTTCTGTCACGGACTGTTTAAAGTGTCAATAAACCACTGAAGTTTGGACTGGAAGCCTGTGTGTTGCCTCATTACTGTGGCCCTACCACTGCTCACCTGAGCAAATTTCTACACCCCTTACCAGCCTGACAATACAAACCCCCAGCTGTCAGCGTTAGCTTGGCTGGTTGTTAAAAGTGGGAGAGGACCCCACTCCGTTATTTTTATTAATTAAAATAATAATAAAATAATTTTAAAAAACAATGTGGGGACCCCTCTATTCTTGATAACAAACCTTGCTAGTGCTGACAGCAGAGGCTTACAGCCCATAGCTGTCAGGTTTGCTGGCTGGTAATCAAGAATACAGGGGAACCCATGTCAATTATTTCAATAATTTAAAAAAAACAGTGTGGGCACCCCTATATTCTTGATGACAAGCCTTGCTAATGTTGACAGCTGAGTTTTGCAGCCTGTCACCCAGGTCCCCCGCCTTACAGCGTCTGTATACTGTATTCAGCTGATCGTGCCTCCTCATACAGTATACAGTACAGTATACAGTACAGAACAGTACAGTATACAGATGCTGTAAGGCAGGGGACCTGGGTGACAGGCTGACAAACGCAGTGCGCATGCCCAGGAATCCTAGCCCCGCACTGTGCATAATGCATAACACACTGCGGGGCTGGGATTCCCAAGGTGGGTGGCCACAATGCCCACACAGGCGCAGTCTGCAAGCCTGGCTGGGACGTCACACGGCCAGAGCTTAAACACAGCGCAGGCGCCGGTTTTGAAGAGAAAAAAGCGCGGAGGGGATGGTGCCAAAAGCCACTAAAGATTGGAGTGACGGCAGAGTAGCGGTTCAAGCTGGGGAGTGAGGACCCGCCTCCCTGGCTAAAGACAGGTATTTTGGCTAAGTTTCAAAACGCTTTATTTTGGGAATACTTGAACCAAAAACTAAAAGAGCCACCTTGTTAGAATGCAGCATTACTGCTGCACAAGGTGGCTCTTTTAGTTTATAATGGCTGGAGGGGGTTGACAGTGGCCCTTTAAAGCCTGATTTGGATACAAAATAATTTCCAAATCTTTAAGCATCCCAAAGAGCACTGTTCAAGTGATCATATTGAAATGGAAGGAGTATCATACCACTGAAAATCTACCAAGACACGGCCATTCCTCTAAACTTTCATCTCAAACAAGGAGAAGACTGATCAGAGATGCAGCCAAGAGGCCCATGATCACTCTGGATGAACTGCAGAGATTTACAGCTGAGGTGGGACAGTCTGTACATAGAACCACAATTAGTCGTACACTGCACAAATCTGGCCTTTATGGAAGAGTGGCAAGAAAAAAGCCATTTCTCAAAGATATCCATAAAAAGTGTTGTTTAAAGTTTGCAACAAGCCACCTGGGTTACACACCAAACATGTGGAAGAAGGTGCTCTGGTCAGATGAAACTAAAATCAAACTTTTTGGCAACAATGCCAATTGATATGTTTGGCGTAAAGGCAGCACAGCTCATCACCCTGAACACACCATTCCCACTGTCAAACATGATGGGCCTGCTTTTCTTCAGCAGGGACAGGGAAGATAGTTAAAATTGATGGGAAGATGGATGGAGCCAAATACAGGACCATTCTTGAAGAAAACCTGTTGGAGTCTGCAAAAGACCTGAGACTGGGATGGAGATTTGTCTTCCAACAAGACAATGATCCCAAACAGAAATCAAAATCTACAATGGAATGGTTCACAAATAAACGTATCCAGGTGTTAGAATGGCCAAGTCAAAGTCCTGACCTCAATCCAATCGAGAATCTGTGGAAAAAGCTGAAAACTGCTGTTCACAAACGATCTCCATCAAACCTCACTGAGCTCAAGCTGTTTGCCAAGGAAGATGTACAAAACTGATAGAGACATACCCCAAGTGACTTGCAGCTGTAATCGCAGCAAAAGATGTAGCAACAAAGTATTAAGTTAAAGGGGCCGAATAATATTGCACGCCCCACTTTTCAGTTTTTGAATTACCACAAAAATTTAAAATAACCAATAAATTTCATTCAACTTCACAATTATGTTCCACTTGTTGTTGATTCTTCACCAAAAATGTACATTTGGTATCTTTATGTTTGAAGCATGATATGTGGGAAAAGGTTGAAAAGTTCCAGGGGGCCGAATACTTTTGCAAGGCACTGTATGTTGCAGATAGTGCAGCAAGAAGGAACTCATGTGTCAGGTGCTTTCATGAGGTCCAAGTCCATGTTGGTAACACTCAGTCTTTCTTCCTCCATCCTCTCCAATCAACCATGGGCAACAGAGAGGGAATCATTATCCTCCTCATCTCCTGACTGTAGCGCACCCATCACTTCTTCCTTCTCATCCTCCTCCATTTGTTCTTCAGCTCCTGCACCTTCACTAACAAATTGTTTAGTACCAAGAGCCCCCCTCAAATTGCTGTAACCCACCCTCCCACAGCACCCACCTGTGTGATGACAGTCTGGAACTTATAGATATTTTTATCCTTTCTGCATCCTCCTCTGATTCCACCTCTTCCTGTGGGACCACCAGCTCCTCCCGCAGACTATTCAAAATGTGCTCCAGCATATACAGTTGGGCTCAGTAGTTTACAACCCCATCAGAATTTTTTCTTTCTTGGCCTTTTTTCAGTGAATATGAATGATAACATCAAAACTTTTTCTCCACTCATGGTTAGTGGTTGGGTGAAGCCATTTATTGTCAAACTACTGTGTTTTCTCTTTTTAAATCATAATGACAGCCCAAAAGATCCAAATGACCCTGATCAAAGTTTACATACACCATTTCTTAATACCATGTATTGCCCCTCTAACATCAATGACATCTTGAAGTTACTTGTGGTAGTTGTGGGTAAGGTTTTTTATTTTCTCAGATGGTAAAGCTACCCACTCTTCTTGGCAAAAAGCCTCCAGTTCCTGTAAATTCCTGGGCTGTCTATCATGAACTGCGTGCTTGAGATCTCCCAAGAGTGGCTCAATGATATTGAGGTCAGGAGACTGAGATGGCCACTCCAAAACCTTCACTTTGTTCTGCTTTAGCCAATGACTGGTCGACTTGGCCTTGGGTTTTGGATCATTGCCATGTTGGAACGTCCAAGTATGTCCTATGCGCAGCTTCCAGGCTGATGACTGCAAATTTGCCGCCAGTATTTACTGATAAAATGCTGCATTCATCTTTCCTTCAACTTCGACCAAGTTTTCTGTGCCTTTGTAGCTTACACATTCCCAAAACATTAGCAATCCACCTTTGTGCTTTACAGTAGGAATGGTGTTTCTTTAATCATATGCCTTGCTGACCTCTCTCCAAATGTAACGTTTATGGTTGTGGCCAAAAAGTTCAATATTGGTCTCATCACTCCAAATTACCTTGTTCCAGAAGTTTTGAGGCTTGTTTCTGTGCTGTTTTGCATATTGTAGACAAGATACTTTGTGGCATTTGTGCAGTAATGGCTTTCTTCTGGCGATTCTACCATGCAGCCCATTTTTCTTCAAGTGCCTCTTTATTGTGCATCTTGAAACAGCCACATCGCTAGTTTTCAGAGAGTCCAGTATTTCAACTGATGTTATTTGCGGGGTTTTCTTTGCATCCAGAACAATTTTTCTGGCAGTTGTGGACAAAATTTTTGTTGGTCTGATTTTCTATTTGATAATCACAGTTTGAACACTGCTGACTGGCATTATCAATTCCTTGGATATCTTTTAGTATCCCTTTCCTGCTTTATACAGCTCATCTACCTTTTCCCATAGATCCATTGACGATTCTTTTGCTTTCACCATATCTCACAATCCAAAAATGTCAGTGGCTGGACGAAAGATGCAAGAGTCTGGATCCCAGAAACTCACTTAGCTTTTATGCACACACTGATTACAAGCAAACATGCAGGGTTCTGTGTGAAAAAGTGATTGTCCCACCTTAAAACTTAAATTAATTGTGGTTTATCACATCTTTGGGAAGCTGAGTTTAAATTTCCAGGCCTAATTACTGTCACACGTATTCTCAATCAAGAAATCACTTAAATAGGACCTATCCGACAAAGTGAAATAGACCAAAAGTTCCTCAAAAGCTAGACATAATGCCGCCATCCAGAGAAATTTTGGATCAAATGAGAAACAAAGTAATCGAGATACATGTCTGTAAAAATGGTTATAAAGCTATTCGTCAAGCTTTGGAACTCCAACGAACCACAATGAGAGCCAATATCCACACAGTGGTTCTTCCCAGGAGTGGCGGGCTGACTAAAATTACCCAAAGGAATTAAGGTCTATGTTCATGACTTCACTAAAAGAAAGAGACTGGGCAAAAATGGCCTGCTTGGCAGAATTCCAAGACAAAAACCACAGCTGAGCAATAAGAACATAAATGCTCTTGTTACTTTTGCAAGAAAACGTCTTTTGGGAGAATACTGTTTGGACTGAAGAGACAAAAGTTGAACGTTTTGGAAGGTATATGTCTCATTACATCTGGCAAAGATGTAACACAGCATTTCAGAAAAAGAATATCATACCAAGAATATATCATACCAAGAATAAAATTTGGTGATGGTAGTGTGATGCTTTGGGGCTTTTTTGCTGTTTCAGGATCTGGAAGACTTGCTGCAGTAAATGGAACAATGAATTCTACAGTCTACCAAAAAATCCTGAAGGAGAATGTTTGGCTATCTGTTTGTAGTCTCAATCTGAAGTGCACTTGGGTTATACAACAGGACAATGATCCAAAACACGCCATCAAGTCCACCTCTTAGGGTACTGTCACACTCTGCAACTTTCCAACGATCACGACCAGCGATACGACCTGGCCGTGATCGTTGGAAAGTCGTTGTGTGGTCGCTGGGGAGCTGTCACACTGACCGCTCTCCAGCGACCAACGATGCCGAAGGCCCCGGGTAACCAGGGTAAACATCGGGTTACTAAGCGCAGGGCCGCGCTTAGTAACCCGATGTTTACCCTGGTTACCAGCATAAAAGTAAAAAAAAACAAACCGTACATACTCACATTCCGGTGTCCGCCAGGTCTCTCGCAGTCTGCTTCCCGCTCTGACTGAGTGCCGCCGTAAAGTGAAAGCAGATCACAGCGGCGACGTCACCGCTGTGCTCTTCTCTCACTTTCCGGCCGGCAGTCAGTCAGAGCGGGAAGCAGACTGCAAGGGACCTGAAGGACACCGGAATGTGAGTATGTACGTTTTTTTTTTTTAACTTTTACGCTGGTAACCACGGTAAACATCGGGTTACTAAGCGCGGCCCTGCGCTTAGTAACCCGATGTTTACCGTGGTTACAAGCGAACGCATCGCTGGATCGCTGTCACACACAACAATCCAGCGATGACAGTGGGAGATCCAGCGACGAAATAAAGTTCCAAACGATCTGCTACGACGTACGATTCTCAGCAGGGTCCCTGATCGCTGCTGCGTGTCAGACACAGCGATATCGTATGGATATCGCTGGAACGTCACGGATCGTACCGTCGTAGCGACCAAAGTGCCACTGTGTGACAGTACCCTTAATGTCTTAAGAAAAATAAAATTAAGATTTTGGAGTGGCCTAGTCAAAGTTATGACTTTAATCTCATTGAGATGCTGTGACATTACCTTAAAAAGGCGGTTCATACTCGGAATCTTGTAAAAGACTGATTACCAGTTATGGCAAACACCTGATTGCAGTTGTTGCTTCTAAGGATGACCCAACCAGTTATTAGGTTTTGAGAGTAATCACTTTTTCACACAGGGCCCTGATGGTATGGATTTATTTTCTCTTAGCATTAAAGAACTTTATTTAAAAACTGCATTATGTGTTTACTTGTGATGTCTTTGTCTAATATTTAAATTTGTTTGGTGATCTGAAACATTTAAGTCTGACAACCATGCAAAAGAATGGGAAATCAGGAAGGGGCAAACACTTTTTTACGCAACTGTATGGTTTACTGATGAAGTATTATTTATTTTGGTCACTATACATCCATCCAAATAGTTATTTGGATTTATTATTAACTAGCTGAAGAGCCAAGTGTTGCCTGGGCATAGTAACTAGCTGTGGTTAGTTGTGAGTCCCCGTCCCCTTGCAGTGTGAGCACCCCTCTCCTTGCAATGTGAAACCCCCTGTGTATTGTGAGAGCCCCTTCCTTTGCAGTGTGACACCCACTTTGTATTGTGAGACCCCCTCCTCTGTGCAGTGTGAGCCCCCTTGTGTATTGTGAGCATCCTTCTCTTACTGTGTGAGACCCCTTCTATATTGTAAGACCCCCATGTATTGTGCACCCCCTGTGCAATGTGAGGACAGCTTGTGTGCCAGCCATGACAGGGCTGTGACAGGCTGAGGACACCGGAGTCATGTGGGGACATGGGGGAGTGCACAACATGAAGGTATGCGCTCAGTGAGATGGGGAGGACGCAGAGGAGTGGTCTGTGCTCCCCTCCCCTACAGTCCATGGCTGCTGCTGTCTCCTCCCTCGGAGTTCCTGCCACCCCCTCCACAGCCCCCGTGTGGTGATTACCTGCACCCACCTCCCACACTGTATTGTGATCACCCTTCCCTTGCAGTGTGACCTCTTCTGTCAGACCCCTGTCATGGTTCCCAATGGCAGGGGAACGTCAGGACACATAAATAACGAACGAGCTCTTGGGTGATGGAATCTCGAGCTGACCGTGAGCTAAACCTACCACACAACTAATAGTGGCCGGGGGGCGTGCCTACTTTTTATCCCTAGACGTCTCTCGCCAGCCGGAGAACTAACTTACCCTAGTAGAGGAAAAAACAGACCTGGCTTACCTCTAGGGAAATTCCCCCAAAAAGGAGACAGAAGCCCCCCACATATATTGACGGTGAGTTCAGAGGAAAAGACATACGCAGTATGAAGGTAGGTTCAGCAAAGCGAGGTCCGCTTACTAGATAGTAGAAAGATACAAAAGGGAACTGCACGGTCAGCTGAAAACCCTTTTAAAATACCATCCTGAAATTACTTTAAAACTCATGTGTCAACTCATGACACCGGAGTGGTAATTTCAGCCCACAAGAGCTTCCAGCTACAGAGAAAGACTTAACTGTAAACTGGAACAAAAATGTAAACAAACTTAGGACTAAGAGTCCAACTTAGCTGATCAGTAGTCTAGGAGCAGGAACATGCAACAGAAAGTTACATTGATGGCCGGCAAGGCAATGACTGAAGAGCAGGATTAAATAGGAACACCCCACTACTGATGAAAACAGGTGAACTGAGAAAGAAAACAGACCCGAGTCACCAGTACCACTAGCCACCACCAGAAGGAGCCCAAAAGCAGATTCACAACAGTACCCCCCCCCCTCAAGGAGGGGGCACCGAACCCTCACAAGAACCACCAGGGCGATCCGGATGAGCCCTATGAAAGGCACGAACCAAATCAGAGGCGTGAACATCAGAAGCAGTTACCCAAGAATTATCTTCTTGACCATAGCCCTTGCACTTAACCAGATATTGTAGTCTCCGTCTGGAAATACGGGAGTCCAAGATTTTCTCTACAACATACTCCAATTCACCCTCAACCAGCACAGGAGCAGGAGGCTCGGTAGAAGGAACAACCGGCACCTCATACCTCCGCAACAACGACCGATGGAAGACATTATGGATAGCGAAAGATGCCGGAAGGTCTAAACGAAAGGATACAGGGTTAAGAATCTCCAAAATCCTATAAGGACCGATGAACCGAGGCTTAAACTTAGGAGAAGAAACCCTCATAGGGACAAAACGGGAAGACAACCACACCAAGTCCCCAACACGAAGACGAGGACCAACACGACGACGGCGGTTAGCAAAATGCTGAGTCTTCTCCTGGGACAACTTCAAATTGTCCACCACCTGTCCCCAAATCCGATGCAACCTATCCACCATAGTATCCACCCCCGGACAATCCGAAGACTCCACCTGACCGGAAGAAAAACGAGGGTGAAACCCCGAATTGCAAAAGAAAGGAGAAACCAAAGTGGCAGAACTAGCCCGATTATTAATGGCAAACTCTGCCAACAGCAAAAAGGCAACCCAGTCATCCTGATCCGCAGACACAAAACACCTCAAATAAGTCTCCAAGGTCTGATTAGTTCGCTCAGTCTGGCCATTAGTCTGAGGATGGAACGCAGATGAAAAAGACAAATCAATGCCCATCCTAGCACAGAATGCCCGCCAAAATCTAGACACGAACTGGGTCCCCCTGTCAGAAACGATATTTTCCGGAATACCATGCAAGCGAACCACATTTTGAAAAAACAGAGGAACCAATTCGGATGAGGAAGGCAACTTAGGCAAGGGTACCAAATGAACCATCTTTGAAAAACGGTCACACACCACCCAGATGACAGACATTTTCTGAGAAGCAGGGAGATCAGAAATAAAATCCATAGAGATGTGAGTCCAAGGCCTCTTCGGAATAGGCAAGGATAACAACAATCCGCTAGCCCGAGAACAACAAGGCTTGGCCCTAGCACAAACATCACAAGACTGCACAAAAACTCGTACGTCTCGAGACAGGGAAGGCCGCCAGAAGGACCTAGCCACCAAATCCCTAGTACCAAAGATTCCAGGATGACCTGCCAATGCAGAAGAATGAACCTCCGAGATGACTCTGCTGGTCCAATCATCAGGAACAAACAGTCTACCAGGCGGGCAACGATCAGGTCTATCCGCCTGAAACTCCTGCAAAGCCCATCGCAGGTCTGGGGAAACAGCAGATAATATCACCCCATCCTTAAGGATACCTGTAGGTTCAGAATCACCAGGGGAATCAGGCTCAAAACTCCTAGAAAGGGCATCTGCCTTCACATTTTTAGAACCTGGTAGGTATGAGACCACAAAATTAAACCGAGAGAAAAACAACGACCAGCGCGACTGTCTAGGATTCAGGCGCTTGGCAGACTCAAGATAAATCAGATTCTTGTGATCGGTCAATACCACCACCTGATGTCTAGCCCCCTCAAGCCAATGACGCCACTCCTCAAAAGCCCACTTCATAGCCAAAAGCTCCCGATTACCAATATCATAGTTTCGCTCGGCGGGCGAAAATTTTCGAGAAAAGAACGCACAAGGTCTCATCACGGAGCAGTCGGAACTTTTCTGCGACAAAACCGCCCCAGCTCCGATCTCGGAAGCGTCGACCTCAACCTGAAAAGGAAGAGCAACATCAGGCTGACGCAACACAGGGGCAGAAGAAAAGCGGCGCTTAAGCTCCCGAAAGGCCTCCACAGCAGCAGGGGACCAATCAGTAACATCAGCACCCTTTTTAGTCAAATCAGTCAAAGGTTTAGCATCATCTGAAAAACCAGTTATAAATCGACGATAAAAATTAGCAAAGCCCAAGAATTTCTGTAGGCTCTTAAGAGAAGTAGGTTGCGTCCAATCACAAATAGCCCGAACCTTGACAGGATCCATCTCAATGGAAGAAGGGGAAAAAATGTACCCCAAAAAAGAAATCTTTTGAACCCCAAAAATACACTTAGAACCCTTCACACACAAGGAATTAGCCCTCAAAACCTGAAAAACCCTCCTGACTTGTTGGACATGAGAGTCCCAGTCATCCGAAAAAATCAAAATATCATCCAGATACACAATCATAAATTTATCCAAATATTCACGGAAAATGTTATGCATAAAGGACTGAAAGACTGAAGGGGCATTTGAAAGACCAAAAGGCATTACCAAATACTCAAAATGGCCCTCGGGCGTATTAAATGCGGTTTTCCACTCATCCCCCTGCTTAATTCGCACCAAATTATACGCCCCACGAAGATCAATCTTAGAGAACCACTTAGCCCCCTTTATTCGAGCAAACAAATCAGTCAGCAGTGGCAAAGGATACTGATATTTGACTGTAATTTTATTCAAGAGTCGATAATCAATACACAGCCTCAAAGAGCCATCTTTTTTAGATACAAAGAAAAAACTGGCTCCTAAGGGAGATGAAGAAGGACGAATATGTCCCTTTTCCAGAGACTCCTTAATATACTCTCGCATAGCAACATGTTCAGGTACGGATAAATTAAACAAACGACCCTTTGGAAATTTACTGCCTGGAATCAGATCTATGGTACAATCGCAATCTCTGTGAGGAGGGAGTGAACCAAGCTTAGGCTCCTCAAAAACATCACGATAATCAGACAAAAATGCCGGAATCTCAGAGGGAATAGATGATGAAATGGAAACCAAAGGTACGTCCCCATGAGCCCCCTGACATCCCCAGCTTAACACAGACATTGCTTTCCAGTCAAGGACTGGGTTATGAGATTGTAACCATGGCAATCCGAGCACCAAAACATCATGTAGATTGTACAACACAAGGAAGCGAATCACCTCCTGATGGTCTGGAGTCATACGCACAGTCACTTGTGTCCAGTATTGTGGTTTATTACTAGCCAATGGCGTAGAATCAATACCCTTCAGAGGTATAGGGACTTCCAGAGGCTCTAGATTAAACCCACAGCGCCTGGCAAAGGACCAATCCATAAGACTCAAAGCGGCGCCAGAGTCGACATAGGCGTCCGCGGTAATTGACGATAATGAACAAATCAAGGTCACAGATAGAATAAACTTAGACTGTAAAGTGCCAATTGAAACAGACTTATCAACCTTCTTTGTGCGTCTAGAGCATGCTGATATAACATGAGTTGAATCACCACAATAGAAGCACAACCTATTTTTTCGCCTAAAATTCTGCCGTTCGCTTCTGGACAGAATTCTATCACATTGCATATTCTCTGGCACCTTCTCAGAAGACACCGCCAAATGGTGCACAGGTTTACGCTCCCGCAAACGCCGATCAATCTGAATAGCCATTGTCATGGACTTATTCAGACCTGTAGGCGCAGGGAACCCCACCATAACATCCTTAATGGCATCAGAGAGACCCTCTCTGAAATTCGCCGCCAAAGCGCACTCATTCCACTGAGTAAGCACAGACCATTTACGAAATTTTTGGCAGTTAGGGCCATCAAGGCGTTTTCAGCCTGAATCTCTACATTAGGTTCCTCATAAAGCAACCCCAAAGCCAGAAAAAATGCATCCACATTGAGCAACGCAGGATCCCCTGGTGCCAATGCAAATGCCCAATCTTGAGGGTCACCTTGCAGTAAGGAAATTACAATCTTAACCTGCTGTGCGGGATCTCCAGCGGAGCGAGGTCTCAGAGAAAGAAATAATTTACAATTATATTTGAAATTCGGAAAACGAGATCTATCTCTGGAGAAAAACTCTGGTATAGGAATTCTAGGTTCAGATATAGGAGCATGTATAACAAAATCCTGTAAATTTTGAACTTTTGTGGCAAGATTATTCAAACCTGTAGCCAAACTCTGAGGATCCATTTGAAGCAGGTGAGATCAGAGCCATTCAAGGGTTAGAAGGAGAGGGAGACAAAGACTGCAATTAGAGCTGAAATGCAACTGATTCAACTATAGAGCAAACACAGAGGAAAAAAAAAAAAATTGCAGACTTCTTTTTCTCTCCTTTCTTCTGCCAACAGTTTTAACACGTGGCCGGCCATACTGTCATGGTTCCCAATGGCAGGGGAACGTCAGGACACATAAATAATGAACGAGCTCTTGGGTGATGGAATCTCGAGCTGACCGTGAGCTAAACCTACCACACAACTAATAGTGGCCGGGGGGCGTGCCTACGTTTTATCCCTAGACGTCTCTCGTCAGCCGGAGAACTAACTTACCCTAGTAGAGGAAAAAACAGACCTGGCTTACCTCTAGGGAAATTCCCCCAAAAAGGAGACAGAAGCCCCCCACATATATTGACGGTGAGTTCAGAGGAAAAGACATACGCAGTATGAAGGTAGGTTCAGCAAAGCGAGGTCCGCTTACTAGATAGTAGAAAGATACAAAAGGGAACTGCACGGTCAGCTGAAAACCCTTTTAAAATACCATCCTGAAATTACTTTAAAACTCATGTGTCAACTCATGACACCGGAGTGGTAATTTCAGCCCACAAGAGCTTCCAGCTACAGAGAAAGACTTAACTGTAAACTGGAACAAAAATGCAAACAAACTTAGGACTAAGAGTCCAACTTAGCTGATCAGTAGTCTAGGAGCAGGAACATGCAACAGAAAGGCTCTGGTTACATTGATGGCCGGCAAGGCAATGACTGAAGAGCAGGATTAAATAGGAACACCCCACTACTGATGAAAACAGGTGAACTGAGAAAGAAAACAGACCCGAGTCACCAGTACCACTAGCCACCACCAGAAGGAGCCCAAAAGCAGATTCACAACAGACCCTGTCATGGTTCTCAATGGCAAGAGACCGTAGTAAAGCATACAAAAGGACTAGCTCTTGGGAGATGGGAACTCGAGCTGACTGTGAGCTAAACCTACCGCACAACTAACAGTGGCCGGGTAGCGTGCCTATGTTTTATCCCTAGACGCCCAGCGCCAGCCGGAGGACTGACTGACCCTAGCAGAGGAAAATACAGACCTGGCTTACCTCTAGAGAAATTTTCCCCAAAAGGCAGACAGTAGCCTCCACATATATTGTCGGTGATTTTAGAGGAAAATGACATACGAAGTATGAAGATAGGTTTAGCAAATTGAGGTCCGCTTACTAGATAGTAGGAAGACAGAAAAGGGAACTTCACAGTCAGCTGAAAACCCTTTTAAAACACCATCCTGAAATTACTTTAAGACTCTAATATCAACTCATGACACCAGAGTGGCAATTTCAGCTCACAAGAGCTTCCAGCCTCAGAAATATTCAAAAACAGAGAACTGGAACAAAAATGCAAAACAATCTTAGGACTACAAGTCCAACTTAGCTGATAGTAGTCTAGGAGCAGGAACATGCAACAGAAAGGCTTCTGGTAACATTGTTGGCCGGCATAGAAATGACTGAGGAGCAAGGCTAAATAGAAACTCCCACATCCTGATGGAAACAGGTGAACAGAGGAGATGAAGCACACAAGTTCAGTACCACCAGTAACCACCGGGGGAGCCCAGAAACCAAATTCACAACAGTACCCCCCCCTCAAGGAGGGGGCACCGAACCCTCAACCAGAACCACCAGGGCGATCAGGATGAGCCCTATGAAAGGCACGGACCAAATCGGAGGCATGAACATCAGAGGCTGTCACCCAAGAATTATCCTCCTGACCGTAGCCCTTCCACTTGACCAAATACTGAAGTCTCCGTCTGGAAACACGGGAGTCCAAGATCTTCTCGACAACGTACTCCAACTCACCCTCAACCAACACCGGAGCAGGAGGCTCAACGGAAGGCACAACCGGTACCTCATACCTGCGCAACAATGACCGATGGAAGACATTATGAATAGAAAAAGATGCAGGGAGGTCCAAACGAAAGGACACAGGGTTAAGAATCTCCAATATCTTGTACGGGCCGATGAACCGAGGCTTAAACTTAGGAGAAGAAACCTTCATAGGGACAAAACGAGAAGACAACCACACCAAGTCCCCAACACAAAGACGAGGACCAGCACGACGACGGCGGTTGGCAAACTGCTGAGTCTTCTCCTGGGACAACTTCAAATTGTCTACCACATGCCCCCAAATCTGATGCAACCTCTCCACCACAGCATCCACTCCAGGACAATCCGAAGACTCCACCTGACCGGAAGAGAAACGAGGAAGAAACCCCGAATTACAGAAGAAAGGAGAAACCAAGGTGGCAGAACTAGCCCGGTTATTGAGGGCAAACTCCGCCAAGGGCAAAAAGGCAACCCAATCATTCTGATCCGCAGACACAAAACACCTCAAATAAGTCTCCAAGGTCTGATTAGTTCGCTCGGTCTGGCCATTAGTCTGAGGATGGAAAGCAGACGAAAAAGACAAATCAATGCCCATCCTAGCACAGAACGCTCGCCAAAATCTAGACACGAATTGGGTTCCCCTGTCAGAAACGATATTCTCCGGAATACCATGCAAGCGAACCACATTTTGAAAAAACAGAGGAACCAGCTCGGATGAGGAAGGCAATTTAGGCAAGGGGACCAAATGGACCATCTTAGAGAAACGGTCACACACCACCCAGATGACAGACATCTTCTGAGAAACAGGGAGATCAGAAATAAAATCCATGGAGATGTGAGTCCAAGGCCTCTTCGGAATAGGCAAAGATAACAACAATCCACTAGCCCGAGAACAACAAGGCTTGGCCCGAGCACAAACATCACAAGACTGCACAAAACCTCGCACATCTCGCGACAGGGAAGGCCACCAGAAGGACCTAGCCACCAAATCCCTGGTACCAAAGATTCCAGGATGACCAGCTAACGCAGAAGAATGGACCTCCGAGATGACTCTACTGGTCCAATCATCCGGAACAAACAGTCTACCAGGCAGGCAACGATCAGGTCTATCCGCCTGAAACTCCTGCAAGACCCGTCGCAAGTCTGGGGAAACAGCAGATAATATCACTCCATCCTTAAGGATACCTGTAGGTTCAGAATTACCAGGGGAATCAGGCTCAAAACTCCTAGAAAGGGCATCCGCCTTCACATTTTTAGAACCCGGTAGGTAAGAAACCACAAAATTAAACCGAGAGAAAAATAACGACCAGCGCGCCTGTGTAGGATTCAGGCGCCTGGCAGACTCAAGATAAATCAAATTCTTGTGGTCGGTCAATACCACCACCTGATGTCTAGCCCCCTCAAGCCAATGACGCCACTCCTCAAAAGCCAACTTCATAGCCAAGAGCTCCCGATTACCAATATCATAATTTCGCTCAGCGAGCGAAACTTTACGAGAAAAGAACGCGCAAGGTCTCATCACGGAGCAGTCGGAACTTTTCTGCGACAAAACCGCCCCAGCTCCGATTTCTGAAGCGTCGACCTCAACCTGAAAAGGAAGAGTAACATCAGGCTGACGCAATACAGGGGCGGAAGAAAAGCGGCGCTTAAGCTCCCGAAAGGCCTCCACAGCAGCAGGGGACCAATCAGCAACATCAGCACCCTTCTTAGTCAAATCAGTCAACGGCTTAGCAACATCAGAAAAACCAGTTATAAATCGACGATAAAAATTAGCAAAGCCCAAAAACTTCTGAAGGCTCTTAAGAGAAGAGGGTTGCGTCCAATCACAAATAGCCTGAACCTTGACAGGGTCCATCTCAATGGAAGAGGGGGAAAAAATGTACCCCAAAAACGAAATCTTTTGAACCCCAAAAACACACTTAGAACCCTTTACACACAAGGAATTAAAGCGCAAAACCTGAAAAACCCTCCTGACCTGTTGGACATGAGAGTCCCAGTCATCCGAAAAAATCAAAATATCATCAAGATACACAATCATAAATTTATCCAAATATTCACGGAAAATGTCATGCATAAAAGACTGAAAGACTGAAGGGGCATTTGAAAGACCAAAAGGCATTACTAAATACTCAAAATGGCCCTCAGGCGTATTAAATGCGGTTTTCCACTCATCCCCCTGCTTAATTCGCACTAAATTATACGCCCCACAAAGATCAATCTTAGAGAACCACTTGGCCCCCTTTATTCGAGCAAACAAATCAGTAAGCAGTGGCAAAGGATACTGATATTTAACCGTGATTTTATTCAAAAGCCGATAATCAATACACGGCCTCAAAGAGCCATCTTTTTTAGATACAAAGAAAAAACCGGCTCCTAAGGGAGATGACGAAGGACGAATATGTCCCTATTCCAAGGACTCCTTAATATATTCCCGCATAGCAGCATGTTCAGGCACAGATAGATTAAATAAACGACCCTTTGGAAACTTACTGCCCGGAATCAGATCTATAGTACAATCGCAATCTCTGTGCGGAGGTAGTGAACCAAGTTTAGGCTCCTCAAAAACGTCATGATAATCAGATAAAAATTCCGGAATCTCAGAGGGAATAGATGACGAAATGGAAACCAAAGGTACGTCCCCATGAGTCCCCTGACATCCCCAGCTTAACACAGACATTGCTTTCCAGTCGAGGACTGGGTTATGAGATTGCAGCCATGGCAATCCAAGCACCAACACATCATGTAGATTATACAACACAATGAAGCGAATAATCTCCTGGTGATCCGGATTAATACGCATAGTTACTTGTGTCCAGTATTGTGGTTTATTACTAGCCAATGGCGTGGAGTCAATACCCTTCAGAGGTATAGGAACTTCCAGAGGCTCTAAATTAAACCCACAGCGTTTGGCAAAGGACCAATCCATAAGACTCAAAGCGATGCCAGAGTCGACATAGGCGTCCGCGGTAATAGACGATAAAGAGCAAATCAGGGTCACAGATAGAATAAACTTAGACTGTAAAGTGCCAATTGAAACAGACTTATCAACCTTCTTAGTACGTTTAGAGCATGCTGATATAACATGAGTAGAATCACCACAATAGAAGCATAACCCATTTTTTCGCCTAAAATTCTGTCGTTCGCTTCTGGACAGAATTCTATCACATTGCATAATCTCTGGCGCCTTCTCAGTAGACACCGCCAAATGGTGCACAGGTTTGCGCTCCCGCAAACGCCGATCAATCTGAATAGCCATTGTCATGGACTCATTCAGACCTGTAGGCACAGGGAACCCCACCATAACATCTTTAATGGCATCAGAGAGACCCTCTCTGAAATTCGCCGCCAGGGCGCACTCATTCCACTGAGTAAGCACAGACCACTTACGAAATTTTTGGCAGTGTATTTCAACCTCATCTTGCCCTTGAGACAGGGCCATCAAGGCTTTTTCAGCCTGAATCTCTAAATGAGGTTCCTCATAAAGCAACCCCAAAGCCAGGAAAAACGCATCCACATTGAGCAACGCAGGATCCCCTGGTGCCAAAGCAAATGCCCAATCCTGAGGGTCGCCCCGGAGCAAGGAAATTACAATCCTGACCTGCTGTGCAGGATCTCCAGCGGAGCGAGATCTCAGAGACAAAAATAATTTACAATTATGTTTGAAATTCTGGAAGCGAGATCTATCCCCGGAGAAAAATTCAGGTAAAGGAATTCTAGGTTCAGATATAGGAGCATGAATTACAAAATCCTGTAAACTTTGAACCTTCATAGCGAGATTATCCAAACCAATAGCTAAACTCTAAGGATCCATTTTAATCAGGTGAAATCAGAACCATTCAAGGATTAGAAGGAGAGAGAGACGAAGGCTGCAGTAAGCAGAGATGCAAGTGAATCAACTAATGAGCAAACTCAGAAAAAAAAAAAAAATTCTCTGCAGACTTCTTTTCTCTCCTTTCTTCTGCCAATTATTTTAACTCTTGGCCGGCCAAACTGTCATGGTTCTCAATGGCAAGAGACCGTAGTAAAGCATACAAAAGGACTAGCTCTTGGAAGATGGGAACTCGAGCTGACTGTGAGCTAAACCTACCGCACAACTAACAGTGGCCGGGTAGCGTGCCTACGTTTTATCCCTAGACGCCCAGCGCCAGCCGGAGGACTGACTGACCCTAGCAGAGGAAAATACAGACCTGGCTTACCTCTAGAGAAATTTTCCCCAAAAGGCAGACAGTAGCCCCCACATATATTGTCGGTGATTTTAGAGGAAAATGACATACGAAGTATGAAGATAGGTTTAGCAAATTGAGGTCCGCTTACTAGATAGTAGGAAGACAGAAAAGGGAACTTCACAGTCAGCTGAAAACCCTTTTAAAACACCATCCTGAAATTACTTTAAGACTCTAATATCAACTCATGACACCAGAGTGGCAATTTCAGCTCACAAGAGCTTCCAGCCTCAGAAATATTCAAAAACAGAGAACTGGAACAAAAATGCAAAACAATCTTAGGACTACAAGTCCAACTTAGCTGATAGTAGTCTAGGAGCAGGAACATGCAACAGAAAGGCTTCTGGTAACATTGTTGGCCGGCATAGAAATGACTGAGGAGCAAGGCTAAATAGAAACTCCCACATCCTGATGGAAACAGGTGAACAGAGGAGATGAAGCACACAAGTTCAGTACCACCAGTAACCACCGGGGGAGCCCAGAAACCAAATTCACAACAAGACCCCCATGTATTGTGAAATACAGACTAAATACTGAACATGTGAATCTGGCCTTACACACAGCCTCCACCTGCAGTGCCTCACTCTTCTCTATACTTATACTGCAGCAGCACCACACTTCTCTCATTTTCCCATCACACCTCTCATTTTCCCTCACATCTCTCACTATCCCCCTCATATCTCTAAATTTCCCCTCACAGATCTAGGTGAAGAGCATTAAAGTGTTGTCAGAGTTTGTGAAGATATAATCAGATATATCAGATATATTTTGGAAATAAAGATGTGGTTACACAAATAGTCCACTTGATGCCAGCAGAGATGGCGTGATACATACACACACACACATGCATACACTCAAGTTTATAGATATAAATCTCCATTCCATGCACAGTGCACTATATATATATGTATATATATATATATATATATATATATATATATATATATATATATATATATATATATATATATATATATACACACACAGTGGGGAAAAAGTATTTAGTCAGCCACCAATTGTGCATGTTCTCCCACTTAAAAATATGAGAGAGGCCTGTAATTGACATCATAGGTAGACCACAACTATGAGAGTCAAAATGAGAAAACAAATCCAGAAAATCACCTTGTCTGATTTGGCAAGATTTATTTATCAAATTATGGTGGAAAATAAGTATTTGGTCACCTAAAAACATGCAAGATTTCTGGCTCTCACAGACCTGTAACTTCTTCTTTAAGAGTCTCCTCTTTCCTCCACTCATTGCCTGTAGTAATGGCACCTGTTTGTACTTGTTATCAGTATAAAAGACACCTGTCCACAATCTCAAACAGTCACACTCCAAACTCCACTACAGTGAAGACCAATGAGCTGTCGAAGGACACCAGAAACAAAATTGTAGCCCTGCACCAGGCTGCAGCATTTGTTTGTTCATGTATTTGCATTTTTCTAATTGCATGAAATTTAATCTTAAACCTTGAGGTTAATAAATTAAGTATCCAGTTTGTACATTTAGTACCTAAATAAGACAATATTATGCACTTGCATTTTATGGTCACATAAATAATATCAAATTATAATTTTAACTAGCATAGTACTTTTATTTCCAGACATTTTTAGCTGCTGTGTTCTCCAACCATTTACTGTTGTCACCAATAGATATCACTCCAGACAAAGTAAAGTATACTAGGCAATAACATATGCTACTTGCTTAGACAGCTGCCCAAATGTCACTAGCTCATGATTGAAAGAAGGAATACTTGGCAGGAAAATTAATTGTTCATTAACTGAGCTGTGAGAATAATCTGTTCAGTTATCATCCAGGGTTACATTAGATATATCAATCTCAAGAGTAAAGTATTTAGTCCATTAGTTAAAACCATGAAAAAAATAAGTATTATATTTTATAGACTGTTGAGTAGTATTAATTTTATCCAACATACTTAAGAAAATTATGGAAATACATGATTTCATCTGTATATAATGTTTATATTTCACATTTCTTGTAGTGCAGTAGTTTAAAAACATAATTTTGTGAATATTCATTAGCTTAATTTCTGTGCCAACTACAGTATAAGCTAAATTTATTTCAGACTTGACAAGTGGACACGTGTTACATGATCAGACTGTTCCCTATCTCTATTAGGAAAAACTATCCTACATGATGAAATGGTGACCATATCTTACAGTAAACTTTCAATATAGAATATAGATGGCTCAGTATTGAACCCAGTATTCTCACGAGAAGCCTGTAAGGCAGAATTTTGCAAAAATGTGTTTGATTACGTGCACATGATATAAAATACACTGGCCTAATGACTGAGGCACTTAAAACTCAGTTTCAATATTTTAAATATGCCATAACAATTGGTTTTGTTGATGAGCAATCAATTCTAAACAAAACTAATTTACCAAATGTTACTAATAATAGTGAATCTTAATTTTTATGTCAACTTGAACAGTTACCATTTTGTTGGTTTCATACAGGCAGGGCAAGAGTTAAAAAAAACGTACTCATCTAGCCCTCTCCCATCCCTCCTGTAGCTCTACACCAGTCATTGGTAGGTACAACCAAAGCCAATATATGGATAAAAGTAAGATATAACACCAGACAAAAATTATATAGAAAAACGCCTTTATTAAATATAGTGGCAAATTAATGTATATTAAAATTTACATAAAAAGTGCGCACAAGAACGATGAAAAAACAAAATTAATAAAGTATCTAAAAAGACATATATATAAATGAAAATCACAGCTGACCCCAGCAAGGTACACATGAATCAAGGGTGTGGCTCCCTACTAGTATATACTGAAATCAAAAAACAATCCGTGTAGAGATATATCAAAAACTGCATAGACAAAGTGCAACGTGCCAAGATATATCAAAATTACAAAATAGTTATATATGAATAAAATTATCACACAATGTGAAATCCTAAAGTGCAAATGTGCAAAATATTTTACATGTGCAATATATTAAATAAACAAACAAAAAACGTGATTAATCTGGTCTGATTGCCTATTCAGTGTAAAAAACAATAAGTAGTGTCACGTTGCAGTATAAACTACACGGTAAAGGTGGTGCACAATAGGGTATCTATAATGGACACCACCATTTACTGCCAACTCTCTATTAGGTCAAAGCGGCGGAAAAATCCGCAAATAAGTAAGATAGCATAGCAGTCACAAATCGTGATTTTTGCTCTTATATAGTGAATGGGGAGCACACAATACCTGAATAACCCAGGTCAGCAGGGTCAGCTATGTCCTCATGCGAACGCGCCCCAACGCGCGTTTCGGATATTAATCCTTCGTCAGGGGGGTGGCTCTTAGGGCGCCATGACGCCGATTATATAGTGTCCTCTCAACTAGCAGCACGGCCCGGGTGTTAGCGGCGCATGCGCGGTCCCTTCGTTCCGGCACTTCCGCCGTCCGAGCCATGCCGCCGGACGTACGGGGGCGGAGTACCCGACGTCTCCATGGCAGCAAGGACGCGGAACAGCAAAGTGCTTTCACGCCGACCGGGCATGCGCACCACCAGAGGCAGTGTCTAGATGAATATAAGGAAGGCAAATAAGGGATGGAAACCCACATCCCTATTAAAGCAAGGCCATATATATAATGCTGGGGCTGATAAAGAGCAATATATAAACAAAATAACCCCAGATGGGCCAAAACCAATTACTCCACAAAAACTTATATAAATAAAGGAAATTATATACAAAAAGATATGTACAAGAAAAAGGAAATATATTAAAGCTGTACAGGCATGGGGGATGATATAATAATCGGACATAACTACATCAGTCATATTGTCGTAATGTTGTTAATAAATGGCATAACACTTTTATAGCCTTATGTACTACATATCTATATATAACATATCCATATTTGTTATAACAGGACCATCTGGCAAATCCCGCTCAGACCAATTTTCTCCTGAATAACAGACATCATGACAGACGACAGGAATGTGACGACAGGAATCAGGATAGGACATATAATTAGGTAAGTGGGTCACTAAGAAAACAGCAAATGGGAGTAATTAGTACAAGAAAATAAAAACAGGAACACACAAAAATAACAATAAAAAAGATAAAAACACTAGCCAGAATTAAAAACACAAAAAATAAAATATACATAAAATCAGATGGTAAAACTTAAAGGAATGTAGCAAAACACAGAATTTCGTTTAACCCCTTTGGTGTAACCGTATCCAACAACCATATCCACTTGGTCTCAAGTTTAGCAAGTGGTACACCTATTTCTCCACCACGCTCATGTGGCGTGATGGTATCAATACCCACGAATTTTAGGCCAGAGGGGTCACTATTATGGTGGATTTTAAAATGCTTAGGCAAAGTCTTCAGCTTTGATATGTCCTCATCCTTCTTAGCAGCCATTATACCACAAACATGTTCACGAATGCGTACCTTGAACTGCCTTGTTGTCATTCCCACATAGATCAATGAACATGGGCATACCGCATAATAAATTACCGCTTTTGTGGTGCAAGTGATGGCATGTTTAATCTTAAAGGTCTGAGTCCCACTAGAATCGGTGATTGTTTCAGCCCGTACTACATTTGAACAGGCCACACATTTACCACATGCTTTACAACAATTTTTTGGTGTACTATCATCCAGAAAAGTGGTAATTGTTGGTTTGAAATCATAGTGGCTTTTCACCAAATACTCACCCAAGTTCTTAGATCTACGATACGTGATGTTCGGGCCTGTGCCTACGTATTGTGACAAGATGGGATCCGATTGTAAAATGCCCCAGGATTTGGAGAGCACCGATCTCACCATTTCTGTTTGGCCATTATACTGGGTTATAAATCTCACCTTTTGATTGAATTTTTGGGGCTTACTCCCATATAGAGCCTGATGGCGCGTAGTATGCTTAGCCCTATTGTAGCCCCTCTTGATGGAACGCCTACTATAACCCCGCTCAATGAATCTCTCCTTTAACAAGACTGCCTGTTCCTCAAAGTCTACGTCATTGGAACATATTCTCCGTAATCGTAGAAATTGCCCAATTGGAATGGCATTAACCATTGGAGGGGGATGAGATGAGGTCGCATGTAGCAAAGCATTAGTTGCAGTACTTTTGCGAAAAATGTTCGTGGAGAGACAATTGTCAATGTCCCTCTTCACAAGTACATCCAGAAATTCCATCTCATCACTGTGGACCTTGTATGTCAGATGTAAATTCTGTGAGTTGTGGTTCAGCTCCGCCATGAACTCTTGTAACATGTGAACAGGACCCTGCCAAATAAAGAATATATCATCGATGAACCGCACCCACAGGGGGATGCGGTCCACCGATGGCACAAGTCCCAACATAAAAATGTCCCTCTCCCACAGCCCCAGGAACAAATTTGCATAAGATGGCGCAAATGAAGCACCCATTGCGGTGCCCTGGAGCTGTAGGTAGAGGGACCCCTTAAAGAGAAAAAAATTATGAGACAATGAGAATTCAAGCAGCTGAACCACAAAGTCCCTCATGGGCTCAGGTAAACATGAGGACCCTAAATAATACCTGACCGCCTGAACCCCATCAACGTGGCGGATATTAGTGTAGAGACTCTCCACATCGCAAGATACCAGGAGAGTCCCCACACCAATATGTAGCCCATCAATCTTTTTTAAAAAATCATTTGTGTCTTTTATATGAGAAGGGAGTTCAGTGACCATTGGCTGCAGTTTGGAGTCTATAAATCTATTGATTTTCTCCAAATAATTCCCGCAGCCAGAAATTATAGGCCTACCCGGCGGTTTGGACAGATTTTTATGGACCTTTGGTAATAAATAAAGGGTGGATATTGTTGGTTCAGGTACATACAAAGCTCCAAATAATTCCTTGGTAATGGTGTTAAATTCAAGGGCTGTTTTAAGAATCATCTCAAGTTCCCCTTGAAACTTGATAAGTGGGTTAAAGGTCATTTTTTTGTAACACACAACATCCCCCAACTGACGGAAAGCCTCTCCTTCATACAAGGCCTTAGGCCATATCACGATATTCTTAATATTTTTTTACACTGAATAGGCAATCAGACCAGATTAATCACGTTTTTTGTTTGTTTATTTAATATATTGCACATGTAAAATATTTTGCACATTTGCACTTTAGGATTTCACATTGTGTGATAATTTTATTCATATATAACTATTTTGTAATTTTGATATATCTTGGCACGTTGCACTTTGTCTATGCAGTTTTTGATATATCTCTACACGGATTGTTTTTTGATTTCAGTATATACTAGTAGGGAGCCACACCCTTGATTCATGTGTACCTTGCTGGGGTCAGCTGTGATTTTCATTTATATATATGTCTTTTTAGATACTTTATTAATTTTGTTTTTTCATCGTTCTTGTGCGCACTTTTTATGTAAATTTTAATATACATTAATTTGCCACTATATTTAATAAAGGCGGTTTTCTATATAATTTTTGTCTGGTGTTATATCTTACTTTTATCCATATATTGGCTTTGGTTGTACCTACCTCTGGTTAGGTGGTTTTTCCACTACTTTCTCCACAGTGCACCGGTCACTTTTATAGAAATTATTTACATAAAGTATTGCCTATATTGGCTCACGTACACTTATATGTATATATAGTACCATTGTACACTGTGGATTTATCTATCTACACCAGTCATTGTCCGGCTTCCCAGGCCCAAACTCCTCTCCTGTGCTGGTTTCCTCTGTATTCTCTATGAGTGCTTTCAGTGGTAGACTAGTTCACCGCAGGGCAGAGTTTTTTCTACTTTGTACTATTTTTTTCAATTCTCTTCATTTGGCAATATTTTACATTTTTAAATGGAACCTGTAAACCCCCCAGGTGTTTGTAACTAAAAGAGCCACCTTGTGCAGCACTAGTGCAGCATTCTTTCAAGGTGGCTCTTTTATTAGGGGTCCCTTCCACCACTGAAAGAATCGTTTTTATAATTTGCCCTCCATACCTGTTGTTTGTCAGGGGGCATGTCTTTCCTCCCAGGACACAAACGCCTCCCAGCCATCAGTCATTTCCTCCTTTCCCCTGGGCGCCGCCTCCTCAGCGTTCAGTTATGTCCCCAGTGCCTACGCTGTAATTTTTGTTCTCGGGCATGCGCAGTTAGCGCTGCCTTTCCACTGACATCACATGATGTCTTCATTCTCACGCCTGCGTGTACGCACGGCCCAAGATTCCCAGCCCTGCAGTGCGAATAAATCAGAAGAGACTTACCAGAAGAGCGTCACTAATCCCACCCATCAGTGATCCCGTCACATGATTGCTGGTCACCGATGGGTCAGGATGACAACGAGAGGTCTCCAGAAGACCTCTATGGTTGCCATTGCCGGATTACTATGACCGCTGCCCAATGGTCAACGCTCATAGCAAGTGAGAATTTCTGCTACACACAGGCGATCTGATCATCAATTGAAGTAGTGCAGCCTCTAGACATGTTTGGTGTCTATAAATTCAAAATGACCTGCAGAATCATAATGGCAGGTCAGTTTCAGCATTTAGTGAACATTGTAAAAAACAAAACAAAAAACAACTGTGGAATTTCACTTAGTTTTTTTACAATTTCACGGCACTTGGAATTGTTTTCCCATTTCCAGTACAATATACAGTGGGGCAAAAAAGTATTTAGTCAGTCAGCAATAGTGCAAGTTCCACCACTTAAAAAGATGAGAGGCGTCTGTAATTTACATCATAGGTAGACCTCAACTATGGGAGACAAACTGAGAAAAAAATTCCAGAAAATCACATTGTCTGTTTTTTTATCATTTTATTTGCATATTATGGTGGAAAATAAGTATTTGGTCAGAAACAAAATTTAATCTCAATACTTTGTAATATATCCTTTGTTGGCAATGACAGAGGTCAAACGTTTTCTGTAAGTCTTCACAAGTTTGCCACACACTGTTGTTGGTATGTTGGCCCATTCCTCCATGCAGATCTCCTCTAGAGCAGTAATGTTTTTGGCTTTTCGCTTGGCAACACGGACTTTCAACTCCCTCCAAAGGTTTTCTATAGGGTTGAGATCTGGAGACTGGCTAGGCCACTCCAGGACCTTGAAATGCTTCTTACGAAGCCACTCCTTCGTTGCCCTGGCGGTGTGCTTTGGATCATTGTCATGTTGAAAGACCCAGCCACGTTTCATCTTCAATGCCCTTGCTGATGGAAGGAGGTTTGCACTCAAAATCTCACGATACATGGCCCCATTCATTCTTTCATGTACCCAGATCAGTCGTCCTGGCCCCTTTGCAGAGAAACAGCCCCAAAGCATGATGTTTCCACCACCATGCTTTACAGTAGGTATGGTGTTTGATGGATGCAACTCAGTATTCTTTTTCCTCCAAACATGACAAGTTGTGTTTCTACCAAACAGTTCCAGTTTGGTTTCATCAGACCATAGGACATTCTCCCAAAACTCCTCTGGATCATCCAAATGCTCTCTAGCAAACTTCAGATGGGCCCGGACATGTACTGGCTTAAGCAGTGGGACACGTCTGGCACTGCAGGATCTGAGTCCATGGTGGCGTAGTGTGTTACTTATGGTAGGCCTTGTTACATTGGTCCCAGCTCTCTGCAGTTCATTCACTAGGTCCCCCCGCGTGGTTCTGGGATTTTTACTCACCGTTCTTGTGATCATTCTGACCCCACGGGGTGGGATTTTGCGTGGAGCCCCAGATCGAGGGAGATTATCAGTGGTCTTGAATGTCTTCCATTTTCTAATTATTGCTCCCACTGTTGATTTCTTCACTCCAAGCTGGTTGGCTATTGCAGATTCAGTCTTCCCAGCCTGGTGCAGGGCTACAATTTTGTTTCTGGTGTCCTTTGACAGCTCTTTGGTCTTCACCATAGTGGAGCTTGGAGTCAGACTGTTTGAGGGTGTGCACAGGTGTCTTTTTATACTGATAACAAGTTTAAACAGGTGCCATTACTACAGGTAATGAGTGGAGGAAAGAGGAGACTCTTAAAGAAGAAGTTACAGGTCTGTGAGAGCCAGAAATCTTGATTGTTTGTTTCTGACCAAATACTTATTTTCCACCATAATATGCAAATAAAATGTTAAAAAAACAGACAATGTGATTTTCTGGATTTTTTTTTCTAAGTTTGTCTCCCATAGTTGAGGTCTACCTATGATGTAAATTACAGACGCCTCTCATCTTTTTAAGTGGTGGAACTTGCACTATTGCTGACTGACTAAATACTTTTTTGCCCCACTGTATGTTAAAACCAATGAAGTAGTTCAAAATTACATCTTGTCTCGCAAAAAAACAATCCTTCACATGGCCATATTGCGCAAAAAATCCAAAAGTTATGGCTCTGAGATGAAGGAGAGCCAAAAGGGAAAACGCAAAAATGAAAAAACCTAGTCATGAAGGGGTTAATACAGCCAGTAGAATGTACCAGCTGTCAGGTTCCCTTTAAAGGGACACTGTCACCTGAATTTGGCGGTCCCTGTTTACGGTCCGATGGGCGGTGTTTTCTGTTCTTTTATTCACCTCTTTCTTTCCCGCTGGCCGCAATATTATCTTGAATGTGATTAGGTTTTCTCCGTAGTACACGCGTGCGCAAGGCAATCTAATGCTTTTCGGCTTTGCCTACAGTGTGGCAAAGCATACTGCGCGTGCGCAAGGCAATCTTGCCTTGCGCACGCGCAGTATGCTTTGCCACACTGTGGGCAAAGCCGAAAAGCATTAGTGCATATGCGCCGGCACACTATGTGCGCATATGGTTCAATGGATTAGGTGTAAAGGTGAGTATAACTGTTTTTTTATTTTTCAAAATATGTGTAAAACAGGGAGTTAAGTTTTATTTCAAATGAATGATTTAATTCTTGCTGTATATTTATTTCAATGCATATTATGGGGTTAGTAATAGGGGTGTCTTATATATGCCACCCTATTAATAGGAGGGGGCCTAAGAGGCAGCAAAAAAACTGAAACTGCTTAAGATTTTCTCATGTAAAAAGATATACTACTAGGGATTGTGCATTCATTTTTAGGATAAATATTCAGTTCTGGTATAGTACAAGCATGAGTTGTATGCATGCCATCCATATCGGGAATTATCTGTAATATGCAGCTGAAATTTTGTACTAGCTTCTATCCCATCAGTTCTTCAGCCAGATTTTGTAGTCAATAGCATTTGAAGACTTTGACAGTGGAAGAATGGTTCCTCTGTTACCTCATCATTCTATGCTCTAACAGCAAAACTGCAGGCCGCAACGGCATCCAGAGACCTAAAAAAGGCCTTCGGGTGTTACAGACCATGTTCTAACAGATCCTGATTGTGAGAGGTCTAATAGTTGGCCTATTAGTAAAATATTGTCAGGCTATATTACAAAACTAGTCCAGGAAAATACCAGAAAAAATACCTAGCAGTAGATTTCCGATGATAATAAAGGCAGTAGCATTTATTGATGAATCTGAAAATAAAAATGTGCATGTTATAAAAATGACACCCTTGAAAAACTAACACTGGTTTATGTGTTTCGAATTGGTGAGTCTACATGGTTCTTATGCTAACCATGAATAGGAACCAAATATACACATTGTTTCAAAACATAAAGGTCAGTATAGTTTTTTCCAGAGTGTCCTGTTTTTAAAATTTGATTTTTTTTTTATTTTTCTATGTATCAATAATTGCTACTGTTCTTATTATCATTGGAAGCCAAGTCCTGGATATTTGTATATCTGTTATTCTGGATTTGTTTTATCCCTTTCCAGCTTGGATTCTTTATCCATGCACTCCTTATGGATTCATCATTATTCATTTACGAGATGTGAGCTGATCACATTTTTTCTTTTTGTGAATGGTTACAAAAGTAGTACAATATATTATCTATGAGTTTAATAGATTATATGTTCAAGTCCCCTTGAATACATTGTAAAAATAATCTGTATCAAGTCAAACGTCCCCCAAAAACAACATATATTTGAATTCACCAAATCCATAAAAGCTTGTACTATAGAACTATATAAGTGTTTATGCTATGCAATGAAGAAAAGAACATGAGAAACTACTGTATATCAGACTTGCTGTTTTTTTCATCCTACCTCACAAAAAACACTTACATATTTCTGTAAACATTGTAGTAAACAGTATGCAGGGTTTTTTGCTGAAAAGAGCTTTTTGAAGTTCTGCAGAGGCTGGACTTGGTAATTTTCAAACTAATACTTATTTGACTGCACAAGCAGGGATGGGGCTGCAAGTGGACTGTGGGTTGTATACCTCTTCAGTGAAAGGACCTGCGCCATTAGGTCACATGGGTGACCATAAGGTCCAATAAGGTTCACACCTTTAGGTTCAAATTCTAAACCCAATGTGCAAAATAGCAAAAATTCTATTTGTTTATCGATTCCTTTTAAATTGGAATCAAGGTAAGTTTCAGTTATCATTCATTTCTAAATTATATACATTTTAAAAAAATTCCAGGTGTTAAACCACTGAATAAAAGTTCTGGACATGCCCCTTTACTTTCAAAGGCACATATTTACTTTCAACATTCTCTACTTCATTCTTTTCCCTAAATCCTAATGAATTAATAGCTATTGATGATAATAGTACTCTAGGGCAGATATATAATTACATTACATTTTATACTTTTTCTTAAAGAATACACTGAGAATGATGATGTAAAAATTTGGGAATTACAAAATGTAATATAAATATGAAATATTGCATATAAAGGGCATAGCCAATATTCCACCTTTAACAAAATGTCCTACCTACCCTTATAAAAGGTAAATGAATAAAATCTCCTTCACTCCACTGCCACAAGAGCAGAAATAGAAATGTACATTGTGAATAATGTTTTCTTTACTCATGAAAAGATGAATCCACCTACTGATGCTGCGAAAATAGAGAAATGAATGAGATACATTTTTCTATTTTGGTAGATGTGCTGAATTGCCTGTAGTTGCATACACAGTTAATGATTCATTGTAATTGCTTTTCTGGAAATAAAACTGTTTTGTTATTAGTAACAATAAACTCTAATACAATCGTTCATATGAACACAGTTATATGAGGCTTTATAGTTTCAACAGATTTAATATACTGTATATAGAGATAATGCATATATATAGTGGGGGAAATAAGTATTTGATACACAGCCGATTTGCAAGTTTTCCCACCTGCAAAGAATGGAGACGTGGGTAATTTTTATCGTAGGTACACTTCGACTGTGAAAAACAGAATCTAAAAATAAAAACCAGAAAATCACATTGCATGATTCTTAAATAATTAAACTGCATTTTATTGCATGAAATAAGTATTTGATCACCTACCAAGCAGCAAGAATTCTGGTTCTCACAGACATGTTATTTTTTCTTTAAATAGGCCTCCTACTCTGCACTCATTACCTGCATTAATTGCATCTGTTTGAACTACTTGTATAAAATACATCTGTCTACACACTCAATCAATCACACTCTAACCTCTCCACCATGGCCAAGAGCAAAAGAGTTGCCTAAGGACACCAGGGACAAAATTGTTGACCTGCACAAGGCTGGGATGGGCTAAAAGGCAGTAGGCAAGCAGCTGGGAGAGAAGGCAAAAACTATTGGCACAATTATTAGAAACATGGAAGAAACACGATATGACTGTGAATCTTCTTCGGTCTGGGGCTCGATGCAAGATCTTGTTTGGTTGGTCAAGGATGATTCTGAGAAATGTCAGGAATCAGCCCAGAACTACATGTGAGGAACTGGTCAACGACCTGAAGAGAGCTGGGCCCACAGACTCAAACATTACCATTAGTAACACACTACATCGTCATGGATTAAAATTCTGCAGGGCACGCAAAGTCTCCCTCCTCACAGCAGAACATGTCCAGGCCCATTTAACCCCTTCCTGACATCTGACGTACTATCCCGTCGAGGTGGGGTGGGCCCGTATGACCACCGACGGGATAGTACGTCATACGCGATCGGCCGCGCTCACGGGGGGAGCGCGGCCGATCGCGGCCGGGTGTCAGCTGCATATCGCAGCTGACATCCGGCACTATGTGCCAGGAGTGGTCACGGACCGCCCCCGGCACATTAACCCCCGGCACACCGCGATCAAACATGATCGCGGTGTACCGGCGGTATAGGGAAGCATCGCGCAGGGAGTGGGCTCCCTGCGGGCTTCCCTGAGACCCCCGGAGCAACGCGATGTGATCGCGTTGCTCCGAGGGTCTCCTACCTCCCTCCTCGCCGCAGGTCCCGGATCCAAGATGGCCGCGGCATCCGGGTCCTGCAGGGAGGGAGGTGGCTTACCGAGTGTCTGCTCAGAGCAGACACTTGGTAAGCCTGCAGCCCTGCACAGCAGATCGCAGATCTGGCAGAGTGCTGTGCACACTGACAGATCAATGATCTGTGATGTCCCCCCCTGGGATAAAGTAAAAAAGTTAAAAAAAAATTCCCCACATGTGTAAAAAAATAAATAAAAAAATATCCTAAATAAAGAAAAAAAATATATATATTATTCCCATAAATACATTTCTTTTGCTAAATAAAATAAAAAAAACAATAAAAGTACACATATTTAGTATCGCCGCGTCCGTAACGACCCAACCTATAAAACTGCCCCACTAGTTAACCCCTTCAGTAAACACCGTAAGAAAAAAAAAAAAACGAGGCAAAAAACAACGCTTTATTATCATACCGCCGAACAAAAAGTGGAATAACACGCGATCAAAAAGACTGATATAAATAACCATAGTACCGCTGAAAACGTCATCTTGTCCCGCAAAAAACGAGCCACCATACAGCATCATCAGCAAAAAAATAAAAAAGTTATAGTCCTGAGAATAAAGCGATACCAAAATAATAATTTTTTCTATAAAATAGTTTTTATCGAATAAAAGCGCCAAAACATAAAAAAAATGATATAAATGAGATATCGCTGTAATCGTACTGACCCGACGAATAAAACTGCTTTATCAATTTTACCAAACGCGGAACGGTATAAACGCCTCCCCCAAAAGAAATTCATGAATAGCTGGTTTTTGATCACTCTGCCTCACAAAAATCGGAATAAAAAGTGATCAAAAAATGTCACGTGTCCGAAAATGTTACCAATAAAAACATCAACTCGTCCCACAAAAAACAAGATCTCACATGACTCTGTGGACTCAAATATGGAAAAATTACAGCTCTCAAAATGTGGTAATGCAAAAAATATTTTTTGCAATGAAAAGCGTCTTTCAGTGTGTGACGGCTGCCAATCATAAAAATCCGCTAAAAAACCCGCTATAAAAGTAAATCAAACCCCCCTTCATCACCCCCTTAGTTAGGGAAAAATTAAAAAATAAAAAAATGTATTTATTTCCATTTTCCCATTAGGGTTAGGGATAGGGCTAGAGTTAGGACTAGAGTTAGGACTAGAGTTAGGGCTAGAGTTAGGGATGGGGTTAGGGCAAAGGTTAGGGTTGGTGCTAGGGTTGGGGCTAGGGTTGGGGCTAGGGTTGGGGCTAGGGTTAGGGTTAGGGCTAGGGTTGGGGCTAGGGTTAGGGCTAGGGTTAGGGCTAGGGTTGGGGCTAGGGTTGGGGCTAGGGTTAGGGCTAGGGTTAGGGCTAGTGTTAGGGCTAGGGTTAGGGCTAGGGTTAGGGCTAGGGTTAGGGCTAGGGTTGGGGCTAGGGTTAGGGCTACAGTTAGGGTTGGGGCTAAAGATAGGGTTAGGGTTTGGATTACATTTACGGTTGGGAATAGGGTTGGGTGTGTCTGGGTTAGAGGAGTGGTTAGGGTTACTGTTGGGATTAGGGTAAGGGGTGTGTTTGGATTAGGGTTTCAGTTATAATTGGGGGTTTCCACTGTTTAGGCACATCAGGGGCTCTCCAAACGGGACATGGCATCCGATCTGAATTCCAGCCAATTCTGCGTTGAAAAAGGGAAACAGTGCTCCTTCCCTTCAGAGCTCTCCCGTGTGCCCAAACAGGGGTTTACCCCAACATATGGGGTATCAGCGTACTCAGGACAAATTGGACATCATCTTTTGGGGTCCAAGTTATCCTGCTACCCTTGGGAAAATACAAAACTGGGGGCCAAAAAATAAGTTTTGTGGGAAAAAAAAGATTTTTTATTTTCACGGCTCTGCGTTGTAAACTGTAGTGAAACACTTGGGGGTTCAAAGTTCTCACAACACATCTAGATAAGTTCCCTGGGGGGTCTAGTTTCCGATATGGGGTCACTTGTGGGGGGTTTGTACTGTTTGGGTACATCAGGGGCTCTGCAAATGCAACGTGACGCCTGCAGACCAATCCATTTAAGTCTGCATTCCAAATGGCGCTCCTTCCCTTCCGAGCTCTGTCATGCGCCCAAACAGTGGTTCCCCCCCACATATGGGGTATCAGCGTACTCAGGACAAATTGGACAACAACTTTTGGGGTCCAATTTATCCTGATACCCTTGTCTAATTTCTTCTCTTACCCTTGGGGATTTAAAAAAACGGGGCGAAAAGATCACTTTTGTGAAAAAATATGATTTTTTATTTTTATGGCTCTGCATTATAAACTTCTGTGAAGCACTTGTTGGGTCAAAGTGCTCAACACACATCTAGATAAGTTCCTTAAGGTGTCTACTTTCCAAAATGGTGTCACTTGTACAGGGTTTCAATGTTTAGGCACATCAGGGGCTCTCCAAACGCAACATGGCGTCCCATCTCAATTCCAGTCAATTTTGCATTGAAAAGTCAAATGGCGCTCCTTCCCTTCCGAGCTCTGCCCTGCGCCCAAGCAATGGTTTACACCCACATATGGGGTATCAGCGTACTCAGGACAAATTGCACAACAATTTTTGGGGTCCAATTTCTTCTCTTACCCTTGGGAAAATAAAAAATTAGGGGGGGAAAAGATCATTTTTGTGAAAAAATATGATTTTTTATTTTTACGGGGTCTACTTTCCAAAATTGTGTCACTTGTGGGGGGTTTCAATGTTTACGCACATCAGGGGCTCTCCAAATGCAACATGGCGTCCCATCTCAATTCCAGTCAATTTTGCATTGAAAAGTCAAATGGCGCTCCTTTCCTTCCGAGCTCTGCCATGCGCTCAAACAGTGGTTTACCCCCACATATGGGGTATCAGCGTACTCAGGACAAATTGTACAACAAAGTTTGGGGTCTATTTTCTCCTGTTACCCTTGGTAAAATAAAACAAATTGGAGCTGAAATAAATTTTGTGTGAAAAAAAGTTAAATGTTTATTTTTATTTAAACATTCCAAAAATTCCTGTGAAACACCTGAAGGGTTAATAAACTTTTTGAAAGTGGTTTTGAGTACCTTGAGGGGTGCAGTTTTTAGAATGGTGTCACACTTGGGTATTTTCTATCATATAGACCCCTCAAAATGACTTCAAATGAGATGTGGTCCCTAAAAAAAAATGGTGTTGTAAAAATGAGAAATTGCTGGTCAACTTTTAACCCTTATAACTCCGTCACAAAAAAAAATTTTGGTTCCAAAATTGTGCTGATGTAAAGTAGACATGTGCGAAATGTTACTTATTAAGTATTTTGCGTGACATATGTCTGTTATTTAAGGGCATAAAAATTCAAAGTTGGAAAATTGCGAAATTTTCAAAATTTTCGCCAAATATTCATTTTTTTCACAAATAAACGCAAGTTATATCGAAGAAATTTTACCACTATCATGAAGTACAATATGTCACGAGAAAACAGTGTCTGAATCGCCAAGATCCGTTGAAGCGTTCCAGAGTTATAACCTCATAAATGGACAGTGGTCAGAATTGTAAAAATTGGCCCGGTCATTAACGTGCAAACCACCCTTGGGGGTGAAGGGGTTAATGTTCTTCATTGACCATCTGGATGATCCAGAGAAGGCATGGAACAAGGTCATGTGGGCAAATGAGACCAAAATAGAAATATTTGGTATCATCTTCACTCGCCATGTTTGGAGGAAGAAGAAGGATGAGTACAACCCCAAGAACACCATCCCAAATGTATGTAGGCATTTGCATCAATCATAGGTTAATGAAAGTCAGCATTGATCCATGTTTAAATAGTTCGGACAAATGAAGTGGTTTCCACACTTATGTTGGATAACCTGATCCACTTGGGTGAGAGAAAATCATCAGCCATGCTGAGTCCCCTGTCTAGTAGTACACTGAAAGCTGGACATGACAGTACATGCATAACAAACTAGGCCAGTTTTTGTCACTGGTCCAATCTGTTGAGCCAGAATTTCATGGGATCTGAGGATATCTGCCTGAGAAAGGACACAATTTAGATAAGACTGAATCTAGCTATTCATTTATTGAGCCTCGATTGGCTGAAGTGCATCAGGTTGGTGTAGTGGCAGATAACACATCCATCATGTCAAATATAATGTAGCTGTTACTATTGCTATCTGGGCTACTTGTTGAAGCCATAAAGCTGCCACAGGGAATAGAGCACTGGCTGAGCAGAGATGAAAGAAGTGTCTCCTGTAAAGCCATGTAGTTGGCAGGTAACTGCTCAGCGAAAGCTTTGCTGAGCATGGATCACAGTTAATCTAAGTAAAATGCCAATTTAAACTCTCTTTCAGAAGTCAGAAAAAATGCAATATCTTGCTTTTGTTGTGAGTCTAAAAACATGGATAGCCAATAGCCATGTCTTTGCTTGATGGCACCAATACGCCTGCCTTCCCACAAGCATTTGAGCAGTTTGCCATGCTCTCTAGTACAGCTAAAGGCCCCAGGGATTCATCTTTGTCTTACCATGAGAATGGCTGGTTTTCGAGGTTACTATCATTGTTATCATCCTTGTCAGTTACACTCATTCCCATACACTGCATATACCAGTTTTGTGTCTCCCTCCACATTAAGCTACTGCTGCTTGTCCTGCTCTTCCAAAATCTGAAATGTATAACATTGACCTTGATGGTACCCAACAGATACAGCATGATGATAAACAAGTACAAGTTGCTATTCTTCCTCTATCCCCTTTTGCATTCTGGTGAGTATTTTAATACTTTCTTACCTTCAATGGGCTTAATTAAGTGACACACAACGCTCATCTGCTGCCAATGGCAGATCTCAAAGTAATCCGTGATCATTGCTTGATATAGTCTGTTACTTCTCATAAATATGCGCCAACATATGCAGCATCAAATTGCCACTTGTTTTTACATTGTAAAACCGGAAGTGCTCTGGCAGACCATTCTATTTTGGCACAGTTAGGAGGTTATGCTTTGCAATGTAAGAATAAATGAAACAGAGCAGATACTTTCTTGACTATAGCTACCACCTTCCTCAAGTTGATATATTTATTAAAAATATGTTGCACAATTAAATTATGGATGTTTCTCATGATAGTTGTCAGCTGAAGTTAACAGTTGACAGGGAGCCATCTAGCATGAGATTTGCTGCTTGATGCATAGCAGCAACTAATCAGCTGTTTGGATTTTGTCCCAAATTGTAAAACTGCATGACAGAACTTTTCATTGCATAAATGAATGAGTGCAGTGCCCTATTGCTGTTGGGGATGAGGTCATGTCTACTGAGTAGGATGCGAAGGAAGCATAGGACACATATAACTGCTTCTTGGTAGTGGAAACAGAAATTGCTTTCAGTTCCAGAGACATCACCACCTGCCTAGTGATGGAGCCTTCATCACTCTCCCCGGTTGCAATGGTGCATCACTGTCTCTCAAAATATTCACAAAGTATCCTGGGAACCTCATTTACTGTCCCTACTGACATTTGCTACTCCACTTGTCTATGGTGCAGTACATTTTGGAGCCTAAAGGCAAGTTAAAAGAGCAGGCCACGTTCTCCTGCTCATGAGAGCACAGAGTGGGCAATACTAACAGCAAGAAATTTTAGTAGCTGGATATTTCCCTGCGTAGCTGAGCGCCTAGACCATCATTTCTCAAAAGACAGCACAGTTGACTAGGTGGCAAGGCTTAGACTGTACCAACAGCAACTTGAACAGGATAGAGTTTAGTTGATGCTCAAGTGGATGACAGGCAGCGGACACTTGTTTACTCGACACACATTCAAGTTTGAATATATTACAGTGCAATGGAGAATGGGGAATAGGAATACTCAGAGTATGACAAACATTAATGGTGGATGACATTGATGGTGATGATGACACCAACCAGTTATTACTTGAGAATGTGACCTGGCTGACAGAAAGACACGTAAAAAGAAAATAGGGAGGAGAAACGCTTGAGGCTTGCTCTAACTGCTAACTGGTTTTCTTTACCAAATGAGTACGTGATGTTGCTTCATGTGCTGATGGAGAGCTGTAGTTCCTAGCCTATAGGAGCCTGGACATCCTCTGTTTATGTTTCTCTTGCAGAGTCTGCAAAGTCTAAAGAATCATCTGGCTGCAATGTGCAACACAAGTCTCACACATGAGAAGACTCACAGACGACTCACCACCGTCATGACCAGACCTTTCAGGCAATGTAGAGCTTGCAGAAATAGGTAATTTGGCCCCAGTGGATCTTTTTGTCTCCTGTGCCAATGCTATCATCATAAAAATACCAGGCTCCATTTTACACACTGCTAAGGACCCAATAAGCATGCTAATAGCATCAGGCAAACCAATAATGCCCTGCAGCATTTGGATCACATGATTCAAACCAAGCTAAACAGCAAGTCTATTACAGCCAGTATAAAAGATAGGGGACAGCCAAGGATCACCATTTTATGCTTGTGCAGTGTAGGTATAGGAGATCAGAGCACATAGTTGTGTGTTGTGTACACTTCAGTGCTCTTTTTTACACTTGTATTTTTAGACACATAAATAGTGTTGAGCATTCCGATACTGCAATATCGGGTATCGGCCGATATTCGCTGTATCGGAGTTCCGCTACTTAGTTCCGATATTTTTGCAATATCGAATACCGGTATCGGAAGTTTCCATAATGCAATGAGCCAGTTTTATTCTATTCAGCCAATGAGGATCCTAAAAAGTGTGGGCACATCCTGTTAGGCATGTTAGCCATGTTAACTAATGGCATGGTCTGTGCGGGCCTGCCGGGGGTCTGTACGGGCCTCTCGGGGGTCTGTTCGGCCTGCCGGGGTCTGTACCAGCCTCTCGGGGGTCTCAGATCCTGTAGTAGCTCCTAGTGTACCACTAGGAAGATCCCGGAGAGCTTCCTCTATAAAAGGTTTGCATGGCCGCACGGCCATGCGCTAGTATAAACTTGATAACGTGTGTGTATATGTATGATTGTCGATGGATGAAAGCTCCTTAATTATTCCCATTCCTAATGGTGCAAGCTATCCAGTGCCCGACAGTGCTACCTGCACAACCTTGCACACGTTGCAGTGCCTTTTGCAGTTCCCGCTTATACGGCACCGTTCGCAATCAGTGCGCTTTCCTGACAGCCTGTGAGTGTAGGGTGGGAATTCCCACTTGGACTCTGCATCTGACTCGGGGCCTCCTATTTGGTACTATCATTAATAAAAATAATCATTTTTTATACCTAGTTGCTCCAGGGTCTCCTTCTCTTATGATTTTTGGAGTGGGTTTTTGCTCTTTCATGTGGGGGGGGGTTTCTTATCTCTATGTTTATGACATTTAAAATGTCTCTGAGGTTTTGTCATTTATTAGCCTGGACCTTGAAGGGGCCCAAGTAGTGAGGTGCAAACTTAGTGGACTCAACTCGCAGCCTGATATTACAGGCGGAGAGCCACACTAAGTCGCCAGGAGCAAAGGTCGGAGCGGGGCATCGATGTGCATCGGCGGAGGACCTCATTCTCTCCGTGGAAGCCCGGATGGCATCCTGTGTGCAGTCCCAAATGTCCCGTGCCTCCACAGCCCAGTCTGCCAACCTGGAATCGGTGGAAGACATGGGCATAGGCACAGGAACCCACGGATGCTGACCGTAGTTAAGGAGGAATGTGGTCTGCCCAGTGGAGTCGGCTATGGCGTTGTTCAGCGCAAACTCCGCCCATGGTAGCAAGGATGCCCAGTAGTGTTGAACATTCCGATACCGATATTTGCGGTATCGGAATTCCGATACCGAGTTCCGATACTTACCGCATATTGGATACCGGAATCGGAAGTGCCCAGAATTCAAACTGCACGAATTCAGCCAATGAGGAATGATTACAAGTGTGGGCACATCCTGTTCAGCATGGTGGGCATGTAACTACTGGCAAGGCTGCGATTGGCTGCTGAAATGATGTCATGATGCACTATAAAAAACGCTGCCGCCCTTTCTGGCTCACTCTGCTGTGAATTCAGTTAGGCATAGGACGCTGTGTTCTGACTGAGGGCCAGTTGAGATAGCGATTTGCTTCATTGTGCTTTTCCCAGGCTAATTTAGCAACCACTGTGTGTTCACCTTGCTTTTGCCTTGCAGCGCTGTTTTCACAGCGATCTGCAAGGTCTCTGTGTGTGTGTGTGTGAGTGCAGCCCACTCTGTAGTCTGTGTGCAGCCACAGCCGGTTGTATTCAGCTCAGGGTGGTTCACTGCCTCATACTGTTCTATATATTGTCCTTTTTTGCAAATAGTGCAGGCTGCTGCACATTTTTTCAAATAATTCCTATTAGTGGCTTTCCACCCGTATCCAGCTACATTGTGGAAAAACACTACATAGGATAACCTAGAGGAGTTTTTTTGGGCCTTGCAGCACCGTTTATGGCTGTCTGCACGGTCTCCGTGTGAGTGCAGCTCGCCCTGTAGTCAGTTCTGCCAAAAAAAAATAAAAAATAATAAAGTTCACCAAACACACCTCTTTACAGTTGTGTAGGCCACATTAGCTCATATTAAAGTCTAGTCCACACTTTAGAAAATTAGTGTTTTTTATACCTGTTAGGAGCTGTTCAGGAATAAGCACACTAAGCCTTTAGTACTTTTCTGCTTATCTTTATCAGTCAACCAAGATGAAGAAGGCAGGGAGTAAGGCACGTGGGCGTGGGTGCGGAGCAGGGAGAGGACGTCGGGATTCTGTGCCTGCTGTGGGCACCGGTGACTCATCATCACCCAGTTTCAGGAGGGAACAGTCCTTCATGCGCAGCTTTGTCGGAGAGCGCCATACACCGCTGCTGCGTGAAGACCAAATTGAAGCCGTTGTCGGATGGATGGCAGCTAATGCATCGACTTCAATTAGTGCCACATCCTCTCAGGCACAGAGCACTGGAGAGCACCCATCTGTCTCTTCACCACCTGCCAAATTGCCCAGGCAGTCAGAGAGCACAGGACAGGAGCCGTCTCTACTTCTGTTCTCTGAATATCTTGGCTTGGAAACAGGGGGCCAGCCAAGCAGCATTGGAGAAATGGAAGAAGAGGCAGTGTGCAGTGATGCGCAACAGCTTTGTCTCTCTGACTCTGAAGAGGCGGGTGGGCCAGTGCCTCCGGTCACCACACCGCAGTACGCATCTGATGATGACACTCAGGTGCCACTTTCTGGTGCGTGCTGTGCTGCCGAGACTACCCAGGAAGAGCAGTTGGTGGCAGAGGGTAGTGTAGATGATGAGGTCCTTGACCCATCGTGGCCTGAGGGACAGGAAGGTGGTGGGAGCAGCTCTGAGGAAGAGATTCCCAGAACGGGCCAAAGAGGGAGAGGGAGCCTGTAGCCTCCACTTCGGCACCCGTTAGGAGCATGTCTCTTCAAGAAGCCAAAAAGGGCGCTCCCAAGACTTGCAGTGCCTGGTCCTTTTTTGACACAGTTGCAGATGACATTTGCTTTGTCAAATGCAAGGTGTATCATCATAAAATCAAAAGAGGGAGAAATGTCGGCAACCTCTATACCTCAAATATGTGGAAACATGTGCGGACCAGGCACGCGGTGGAGTTACAAAAACACACTGAAGACCTAGGCCAACCAACAGCGGCAGATACCACCTCTTCAGCTCGTATTCCCTCTTCCTCCAGCTCACACACAGCTGGTTCGGCTTCCTCCCAGGATTGCCATGGAAGAACCTCTGGCACTGTTGTCCAGAGACCCACTGTAATTCCACCCGCAGCACCACGTTCCCAGTCATCCTCACACTCCCAGCCCAGTCTACAGCCATCGGTAGTACAGGCATGGGAGAAAAGGCGGCCTTTCTCGGCAAACCACCCACGAGCACAGGCTCTGACTGCAGGCATTGCCAAACTTCTGTCACTGGAAATGCTGTCATTCAGGCAGGTGGAGACTGACAGCTTCCGTGACTTGATGTCATTGGCAGTCCCACAGTACAATGTGCCCAGCCGCTTTTATTTCAGCAGGCAAGCTGTCCCTGTCCTGCACAAGCATGTGGAAGGACACATAAAACACGCGCTACTGAACGCCATCAGTAGCAAGGTCCACCTCACCACCGATGCATGGACCAGTCACCATGGACAGGGGCGATACCTTTCCCTCACTGCCCATTGGGTTAATGTTGTTGAGCCGGGTACAGATCGTGCGAGTGGCACAGGACGTGTCCTGCCCACTCCAAGGATTGCAGGAATCCAGTCTGTACGCATTGACTCCTCCTCATACACAAGTTCCTCTGAATAATCGCTGCAGGAGCCATCACAGTCCACCTCCACATGGACCCGTGAACGTTTACCTGTTACGACCGACATGAGCACAGCCGTTGCTGTTATGATCTGGAGACGTACTCTGGAGAAGGTGGTACCTGTACTGACCGCAGACCCTGAACCTAACACCGCAACTAGAAGGAGCCGTGGAATGTGCCTAGCGCTCCCTAGACATCTCGACACAGCCGGAGGACTAATTACCCCTAGAGATAGAAAAGGGAAAACGATCTTGCCTCAGAGAAAATTCCCAAAGGATAGGCAGCCCCCCACAAATATTGACTGTGAGAGGAGAGGGAAAAAACATACACAGACTGAAATGAGAATTTAGCAAAGGAGGCCACTTCTAGCTAAATAGAAAGGATAGGACAGAGTACTATGCGGTCAGTATTAAAAAAAAAAGAAAATATCCACCACAGAAAATACAGAATCTCCACAGCTAACTAAAGATATGGAGGGTATATCTGCATCTCCAGAGATACCAGCTTGGCTAAAAAAATCCTTATACAGACCAAGCTGGACAAGACAAAACATAGAAAAGAACTGAACAATAAGACCACAGCATGTGGACAGCAAAATCAATGCCAGAACTTATCTTTGTTGAAGAGAACTGCAAAGCAGAAGAGACCAGGCAGGGATGTGAATCCTCCAGGAACAATGGACAATTGGCACTGACTAAAGGGTGAAGCAAGACTAAATAGCCCAGTCCAAATGGCAAAAAGTGAACACACCTGATAAATGCTGTGATTCAGAGACAGCAGCGCTACCACTTACAACCACCGGAGGGAGCCCAAGAGCAGAATTCACAACAGTACCTGTTATGAACTGGTGGTTTAGGAGCAACATACGACGTGCTCTGGAGGAGGTGGTACCTGTACTGACCGCAGTTCCTGAGCTTAACACAACACTAGAAGTAGCCGTGGGATGTTCCTGTCACTCCTTAGACACCTCGTCACAGCCGGAGGACTAACTACCCCTAAAGATAGAAACAGGGAAGCTATCTTGCCTCAGAGAAAATTCCCAAAGGACAGACAGCCCCCCACAAATATTGACTGTGAGTGGAGAGGGAAATTACATACATAGAATGAAACTAGGATGTAGCAAAGGAGGCCAATCTAGCTAGATAGATAGAACAGGACAGAATACTGTGCGGTCAGTATAAAAATACCTTTAAAATCCACCACAGTGTTTACAAAAATCTCCACACCTGACTAAAGGTGTGGAGGGTAAATCTGCTTTCCAGAGCTTCCAGCTTAACTGAATAAATCCATACTGACAAGCTGGACAAGAAAAAACATAGAATGTGCTGAACGATTAAGTCCACAAAATGTGGACAGCAAAAGAACAAGCAGGGACTTATCTTTGCTGAACTGGTCAGAATATCAGGGAAATCCAAGCAGAGAAGTGAATCCAACCAGGAACTATTGACAACTGGCACTGGCTGAAGGATAGAGCCAGGCTATATAGCCGAGCCAGAATAGACGATCAGTGGAAGCAGCTGCTGACTGCTAAATCCAAGGAGCAGCAGTACCACTTAAAACCACCGGAGGGAGCCCAAGAGCAGAACTCACAAAAGTGCCACTTACAACCACCGGAGGGAGCCCAAGAGCGGAAATCACAACAGTACCCCCCCTTGAGGAGGGGTCACCGAACTCTCACCAGAGCCCCCAGGCCGATCAGGACGAGCCAAGTGAAAGGCATGAACCAAATCGGCGGCATGGACATCGGAGGCAACAACCCAAGAATTATCCTCCTGGCCATAGCCCTTCCACTTGACAAGATACTGAAGCCTCCGCCTCGAAAAACAAGAATCCAAAATTTTCTCCACCACATATTCCTACTCCCCCTCAACCAACACCGGGGCAGGAGGATCAACCGAAGGAACAACGGGCACCACATATCTCTTCAACAAAGATCTATGGAAAACATTATGGATGGCAAAAGAGGCTGGAAGGGCCAAACGAAAAGACACCGGATTGATAATCTCAGAAATCTTATAAGGACCAATAAACCGAGGCTTGAACTTAGGGGAAGAAACCTTCATAGGAACATGACGAGAAGATAACCAGACTAAATCCCCCACCCGAAACCGGGGACCAACACACCGACGGCGGTTAGCAAAACATTGAGCCTTTTCCTGAGACAACGTCAAATTGTCTACCACATGAGTCCAAATCTGCTGTAACCTGTCCACCACAGAATCCACACCAGGACAATCAAAAGGCTCAACCTGCCCCGAAGAAAAACGAGGATGAAAACCAAAATTACAAAAGAAAGGCGAAACCAAAGTAGCCAAACTAGCCCGATTATTAAGGGCAAACTCGGCCAACGGCAAGAAAGCCACCCAATTATCCTGATCAGCAGACACAAAGCATCTCAAATAGGTTTCCAAGGTCTGATTAGTTCGCTCAGATTGGCCATTTGTCTGAGGATGGAACGCTGAAGAAAAAGACAAATTAATGCCCATCCTAGCACAAAAGGCCCGCCAAAACCTAGAAACAAACTGGGAACCTCTGTCAGACACAATATTCTCCGGAATGCCATGCAAGCGAACCACATGCTGAAATAACAATGGAACCAAATCAGAGGAGGAAGGCAATTTAGGCAAAGGTACCAAATGGACCATTTTAGAGAACCGATCACAAACCACCCAGATAACAAACATCTTCTGGGAAACAGGAAGATCCGAAATAAAATCCATGGAAATATGCGTCCAGGGCCTCTCAGGGACCGGCAAAGGCAAAAGCAACCCACTAGCGCGGGAACAGCAAGGCTTGGCCCGGGCACAAGTCCCACAGGACTGCACAAAAGAACGCACATCTCGCGACAAGGAAGGCCACCAAAAGGACCTAGCAACCAAATCTCTGGTACCAAAAATCCCAGGATGACCAGCCAACACTGAACAATGAACCTCAGAAATTACCTTACTAGTCCATCTATCAGGAACAAACAGCTTCCCCACTGGACAGGGGTCAGGTTTATCAGCCTGAAATTCCTGAAGCACCCGCCACAAATCAGGGGAGATGGCAGAAAGAATCACCCCTTCTTTAAGAATGCCAACCGGCTCAAGGACTCCAGGAGAATCAGGCAAAAAACTCCTAGAGAGGGCATCAGCCTTAACATTCTTAGATCCCGGAAGATACGAGACCACAAAATCAAAACGGGAGAAAAACAGGGACCATCGAGCCTGTCTAGGGTTCAGCCGCTTGGCCGACTCGAGGTAAATCAGATTCTTATGATCGGTCAAGACCACAACGCGGTGCTTGGCTCCCTCAAGCCAATGTCGCCACTCCTCAAAGGCCCACTTCATAGCCAACAACTCCCGATTGCCAACGTCATAATTGCGCTCCGCAGGCGAAAACTTTCTGGAAAAAAAGGCACACGGTTTAATCAAAGAACCATCAGAATTCCTCTGAGACAAAACGGCCCCTGCCCCAATCATCGGAAAAAATCTAAATATCATCCAAATACACAATCATGAATTTATCAAGATAATTGCGGAAAATATCATGCATGATGGACTGAAATACAGAAGAAGCATTAGAAAGCCCGAAAGGCATCACAAGGTATTCACAATGGCCTTTGGGCGTATTAAATGCAGTTTTCCATTCGTCACCCTGCTTAATACGAACAAGATTATATGCCCCTCGAAGTTCAATCTTAGTAAACCAACTAGCCCCCTTAATCCGAGCAAATAAATCAGAAAGCAAAGGTAAAGGGTATTGGAATTTGACCGTGATCTTATTAAGAAGGCGATAATCAATACAGGGTCTCAAGGAGCCATCCTTCTTGGCAACAAAAAAGAATCCCGCTCCCAATGGTGACGAAGACGGCCGAATATGCCCCTTCTCCAAAGACTCCTTGACATAACTCCGCATGGCGGCATGCTCTGGCAAAGACAGATTGAAAAGTCGGCCCTTAGGGAACTTACAGCCAGGAATCAAGTTAATAGCACAATCACAGTCCCTATGTGGAGGAAGGGAACTGGACTTGGGCTCATCAAATACATCCTGGAAATCCGACAAAAACTCAGGGACTTCCGAAGAGGGGGAAGAGGAAATTGACATCAAAGGAACGTCACAATGTACCCCTTGACAACCCCAACTAGTCACAGACATAGATTTCCAATCTAATACCGGATTATGCACCTGTAACCATGGGAAACCCAGTACAACAACATAATGCAAATTATGCAACACCAGAAAACAGCAATCTTCCTGATGTGCTGGAGCCATGCACATAGTCAGCTAAGTCCAATACTGAGATTTATTCTTGGCCAACGGTGTAGCATCAATGCCCCTCAAAGGAATAGGGCTCTGCAAAGGCTGCAAGGAAAAACCACAGCGCCTGGCGAATTCCAAGTCCATTAAGTTCAGGGCAGCGCCTGAATCCACAAATGCCATGACAGAAAAGGACGATAATGAGCAAATCAGGGTCACAGATAAGAAAAATTTAGGCTGTACAGTACTGATGGTAACAGACCTAGCGACTCTCTTAGTACGCTTAGGGCAATCCGAAATAACATGAGCAGAATCACCACAGTAAAAACACAGCCTATTCTGACATCTGAATCCCTGCCGTTCTGCTCTAGTCAAAATCCTATCTGTTATGATGACCTGGTGGTTAGGAGCACTAGGAATGACCTGATGAGCAAACTAGTAATACAGGACAAGCTCTGGGAAGTGGGAGCTCTGCTGACCGCAACCCCTAATCCTATCACAAACAACTAGAAATAGCCGTGGAGCGTACCTGACTCTGCCTAGACGCCTCTTCACAGCCTAAGAGCTAACTACCCCTAAAGATAGCAAATAAAGCCTAACTTGCCTCAGAGAAACTCCCCTAAGAAATAAGCAGCCCCCCACAAATATTGACTGTGAGTTAATATGGAAGTCACAAACACAGGAATGAAATAGGTTTCAGCAAAGGAGGCCAGACTTAACTAAACAGACTGAGGATAGAAAAGGTATCTTTGCGGTCAGCATAAAAAACTACCAAAAAAACACACAGAGTGTGCAAAAGAGACCCCCGCATCGACTCACGGCGTGGAGGTGCCACTCTGCATCCCAGAGCTTCCAGCTAGCCGGGCAAAATCATGATAGCAAGCTGGACAAGAAAAACAGTGGTAAACAAATAAGCTAGCAGGGACTTAGCTTTTGCTGGAGTAGACAGGTCATCTGAAAGATCCAAGAGAGAACTGAACCAGTACTAGAACATTGACAGCTGGCATCAAGTAACGATCTAAGTGGAGTTAAATAGAGCAGCAGCCTAGAACTAAACGAGGTCAGCTGAGGAAAGAACCTCAGAGCCAGCAGCTCCACTCACAGCCACCAGAGGGAGTCCATGGACAGAACTCACCGAAGTACCATTCATAACCACCGGAGGGAGCTCAAGAACAGAACTCACAACAGTACCCCCCCTTGAGGAGGGGTCACCGAACCCTCACCAGAGCCCCCAGGCCGATCAGGACAAGCCAAATGAAAGGCACGAACAAGATCGGCAGCATGAACATCAGAGGCAACCACCCAGGAATTATCCTCCTGGCCATAACCTTTCCACTAGACTAGGTACTGAAGTTTCCGTCTCGAAATACGAGAATCCAAAATCTTCTCCACCACATACTCCAACTCCCCCTCAACCAACACTGGGGCAGGAGGGTCGACGGAGGGAACCATAGGAGCCACATATCTCCGCAACAACGACCTATGGAACACATTATGGATGGCGAAAGAAGCTGGAAGGTCCAAACGAAATGACACAGGATTAAGAATTTCCAAAATCTTATAAGGACCAATGAAATGAGGCTTAAACTTAGGAGACGAAACCTTCATAGGAACATAATGAGACGATAACCAAACCAAATCCCCAACACGAAGTCGGGGACCAACACAGCGACGGCGGTTAGCGAAACGCTGAGCCTTCTCCTGGGACAATGTCAAATTGTCCACCACATGAGTCCAAATCTGCTGCAACCTGTCCACCACAGAATCCACACCAGGACAGTCCGAAGGCTCAACCTGTCCTGAAGAAAAACGAGGGTGGAAACCAGAATTACAGAAAAAAGGCGAAACCAAAGTGGCCGAGCTGGCCCGATTATTAAGGGCGAACTCAGCCAAAGGCAAGAAGGACACCCAATCATCCTGATCAGCAGAAACAAAGCATCTCAGATATGTCTCCAAAGTCTGATTGGTTCGTTCGGTTTGGCCATTTATCTGAGGATAGAAAGCTGAAGAAAAAGACAAATCAATGCCCATCTTAGCACAAAAGGACCGCCAAAACTTCGAAACAAACTGGGAACCTCTGTCCGACACGATGTTCTCCGGAATGCCATGTAAATGAACCACGTGCTGGAAAAATAATGGAATCAAATCAGAGGAGGAAGGCAATTTAGGCAAAGGTACCAAATGGACCATCTTAGAGAAGCGATCACAAACCACCCAGATAACCGACATCCTTTGAGAGACAGGGAGATCTGAAATAAAATCCATGGAAATATGCATCCAGGGCCTTTTCGGGACCGGCAAGGGCAAAAGCAACCCACTGGCACGAGAACAGCAGGGCTTAGGCTGAGCACAAGTCCCACAGGACTGCACAAAAGAACGCACATCCCGTGACAAGGAAGGCCACCAAAAGGATCTAGCAACCAAATCCCTGGTACCAAAGATTCCAGGATCACCAGCCAACACAGAACAATGAACCTCAGAGATAACTCTACAAGTCCATCTATCAGGTACAAACAGTTTCTCCACTGGGCAACGGTCGGGTCTATCAGCCTGAAACTCCTGCAGCACCCGCCGCAAATCAGGGGAGATGGCAGACAAAATTACCCCCTCTTTGAGAATACCAGCCGACTCAGGAACTCCCGGAGAATCTGGCACAAAACTCCTTGAAAGGGCATCAGCCTTCACATTCTTAGAGCCCGGAAGGTACGAAACCACAAAATCGAAGCGGGAGAAAAACAGCGACCATCGAGCCTGTCTAGGATTCAACCGCTTGGCAGACTCGAGATAAGTCAGATTCTTGTGATCCGTCAAGACCAACACGTGATGCTTGGCTCCTTCAAGCCAATGTCGCCACTCCTCGAACGCCCACTTCATGGCCAACAACTCTCGATTGCCCACATCATAATTGCGCTCAGCAGGCGAAAACTTTCTAGAAAAGAAAGCACATGGTTTCATCACCGAGCCATCAGAACTTCTTTGAGATAGAACAGCCCCTGCTCCAATCTCAGAAGCATCCACCTCGACATGAAACGGGAGTGAAACATCTGGCTGACACAACACAGGGGCAGAAGAAAAATGATGCTTCAACTCCTGAAAAGCCTCAACGGCCGCAGAGGACCAATTGACCACATCCGCACCTTTCTTGGTTAAATCAGTCAATGGTTTAACAACAGTAGAAAAATTAGCGATGAAGCGATGGTAAAAATTAGCAAATCCCAGGAATTTCTGAAGGCTCTTCACAGAAGTAGGCTGAGTCCAATCATAAATGGCCTGAACTTTAACAGGGTCCATCTCGATAGTAGAAGGGGAAAAAATGAAGCCCAAAAATGAAACCTTCTGAACTCCAAAGAGACATTTAGACTCCTTCACAAACAAGGAATTAGCACGAAGGACCTGGAACACCATTCTGACCTGCTTCACATGAGACTCCCAATCGTCCGAAAAAAACAAAATATCATCCAAATATACAATCATGAATCTATCCAGGTACTTTCGGAAGATGTCATGCATAAAGGACTGAAACACAGATGGAGCATTAGAAAGCCCGAATGGCATCACCAAGTACTCAAAATGGCCCTCGGGCGTATTAAATGCTGTTTTCCATTCGTCGCCCTGTTTAATACGCACAAGATTATACGCCCCTCGAAAATCTATCTTGGTGAACCAGCTAGCCCCCTTAATCCGAGCAAACAAATCAGACAGTAACGGCAAGGGGTACTGAAATTTGACGGTGATTTTATTGAGAAGGCGGTAATCTATACAAGGTCTCAGAGAACCATCCTTCTTGGCCACAAAAAAAAAACCCTGCTCCCAACGGTGACGACGACGGGCGAATATGCCCTTTCTCCAAGGAATCCTTTACATAACTCCGCATAGCGGCGTGTTCTGGCACAGATAAATTGAACAATCGGCCCTTCGGAAACTTACTACCAGGAATCAAATTAATAGCACAATCGCAATCCCTATGAGGAGGTAGGGCACTGGATTTGGGCTCATCAAATACATCCCGGTAATCTGACAAGAACTCAGGGACTTCGGAAGGATGGGAAGACGAAATTGACAACAATGGGACATCCCCATGTACCCCTTGACAACCCCAACTGGATACAGACATTGATTTCTAATCCAATACTGGATTATGGACCTGTAGCCATGGCAAACCCAAAACGACCACATCATGCAGATTATGCAACACCAAAAAGCGAATATCCTCCTGATGTGCAGGAGCCATGCACATGGTCAATTGAGTCCAGTACTGAGGCTTATTCTTGGCCAAAGGCGTAGCATCAATTTCTCTCAATGGAATAGGATACTGTAAAGGCTCCAAGAAAAAACCACAGCGCCTGGCAAACTCCAAGTCCATCAAATTCAGGGCAGCGCCTGAATCCACAAATGCCATAACAGAATAGGACGACAAAGAGCAGATCAGAGTAACGGACAAAAGAAACTTTGGCTGTACCGTACCAATGGTGGCAGACCTAGCGAACCGCTTAGTGCGTTTAGGACAATCAGAGATAGCATGAGTGGAGACACCACAGTAAAAACACAGCCCATTCTGACATCTGTATTCTTGCCGTTCAGCTCTGGTCAAGGTCCTATCACATTGCATAGGCGCAGGCCTCTGCTCAGAAGATACCGCCAAATGGTGCACAGTTTTGCGCTCACGTAAGCGTCGATCGATCTGAATGGCCAAGGACATAGACTCCTTCAGACCAGCAGGCGTGGGGAATCCCACCATAACATCCTTAAGGGTTTCAGAAAGACCCTTTCTGAAAACTGCCGCCAGGGCACACTCATTCCACTGAGTAAGCACAGACCACTTTCTAAACTTCTGACAATATACCTCCGCTTCATCCTGACCCTGACACAAAGCCAGCAAGATTTTCGCTGCCTGATCCACTGAATCTGGTTCATCATAAAGCAACCCAAGTGCCAGAAAAAACGCATCTACATTACGCAATGCAGGATCTCCTGGCGCAAGGGAAAATGCCCAGTCTTGAGGGTCGCCACGTAGCAAAGAAATAATGATTTTTATTTGCTGAATGGGGTCATCAGAGGAGCGGGGTTTCAAAGCAAAAAACAGTCTACAATTATTTTTGAAATTCAGGAACTTAGATCTATCCCCAGAAAACAAATCAGGAATTGGAATTCTGGGTTCTAACATTGGGTTCTGAACTACATAATCTTGAATGCCTTGTACCCTTGCAGTGAGTTGATCCACACAAGAGGACAGACCTTGAATGTCCATATCTACACCTGTGTCCTGAACCACCCAGAGATTTAGGGGAAAAGAAAAACAAAACACACTGCAGAGGAAAAAAAAAATGGTCTCAGAACTTCTCTTATCCCTCTATTGAGATGCATTAACACTTTACGGGCCAGCTGTACTGTTATGATGACCTGGTGATTAGGAGCACTAGGAATGACCTGATGAGCAAACTAGTAATACAGGACAAGCTCTGGGAAGTGGGAGCTCTGCTGACCGCAACCCCTAATCCTATCACAAACAACTAGAAATAGCCGTGGAGCGTACCTGACTCTGCCTAGACGCCTCTTCACAGCCTAAGAGCGAACTACCCCTAAAGATAGCAAATAAAGCCTAACTTGCCTCAGAGAAACTCCCCAAAGAAATAAGCAGCCCCCCACAAATATTGACTGTGAGTTAATATGGAAGTCACAAACACAGGAATGAAATAGGTTTCAGCAAAGGAGGCCAGACTTAACTAAACAGACTGAGGATAGAAAAGGTATCTTTGCGGTCAGCATAAAAAACTACCAAAAAACCACGCAGAGTGTGCAAAAGAGACCCCCACACTGACTCACGGCGTGGAGGTGCCACTCTGCATCCCAGAGCTTCCAGCTAGCCGGGCAAAATCATGATAGCAAGCTGGACAAGAAAAACAGTGGTAAACAAATAAGCGAGCAGGGACTTAGCTTTTGCTGGAGTAGATAGGTCATCTGAAAGATCCAAGAGAGAACTGAACCAGTACTAGAACATTGACAGCTGGCATCAAGTAACGATCTAAGTGGAGTTAAATAGAGCAGCAGCCTAGAACTAAACAAGGTCAGCTGAGGAAAGAACCTCAGAGCCAGCAGCTCCACTCACAGCCACCAGAGGGAGTCCATGGACAGAACTCACCGAAGTACCATTCATAACCACCGGAGGGAGCTCGAGAACAGAACTCACAACACCTATCACATTGCATAGGCTCAGGACTCCGCTCAGAGGACACTGCCATATGGTGCACAACTTTGCGCTCGCGCAGGCGCCGATCAATCTGAATGGCTAGAGACATAGATTCGCTCAAACCAGCAGGCGTGGGGAACCCCACCATAACATCTGTAAGCTCTGGGAAGTGGGAGCTCTGCTGACCGCAACCCCTAATCCTATCACAAACAACTAGAAATAGCCGTGGAGCGTACCTGACTCTGCCTAGACGCCTCTTCACAGCCTAAGAGCTAACTACCCCTAAAGATAGCAAATAAAGCCTAACTTGCCTCAGAGAAACTCCCCAAAGAAATAAGCAGCCCCCCACAAATATTGACTGTGAGTTAATATGGAAGTCACAAACACAGGAATGAAATAGGTTTCAGCAAAGGAGGCCAGACTTAACTAAACAGACTGAGGATAGAAAAGGTATCTTTGCGGTCAGCATAAAAAACTACCAAAAAACCACGCAGAGTGTGCAAAAGAGACCCCCACACTGACTCACGGCGTGGAGGTGCCACTCTGCATCCCAGAGCTTCCAGCTAGCCGGGCAAAATCATGATAGCAAGCTGGACAAGAAAAACAGTGGTAAACAAATAAGCTAGCAGGGACTTAGCTTTTGCTGGAGTAGATAGGTCATCTGAAAGATCCAAGAGAGAACTGAACCAGTACTAGAACATTGACAGCTGGCATCAAGTAACGATCTAAGTGGAGTTAAATAGAGCAGCAGCCTAGAACTAAACAAGGTCAGCTGAGGAAAGAACCTCAGAGCCAGCAGCTCCACTCACAGCCACCAGAGGGAGTCCATGGACAGAACTCACCGAAGTACCATTCATAACCACCGGAGGGAGCTCGAGAACAGAACTCACAACACCTATCACATTGCATAGGCTCAGGACTCCGCTCAGAGGACACTGCCATATGGTGCACAACTTTGCGCTCGCGCAGGCGCCGATCAATCTGAATGGCTAGAGACATAGATTCGCTCAAACCAGCAGGCGTGGGGAACCCCACCATAACATCTGTAAGGGCTTCAGAAAGACCCTTTCTGAAAATTGCTGCCAGAGCATCCTCATTCCATTTAGTGAGCACAGACCATTTTCTAAATTTCTGGCAGTAATGTTCTGCCGCTTCCTGACCCTGACATAGGGCCAACAAGGTTTTTTCTGCATGATCCACAGAATTAGGTTCGTCATACAATAATCCGAGCGCTTGAAAAAATGCGTCTACATTAAGCAATGCCGGATCCCCTGATTCAAGGGAGAATGCCCAGTCCTGAGGGTTACCACGCAGCAGAGAGATGACGATTTTAACCTGCTGAATGGGATCACCAGAGGAACGGGGTTTCAAAGCAAAAAACAATTTGCAGTTATTTTTATAGTTCAAAAACTTGGATCTGTCCCCAAAAAACAAATCAGGAGTAGGAATTCTAGGCTCTAAAGCCGGAGTCTGGACAACATAATCTTGGATACTCTGTACCCTTGCAGCAAGTTGATCCACACGAGAAAATAAACCCTGAACATCCATGCCAGCACCAAAATCCTGAACCACACAGAGATTAAGAGGAAAAAAAAGACAAAACAGACTGCAGAAAAAAAAATTGCTCAGAATTTTTTTTGCCTTCTTTTGAGATGCATTTAATTCATTTCTGGCCAGTTGTACTGTTATGAACTGGTGGTTTAGGAGCAACATGGGACGTGCTCTGGAGGAGGTGGTACCTGTACTGACCGCAGTTCCTAAGCTTAACACAACACTAGAAGTAGCCGTGGGATGTTCCTGTCACTCCCTAGACACCTCGTCACAGCCGGAGGACTAACTACCCCTAAAGATAGAAACAGGGAAGCTACCTTGCCTCAGAGAAAATTCCCAAAGGACAGACAGCCCCCCACAAATATTGACTGTGAGTGGAGAGGGAAATGACATACACAGAATGAAACTAGGATGTAGCAAAGGAGGCCAATCTAGCTAGATAGATAGAACAGGACAGAATACTGTGCGGTCAGTATAAAAATACTAGAAAAATCCACCACAGAGTTTACAAAAATCTCCACACCTGACTAAAGGTGTGGAGGGTAAATCTGCTTTCTAGAGCTTCCAGCTTAACTGAATAAATCCATACTGACAAGCTGGACAAGAAAAAACATAGAATGTGCTGAACGATTAAGTCCACAAAATGTGGACAGCAAAAGAACAAGCAGGGACTTATCTTTGCTGAACTGGTCAGAATATCAGGGAAATCCAAGCAGAGAAGTGAATCCAACCAGGAACCATTGACAACTGGCACTGGCTGAAGGATAGAGCCAGGCTATATAGCCGAGCCAGAATAGACGATCAGTGGAAGCAGCTGCTGACTGCTAAATCCAAGGAGCAGCAGTACCACTTAAAACCACCGGAGGGAGCCCAAGAGCAGAACTCACAAAAGTGCCACTTACAACCACCGGAGGGAGCCCAAGAGCGGAAATCACAACAAGTACCCCCCCTTGAGGAGGGGTCACCGAACCCTCACCAGAGCCCCCATAATCCTAGCAAACAGATCAGAAAGCAAAGGCAAAGGGTATTGGAATTTGACCGTGATCTTATTCAAGAGGCGATAATCAATACAAGGTCTCAAGGAGCCATCTTTTTTGGCAACAAAAAAAAACCTGCTCCCAATGGTGAAGAAGATGGCCGAATATGCCCATTCTCCAAGGACTCCTTAACATAGCTCCGCATGGCGGTATGTTCTGGCACAGACAGGTTGAAAAGTCGGCCCTTAGGGAACTTACAGCCTGGAATCAAGTCAATAGCACAATCACAGTCCCTATGCGGTGGAAGGGAACTGGACTTGGGCTCATTGAATACATCCTGGAAATCTGACAAAAACTCAGGTATTTCAGAAGAGGGGGAGGAGGCAATTGACATCACAGGAACGTCACCATGAAACCCCTGACAACCCCAACTAGTCACAGACATAGAATTCCAATCTAATACCGGATTATGCACCTGTAACCATGGGAAACCCAGCAAAATAGCATCATGCAAATTATGCAACACCAGAAAACGACAATCTTCTTGATGGGCTAGCACCATGCACATGGTCAGCTGTGTCCAAAACTGAGGTTTATTTTTAGCCAACGGTGTAGCATCAATGCCCCTCAAAGGAATAGGACTCTGCAAAGGCTGCAAGGGGAACCCACAACGTCTGGCAAATTCTAAGTCTATTAAATTTAGAGCGGCGCCTGAATCCACAAATGCCATGACAGAAAATGACGATAATGAGCAGATCAGGGTCACAGATAACAGAAATTTAGGTTGTACAGTACTGATGGTAACAGAACTAGCGATTCTCTTGGTACGCTTAGGGCAATCAGAAATAACATGAGCAGAATCGCCGCAGTAAAAGCACAACCTATTCTGACATCTGAATCCTTGTCGTTCAGCTCTAGACACAATCCTATCACACTGTATAGGCTCAGGACTCCGCTCGGAAGACAATGCCATAGTGTGCACAACTCTGCGCTCACGCAAGCGCCGATCAATCTGAATGGCCAGAGACATAGAATCACTCAGACCAGCAGGCGTGGGGAACCCCACCATAACATCTTTAACGGATTCAGAAAGACCCTTTCTGAAGATTGCCGCCAAGGCATCCTCATTCCATTTAGTCAGTACAGACCATTTTCTAAACTTCTGGCCACATGATTCTGCTGCTTCTTGACCCTGAGACAGGGCCAACAAGGTCTTCTCAGCATGATCCACTGAATTAGGTTCGTCATACAATAACCCAAGCGCCTGAAAAAAGGTGTCTACATTAAGCAACGCCGGATTCCCAGGTTCCAGGGCAAATGCCCAATCCTGGGGGTCACAACGCAGCAGAGATATAGTAATTTTAACCTGCTGGATGGGATCACCAGAGGAACGGGGTTTCAGAGCAAAAAACAGTTTACAGTTATTTTTAAAGCTCAGAAATTTGGACCTATCCCCAATAAACAAATCAGGAGTTGGAATTCTAAGCTCCAAAACTGGAGTCTGAACGATATAATCGGAAATACCCTGTACTCTAGCAGCAAGTTGATCCACACGAGAAGCCAATCCCTGAACATCCATACCAGCGCCGAACTCCTGAGCCACCCAGAGGCAAAGAGGGAAGAGAAAAAAACACAACAGACTACAGAAAAAAAAATGGCTCAGCACTTTCCTTCCCTTCTTCTGAGATGCGGTTAACTCATTGTTGGCCAGTTGTACTGTTATGATCTGGTGGCCTAAGAGCAGCATGAGACGTACTCTGGAGAAGGTGGTACCTGTACTGACCGCAGACCCTGAACCTAACACCGCAACTAGAAGTAGCCGTGGAATGTACCTAGCGCTCCCTAGACATCTCGACACAGCTGGAGGACTAATTACCCCTAGAGATAGAAAAGGGAAAACTATCTTGCCTCAGAGAAAATTCCCAAAGGATAGGCAGCCCCCCACAAATATTGACTGTGAGAGGAGAGGGAAAAAACATACACAGACTGAAATGAGAATTTAGCAAAGGAGGCCACTGCTAGCTAAATAGAAAGGATAGGACAGAGTACTATGTGGTCAGTATTAAAACACTAGAAAATATCCACCACAGAAAATACAGAATCTCCACAGCTAACTAAAGATATGGAGGGTATATCTGCATCTCCAGAGATACCAGCTTGGCTAAAAAAATCCTTATACAGACCAAGCTGGACAAGACAAAACATAGAAAAGAACTGAACAATAAGACCACAGCATGTGGACAGCAAAATCAAGGCCAGAACTTATCTTTGTTGAAGAGAACTGCAAAGCAGAAGAGACCAGGCAGGGATGTGAATCCTCCAGGAACAATGGACAACTGGCACTGACTAAAGGGTGAAGCAAGACTAAATAGCCCAGTCCAAATTGCAAAAAGTGAACACACCTGATAAATGCTATGATTCAGAGACAGCAGCGCTACCACTTACAACCACCGGAGGGAGCCCAAGAGCAGAATTCACAACACGTGGCCAAACGTCAAAAGGCCGTCTTGAAATTAATTTTTTTTGGGAATTGAAGGCACACAGCGCAGGAGCTCTGGAATGCCATCAAGCAGGAGAGCGATGTGTGGTTTGTGGCAGCGAATCTCCAGCCAGGCATGGTAGTGTGTGACAATAGCCGAAATCTGGTGGCAGCTCTGGGCCTCAGCAACCTCACTCACATCCCATGTCTGGCACATGTGCTCAACTTGGTAGGGCAGAGTTTTTTGAGGGACTATCCGGATCTTGATGCACTGCTGCACAAGGTCCGCCTAGAGTGTGCTCACTTGCGGCGTTCCAGCACGGTAAGATCGCACATTGCAGCTCTGCAGCGCCGATTCCGCCTTCCGGAACATCGCATCATATGTAACCTACCTACCAGGTGGAATTCCACATTACATATGTTGGAGCGGTTGTGTGAGCAGCAGCAAGCAGTAATGGAGTACCAGCTGCATCAGGCGCAAAGAAGTCGCACTCCGTGCCGTTCAGACTTCACAACCACAGAGTGGGCAACTATGAAGGACGTCTGCCAGGTTTTGCGTCCCTTCGATTATTCCACGCGGATGGCGAGTGCAGATGATGCACTAGTCAGCATGACTGTCCCCCTTATCTGCCTGCTTCAACAAACACTGCAAGCGCTAAGGGATGATGTTGTGGAAGAGGTGGAGGATGAGAAGTCACCATTTCCATCAGCTTCTGGACAGTCAGCACCACGTGGTTCCTCACAAACGCGTAGGCAGGGGACACTTTGTGAGGAGGATGAGGAGGAGTCAATGGAGGAGGAAGACATCCGTCCAGAGGAGGGAGTGCCACAATTGTCCAGTAGTCAGTGTGTACAGCGAGGGTGGGGTGATGAAGAGTGGGCAGAGATCACGCCTCAAGCAGGGGACAGCGTTTCTTGGACAGTTGGCAGTCTGCAGCACATGGTTGATTAAATGTTGCAGTGCCTGAGAAACAACCGCCGCATCGCCCACATTCTCAACATGTCTGATTATTAGGTGTACACCCTCCTTGATCCTCGCTACCAGGACAACGTACAAAGCCTCATCACACCATTGAACCGGGAGCGTAAAATGCGGGAGTACCAAGACACACTGGTGAATTCCATCATCTTCTCCAGTCCAACTGATAGAAGTGCAGCTAGAGCTTTACAAAGCAGCTCAGTGCATCCAGGCAGTGGAGGAGGCTCTGCACAAAGAGGGAGCAGAAGCCGTGCCTCTGCCCAAGGCAAGACCAGTATGGCCCAACTGTGGCACAGTTTTGTGTGCCCGCCACAAATGTCTACACCATCATAGGCGGCTCCAGTCAGCAGGAGGCAACGGTTCCGTCAGATGGTGACAGACTACATGTCTTGCCCTCTTACTGTACTCCCAGACGTCTCTTCCCCTTTCAAGTTTTGCGTCTCTAAGCTGGATACATAGCCAGAGCTAAGCCAGTATGCATTGGAGGTGCTGGCTTGCCCTGCGGCTAGTGTATTATCGGAACGCGTCTTTAGTGCTGCAGGTGGTGTACTAACAGACCGTCGCATGCGACTATCCTCCGATAACGTTGACCGGCTTACTTTTCTGAAAATGAACCAGGCCTGGATCTCGAAGGAATTTGCCACTCCTCTTCCTGATTAAATAATTGGGTGACTGTCTACAGTATCCAGGTCTCCTGTTGTGTTCATCTTTCTACCACCTGAACTGTAATTCCTGGGCTCCAACACCGTCAGTTGAGGTTCAGAAGTGCAGGATACACAGTGAAAACATACGACCCAGTGTTATTGGGTTTCAGTAACGTCAGCTGATCCCCAGCTGTGTAGCCGGCAATGTGTCCTGCGACCACCATGCTGACACAACAACTGAAATTGAAGGGAACCTGTCCCTCCCCAGGCGTTTGTTACTGAAAGAGCCACCTTGTGCAGCAGTAATGCTGCACAAGGAAAAGGTAGCTATTTTAGTTTAGCTCCTTGCACATGCAGAACTTAACACTTATAAAATGTGTCCACTGATACCGTAAAACCGTCCAGGAGGTGGGACTTTCCTTCATAATGTGACGCAGCACAGCCGTCATTCCTACCCCCTTAGTGCTGTGTGCCGCCTCCTCAGCGTTGTTTGATTCTGTCCCGGAGCCTGCACTGTTATGTTATCCCTTGGCAAGGCACACTTAGCGCTGCCCATCTTCTGACATCATTTGTTGTCAGACTGACTGCGCCTGTGCGGCCGCGCTGGCCGAGATCCCGCCTCGCAGTGTCTTCTGATTTCATCACACTGCGGGCCTGGGATCCATGGCCATGCGCAGTGCATATCTTCACCTCAGGCTCTCACTCATCTCCCTCCACCTTCTTCAGACTGTGCGCCGTCAGCTGATCCCTAATAGCATGCCACGGCCGGGACGCCGCACAGTCTGAAGAAGCCGGAGGGAGGGGAGTGAGAGGCGAGGATATGCACTGTGCATGCCCATGGATCCCAGGCCCGCAGTGGGATTACATTAGACGACCCGGCGAGGCGGGATCTCGGGCAGCGCGGCCGCACAGGCACAGACAGCCTGACACCAAATGATGTCAGAAGACAGGCAGCGCTAAGTGCGCCTGGCCAAGGGATAACATAACTGCGCAGACTCCGGGACAGAATCAAACAACGCTGAGGAGGCGGCGCACGGCACCAAGGGGATAGGAATGATGGCTGTGCTGCGTCCCATTAGAAAGGAAAGTCCCACCTCTGGGACAGTCTCACGGTATCAGGGGACACATTTTATAAGTGTTTAGTTCTGTGTTTGCAAGGAGCATAATTAAAAGAGCCACCTTTTCCTTTTGCATCCTTAGTGCTGCACAAGATGGCTCTTTCAGCTACAAACCCCTTGGGGGGGGTTAAAGGTTCCCTTTCGACTTGCTCCAATCAGGCTTCAGCCTACACTGTGTTCCTCTGCTCCTCCTGCTGTCCCTGGGCTCTAACACCGCCAGTTGGTGCCTGGAAGTGCTGTCCGCACAGTTAACACTTGCTGCCGTGTTATTGGGGTTCAGTAACGTCAGCTGTTCCCCAGCTGTGTGTGCGGCAATACCTCCAATCTGCTCCTCCTGCTGTCCCTGGGCTCTAACACCGCCAGTTGGTGCCTGGAAGTGCTGTCCGCACAGTCAACAGTCGCTCCTCTGTTATTGGGGTTCAGTAATGTCAGCAGCTCCCCAGCTGTGTGTGCGGCAATTGTTGTGGATTCTGTTGTGGGTTCTGCTCTTGGGCTCCCTCCGGTGGTTATAAGTGGTGGTGCTGCTGTTTGTCCTTCACAACAGTCATCAGCTGCTTCCACTTTGGACGGGGCTATTTAGTCTGGCTTCTTCCTTTATTGAGTGCCAGTTGTCCATTGTTTTCTAGGGATCCACATCTCTGCTTGGTTTCTCCTTCTGGATTGTCCAAATCATCAAAGATAAGTCCTGGCTCTGTTTTTGCAGTCCACATGCGGTGGACTTAATAGTTCTGTGAATTGCTATGTTTTTTCTTGTCCAGCTTTGTCTGTGTTAAGATTTACTCAGCCAAGTTGGAAGCTCTGGAGTCACAGAGTTACCCTCCATGCCTTTAGTTAGGTGTGGAGATTTTTGTATTCTCTGTGGTGGATTTTGTAGTATTTTTTAAACTGACCGCACAGTACTCTTTCCTGTCTTTTCTTTCTGGGTAGCGTGGCCTCCTTTGCTAAATTCTGTTTTCAGTCTGCGTTTGTAATTTCCTTCTCCTTTCACAGTCAATATTTGTGGGGGGCTGCCTTTCCTTTGGGAATTTTCTCTGAGGCAAGATAGTATTCCTGTTTCTTCCTTTAGGTGTAATTAGTCCTCCGGCCGTGACGAGGTGTCTAGGGAGTGACAGGAGCATCCCACGGCTACTTCTAGTTGATGTGTTAAGTTCAGGGTCTGCGGTCAGTATAGAGGCCACCCACTCCAGAGCTTGTCCATGCTGCTCCTAGGCCACCAGTTCATAACAGTACAACTGGCCAACAATGAGTTAACCGCATCTCAAAAGAAGGGAAAGAAAGTGCTGAGCCATTTTTTTTTCTGTACTCTGTTGTGTTTTTTTTTCCCTCTTCACTTCTGGGTGGCTCAGGAGTTAGGCGTTGACATGGATGTTCAGGGACTTGCTTCTCGGGTGGATCAACTTGCTGCTAGAGTACAGGGTATTTCTGATTATATCGTGCAGACTCCTGTTTTAGAGCCTAGAATTCCTACCCCCAATCTGTTCTTCGGGGACAGGTCCAAATTTTTGAGCTTTAAAAATAACTGTAAACTGTTTTTTGCTCTTAAGCCCTGTTCCTCTGGTGATCCCATCCAGCAGGTAAAAATTGTCATTTCTCTGTTGCGTGGTGACCCGCAGGATTGGGCATTTTCCCTGGAATCTGGGAATTCGGCCTTGCTTAATGTAGACACCTTTTTTCAGGCGCTTGGGTTATTGTATGATGAACCTAACTCTATAGAGCATGCAGAGAAAACACTTTTGGCCCTGTGTCAGGGTCAAGAAGTGGCAGTCATATTGCCAGAAATTCAGAAAATGGTCTGTGCTTACTAAGTGGAATGAGGATGCTTTGGCGGCAATTTTCAGAAAGGGTCTTTCTGAATCTGTTAAAGATGTTATGGTGGGGTTCCCCACGCCTGCAGGTCTGAGTAATTCTATGTCTCTGGCCATTCAAATTGATCGGCGCTTGCGTGAGCGCAGAGTTGTGCACACTATGGCGTTGTCTTCCGAGCGGAGTCCTGAGCCTATGCAGTGTTATAGGATTGTGTCTAGAGCGGAACGCCAAGGATTCAGACGTCAGAATAGGTTGTGCTTTTACTGCGGCAATTCTGCTCATGTTATTTCTGATTGCCCTAAGCGTGCCAAGAGAATCGCTAATTCCGTTACTATCAGTACTGTACAACCTAAATTTCTGTTATCTGTGACCCTGATCTGCTCATTATCGTCATTCTCTGTCATGGCATTTGTGGATTCAAGCGCCGCTTTAAATTTAATGAACTTACAATTTGCCAGACGTTGTGGTTTTTCCTTACAGCCTTTGCGGAGTCATATCCCTTTGAGGGGGATTGATGCTACACCATTGGCTAAAAATAAACCTCAGTTTTGGACACAGTTAACCATGTGCATGGCGCCAGCCCATCAGGACGATTGTCGCTTCCTGGTGTTACATAATTTGCATGATGCTGTTGTGCTGGAGTTTCCATGGTTACAGGTACATAATCCGGTGTTGGATTGGAAATCTATGTCTGTGATTAGTTGGGGTTGTCAGGGGGTTCACGATGACATTCCTCTGATGTCAATTTCCTCCTCCCCCTCTTCTGAAATTCCTGAGTTTCTGTCAGATTTCCAGGATGTTTTCGATGAGCCCAAGTCCAGTTCCCTTCCACCGCATAGGGACTGTGATTGTGCTATTGAGTTGATTTCAGGCTGTAAGTTTCCTAAGGGCCGACTTTTCAACCTGTCTGTGCCTGAACATGCCGCCATGCGGAGCTATGTAAGGGAGTCTTTGGAGAAGGGGCATATTTGGCCATCTTCTTCTCCATTAGGAGCAGGTTTTTTTTTTGTTGCCAAGAAGGATGGCTCCTTGAGACCCTGTATTGATTATCGCCTCTTGAATAAGATCACGGTCAAATTCCAATACCCTTTGCCTTTGCTTTCTGATTTGTTTGCCAGAATTAAGGGGGCTAGTTGGTTTACTAAGATTGACCTTCGAGGGGCATATAATGTGGTTCGTATTAAGCAGGGTGACGAATGGAAAACTGCGTTTAATACGCCCGAGGGCCATTTTGAGTATCTTGTGATGCCATTCGGACTCTCTAATGCCCCATCTGTGTTTCAGTCCTTCATGCATGATATTTTTCGGAATTATCTTGATAAATTCATGATTGTATATTTGGATGATATTTAGATTTTTTCAGATGATTGGGAGTCTCATGTGAAACAAGTTAGGATGGTATTTCAGGTCCTTCGAGACAATGCCTTGTTTGTGAAGGGGTCTAAGTGCCTCTTTGGTGTACAGAAGGTTTCTTTTTTGGGCTTCTTTTTTTCTCCATCATCTATAGAAATGGATCCGGTTAAGGTTCAGGCCATTCATGATTGGATCCAGCCCACATCCGTGAAGAGCCTTCAGAAATTTTTGGGCTTTGCTAATTTTTATCGCCGTTTCATTGCCAACTTCTCCAGTGTGGTTAAACCCCTGACCGATTTGACGAGGAAGGGCGCTTATGTAGCTAATTGGTCCTCTGAGGCCGTTTCTGCCTTTCAGGAGCTTAAGCGCCGATTTACTTCTGCCCCTGTGTTGCGTCAGCCGGATGTTTCTCTTCCTTTTCAGGTTGAGGTTGACGCTTCTGAGATTGGGGCAGGGGCCGTTTTGTATCAGAGGAATTCTGATGGTTCCTTGATGAAACCGTGTGCCTTCTTTTCTCGAAAGTTTTCGCCTGTGGAACGCAATTATGATGTCGGCAATCGTGAGTTGTTGGCTATGAAGTGGGCATTTGAGGAGTGACGACATTGGCTTGAGGGGGCCAAGCACCGTATTGTGGTCTTGACCGATCATAAGAATCTGATTTACCTCGAGTCTGCCAAACGGCTGAATCCTAGACAGGCCCGATGGTCCCTGTTTTTCTCCCGTTTTGATTTTGTTGTCTCGTATCTTCCAGGTTCTAAGAATGTTAAGGCTGATGCCCTCTCTAGGAGTTTCTTGCCTGATTCCCCTGGGATTCTTGAGCCTGTTGGTATTCTTAAGGAGGGGGTGATTCTTTCTGCCATCTGCCCTGATTTGCGACAGGCTCTTCAGGAGTTTCAGGCTGATAAACCTGATCGCTGTCCAGCGGGGAAACTGTTTGTTCCTGACAGATGGACTAGTAAAGTGATTTCTGAGGTTCACTGTTCTGTGTTGGCTGGCCATCCTGGGATTTTTGGTACCAGAGATTTGGTTAGTAGGTCCTTTTGGTGGCCTTCTTTGTCACGGGATGTGCGTTCTTTTGTGCAGTCCTGTGGGACTTGTGCGCGGGCCAAACCTTGCTGCTCCCACGCCAGTGGGTTGCTTTTGCCTTTGCCGGTCCCTGAGAGGCCTTGGACGCATATTTCTATGGATTTTATTTCGGATCTTCCTGTTTCCCAGAGGATGTCTGTTATCTGGGTGGTCTGTGACCGGTTTTCTAAGATGGTTCATTTGGTACCTTTGCCTAAGTTGCCTTCCTCTTCTGAGTTGGTTCCGTTGTTTTTTCAGCATGTGGTTCGTTTGCATGGCATTCCGGAGAATATTGTGTCCGATAGAGGTTCCAAGTTTGTTTCTAGGTTTTAGAGGTCCTTTTGTGCTAAGCTGGGCATTGATTTGTCTTTTTCTTCCGCATTTCATCCTCAGACAAACGGCCAAACCGAGCGAACTAACCAGACTTTGGAAACTTATTTGAGATGCTTTGTGTCTGCCGATCAGGATGATTGGGTGGCTTTCTTGCCATTGGCCGAGTTTGCCCTTAATAATCGGGCTAGTTCTGCTACCTTGGTGTCACCATTCTTTTGTAATTCTGGGTTTCATCCTCGTTTTTCTTCAGGGCAGGTTGAGTCTTCTGATTGTCCTGGGGTGGACTCTGTGGTTGACAGGTTGCAGCAGATTTGGGCTCATGTTGTGGACAATTTGGTGTTGTCTCAGGAGGAGGCTCAGCGTTTTGCCAACCGTCGTCGGAGTGTGGGTTCCCGGCTTCGGGTTGGGGATTTGGTCTGGTTGTCTTCTTGTCATGTTCCTATGAAGGTTTCTTGCCCGAAGTTCAAGCCTCGGTTTATTGGTCCCTATAGGATTTCTGAGATTATCAATCCAGTGTCTTTTCGTTTGGCCCTTCCAACCTCTTTTTCCATCCATAATGTTTTTCATAGATCTTTGTTGCAGAAGTATGTGGTGCCCGTGGTTCCCTCTGTTGATCCTCCTGCCCCGATGTTGATTGATGGGGAGTTGGAGTATGTTGTGGAGAAGATCTTGAATTCTCGTTTTTCTAGACGGAGGCTTCACTATCTTGTCAAGTGGAAGGGTTATGGCCAGGAGGATAATTCTTGGGTTGCTGCCTCCGATGTTCATGATGACGATTTGGTTTGTGCCTTCAATTTGGCTCATCCGGATCGGCCAGGGGGCTCTGGTGAGGGTTCGGTGACCCCTCCTCAAGGGGGGGTACTGTTGTGGATTCTGTTGTGGGTTCTGCTCTTGGGCTCCCTCCGGTGGTTATAAGTGGTGGTGCTCCTGTTTGTCCTTCACAACAGTCATCAGCTGCTTCCACTTTGGACGGGGCTATTTAGTCTGGCTTCTTCCTTTATTGAGTGCCAGTTGTCCATTGTTTTCTAGGGATCCACATCTCTGCTTGGTTTCTCCTTCTGGATTGTCCAAATCATCAAAGATAAGTCCTGGCTCTGTTTTTGCAGTCAACATGCGGTGGACTTAATAGTTCTGTGAATTGCTATGTTTTTTCTTGTCCAGCTTTGTCTGTGTTAAGATTTACTCAGCCAAGTTGGAAGCTCTGGAGTCACAGAGTTACCCTCCATGCCTTTAGTTAGGTGTGGAGATTTTTGCATTCTCTGTAGTCAATTTTGTAGTATTTTTCATACTGACCGCACAGTACTCTTTCCTGTCTTTTCTTTCTAGGTAGCGTGGCCTCCTTTGCTAAATTCTGTTTTCAGTCTGCGTTTGTAATTTCCCTCTCCTCTCACAGTCAATATTTGTGGGGGGCTGCCTTTCCTTTGGGAATTTTCTCTGAGGCAAGATAGTATTCCTGTTTCTTCCTTTAGGTGTAATTAGTCCTCCGGCCATGACGAGGTGTCTAGGGAGTGACAGGAACATCCCACGGCTACTTCTAGTTGATGTGGTAAGTTCAGGGTCTGCGGTCAGTATAGAGGCCACCTACTCCAGAGCTCGTCCATGCTGCTCCTAGGCCACCAGTTCATAACAGGCAATACCTCCAATCTGCTCCTCCTGCTGTCCCTGGGCTCTAACACCGCCAGTTGGTGCCTGGAAGTGCTGTCCGCACAGTCAACAGTCGCTCCTCTGTTATTGGGGTTCAGTAACGTCAGCTGCTCCCCTGCTGTGTATCCGGCAACGTGTCATGCGACCGCCATGCTGGCACACTAACAGACATTTACATGCCTCCACTGCAGGCTTCGGCCTACACTCTGCTCCTCCTGCTGTCCCTGGGCTCCAACACTGCTGGTTGCTGCCCGGAAGTGCTGTTTGCACAGAGCCAAACACCTCGCCAATGTGTTAGTGGGGTTCAGTAACGCCTGCTGCTCCCCTGCTGTGTATCCGGCAATGTGTCATGCACCAGCCACGCTGGCACAACTATAATTTAAGGGAACCTGCCCCCCCAGGTGTTTGTTACTGAAAGAGCCACATGGTGCAGCAGTAATGCTGCACAAGGAAAAGGTGCCTATTTTCGTTGTGCTCCTTGCACACGCTGAACCTAACACTTATGAAATGTGTCTCCTCACACCGTTAAACCGTCCCGGAGGTGGGACTTTCCTTTGTAATGTGACACAGCACAGCCGTCATTCCTACCCCCTTGGCGCCGTGCGCTGCCTCCTCAGCATTGTTTGATTCTGTCCTGGAGCCTGCGCTGTTATGTTATCCCTTGGCCAGGCACACTTAGCGCTGCCCGTCTTCTGACGGCATTTGTTGTCAGGCTGGCTGCGCCTGTGCGGCCGCGCTGGCCGAGATCCCGCCTCACAGTGTCTTCTGATTTCATCACACTGCGGGCCTGGGATCCATGGCCATGCGCAGTGCATATCTTCACCTCAGGCTCTCACTCATCTCCCTCCGCCTTCTTCAGACTTTGCGCCATCAGCTGATCCCTAATAGCATGCCACGGCCGGGACGTTGCACAGTCTGAAGAAACTAGAGGGAGGGGAGTGAGAGGCGAGGATATGCACTGCACATGCCCATGGATCCCAGGCCCACAGTGGGATTACATTAGACGACTAGGGTTGAGCGAAACGGGTCGATCATTTTCAAAAGTCGCCGACTTTTGGCTAAGTCGGCGTCTCATGAAACCCGATCCGACCCCTGTGCTTGTCGGCCATGCGGTACGCGACTTTCGCGCCAAAGTCGCGTTTCAATGACGCGAAAAGCGCCATTTCTCAGCCAATGAAGGTGAACGCAGAGTGTGGGCAGCGTGATGACATAGATCCTGGTCCCCACCATCTTAGAGAAGGGCATTGCAGTGATTGGCTTGCTGTCTGCGGCGTCACAGGGGCTATAAAGGGGCGTTCCCGCCGACCGCCATCTTACTGCTGCTGATCTGAGCTTAGGGAGAGGTTGCTGCCGCTTCATCAGAAGCAGGGAGAGCGTTAGGCAGGGTCCACTAACCACCAAACCGCTTGTGCTGCAGCGATTTCCACTGTCCAACACCACCTTCGGTGTGCAGGAACAGTGGAAGCTATTTTTTTTTTTTTTTCCCCTCAGCGCTGTAGCTCATTGGGCTGCCCTAGAAGGCTCCGTGATAGCTGTATTGCTGTGTGTACGCCACTGTGGAAACCAACTGCTTTTTTCAAAGCACATATCCTCTTGTTCCTTCCTTTCTGCACAGCTATCTTTTTTGTTTGTCCACACTTTTTATTTAATTTGTGCATCAGTCCACTCCTATTGCTGCCTGCCATACCTGGCTTACATTACTGCAGGGAGATAGTAATTGTAGGACAGTTTTTTTTTTTTTTTGTTTTTTTTTTGTGGGAGATTAAGATTGGCATTTCTGCTACAGTGCCATCCCTGTGTGTGCCATCTCTCACTGAGTGGGCCATAGAAAGCCTATTTATTTTTTCCGTGATTTGTGTTCTAAAATCTACCTCAACACAGAAACACTACATCAATCAGTGGGAGAAAAATATTGGCCTCAGTCAGGGCTTGTGTGCCACTGCTGTGTGTGCGCTATCATTCAGTGGGCTATAGCAAGCCTATATTTTTTTTTTTTTTTTTTTTTTAATATTATTTGGTTTCAAAAGTCTCCCTGAAAAAAAAAAAAAACCTAAAAAAACAGTGGGAGAGTAATATTGCCCTTTCAGCTTGTGTGCCAGTCTTGACTCCTGGGTGTGCCACCTCTCTCCCTCTCATTCAGTGGGCCATAGAAAGCCTATTTATTTTTTTTTTTAAATATTATTGGGTTTCTAAAGTCTCCCTGAAAAAAACAAAAAATACATAAAAAAACAGTGGGAGAGTAATATTGCCCTTTCAGCTTGTGTGCCAGTCTTGACTCCTGGGTGTGCCACCTCTCTCCCTTTCATTCAGTGGGCCATAGAAAGCCTATTTTTTTTTTTTTAATATTATTTGGTTTCTAATTCTCCCTGAAAAAAAAAAAAAAACCTAAAAAAACAGTGGGAGAGTAATATTGCCCTTTCAGCTTGTGTGCCAGTCTTGACTCCTGGGTGTGCCACCTCTCTCCCTCTCATTCAGTGGGCCATAGAAAGCCTATTTATTTTTTTTTTTAAATATTATTGGGTTTCTAAAGTCTCCCTGAAAAAACAAAAAATACATAAAAAAACAGTGGGAGAGTAATATTGCCCTTTCAGCTTGTGTGCCAGTCTTGACTCCTGGGTGTGCCACCTCTCTCCCTTTCATTCAGTGGGCCATAGAAAGCCTATTTATTTTTTCCGTGATTTGTGTTCTAAATTCTACCTCAACACAAAAACACTACATCAATCAGTGGGAGAAAAATATTGGCCTCAGTAAGGGCTTGTGTGCCACTGCTGTGTGTGCTATCTCTCATTCAGTGGGCTATAGCAAGCCTATTTTTTTTTTTTTTTTTTTTTTTTTTAATATTATTTGGTTTCTAAAGTCTCCCTGAAAAAAAAAAAAAACCTAAAAAAACAGTGGGAGAGTAATATTGCCCTTTCAGCTTGTGTGCCAGTCTTGACTCCTGGGTGTGCCACCTCTCTCCCTCTCATTCAGTGGGCCATAGAAAGCCTATTTATTTTTTTTTTTAAATATTATTGGGTTTCTAAAGTCTCCCTGAAAAAAACAAAAAATACATAAAAAAACAGTGGGAGAGTAATATTGCCCTTTCAGCTTGTGTGCCAGTCTTGACTCCTGGGTGTGCCACCTCTCTCCCTCTCATTCAGTGGGCCATAGAAAGCCTATTTATTTTTTTTTTTAAATATTATTGGGTTTCTAAAGTCTCCCTGAAAAAAACAAAAAATACATAAAAAAACAGTGGGAGAGTAATATTGCCCTTTCAGCTTGTGTGCCAGTCTTGACTCCTGGGTGTGCCACCTCTCTCCCTTTCATTCAGTGGGCCATAGAAAGCCTATTTTTTTTTTTTTAATATTATTTGGTTTCTAATTCTCCCTGAAAAAAAAAAAAAAACCTAAAAAAACAGTGGGAGAGTAATATTGCCCTTTCAGCTTGTGTGCCAGTCTTGACTCCTGGGTGTGCCACCTCTCTCCCTCTCATTCAGTGGGCCATAGAAAGCCTATTTATTTTTTTTTTTAAATATTATTGGGTTTCTAAAGTCTCCCTGAAAAAACAAAAAATACATAAAAAAACAGTGGGAGAGTAATATTGCCCTTTCAGCTTGTGTGCCAGTCTTGACTCCTGGGTGTGCCACCTCTCTCCCTTTCATTCAGTGGGCCATAGAAAGCCTATTTTTTTTTTTTTTAATATTATTTGGTTTCTAATTCTCCCTGAAAAAAAAAAAAAAACCTAAAAAAACAGTGGGAGAGTAATATTGCCCTTTCAGCTTGTGTGCCAGTCTTGACTCCTGGGTGTGCCACCTCTCTCCCTCTCATTCAGTGGGCCATAGAAAGCCTATTTATTTTTTTTTTTAAATATTATTGGGTTTCTAAAGTCTCCCTGAAAAAACAAAAAATACATAAAAAAACAGTGGGAGAGTAATATTGCCCTTTCAGCTTGTGTGCCAGTCTTGACTCCTGGGTGTGCCACCTCTCTCCCTTTCATTCAGTGGGCCATAGAAAGCCTTTTTTTTTTTTGGTTTTTTTAATATTATTTGGTTTCTAAAGTCTCCCTGAAAAAAACAAAAAAAACATAAAAAACAGTGGGAGAGTAATATTGCCCTTTCAGCTTGTGCGCCAGTCTTGACTCCTGGTTGTGCCACCTCTCTCTCTCTAATTGTGGGCCATAGAAAGCCTTTTTTTTTTTTTTTTTAATATTATTTGGTTTCTAAAGTCTCCCTGAGAAAAAAAAATAAATAAATTAGGTGGGAGATTAATATTGACATTAGTGCTTGAGTGACAGTCCTGCGTGTGTGTCATCTCTGTGATTTTGTGCCACAGAAAACAGAGTGTGTAACATTGTGCCTGATTTTCCTTGTGGTCTCACCAACCTGTTAAGGGATATTGAAATCATACTGAAGTTATAGCTCACCGTGTAAGTTGTTTGATAGCAACAAATAAAGTTACTTTGGTTAAGATTTTAAAACAATGAGGAAGTCTGGTGCAAGAGGTCGTCGTGGGCGTTCATTGTCAGCTGGTAATGATGGTAGTGGTAGTGGAGCATCAGGTGGTCGTGGGGATAAAAATATTCCACCTAAGTCTGGAGCTGTGGAGCCAGTTTCGTCGTCAGGCTACACAAGGCCTCGAACGCTCTCTTTTCTGGGAGTAGGAAAACCGCTTTTAAAGGCGGAGCAGCAACAGCAAGTTTTGGCTTACATTGCAGACTCAGCCTCTAGCTCTTTTGCCTCCTCTTCCGAAACTGGTAAATGTAAAAGCAGCGCGTCGCTTGTGGATGTTCACGGTCAGGGACAAGTCGCTTCCTTGTCCTCCTCAGCAAAAACTACAACAAGAGAGAAGGATGCAGCAGGCGACACAACGGGTCACTCCATGGAGCTCTTTACACATACCGTCCCTGGCTTAGAAAGTGAAACATTTAACAGGCCATGCCCATTACAAGTATATTCTGACATGGAGTGCACTGATGCACAGCCACAGCCAGAGTACTATGCTGCTCCTTTGACTCAGACCACCACATTGCCCTCTCAGGGTACAGATCCACAATCAGACCCTGATGAGACTATGTTGCCCCGCCACGAACGCTATACCACCGACCGACACAGTGACACAGACGAAGTTGCACACGAGCTCGAAGAGGAGGTAATAGATGACCCAGTTATTGACCCCGATTGGCAGCCATTGGGGGAACAGGGTGCAGGCGGCAGTAGTTCAGAAGCGGAGGTGGAGGAGGGGCCGCAGCAGGCATCAACATCGCAACAGGTTCCATCTGCCGGGCCCGTATCTGGACCAAAACGCGTGTCAAAGCCAAAACCTGTTGGAGCACAGCGTTGCCATCCGGTTAAAGCTCAGTCTGCAATCCCTGAAAAGGGATCAGAGTCTAGGAAGAGTGCAGTCTGGCATTTTTTTAAACAACATCCAACTGATCAGCGCAAAGTCATCTGTCAAAAATGTTCAACTAGCTTAAGCAGAGGTCAGAATCTGAAAAGTCTAAATACTAGTTGCATGCATAGACACTTAACCACCATGCATTCTCAAGCCTGGACTAACTACCAAACGTCCCTCAAGGTTGTAGCACCCTCGGCCAATGAAGCTAGTCAGCAACGCAACATCCCTTCCGTCACTGTAAGGCCACCATTTTCCGCACCACCGGCAGTATCTGTGCAGGTTTCTTTGCCAGCCAAAAGCAGTCAGGGTCAGGGAATCACCAGTTTTGTAGGAGGAAATATTGCATGTAGGGCACCGGCGGAAACAATACCGTCTCCAACCGTCTCTCAGTCTGCCATGTCCACCGGCACACCCGAAAGTTCCACGATCTACAGCTCTCCAGTCCAGCTCACCCTACATGAGACTCTGGTTAGAAAAAGGAAGTACTTATCCTCGCATCCGCGTACACAGGGTTTTAACGCCCACATAGCTAGACTAATCTCGTTAGAGATGATGCCCTACCGGTTAGTTGAAAGCGAAGCTTTCAAAGCCCTGATGGAGTACGCTGAACCACGATACGAGCTACCCAGTCGACACTTTTTTTCCAGAAAAGCCATCCCAGCCCTGCACCAGCATGTTAAACAGCGCATCGTCCATGCACTCAGGCAATCTGTGAGTACAAAGGTGCACCTGACTACAGATGCATGGACCAGTAGGCATGGCCAGGGACGTTATGTGTCCATCACGGCACACTGGGTGAATGTGGTGGATGCAGGGTCCACAGGCGACATCAATTTAGGGACAGTTGTGCCTAGCCCACGGTCTAGGAAACAGTTGGCTGTAGGCGTTCGCACCCCCTCCTCCTCCTCCTCGTCCTCCTGCAGAAGCTACAGCTCTTCCACAGAACGCAGTCGGCCAACCACTCCATCGGCAGATGACACTGTTGCACACCAGTTGTCCCATTATGGGCCAGCTACTGCCAAGCGTCAGCAGGCTGTATTGGCTATGAAGTGTTTGGGCGACAACAGACACACCGCGGAAGTTCTGTCCGAGTTCTTGCAACAAGAAACGCAGTCGTGGCTGGGCACAGTAGATCTTGAGGCAGGCAAGGTAGTGAGTGATAACGGAAGGAATTTCATGGCTGCCATCTCCCTTTCCCAACTGAAACACATTCCTTGCCTGGCTCACACCTTAAACCTGGTGGTGCAGTGCTTATTGAAAACTTATCCTGGGTTCTCCGACCTGCTCCTCAAAGTGCGTGCACTTTGCTCACATATCCGACGTTCGCCTGTACACGCCAGCCGTATGCAGACCTATCAGCGGTCTTTGAACCTTCCCCAGCATCGCCTAATCATAGACGTTGCAACAAGGTGGAACTCAACACTGCACATGCTTCAGAGACTGTGCGAACAGAGGCGTGCTGTTATTTATTTGTGGGAGGATACACGGGCAGGCAGTAGGATGGCAGACATGGAGTTGTCAGGTGTGCAGTGGTCGAAGATACAAGACATGTGTCAAGTCCTTCAGTGTTTTGAGGAATGCACACGGCTGGTTAGTGCAGACAACGCCGTAATAAGCATGAGCATCCCCCTAATGCGTCTGCTGATGCAAAGTTTGACGCACATAAAGGAGCAGGCGTCTGCACCAGAGGAAGAGGGAAGCCTTGATGACAGTCAGCCATTGTCTGGTCAGGGCAGTGTACAGGACGAGGTAGCGGGCGAAGAGGAGGTGGAGGACGAGGAGGATGATGGGGATGAGTATATTTTTAATGCGGAAACTTTCACGGGGGCACAGGAAATTGGTTGCGTGTCACGGCCGGGTTCTGGTTTTTTGAGGGACACAAGTGACGTAGATTTGCCTGCAACTGCCCCTCAACCAATCACAACCGGAGATTTGACAAGTGGAACTTTGGCCCACATGGCGGATTATGCCTTACGTATCCTACAAAGGGACACACGCATTACGAAAATGATGAACGATGACGATTACTGGTTGGCCTGCCTCCTTGATCCACGCTATAAAGGCAAATTGCAAAATGTTATGCCACATGAGAACTTGGAACTAATATTAGCAACCAAACAATCAACTCTTGTTGACCGTTTGCTTCAGGCATTCCCAGCACACAGCGCACGTGATCGTTCTCACACGAGCTCCAGGGGGCAGCAGACTAGGAGTGTTAGGGGTGCACACATCAGAAGTGGCGTTGGACAGAGGGGTTTTCTGACCAGGTTGTGGAGTGATTTTGCTATGACCGCAGACAGGACAGGTACTGCTGCATCAATTGAAAGTGACAGGAGACAACATTTGTCCAGTATGGTTACTAACTATTTTTCATCCCTTATCGATGTTCTCCCTCAACCGTCATTCCCATTTGATTACTGGGCCTCCAAATTAGACACCTGGCCAGAATTGGCAGAATATGCATTGCAGGAGCTTGCTTGCCCGGCAGCAAGTGTCCTATCAGAAAGAGTATTCAGTGCTGCAGGGTCAATATTAACCGAAAAAAGGACTCGTCTGGCTACCCAAAATGTTGACGATCTAACATTCATTAAAATGAACCACAACTGGATTTCAAAATCTTTTGCCCCACCTTGCCCGGCCGACACCTAGCTTTCCTATGAAAAGCTCTTGCCTGTGAATTACTTTTCTAATGTCTAATTTGCTGCTGCAGATTGTACAGCATACGACATGTTTACACCTCCCTAAATGGCCAAACTCCCCACACGGGGCCGTGGTATCGCGACTTGGCGCAAGCACCCGTGAGACTGCTGTTTGTCTGAAGAGGTGGGTGTGCTCGCTTTTGGTTGACGGCATTGCTACTGGGTCCCTCATAGTACAATGTAGTGTCTCTGGCGGTGGTGGTGCGCACCCAACGTCAGACACACCGTTGTAACATGAGTGGCCCTGGGGCGGTCCCGCCGGCCTCAAGAGAGTTCCCCCCTACCCCAGCTCAAACTGGGCTGTACTACGTGCAAAATTATGTCGCACAGCTCCACCAATCTTTAGTCTATTCGCTGACATCATTCAATGTCTGGCACTGACAATACAAATTTGTAGACATCTATGATGCAACTTAAAGTAGTCTGTGTCTGTGTCCTATATTGGCACCATTAAATAGTTACTGCCAAATTACTATGTCAGAAACACAGCAGATGAGCCCACCCCTGTACCTAAGTATGCCATCTTTTTTTTTGTTTTGGTTGTTTTGCGAGACATTAACATCTATTTATATTTTGGGAGTACTGGGACAGACACTCCTTGCACTACTCCTCCACTCAGCACCAAGCTGCCTGCCCGTGTATCCATGTAACCGCTGTAAAACTGCCATGAGCCTATTGTTTGTTATTTTAGGCCTTTGATAGCCTGTCTGCGGTCCCTACTCCTCCACTGACCACCAAGCTGCCTGCCCGTGTATCCATGTAACCGCTGTAAAACTGCCATGAGCCTATTGTTTGTTATTTTAGGCCTTTGAAGCCTTTCTGCGCTCCCTCCTTCCACTAGTCCTCCACTGACCAGACCACTGCTGCCCGTGTACCCCTGGAACCAATTTTAAAGTGCCTACAGCCAGCCCATTTTATTGTGTTAGGCCTTCGAAGCCTGTCTGCGGTCCATACTTCCACTAGTCCTCCACTGACCAGACCACTGCTGCCCGTGTACCCCTGGAACCAATTTTAAAGTGCCTACAGCCAGCCCATTTTATTGTGTTAGGCCTTCGAAGCCTGTCTGCGGTCCCTCCTTCCACTAGGCCTCCACTGACCAGACCACTGCTGCCCGTGTACCCCTGGAACCAATTTTAAAGTGCCTACAGCCAGCCCATTTTATTGTGTTAGGCCTTCGAAGCCTGTCTGCGGTCCATACTTCCACTAGGCCTCCACTGACCAGACCACTGCTGCCCGTGTACCCCTGGAACCAATTTTAAAGTGCCTACAGCCAGCCCATTTTATTGTGTTAGGCCTTCGAAGCCTGTCTGCGGTCCCTCCTTCCACTAGGCCTCCACTGACCAGACCACTGCTGCCCGTGTACCCCTGGAACCAATTTTAAAGTGCCTACAGCCAGCCCATTTTATTGTGTTAGGCCTTCGAAGCCTGTCTGCGGTCCCTCCTTCCACTAGGCCTCCACTGACCAGACCACTGCTGCCCGTGTACCCCTGGAACCAATTTTAAAGTGCCTACAGCCAGCCCATTTTATTGTGTTAGGCCTTCGAAGCCTGTCTGCGGTCCCTCCTTCCACTAGGCCTCCACTGACCAGACCACTGCTGCCCGTGTACCCCTGGAACCAATTTTAAAGTGCCTACAGCCAGCCCATTTTATTGTGTTAGGCCTTCGAAGCCTGTCTGCGGTCCCTCCTTCCACTAGGCCTCCACTGACCAGACCACTGCTGCCCGTGTACCCCTGGAACCAATTTTAAAGTGCCTACAGCCAGCCCATTTTATTGTGTTAGGCCTTCGAAGCCTGTCTGCGGTCCATACTTCCACTAGGCCTCCACTGACCAGACCACTGCTGCCCGTGTACCCCTGGAACCAATTTTAAAGTGCCTACAGCCAGCCCATTTTATTGTGTTAGGCCTTCGAAGCCTGTCTGCGGTCCCTCCTTCCACTAGGCCTCCACTGACCAGACCACTGCTGCCCGTGTACCCCTGGAACCAATTTTAAAGTGCCTACAGCCAGCCCATTTTATTGTGTTAGGCCTTCGAAGCCTGTCTGCGGTCCATACTTTAAATACTCCTCCACTCACCACCAAGCTGCCTGCCCGTGTATCCATGTAACCGCTGTAAAACTGCCATGAGCCTATTGTTTGTTATGTTAGGCCTTTGATAGCCTGTCTGCGGTCCTTACTTTAAATACTCCTCCACTCACCACCTAGCTGCCTGTGTATCCATGTAACCGATGTAAAACTGCCATGACTGCCTACTGTTTGTTATTTTAGGCCTTTGATAGCCTGTCTGCGGCCCCTACTTGCAATACTCCTCCACTGACCACAATGCTGCCTGGAGTGCCTGCCTGTGTATCCATGTAACCGATGTAAAACTGCCATGACTGCCTACTGTTTGTTATTTTAGGCCTTTGATAGCCTGTCTGCGGCCCCTACTTGCAATACTCCTCCACTGAGCACAATGCTGCCTGGAGTGCCTGCCTGTGTATCCATGTAACCGATGTAAAACTGCCATGACTGCCTACTGTTTGTTATTTTAGGCCTTTGATAGCCTGTCTGCAGCCCCTACTTGCAATACTCCTCCACTGACCACACCAATGCTGCCCGTGTACCCCTGGAACCTATTTAAAAGTTCATAGAGCCTAGTTATATATTTTATTTACTATTAATAAGGCCATGATGGACTACGCTGTACCACGCTACAAGCTAACCAGTCGACACTTCTTTTGCGAGAAAAGCCATCCCAACCCTCCACCAGCATGTAGAAGACCGCATTGTCCATGCACTCTGGCAATCTGTGAGTACAAAGGTGCACCTGACAACAGACGCATGGACCTGTAGGCATGGCCACGGAAGATTACGTGTCCATTACGGCGCAATGGGTTAATGTGGTGGATGCATGGTCCACAGGGGACAGCCTACTAAGTCTGTCTGCAGTCCCTAATTCAAATTGTCCTCCACTGTCTAAATCGGAACTTCCACCTTCTGGCTTTCGGCCTATAGTATCAGAAATTAAACTGCATTTGGCCTTCAACTTTGGTTAGGGCCTACTAACGGCTTCTGCCCCTCCCTGGTGTTGTCCTCAACTAAATAAAGCTGAGCTTCAACCTTCCGGCTCTCATTAAGTGGTTTTAAAAAAAAAATGGTGGTTAGGGCCTACTAACGGCTTCTGCCCCTCCCTGGTGTTGTCCTCAACTAAATAAAGCTGAGCTTCAACCTTCCGGCTCTCATTAAGTGGTTTTAAAAAAAAAAAAAATGGTGGTTAGGGCCTACTAACGGCTTCTGCCCCTCCCTGGTGTTGTCCTCAACTAAATAAAGCTGAGCTTCAACCTTCCGGCTCTCATTATGTGGTTTTAAAAAAAAAAAATGGTGGTTAGGGCCTACTAACGGCTTCTGCCCCTCCCTGGTGTTGTCCTCAACTAAATAAAGCTGAGCTTCAACCTTCCGGCTCTCATTAAGTGGTTTTTAAAAAAAAATGGTGGTTAGGGCCTACTAACGGCTTCTGCCCCTCCCTGGTGTTGTCCTCAACTAAATAAAGCTGAGCTTCAACCTTCCGGCTCTCATTAAGTGGTTTTAAAAAAAAAAAAATTGGTGGTTAGGGCCTACTAACGGCTTCTGCCCCTCCCTGGTGTTGTCCTCAACTAAATAAAGCTGAGCTTCAACCTTCCGGCTCTCATTATGTGGTTTTAAAAAAAAAAAAAATGGTGGTTAGGGCCTACTAACGGCTTCTGCCCCTCCCTGGTGTTGTCCTCAACTAAATAAAGCTGAGCTTCAACCTTCCGGCTCTCATTAAGTGGTTTTAAAAAAAAAATGGTGGTTAGGGCCTACTAACGGCTTCTGCCCCTCCCTGGTGTTGTCCTCAACTAAATAAAGCTGAGCTTCAACCTTCCGGCTCTCATTAAGTGGTTTTAAAAAAAAAAAAAATGGTGGTTAGGGCCTACTAACGGCTTCTGCCCCTCCCTGGTGTTGTCCTCAACTAAATAAAGCTGAGCTTCAACCTTCCGGCTCTCATTATGTGGTTTTAAAAAAAAAAATGGTGGTTAGGGCCTACTAACGGCTTCTGCCCCTCCCTGGTGTTGTCCTCAACTAAATAAAGCTGAGCTTCAACCTTCCGGCTCTCATTAAGTGGTTTTTAAAAAAAAATGGTGGTTAGGGCCTACTAACGGCTTCTGCCCCTCCCTGGTGTTGTCCTCAACTAAATAAAGCTGAGCTTCAACCTTCCGGCTCTCATTAAGTGGTTTTAAAAAAAAAAAAATTGGTGGTTAGGGCCTACTAACGGCTTCTGCCCCTCCCTGGTGTTGTCCTCAACTAAATAAAGCTGAGCTTCAACCTTCCGGCTCTCATTATGTGGTTTAAAAAAAAAAAATGGTGGTTAGGGCCTACTAACGGCTTCTGCCCCTCCCTGGTGTTGTCCTCAACTAAATAAAGCTGAGCTTCAACCTTCCGGCTCTCATTAAGTGGTTTTAAAAAAAAAATGGTGGTTAGGGCCTACTAACGGCTTCTGCCCCTCCCTGGTGTTGTCCTCAACTAAATAAAGCTGAGCTTCAACCTTCCGGCTCTCATTAAGTGGTTTTAAAAAAAAAATGGTGGTTAGGGCCTACTAACGGCTTCTGCCCCTCCCTGGTGTTGTCCTCAACTAAATAAAGCTGAGCTTCAACCTTCCGGCTCTCATTAAGTGGTTTTAAAAAAAAAAAAAATGGTGGTTAGGGCCTACTAACGGCTTCTGCCCCTCCCTGGTGTTGCCCTCAACTAAATAAAGCTGAGCTTCAACCTTCTGCTCCAAATTACCATTTTAAAAAATGCAATAGGCTTTTCCGGCCTACTAAAGGTGTCTGCCCCTCCCTGGTGTTGTCCTCAACTGAACAAAGCTGAGCTTCCACATTCTGGCTTTCGCCCTATACTATCAGATATTAAACTGCATTTGGCCTACTAGTGTGGTTAGGCCCTTGAAACAGTGTCTGCTGCTCTTGGGTTTGCTACTCCACTGAACAAAGCAATGCCGCCTGTTTAGTCCTGTTACCAATTTTGAACTGCATGTAGCCTACTTTATTCTTTGGCCCTATATCTGTTTCCTCCTCATCCTGCCCATTGCCCAGCCACTGCTAAATGAGTCTGCTGGTACATTGACCTAGACCACTACATTCCCCTTGTACTCTACACAGCCAGAATCTGACCCTGCTGAAAGTAAGGTTCCCCTTCCCGCATGTTATACCACCTTACACAGGGACAAAGAGGAAGGTGCAGATGAAAGTGCAGGTTCCTTCATCAGGTGGGGGGGCATACTCGTTGGCGACGTCACTGGCACAGGGCCCCTCAGAGTACGCAAAAGTGTCGCTGCTGGTGGGAGGCGCCCCCGCCATGCAAACACACCGCCGTACTTTGAGGGGCCCTGTGCCAGTGGCAATGCGAACGAGTGGGCCCCCCCTGCTTGCTCAGGATCACAGCACTTGCAACTTTTAAATACTTACCTTTCCCTGCAACACCGCCGTGACGTAGTCCGCATTTCCTGGGCCCACGAAAAACTTGAGCCAGCCCTACTCCCCCCACAACTTTCCCCCAATTCCTTATGCCCAACTATTATTATACAGTTAATTAAGATTGGCAAGCTTCAGAAACAAGAATGGATGTTTTTGGCATTAAAATGGGCACTGTAGGTGTTTTCCTGGCCTCCACTCACTGCCGACTATGCTTCCCCATTGACTTGCATTGGGTTTCGTGTTTCGGTCGATCCCCGACTTTTAGCGATAATCGGCCGACTGCACTCGACTCGACTCTGGACAAAATCGGGTTTCCCAAAACCCTACTCGATCTTAAAAAAATGAAAGTCGCTCAACCCTATAGACGACACTGCGAGGTAGGATCTCGGGCAGCGCGGCCGCACAGGTGCAGCCAGCCTGACATCAAATGATGTCAGAAGATGGGCAGCGCTAAGTGCGCCTGGCCAAGGGATAACATAACAGCGCAGGCTCCGGGACAGAAACAAACAACGCTGAGGAGGCGGCACATGGAACCAAGGGGGTAGGAATGACGGCTGTGCGGCGTCACATTACGAAGGAAAGTCCCACCTCCGGGACGCTTTTACGGTGTGAGGGGACACATTTCATAAGTGTCTAGTTCAGCGTTTGCAAGGAGCATAATTAAAAGAGCCACCTTTTCCTTTTGCAGCATTAGTGCTGTACAAGATGGCTCTTTCAGCAACAGACGCCTTGGGGGAGTAAAGGTTCCCTTTCAACTTGCTCCAGTGCTGGCTTCAGCCTACACTCTGCTCCTCCTGCTGTCCTTTGGCTCTAACACTGCCAGTTGGTGCCCGGAAGTGCTGGCTGCACAGAGAAAAACACCCGCCAATGTGTCAGTGGGGTTCAGCAACGCCATCTGTTCCCCCGCTGTGTAGCCGGCAACGTGTCCTGCAAACGCCACGCAGACACAAAGCTGCCGCCAGTGCAGGCTTCGGCCTACACTCTGCTCCTCTGCTCCTCCTGCTGACCCTGGGCTCTAACACCGCCAGTTGGTGCCCGGAAATGCTGGCTGCACAGAGAAAAACACCCGCCAATGTGTCAGTGGGGTTCAGCAACGCCAGCTGTTCCCCCGCTGTGTAGCCGGCAACGTGTCCTGCAAATGCCACGCCGACACAAAGCTGGCGCCAGTGCAGGCTTCAGCCTACACTCTGCTCCTCTGCTCCTCCTGCTGAACCTGGGCTCTAACACCGCCAGTTGTTGCCCGGAACTGCTGGCTGCACAGAGAAAAACACCCGCCACTGTGTCAGTGGGGTTCAGCAACGCCAGCTGTTCCCCCGCTGTGTAGCCGGCAACGTGTCCTGCAAACGCCACGCAGACACAACAGACCTAAAACTGCCTCCAGTGCAGGTTTCGGCCTACAATCTGCTCCCTCTCCTCCTGCTGTCCCTGGGCTCTAACACCACCAGTTGGTGCCCGGAAGTGCTGGCTGCACAGAGAAAAACAACCGCCAATGTGTCAGTGGGGTTCAGCAACGCCAGCTGTTCCCCTGCTGTGTAGCTGGCAACATGTCCTGCAAACGCCACGCAGACACAACAACTGAAATTGAAGGGAACCTGTCCACCCCCAGGCGTTTGTATGTATAACAGCCACCTTGTACAGCAATAATGCTGCATTTGTACAAGGTGGCTCATTCAGTTATTCTCCTTGCACACGTCGAACTCAACACGTCAAAAATGTGTCCCCTGAGACCATTAAACCGTCCCTGAGGTGTGACTTTCCTTTGTAATGACACGCAGCAACCCCCTTGGTAGCGCTGCCCATTTTCTGACATCATTGGTTGGCTGGCGGCGCCTCTGCGGCCGACCCTGCCCGACACAACGCCCCTCGGTGTCTTATTTATTTTGACTGCGAGGGTGTGATTGATGGGCATGAGCAGTGCATATGTTCGCCTGTCACTCACCTCCTTCCGCCTTCTTCAGACTGTGTGGCTTCATGGCCGTGGCATGCGATAAGGGATCAGCTGACGCCGCACAGTCTGAAGCAGGTGTAAGGACATGAGTGAGAGGCGAACATATTTACTGCGCAAGGCCATGAATCCCAGCCCCGCAGTGTGAATTAATGAAAAGACACTGCGGGGCTGGGATTCATGGGCATTGCGAACCGCTCCGGCCGACATGAAATGATGTCAGAAGATGGGCAGCGCTAACAGCGCAGGGCCAAGGGATAACACAACAGCGCCGACTCCTGTACAGCAAAATGCGACGCTCAGGAGGCCGCGCCAAGCACCAAGGTGGTTTTTTTGACAGCTGTGCTGCGTCTCATTAAGAAGGGAACTCACGCCTCCAAGACAGTTTTGACTGTATAAGGGGCTAAATTTTATACGTGTTTCATTCAGCATGTGCATGGAACAAAATTAAAAGAGCAACCTTTGACTTGTGCGGCATTACTGCTGCACAAGGTGGCCCTTCTAGTTTGTAACACCTGAGGGGGGTTAAAGGTTACCTTTAAAATTGGTTCAATTAGGCTTCGGCTTACACTCTGCTCCTCATGCAGACCCTGGGCTCTAACACCGCCAGTTGGTGCCCGGAAGTGCTGGCTGCACAGAGAAAAACACCCGCCAATGTGTCAGTGGGGTTCAGCAATGCCAGCTGTCCCCTGCTGTTTAGCCGGCAATGTGTCCTGCAAACGCCACGCAGACACAAAGCTGCCGCCAGTGCAGGCTTCGGCCTACTCTCTGCTCCCTCTGCTGACCCTTTGCTCCAACACCGCTAGTTGGGGCTCTAGGAAGACATTCTTGAATATGTCCCCATCCTGGTTCCAATACCGTCAGCTGTTTCCGGGTAGAGCCTTTGGCTTAGGTGCCTCCTTTTGGGTATCCGAGTTCCACCAATGTCAGGTGGTCCTTGGTATTGCTTTCAGGCACGGGTACCTCCTGCTTAGTAACCGGGTTCCAGTAACGTCAGCTGGTCCTCGGTAGTTCCATTGGCTCTTGGACCTTCGGCTATCCATCCAGGTTCCAGTACCGTCAGCTGGTTCTCGGCAGTGTCTTTTGCTCTTGTACCTTCTGCTACCCATCCTGGTTCCAGTATCGTCAGCTGGTTCCGGGCAGAGCCTTTGGCTTAGGTGCCTCCTTCTGGGTATCTGAGTTCCACCAACATCAGGTGGTCCTTGGAAGTGCTTTCTGGCACGGGTACCTCCTGCTTAGTAACCGGGTTCCAGTAACGTCAGCTGGTCCTCGGTAGTTCCATTGGCTCTTGGACCTTCGGCTACCCATCCGGGTTCCAGTACCGTCAGCTGGTTCTCGGCAGTGTCTTTTGCTCTAGTACCTTCTGCTCCCCATCCTGGTTCCAGTACCGTCAGGTGGTTCCGGGCAGAGCCTTTGGCTTAGGTGCCTCCTTCTGGGTATCCGAGTTCCACAAACATCAGTTGGTCCTTGGTAGTGCTTTCTGGCACGGGTACCTCCTGCTTAGTAACCGGGTTCCAGTAATGTCAGCTGGTCCTCGGTAGTTCCATTGGCTCTTGGACCTTCGGGTAGCCATCCGAGTTCCAGTTCCATCAGCTGGTTCTCGGCATTTTCTCAGCCTTCTTGTACCTTCTGCTACATTTCCAAGTTCAAGACCCTAAAGACGACGACCCGGAAGACCACCCCTAAGATGACGATGACACCAGAGACGACAACCACTGAGATGATGACGGCCCTGGAGACGATGACCCTGAAGACCACCCCGATGTCGACGACGATGACCCCGGAGACAACGACCCCGGAGACGACGACATGGAAGACCGAGAAGCAGAAGAACAAGAGGCTACAGAACAAAGAGCAGAAGAACATTAAGCATAACACTAAATATCAGAGCAAAAGATATTATCTAAATTATAAGCAGAGGAAGACTAAGCAGTGTATGGGGCTGAGTCTTTTCCTCCTTGTGGTGCCCCTGGATAAAGCCTGATGCTGCAGGCCAAACTGAATGCGGACAAATGTAACTCTTTTGTGACAGGCAGAACGGAAGGTGTAACCTTCAAACTTTATAGATAACAACTACAGGAATGCCTGTCACAAATAATAATATGATGAAGAAGTAGAATATGAAGAAGAATAATAGTTGAATAAAAAGAAAATGAAGAATGTAACAAAAAAAAAATAGGTAGAAGATGAAGAAGAAGATGAATAAGGTGAAGAAGAAGTTGATGTCAAAGATGCTGATGATGATGAAGAAGAAAGTGTGGGAGAAGTAAAAAAAAGGTGAAGGGTGTGGAAGTTGTGAAACATCAATATCTGACAAAAAAAAAATTCTTACCATAGTCAATATCTTTGTAACTCCGAACATCTTAAAAAAAAATAAAATTCCTGCTATTCTATTTGATTGGGCTAAACCTCTATGCCTTTAATGTCTCCACCACCTCCCCCAATACATCCCACATTATTCTTATTTTTTTCCTTCATGTAGAATGAACCTACAAGGAAAGAAAGGGTTTATTTTAATTCCGATATTTTCGTCCCATTGACTTGTATTGGTATCGGGTATCGGTATCGGCGAAATCCGATATTTTGCCGGTATCGGCCGATACTTTCCGATACCGATACTTTCCGATATCGGAAGGTATCGCTCAACACTAATTCCCAGTCATCTTGCCGGGCTGAAACAAAATGCGCAGATATGTGAGCAGAGTCTGGTTGGCCCTGTCTACCAACCCATTCTTCTCGGGATGGTATGCTGAAGAGAGATTCAGCTCGATGCTGAGTAGACGACAAAGCTCTCTCCAGAACCGAGAAGCAAACTCAGCAATCACTGACAATTTTGCCCGGCATACTGTGTAGGCAGAAAATGTGTTTAATAAACAACACCGTCAAGACCCGTGCAGAAGGTAGCCGTGGAAGAGGCACCAAGTGCACCATTTTGGAAAAATGGTCGGTGATTACCCAAATAATGGTGCAGCCACGGGACTTGGGTAAGCCCACCACAAAGTCCATTCCGACCATCTCCGCCACCGGCAGGGGGTAAAGTGACCCAGCTGGCCTTTGTCAAGGAGACTTATTCTTGGCGCAGGAGACACATGCCCAAATATAGTCTCCAATGTCACGGGCCATATGCGGCCACAAGTACATCCTCGCCAGAAGCTCAGATGTCCTTTTGGTCCCAAAGTATCCACCCACCCTGAACGAGTGAGCCCAAGAGAACCTCCGGTTGCAAATTTGATGGCACAAAGGTCTTGCCCAGGGGCACAGACTCTAGCTTAACTGGAGCCACAGTCCTCAGGCTTTCTGAAGGGACAATTAACCGAGGCTCCTCCTCCACTGATGATACTATGGAGCAGGAGAGAGCGTCTGCACGGATGTTCTTCTCCCCGGACAGATAATGGAGAGTGAAGTGGAAAAGGGAGAAGAACAAGGACCATCTAGCCTGGTGAGAATTTAGCCACTGGCCAGTCTGCAAGTTAACCAAATTTTTGATATTACAGGTCCCAAAATCATAATTCTCGGTCTGGGGCAAAACACATGTGTGTTAAATGCAGCCAGACCCCATAATTCGCTCCAAAAAACATTTAGAAAAATAGGAGAAACCGGAGCATAATATATAGAAAAGTACTTTATTGATACAAAAGATTAAAACCAACAACAGTACTATATAGAGGTATAGCATAATTACCATGATATACATATACAGGGGGAAACCCACCCCTCTAAAATCCCCATAGTATACAAAAGTCCTGGAAGGGGAAGAGTAATAAAAAGATCCCTTCCATGCGGTACAATATCGCCTGCTATAGTGATCAGCTGAAAACCGGTAACCAACTGAGCAAAATAAATATATGAATAATAGGTCAGCCTAATACAACTTACCAGGGCGCAGGAGGGGAGATAGAGGAGTGGGGTCCCGCCAAGATACCAGCCCCAGTTGTATTAGGCTGACCTATTATTCATATATTTATTTTGCTCAGTTGGTTACCGGTTTTCAGCTGATCACTATACCAGATGATATTGTACCGCATGGAAGGGATCTTTTTATTACTCTTCCCCTTCCAGGACTTTTGTATACTATGGGGATTTTAGAGGGGTGGGTTTCCCCCTGTATATGTATATCATGGTAATTATGCTATACCTCTATATATTACTGTTGTTGGTTTTAATCTTTTGTATCAATAAAGTACTTTTCTATATATTATGCTCCGGTTTCTCCTATTTTTCTTAACCAAATTTTTGTGGTCGTATAGACTTGGAAGGGAAAACGAGCCCCCTCCAGGAGGTGTCTCCACTCCGAGGAGGCCAACTTCATAGCTAGCAGCTCCCTGTTCCTGATGGAATAATTCCTCTCTGCCGGTGTGAAGGTCTTAGAGAAAAAGAAGCAAGGATGCTTCCGACCTTGAGCATCCTTTTGAAATAGGACTGCTCCAGCACCGACAGTTGAGGCATCCAACTCCATTATGAAAGGTTTATCTACATCGGGGCGATGTAGAATGGGAGCGCTAGCAAAGTGGGACGTAATAGAGAGGAAGGCCTTGGAGACCTCCTCCGACCACAATTTGGGATTTGCTCCCTTCTTGGTGAGGGCTACCAAGGGAGCTACCAAAGTTGAGAAGTGGGGAATGAACTGGCGATAGTAATTAATGAACCCCATAAAGCATGGCACTGCTTTGAGAGAATGGGGTTCCTGCCAGTGTATCACAGCCTGTAGCTTGGCAGGATCTATAGCCAATCGCTGGGCAGAGATGATATAGCCATGGAAAGGCAAGGACTCTTGCTCAAACACACACTTCTCCAACTAGGCATAGAGGGAGTTTGCCCGTAGGAGGTCAAAGACTTTGCAAACATCTCGCCGGTGGGAGTCTATATCTGGAGAGTAAATGAGAATATCATCCAGATAGACTACAACCAAGGTGGAGAGCATATCCCAGAAGATATCATTCACAAAGTCTTGGAAAATGGCAAGAGCATTACAGAGCCCGAAGGGCATCACCAGGTATTCATAGTGCCCGTCCATGGTGTTAAATGCCATCCTCCATTAGTCCCCCTCACTGATGCAAATCAGGTTGTAAGCACCCTGCAGATCAAGTTTAATAAATACCTACACTCCCCGCAACCTATCGAATAGCTCTGATATCAGAGGCAGAGGGTATTTGTTCTTATCGGTGATGGCGTTAAGACCCCTGTAATCAATACATGGACATAGTTCTCCGTTCTTCTTCTGCATGAAGAAGAACCCAGCCCCTGCTGGTGACATTGACTTCCTAATGAATCCTGTAGCTAATCCTCTCCTGGACGTATTGGGACATCGCCTCCATCTCCCGGAGAGACAGGGGATAGACTCAACCCCGGGGAGGCTCTGCACAAGGCAAGAGGTCAATAGGACAGTTATAGGGGCGGTGGGGCGGAAGGGTCTCCACAGCCCTCTTGGAGAATACGTCCACATAGGGCCAATAGTGCTTGGGGAGAGAGGAAAGATCTGCGGGTACTTCAGTAGTAGCAACCTGAACGCACTCACTCAGACATCTGCCCTCACAAGATTCACTCCATCCCAAAATTCTCCCTGAGGACCACTCTATATGAGGGGAGTAGTAATGTAACCAGGGTATCCCTAGCAGAATTTCATCTATTCCCTCGGGAATGACAAGAAGGTAAATAATCTCCTGATGGGATGGAGACATAGATAATGAAAATGGGATGGTCTGATGAGTTATTTGTGAGGGCAGTGTCGACCCATTCACCACTCATACAGTCACTGGCTTGACGAGCTTCACCAGGGGTATTGTGTGGCGTTGGGCGAAGGCTGAGGACATAAAATTCCCCTCCGCCCCAGAATCCACGCAAAGCTCGACTGTAAGAGTGGATGGGCCTATGGTAATTGTCCCCTTGAAGGACAGTTTGGAGGAAAACGTTGCCATGTCTAGTGTACCTCCTCCTACATCCACTAGATGCTGATGATTGCCATGCACTTCAAAAATAAGATCGACCAAACAAGGCAAATCTTTGTCGTCAAACCACCACAACCCCTTTGTATACCAGACCAATGCCCAAACCCCTTAACTTCCCTCTCCAAAATCACTGAAGGGGAGCTTGCTCATCTTCTCTCCAAATCACACCTCACCACTTGTGCACTTGACCCCATCCCACCTCCTCCCCAACCTCACTACCACACTGATCCCATCCCTAACCCATCTCTTCACCTATCACTAACTTCTGGTACCTTCCCCACTGCTTTCAAACATGCCACAATCACCCCTATCCACAAAAAGCCATCCCTTGACCCAAGCGCCATGTCCAGCTATCGTCCCATATTTTTGCTCCCATTTGTATCCAAACTCCTTGAGCAGCACGTCCATGTTGAACTTTCCCCTCACTTTGCATCTAACTCTCTCTTCGACAACCTACAATCTGGCTTCCGTCCCCATCATTCCACTGAAACTGACCAAAATTACTAACAACTTACAGCCAAAGCTAACAGACAATTCTCTATACTCCTCCTTCTAGACCTGTCCTCTGCCTTCGACACAGTTGACCACTGCCTCATCCTACAGATCCTCTCTTCCTTTGGGATCAAAGACCTCACCCTATCTTGGATCTCCTCATACCATACCAACCACACATTTAGCATTTCCTACTCCCATACTACCTCTTCATCTCACCCCCTCTCTTTTGGTGTCCCTCAAGGCTCTGTCCTTGGGCCCTTACACTTCTCAATCTATACACTCAGCCTGGGACAACTCATAAGGTCCTATGGCTTTCAGTACCATCTATATGCTGATGACACTCAGATCTACCTCTCTGGCCCAGATGTCACCTCTCTCCTCTCCAGAATCCCGGAGTGTCTATCAGCCATATCCTCCTTCTTCTTCTCTTGCTTCCTCAAGCTCAATGTGGACAAATCTGAGCTAATTATCTTTCCTCCATCTCGCATATCTTCCCTACCTGATCTATCAAAATAAATGAAATCACACTTTCCCCTGTCTCCAAAATCCACTGCCTCGGAATAACCATGGACTCTGCCCTGTCCTTCAAACCGCACATCCAAGCTCTCGTCACCTCCTGTCGTCTCCAGCTCAAAATATTTCCAGAATCTGTCCTTTCCAAAACCCTCACTCTACCAAAATGCTTGTGCATGCCCTAATCATCTCCCGCCTCAACTACTGCAACATCCTCCTCTGTGGCCTACCTTCTAACACTCTCGCACCCCTCCTGTCCATCCTTAACTCTGCTGCCCGATTAATTAATCTCTCTCCTCCCTACACTCCTGCTTCCCCTCTTTGCAAATCCCTTCACTGGCTCCCAATTTCCCAGCGTATCCAGTTTAAACTACTAACACTGACCTACAAAGCCATCCATAACATTTCTCCTCCATGTATTTCCAAACTAATCTCTCAATATCTTCCCTCATGTAATCTCCGGTCCTCCCAAGACCTCCTTCTCTCCTCCATGCTTATTCGTTCCTCACTCAATCGCCTCCAAGACTTCTCCCGAATATCCCCATCCTCTGGAATTCTATGCCCCAACACATCCAGTTATCCACCACATTTGGATCCTTCAAAAGAAACCTGAAAACCCACCTCTTCAAAGAAGCTTACAGCCTGTAATGACCACACGGCCACCTCAACACCATCGGAGCTACTGCAACTCTCGACCTACTGTCTCCTTCCCCATAATCCTGTAGAATGTAAGCCCGCAAGGGCAGGGTCCTCTTCCCTCTGTATCAGTCTGTCATTGTTAGTTTTGTTTACTGTAAGTGATATTTGTATTTTATGTAACTCCTTCTCATGTACAGCACCATGGAATTAATGGTGCTATATAAATAATAATAATAATAATAATAATAATAATAACAACACCTATGCTCATAAAATCTCTGGAGTGTAAACTGAGAAAAAAATTATAAAGAGGGTCATCCATAGACTCTTGATGGCAGCAACTGGAGGGCCTCAATCAAATATAAAGAAGGTGTAGCTGTGGTAAGTCTCCACTCATAAAGGCTCTGCTCAAAGTGCAAAGCCAGAACAAAATTAGAAACCGGATCATCCACAGACCCTTGAAGTCAACAACTTGAGGGCCTTGTTCAAATATTGAGCATTAAAACACTTTATATCCTGCTGTCATCTGGTAGTGTGAAAAAGCCAGGGCTAATCCAGGCTTTGTTTATTTTTTATCAGAGTGAACCTGACAGCATTCTCGACAGCCGAAAGCTCCTGTCTGTTATGACCTACCCTGGCTGCACTTAAATCCTGCTCAGACAAGACACTAATGGCAGGGCAGCACAATATCTTCAAGGCATATGGGGACAGTTGCTGCCAGGTGTCCAGATTTGAGACCCAATAGTTAAAGATCACAGAGGAATTGGGAAGTACGCTGGTTTGGTTGGCCCGATATTGCTTGATCATATTTAAAATATTTTCCCTCCTTGTCAAAAATATCCAGTGATCAGGGACTGGACGGGTGTCATGAAATTGGCGCATTACTTTGACAGTGTACTTCTGCCTCTGCTGCAGCTGACGTGTGTCTTACTCGCCACCCCTCCGTTGTTGGGAAAGAAGGCTTGCCCCCTGCCTCTAGAGTTGTTTGATGGGAATTTTTCAACATATTTTCCACAATGGACTTCTTGTATAGCACTATTATAGTAGACTTCTCCGCCTCAAGAAGGAGAGATGCAAAGTTCCCCTTGTAGCGTGGGTGTAGCAGGGTGAAAAATTCAGTAAAAGTACTCAGTACTTTTTTGGCCAAAATTAATATAATGCGAGGGTAATGGGAAAGGCAATGGTACCTAAAGTTTTCCATATGCATGAAGCTCCCTACAGCCAATACTTTCCTATCTCTACCATTAGGATGACTCTCCATATTGTCCTCCTCTTTCTCCTCCCACTATTCCTCTTCATTCTACTCCTCAGCCCATCCACGTAAGAGAAATGGGACGATGTTTGTGTAAGTACTAGCCTCTCTTGCACTAGCAACAAACTCTTGTTCCTCCTCCTCAGTCTCCACCTCCTCATTGTTTTAAAATATGTGCTGAGCAGATGAGATGAGGCAAGGCTCCCTAATATGTACTTGTCTCATGTCTTTTTCTTTCTCCGCTGGGCCTGCATGCAAAGCTTCATGTTTATTTGTGAGTAGTCACAGAAGTGAGATCGTTGCCTTGATTATGGCATCATCATAGCTTACCATCTTTGTGGAGTCCTCAAAGCCTTGGAGAACTGCATAAGTGTCAGACATCCATGCCCACTCTTTTGTTATGTACGTTGGCTGACCAGAATACCGACGGGGATGTTGGAGCTGATATTCAGCAACTAGACTCTGCTGCTCACAAAGCCTTGCCAGCATGTGCAGTGTGGAGTTCCAGCAACTAGTCATGTTGCACATCAGCTGGTGACATGGCACTTCGATGTGCTGCTGCAGGACTGCCATAATGGCGGCAGCTGTAGCTGATTAGTGAAAATGGGCATTGATAAGGCATACCTTAACCCAAAGCTCTGGCAAATCTGGGTAGGTTTTTAGAAACCACTGAACTACCAAGTTGAGCATGTGAGCCAAGCATGGTACCTATGTGAGTTTGCCAAGCTCGACAGCCGCCAACAGGTTAAGGCCATCAAGACACATGACCATGCCTTCTTGGAGCTTCAGTGGCGAGAGCCACAAATCTGTTTGGTCAGATGTACCTTTCAATAACTCAGCCACGATTTTTAGTTTTTTTCTCCTAGAAAACTAGCTTCAACATAGCCTGTTGCCGTTTTGCTGAGGCACTGTTGCAGAACTTTCAGCTTCTGACTAATGTGGATGATATCCTCTGAGATAACTGATTGGAGATGGAGGATGAGAAGGAGCAGGATCAGGTGAAGGAACTGGTGTAGTAGGGGAAGGAAACCCTAATAGAAGTAAGACCAGCAATCCTTGGCGTCCGGAGCACATGTGTCGTGTCAGTATGGGACTTGGCCTCATCCTCCACAATATTCACTCAGTGTGCCATCAGGCAAATGTAGAGTCCCTGGCCACAAGTGCTTGTCCACATGTCAGTCATTTAATGGACAATTTCAATAAGTGCATTGGCAAGGGCACTGGTGATGTTCCTGGACACATGGTGGTACAAGTCGGGGACACTACACTGGGAAAAACAGGGGCAACTTGGGACCGAGTACCAAGGGACGGAAATCCTCCATGTTCACAAGCATTAATGGCAACATTTCTGCAGCAATCTTCCTGGAAATGTGCCTTTTTAGTGTTTGAGCCTGTGAGTGGATAGCTGGAAACTTTCTTTTTTGTTCCAAGGTCTGGAGTAGGGACAGCTGAAGGCTGCGCTCAAAGAAGGATTTGGAAGTGCCTGATCTTGGTGTCTCAGAATGTGCAAGGATAAGTGCAAAGCATGAGGCATCTACACGAGCATCGTGAACAGGGGATTGACCAACACCTAGCTTAGGGAAAGAGGCAGGGGTCTCATTCGCAGCACCAATTGTAGTGGTTAGGCTCTTAGTGGTCAGACCCCTGCTGATCTTGGTGTAGGTTGCAAATGACCATTTTTTTGTCTCAGAACTTTATTTAACAAAATTCTCAGACTGGGGAATACCTAAGTCTTCAGCGGAGAAATTCACGAGTGTCGGTGCTCTGCCGACCAGTTGCCCGCCTTCTCCCTCTGTTCACCCCGTTGCTTCTTCCTACCTGTTTCAGCGCTGCCGATCCCTCCGCTCAGTGCTGCTGGCTTCGTTCTTCATGCCAACTGCCTTGGTTGGGTAAATGACTATATCAACCATCTTCTCTTCCACCAATGCACCCTGGTCTTTCTGAATTAGTGACTTAACATCATTTACCTCCGTAGATAAAATGTGCCATTCGCCACCATTATTTTCTTGTGACTGTGGCGTGTCTAAGTTTTATGCATCACTAAACAGCATGTCCTCCTGTCCCTCTTGGAACATGCAGGATAAGAGTCCACTATCTAGAAATTATTATGTAAAGAGCTCCTCAGAGTAACCTAGCGTGGGATCACTGGTCACCTGGGACTCATCATGGTGGGAGTAATGAGGATCAGGGTGAGGATTAAGCGATTCAGACTCTTGGCAGGTGAGATTGGACTATATGGAAGACTGTGTGGTGCTGGCAAGCATGCTGGAAGTATTATCTTCCATCCATCCGACCACCTGTTCGCACTATTGTGGCTCCAGAATTGTATCCTGTGCCTTCCTGCAAAGTGGGAGCTATGTGTCATGGATGGGAATGTTGTTTTTGCTACAGCAACAAGCGCAGTCGCACCTGCCCCTTATTTTTGCCGTCTGCGTGCACCATCATCAGCACTTCCACTTTCAAGTCCATTACCATATGTCTTACACATTTTCTAATTGCTAGGTCTCTGGAAAACAAATTTACTTGACTAATTGAAAATACATTTTTTTTATAACAAAAAATGTCGTCACCTGTAGGCCAATAGTTTTTTTTTTATTTCAAACCACCGTAACTTCACACAAAGCAGGATAAACTGTATGGATGACAATAATCAATTTTTGGGCAAAAAAATGTAGTCACGTGTAGCAGGCCAAGTCCCATAATTTCACACAAAGCATGTTCAACTGGATGGATTACAATAGTCAATTTTTTGACAAAAAATGTGATCACCTGTAGTAAGCCAGGTGTTTTTTTTAAATTTCAAGCCACCGTAATTTCACACAAAGCAGGTTAAAGTGTATGGATGACAATACATTAAATTTTATCACAAATAAAATATGGTCACCTGCTGCAGCTATGTATTTAGTAACAGACTGCAAAGACCTAAGTCCTGCCTACAGGCTTTATTCAGCCATTCTCCCTGTACCAGCAGCTGCCCCTATGTTAAATTCAGAATATATTGCATAGAAACAGCAAAGCACAAGATTGACCATTAGAAGGACTTTTAGTATGATGGTTCAGCAAAGCATCACCACTGGAAGTCTCTGATACATAAAACTGTACACACAGGCCTGGACAACTACTCTCTCCTTCCAATATGAACTGTTCCTGAACTGTGCAAGGACATTAGTGTGCAGAGCTTTCTATTTCATGATGCATTGGCTTCAGTTTATGTCACTGTCATAATTTGTCCCCCTTTTTTGTTATACTTAAATTCCCCCGTAATTTATTTAATTTTTTTTGCAATGCAAATATTGAAAAAAGGAATCACTTTTTCATTTTGTTTTTTTTATTAGATTTTTTTCCTTGTCGCATTTCACTCCAAGCAATCATTCGTGGCAAATTAATTCTTCAAGTCATTATTATGAATAATATGCATACATTTTTTGTATTTTACTTATTTAATAAAATGTATTTCATATAAAACATACTTTTTGGGTATTTTTGGTTTTGGGGAATTTAATTATAATTGCATTTTTATGTATTTTTTTATGTATCATATTGATGTGTTTATTTTTAAACAATATTTCCCTCAAGCAATCATAATACACTGCTCAAAAAAATAAAGGAAACGCTAAAATCCCACATCCTAGATATCACTGAATGAAATACTCCAGTTGTAAATCTTTATTCATTACATAGCGGAATGTGTTAAAACAGTAAAACCTAAAAATGATCAACATAAATTACAACTAATATCCCACGGAGGTCAGGAGTTGGAATGATGCTCAACATCAAAGTGGAAAATGAAGTTACAGGCTGATCTAACTTCAGTGGAAATGCCTCAATACAAGGAAATGATGCTCAGTAGTGTGTGTGGCATCAACGTGCCTGTATGACCTCCCTAGAGCGCCTGAGCATGCTCCTGATGAAGCGGCGGATGGTCTCTTGAGGGATCTCCTCCCAGACCTGGACTAAAGCATCCGCCAACTCCTGGACAGTCTGTGGTGCAACATGATGTTGGTGGATGGTGCAAGACCATGATGTCCCAGATGTGTTTAATCGGATCCAGAGCTGGGGAACGAGAGGGCCAGTCCATAGCTTCAATGTCTTCATCTTGCAGGAACTACTGACACACTACAGCCACATGAGGTCTGGCATTGTCCTGCATTAGGAGGAACCCAGGGCCAAATGCATCAGCATATGTATATAAAAAAGGTTGCACTCTATCATGCCACAGCATGTCTAAAATAAAATACATGAAATATGAATAGCAAAATGGCTTTTAAACATTAGGAAAATATTTGAGAGATGCTTTGCACAGAATTTGATTTAATCAAATAGTGTGAGCCCATCAACCATCGTCAAGGTGGTCTCATTAAACTGATGGGTCCCTGACCTCCCTGTCCAAATGTGAACACTTACCGAAGGCCACTGTCTGTATGCCTGGGTGAATGTGGACACTTCTGTCAGCAAAGCCTACATATGGGTTGGCCGGAACCAAGTGTGATAGGTGTAATTAAAAACCACATGATGATGGGAGGAGTGCTGTTATGGTTTCCAATGGCAAGGAAACATCAGAAGCATAGAATAAACGGACAAGCTCTCGGGTGATGGAAACTAGAGCTGACCGCGATGCTAAACCTACACACCACACTAGAAGTAGCCAGGGGGCATTCCTGCGTTGTCTCTAGATGCCGCGCGCCAGCCGGAGAACTAACTACCCCTGGTAGAAGAAAACACAGTCCTGGCTTGCCTCCAGAGAATGTCCCCACAGGAGATAGCAGCCCCCCACATATAATAACAGTGAGAGCAGATGAAAAGACACACGTAGTATGAAAGCAGATTTAGCACAGAGAGGCCCGCTAACTAAATAGCAGAAAGATACAACAGAGGACTTCGCGGTCAGCTGCAAAACCCTTCAAAACACCATCCTGAAATTACCTTAACTCATGTGACAACTCATGACACCGGAGTGGTAATTTCAGCCCAACAAGAGCTTCCAGCTGCAGAGATTCACATAAGTGCAAACTGGACAAAACATACAAAAATAGACTTAAGGACTAAAGTGTCCAACTTAGCTGAGCAGAAAACTGGGAGCAGGAACATGCAACAGAATCACTCTGGATACATTGATGGCCAGCATTAGAATGACTGAGGAGCAAGGTTAAATAGGATACTCCCACATCCTGATAGGAACAGGTGAACTGAGAAGGCAAAGCTTGCAGGACACCAGTACCACAAGAGACCACCGGGGGAGCCCACGAACCGAATCACAACAGAGTGCTCAGTCAGTACGCTAACATAGAAATGACAGAAAAACGACTGGCACATCCAAACTAGTGTGAATAGATGCATACCAGGAGCAGCTACCTCCATACACAAATATACAAAAAAGGTTGCACTTTATCATGCCAAAGCATGTCTAATATGAAATGCATGAAATATGAATAGCAAAATGGCTTTTGAACATTAGGAAAATATTTGAGAGACGCTTTGCACAGAATTTGATTTAATCAAATAGTGTGAGCCCATCAACCATCGTCAAGGTGGTCTCATTAAACTGATGGGTCCCTGACCTCCCTGTCCAAATGTGAACACTTACCGAAGGCCACTGTCTGTATGCCTGGGTGAATGTGGACACTTCTGTCAGCAAAGCCTACATATGGCAGTGCTCCTCCTGTTCCTCCTTGCTCAAAGGCTGAGGTAGTGGTCCTGATGCTGGGTTGTTGTCCTCCTTCAGCCCCCTCCACATCTCCTGGTGTACTGGCCTGTCTCCTGGTAGCACCTCCAGCCTTTTGATACTTTACTGACAGACACATCAAACCTTCTTGCCACAGCTTGCATTGATGTGCCATCCTGGATGAGCTGCACTACCTGAGCCACTTGTGTGGGTTGTTGAGTCCGTCTCATGCTATCATGAGGGTGAAAGCACAACCAATATTCAAAAGTGATTAAAACATCAGCCAGAAAGCATTGGTACTGAGATGTGGTCTGTTGTCCCCAGACAACCACTCCTTTAGGCTAGTTTCACATTTGCATTAGAATCCGCAGCGTTTAATCCGCTACCACAAATGAAGGAAAAACCACTTTGAAACGCATACAAACGCAGTGTTTTTTAGATGCATACGTTAACGCATGCGTTTAAAAAATGCGGCGTTTTCACGCTTTTCCATGCGTTTTGCATGCGTTTGCATTTTTTGTACGTATGGTGAAAAATTTAACAGAAACAAAAATCAAGATAAACAGACACCGCCAATGGGACTACAGTGGGCGTGTATTATGGGATATCTATATATAGACCATTGGACTGCTGAAATCTTCACAGTTTGCTACTGTACCCTGTGTCATGATGGATCTTCGAATGGAGAGCTTTTATTTCAACCTGGATTTAAGCATCAAGCTGTTTCTTGCCTGTGCGTTTGCTTGGGAGCAACACAGAAATAAAGAACGACAGAGAAGGACATGGCGTAGGCATTTTTGGAGACACCCCATTATTGAACTCCGGGAGAGCCGTGGAGCCTACCACACACTATATGGTAAGCTTAATGCCAACCCGGACAAATTTCCAGAATATTCCAGGATGTCTCAAGACTCTTTCCGGGAATTGCTTGGTCGTGTCCAAGGAGCCATCCAGAGACAGGACACCCAGCTCCGTAGAGTGATTCCAGCAGAGGAACGTCTCCTGGTTACATTAAGGTACATAATAATTCTAAACAAATGCCAGTCATAATTATTATTTGTCTGCCATGTATTTGTATTTTCCTTTAGGTCTTTAGCTAAACACCACCATAAATGGAATTGATCGTAAATTTATTTATTTATTCTGAAGGACATGTGGATTGAAATTGCTGAAAAATTCTGGAGTGTGTGTGATTTCCCCAACTGTTTGGGAGCGGTGGATGGAAAGCACATACGCATTATCAAACCTTCAGCTACAAAAAATATTTTTCAGTTGTGCTCATGGCAATAGCACATGCGGACTGTCGCTTCATCGCCGTGGACATTGGAGCTTTTGGCCGTGGGAATGACTCACAGACTTTCAAGAACTCGGATATGGGCCGACATGTGTATGGAAGAAATTTTAATTTAACACTGCCACGACCTCTCCCCAACACTCAAGGCCCACCGATGCCATTTGTTATGGTTGGGGATGAGGCCTTTCAGATGTGTGAAAACATACTGAAGCCATATTCCAGTCGGGACTTGAACCACACTAAAAGTATTTATAACTACAGACTGACCAGGGCCCGAAGAACAGTGGAGTGTACCTTTGGGATTCTTGTCTCAAAATGGCGCATTCTTGCGACAGCCATTCATCTAAAAATGGAGACAGTGGATGAGGTGGTCAAAGCCTGTGTGGTTGTTCACAATTACTTAATGGCTAAGGAGCGACCCAACATTGAACTGAATGAACCAGTTGCAAACCCACTGCCAGATTACTAGCATCACCTGCTGCGGTCAACAGTTGAAGTTGGCCACATGCGGAACCAATTTACTATGTTGATAGTGGAAAGGTAGTTGACGTCATTATGTCCAGATTCTGTTCTGCAGTATCTATTGGACGCAGACTGAAGAGAAGATGGAGGTATAATAAAAAGCAGATCTACATTCATCAAGTCAGGTGTCAGAAATAATGAATTCATGATGCACAAATAACAGCCTCATGAATTCACTATTTCTGACACCTGTCCAGGTGAGTATAGATAAGCCTTGTATGACCTACATCGTCTCTTCGGTTTGTGTGAAATGGATTACGTACACTGAAGAAAAAATGGAGGTCATACAAAGCAGTTCTCTTCTCACCAGTAGAGATGAGCGGTGTTCGAGTCGAACTGTTCGCCAATTTCAAATTCAAGCTGTTTTGGGCGGTGTTCGAGTTGTTCGACAAACCCGAACAATTTGCTTAAAATTCGTCTGTTCGAGTTTCTGTTCGATAACTGTTCGTTCACCAAAAGCCTAGCTTGATTTGCACATTAAAACTGTTTATCATTGCTAATGGACTGTTTCAGTGTATAGTGGGCAAGGGATAGATCTGCACTGAAATAACGCCGATCTCCATTTTTTTTTTCTTTCCCGCATTTACAGAGGGGCGGTGCAGTCTCTCAGCCTATCAGCAGTGTACACACACACACAGCAATGTGCATGTGATGCACACAAGCAAGGGCATGTGTCATTGGCTGTGTATGTCACATGTCCTTGCCCTATAAGAACCAGCCATTTGCCCCATCGCCACCATTTGCTCACTACTGCAGCTTAGTGTTAGACCGCACCGCTGCTGCTGTGGGCGCCATACAGACTAAGAGTGTTTTTTTGGAGCGAATTGTCAGAGAGATAGGTTTAGGGAGTCGGGAGGAGTCGGAACTAGTTGTAATATCAGCCCTTTACAGGGTAGGTTACAGCAGTTCATAGCCCTGTTTGCCAGGCAGGTCTGAGCCAGTGCTGTGCAAGTGTTAGTCACAGCATTTGGTGTAATCTAGCTCAGCCAATCCTTTTGGGCTAGTAGCATTGTCTGATAGTCAACTGAGTAGCCCGCCTGTGAAGCTAGCTACACCGCCTGTGTATCTCAATTTTTACTGCATCTAACCCAGTAAATTGTTTTGGGGTTTTGGGCTTAGTAGCAGTGTCTGCATGTCAGCAGAGAAGCCTGCCTGTGAAACTAACTACACTGCCTGTGTATCTCTATTTTCACTGCATCTAATCCAGTTAATAGTTTTGGGCCTAGGAGCAGTGTCTGCACGTCAGCAGAGTAGCCCGCCTGTGAAACAAACTATACCGCCTGTGTATCTCAATTTTTACTGCATCTAATCCAGTTAATAATTTTGGGCCTAGGAGCAGTGTCTGCACGTCAGCAGAGTAGCCCGCCTGTGAAACAAACTATACCGCCTGTGTATCTCAATTTTTACTGCATCTAATCCAGTTAATAGTTTAAGGCCTAAGAGCAGTGTCTGCATGTCAGCAGAGTAGCCAGCCTGTGAAACAAACTATACCACCTGTGTATCTGTGTATCTCAATTTTTACTGCATCTAATCCAGTTAATAGTTTTGGGCCTAAGAGCAGTGTCTGCACGTCAGCAGAGTAGCCAGCCTGTGAAACAAACTATACCGCCTGTGTATCTCAATTTTTACTGCATCTAATCCAGCTAATAGTTTAGGGCCTAGGAGCAGTGTCTGAACGTCAGCCGAGTAGCCAGCCTGTGAAACAAATTATACTGCCTCTGTATCTCAATTTTTACTTCATCTAATCCAGTTAATAGTTTAGGGCCTAGGAGCAGTGTCTGCACGTCAGCAGAGTAGCCTGCCTGTGAACTAACTACACCGCCTGTGTATCTCTATTTTCACTGCATCTAATCCAGTTAATAGTTTAGGGCCTAGGAGCAGTGTCTGCACGTCAGCAGAGTAGCCAGACTGTGAAACAAACTATACCGCCTGTGTATCTCAATTTTTACTGCATCTAATCCAGCTAATAGTTTAGGGCCTAGGAGCAGTGTCTGCACGTCAGCAGAGTAGCCAGCCTGTGAAACAAACTATACTGCCTCTGTATCTCAATTTTTACTTCATCTAATCCAGTTAATAGTTTAGGGCCTAGGAGCAGTGTCTGCACGTCAGCAGAGTAGCCCGCCTGTAAACTAACTACACCGCCTGTGTATCTCAATTTTTACTGCATCTAATCCAGTTAATAGTTTAGGGCCTAGGAGCAGTGTCTGCACGTCAGCAGAATAGCCCGCCTGTGAAGCAAGCTACACCGCCTGTGTATCTCAATTTTTACTGCATCTAACCCAGTAAATTGTTTTGGGGTTTTGGACTTAGTAACAGTGTCTGCACGTCAGCAGAGTAGCCTGCCTGTGAAACTAACTACACTGCCTGTGTATCTCTATTTTCATTGCATCTAATCCAGTTAATAGTTTAGGGCATAGGAGCAGTGTCTGCACGTCAGCAGAGTAGCCCGCCTGTGAAACAAACTATACCGCCTGGGTATCTCAATTTTTACTGCATCTAATCCAGTTAATAGTTTTGGGCCTAGGAGCAGTGTCTGCACGTCAGCAGAGTAGCCCGCCTGTGAAACAAACTATACCGCCTGTGTATCTCAATTTTTACTGCATCTAATCCAGTTAATAGTTTAGGGCCTAGGAGCAGTGTCTGCACATCAGCAGAGTAGCCCGCCTGTGAAACAAACTATACCGCCTGTGTATCTCAATTTTTACTGCATCTAATCCAGCTAATAGTTTAGGGCCTAGGAGCAGTGTCTGCACGTCAGCAGAGTAGCCCGCCTGGGAAACTACCTACACCACCTGTGTATCTCTATTTTCACTGCATCTAATAACGTTAATAGTTTAGGGCCTAGGAGCAGTGCCTGCACGTCAGCAGAGTAGCCAGCCTGTGAAACAAACTATACCGCCTTTGTATCTCAATTTTTACAGCATCTAATCCAGTTAATAGTTTAGGGCCTAGGAGCAGTGTCTGCATGTCAGCACAGTAGCCAGCCTGTGAAACAAACTATACCGCCTGTGTATCTCAATTTTTACTGCATCTAATCCAGTTAATAGTTTAGGGCCTAGGAGCAGTGTCTGCACGTCAGCACAGTAGCCCGCCTGTGAAACAAACTATAACACCTGTGTATCTGTGTATCTTAATTTTTACTGCATCTAATCCAGTTAATAGTTTAGGGCCTAGGAGCAGTGTCTGCACGTCAGCAGAGTAGCCAGCCTGTGAAACAAACTATACTGCCTCTGTATCTCAATTTTTACTGCATATAATCCAGTTAATAGTTTAGGGCCTAGGAGCAGTGTCTGCACGTCAGCAGAGTAGCCCGCCTGTGAACTAACTACACCGCCTGTGTACCTCTATTTTCACTGCATCTAATCCAGTTAATAGTTTAGGGCCTAGGAGCAGTGTCTGCACGTCAGCAGAGTAGCCAGCCTGTGAAACAAACTATACCGCCTGTGTATCTCAATTTTTACTGCATCTAATCCAGTTAATAGTTTAGGGCCTAGGAGCAGTGTCTGCACGTCAGCAGAGTAGCCAGCCTGTGAAACAAACTATACCGCCTGTGTATCTCAATTTTTACTGCATCTAATCCAGTTAATAGTTTAGGGCCTAGGAGCAGTGTCTGCTGGTCAGCAGAGTAGCCCGCCTGTGAAACAAACTATACCGCCGGTATAACTCAATTTTTACTGCATCTAATCCAGTTAATAGTTTTGGGCCTAGAAGCAGTGTCTGCACGTCAACAGAGTAGCCCGTCTGTGAAACAAACTATACCGCCTGTGTATCGTTATTTTCACTGAATCTAATCCAGTTAATAGTTTTGGGCCTAGGAGCAGTGTCTGCACATCAGCAGAGTAGCCCGCCTGTGAAGCAAACTATACCGCCTCTGTATCTCAATTTTTACTGCATCTAATCCAGTTAACAGTTTTGGGCCTAGGAGCAGTGTCTGCACGTCAGCAGAGTAGCCAGCCTGTGAAACAAACTATACCGCCTGTGTATCTCCATTTTCACTGCATCTAATCCAGTTAATAGTTTAGGGCACAGGAGCAGTGTCTGCACTACAGAAGAGTAGCCAGCCTGTGAAACAAACTATATCGCCTGTGTATCTCAATTTTTACTGCATCTAATCCATTTAATAGTTTGGGGCCTAGGAGCAGTTTCTGCCGTCAGCAGAGTAGCCCGCCTGTGAAACAAACTATACCGCCGGTATAACTCAATTTTTACTGCATCTAATCCAGTTAATAGTTTTGGGCCTAGAAGCAGTGTCTGCACGTCAGCAGAGTAGCCCGCCTGTGAAACAATCTATACCGCCTCTGTATCTTTATTTTCACTGCATCTAATCCAGTTAATAGTTTTGGGCCTAGGAGCAGTGTCTGCACATCAGCAGAGTAGCCCGCCTGTGAAACAAACTATACCGCCTGTGTATCTCAATTTTTACTGCATCTAATCCAGTTAATAGTTTAGGGCCTAGGAGCAGTGTCTGCACGTCAGCAGAGTAGCCAGCCTGTGAAACAAACTATACCGCCTGTGTATCTCTATTTTCACTGCATCTAATTCAGTTAATAGTTTAGGGCCTAGGAGCAGTGTCTGCACGTCAGCAGAGTAGCCAGCCTGTGAAACAAACTATACCGCCTGTGTATCTTTATTTTCACTGCATCTAATCCAGTGAATAGTTTAGGGCATAGGAGCAGTGTCTGCATGTCAGCAGAGTAGCCAGCCTGTGAAACAAACTATACCGCCTGTGTATCTCAATTTTTACTGCGTCTAATCCAGTTAATAGTTTTGGGCCTAGGAGCAGTGTCTGCACTGTCCGACGAGCCCTGGTGCAATATCTTATGACGTATAGCCTGGGCCAATGAGCTCAAAGGTGGGGCAAATCACGCTGCAGGAGTGGTCTGAGATCAGGGACCTATGCACCCTTCTGCACAGTTTTGAAATAGCAGCGAAGATGTTTAGTGCTGACGATGCCATTATCAGCATGACCATTCCGGTGATTTACATGCTGGAGCACACCTTACACAGTGTTCTGAGTCAGGTGGTGGAACAAGAGGAGGAGGAGGAACAGCAGGAGTCGTATGAGGAAGGGATCATATCTCCAAGGTCAAGAAGGTTGGCAGCACCAAGGCGGCTGGCATTGGAGGCTGGGGGAGAGGGATTACCGAGGGCGCATGGTAGCAGCCAAACTGTTGAGGAAGGTGCAGGAGGCAAGGAAGAAGTGGAGGACGAACTGGCGCTGGGCATGGAAGACTCATCAGATGAGGGAGACTGTTATGAACTGGTGGTTTAGGAGCAACATGGGACGAGCTCTGGAGGAGATGGTACCTGTTATGATCCCAATGGCAGAGGATCTCAGAGATTTCAGCAAAGTCTGCAAACATAAATACCAGCTCATAGGGAAGTGGTAACTAGGCTGACCGTATATCTGATCCTAGCACAACCAACTAACAGTAGCTGGGGAACGTACCTACGTTGATCCTAGACGTCTCGCGCCAGCCGGAGAACTAACTAACCCTGTCAGGGAAAATAAGACCTCTCTTGCCTCAAGAAGAAAGACCCCAAAGTTATAGTACAAGCCCCCAACAAATAATAACGGTGAGGTAAGAAGAAAAGACAAACGTAAGAATGAACTAGATTTTAGCAAAGAGAGGCCCACTGACTAATAGCAGAAGATAGTAAGATGACTTATACGGTCAGCAAAAAACCCTGCAAAATATCCACGCTGAATATCCAAGAACCCCCAAACCGACTAACGGTGAGGGGGGAGAATATCAGCCCCCTAGAGCTTCCAGCGAAAACAGGAATCACATATTGTACAAGCTGGACAAAAATAAGAACAATGCAAATAAACAAAAATAAGAAAGCAGGACTTAGCTTAACTTGCAAGGAACCAGGACCTGAAGACAGGAGCAAACAGAAATGAACTGATTACAACGATGCCAGGCACTGGACTGAGAATCCAGGAAGTTTAAATAGCAACACCCCAGGCCTAACGAACCAGGTGAGTACCAACCTGGGGAAAGACAATCCAAGTGCCAACCACTAGTGACCACAAGAGGGAGCCAAGAAGTATAGTTCACAACAGTACCCCCCCTTTAAGGAGGGGTCACCGAACCCTCACCAAGACCACCAGGGTGATCAGGATGAGCAGTGTGGAAGGCACGAACCAAATCGGCCGCATGAACATCAGAAGCGACCACCCAGGAATTATCCTCCTGACCATAGCCCTTCCATTTGACCAGATACTGAAGCCTCCGTCTAGAGAGACGAGAATCCAAGATCTTCTCCACCACGTACTCCAACTCGCCCTCAACCAACACAGGAGCAGGAGGCTCAACAGCAGGAACCACAGGCACAACGTACCGCCGCAACAAAGACCTATGGAAAACGTTGTGAATGGCAAACGACACCGGAAGATCCAAACGAAATGATACTGGATTAAGAACTACCAAAATTTTATAAGGACCAATAAAGCGAGGCTTAAACTTAGGAGAGGAAACCTTCAGAGGGACATACCGAGAAGACAACCAAACCAACTCCCCCACACGAAGTCGGGGACCCACACCACGGCGGCGGTTGGCAAAACACTGAGCCTTCTCCTGTGACAACTTCAAGTTGTCCACCACATGATTCCAAATCCGCTGCAACCTATCCACCACGGAATCCACCCCAGGACAGTCAGAAGGCTCAACATGACCCGAGGAAAAACGAGGATGAAAACCAGAGTTGCAGAAAAATGGCGAAACCAAAGTAGCGGAACTAGCCCGATTATTAAGGGCAAACTCAGCCAATGGCAAGAAGGTCACCCAATCATCCTGGTCCGCAGAAACAAAACATCTCAAATAAGCCTCCAGTGTCTGATTAGTTCGCTCCGTTTGGCCATTAGTCTGAGGATGAAAGGCAGATGAAAACGACAAATCAATGCCCATTTTAGCACAAAAAGATCGCCAGAATCTGGACACAAACTGGGATCCTCTGTCGGACACGATATTCTCAGGAATGCCGTGTAAACGAACCACATTCTGAAAAAACAAAGGAACCAGATCGGAAGAGGAAGGCAACTTAGGCAAGGGCACCAAATGGACCATCTTGGAAAAACGATCACACACCATCCAGATGACAGACATTCCTTGAGACACCGGAAGATCAGAAATGAAATCCATGGAAATGTGTGTCCAAGGCCTCTTCGGGACGGGCAAGGGCAAAAGCAACCCGCTAGCACGAGAACAACAAGGCTTAGCCCGAGCACAAGTCCCACAGGACTGCACAAATGACTGCACATCCCGTGACAAGGAAGGCCACCAAAAGGACCTGGCCACCAAATCTCGGGTACCAAAAATCCCCGGATGCCCTGCCAACACCGAGGAATGAACCTCGGAAACAACTCTGCTGGTCCATCTATCAGGAACAAACAGTCTGTCGGGTGGACAAGAGTCAGGTCTACCAGCCTGAAATCTCTGCAACACACGTCGCAAATCAGGAGATATGGCGGACACGATTACTCCCTCTTTAAGAATACCAGCTGGCTCCGAGACTCCAGGAGAGTCAGGCACAAAGCTCCTAGACAGAGCATCAGCCTTCACATTCTTCGACCCAGGCAGGTACGAGACCACAAAGTCAAAACGAGAGAAAAACAATGACCAACGAGCCTGTCTAGGATTCAGGCGCTTAGCAGACTCGAGATACATCAGATTTTTGTGATCAGTCAAGACCACCACACGATGCTTAGCACCCTCAAGCCAATGACGCCACTCCTCAAATGCCCACTTCATGGCCAACAACTCCCGATTACCAACATCATAGTTCCGCTCAGCAGGCGAAAACTTCCTAGAGAAAAAAGCACATGGTCTCATCACAGAGCAAACAGAGCCTCTCTGCGACAAAACAGCCCCAGCACCGATCTCAGAAGCATCCACTTCAACCTGAAAGGGAAGTAAGACATCAGGCTGGCACAAAACAGGCGCCGAAGTAAACCGGCGCTTCAGCTCCTGGAAGGCCTCCATGGCTGCAGGAGCCCAATTAGCCACATCAGAACCTTTCTTGGTCATATCCATCAAAGGTTTAACAACGCTAGAAAAGTTAGCGATAAAACAACGGTAGAAATTAGCAAACCCCAAGAACTTCTGAAGACTCTTAACAGACGTGGGTTGAGTCCAATCATGAATAGCTCGGACCTTAACTGGGTCCATCTCCACAGCAGAAGGGGAGAAAATAAAACCCAAAAAGGAAGCCTTCTGCACTCCAAAGAGGCACTTTGTGCCTTTCACAAACAAAGCATTATCACGCAAAACCTGAAACACCATCCTGACCTGCTTTACATGAGAATCCCAATCATCAGAAAAAACCAGAATATCATCCAGATAAACAATCATAAATTTATCTAGATACTTCCGGAAGATATCATGCATAAAGGACTGAAACACTGAAGGAGCATTAGAGAGCCCAAAGGGCATCACCAAGTACTCGAAATGACCTTCGGGCGTATTAAATGCAGTTTTCCATTCATCTCCCTGCCTAATGCGCACAAGGTTGTACGCACCACGAAGATCTATCTTGGTGAACCACTTGGCACCCTTAATCCGAGCAAACAAGTCCGACAATAGTGGCAAAGGATACTGAAATTTAACAGTGATTTTATTCAGAAGCCGATAGTCTATACAAGGTCTCAAAGACCCGTCTTTCTTGGCCACAAAAAAGAATCCCGCACCAAGAGGGGAAGAGGATGGACGAATATGCCCCTTCTCCAAAGACTCCTTGACATAAGAACGCATTGCGGCATGCTCGGGTACAGACAAATTAAATAATCATCCCTTAGGAAATTTACTACCAGGAATCAAATCTATAGCGCAGTCACAGTCCCTATGAGGAGGAAGAGCACTGGACCTGGACTCACTGAATACATCCTGATAGTCACACAAATACTCAGGAACTTCTGAAGGAGTAGAGGAAGCAATAGACACCGGCGGGGAATCGCAATGAATTCCCTGACAACCCCAACTCGACACAGACATAGCCTTCCAATCCAAAACTATGGAAAATTATGGGTCTGTAACCATGGCAGACCTAAAACGACCAAATCACTCATTTTATGCAGAACAAGAAAACGAATCACCTCCCGATTTTCAGGAGTCATGCACATGGTCACTTGTGTCCAATACTGCGGTTTATTTTCCGCCAGTGGCGTAGCATCAATTCCTCTAAGAGGAATAGGAATTTTTAAAGGCTCCAGGACAAAACCACAGCGCTTTGCAAACAACAAGTCCATAAGACTCAGGGCAGCACCTGAATCCACAAATGCCATAACAGGGTAGGAAGACAATGAGCAAATTAAGGTCACAGACAAAATAAATTTAGGCTGCAAATTACCAATGGTGACAGGACTGACAAGCTTTGTTAGGCGTTTAGAGCATGCTGATATAACATGTGTAGAATCACCACAGTAAAAACACAGCCCATTCCGACGTCTATGATTCTGTTGCTCAGTTCTAGTCAGGATTCTATCACATTGCATTGAGACAGGTGTCTGCTCAGACAACACCGCCAGAGGATTAGCGGATTTGCGCTCCCGCAAACGCCGATCAATCTGAATAGCCAGCGCCATAGAATCATTCAGACTTGTAGGAATGGAGAAACCCACCATCACATTCTTAATAGCTTCAGAAAGGCCATTTCTGAAATTTGCGGCCAGAGCACACTCATTCCATTGAGTAAGCACGGACCATTTCCGAAATTTTTGGCAATACACTTCAGCTTCATCTTGGCCCTGAGAGATAGCCAGTAAAGCTTTTTCTGCCTGAATTTCAAGATTAGGCTCCTCATAAAGCAATCCGAGCGCCAGAAAAAACGCATCAATATTTGCCAATGCCGGATCTCCTGGCGCCAACGAGAAAGCCCAATCCTGAGGGTCGCCACGCAAGAAGGAGATAACAATTTTAACTTGCTGAGCTGAATCTCCAGACGAACGAGGTTTCAAAGATAGAAACAATTTACAATTATTCCTAAAATTCCTGAATTTAAATCGATCTCCAGAGAACAGCTCAGGAATAGGTATCTTAGGCTCTGACATAGGACTGCTAACAACAAAATCCTGAATGCCCTGCACTCGTGCAGCAAGCTGATCCACACTAGTAATCAAGGTCTGAACATTCATGTCTGCAGCAAAGCTTCAAGCCACTCAGAGAAAAAGGGGAAGGAAGAAAGAAAAAAAAAAAAAAAAAACTCAGAACTTCTTTTCTTTTAATCCCGCTTCTGCAATGCATTAACTATTCACTAGGCCTGGCATACTGTTATGATCCCAATGGCAGAGGATCTCAGAGATTTCAGCAAAGTCTGCAAACATAAATACCAGCTCATAGGGAAGTGGTAACTAGGCTGACCGTATATCTGATCCTAGCACAACCAACTAACAGTAGCCAGGGAACGTACCTACGTTGATCCTAGACGTCTCGCGCCAGCCGGAGAACTAACTAACCCTGTCAGGGAAAATAAGACCTCTCTTGCCTCAAGAAGAAAGACCCCAAAGTTATAGTACAAGCCCCCAACAAATAATAACGGTGAGGTAAGAAGAAAAGACAAACGTAAGAATGAACTAGATTTTAGCAAAGAGAGGCCCACTGACTAATAGCAGAAGATAGTAAGATGACTTATACGGTCAGCAAAAAACCCTGCAAAATATCCACGCTGAATATCCAAGAACCCCAGAACCGACTAACGGTGAGGGGGGAGAATATCAGCCCCCTAGAGCTTCCAGCGAAAACAGGAATCACATATTGTACAAGCTGGACAAAAATAAGAACAATGCAAATAAACAAAAATAAGAAAGCAGGACTTAGCTTATCTTGCAAGGAACCAGGACCTGAAGACAGGAGCAAACAGAAATGAACTGATTACAAAGATGCCAGGCACTGGACTGAGAATCCAGGAAGTTTAAATAGCAACACCCCAGGCCTAACGAACCAGGTGAGTACCAACCTGGGGAAAGACAATCCAAGTGCCAACCACTAGTGACCACAAGAGGGAGCCAAGAAGTATAGTTCACAACAGGTACCTGTACTAACCGCAGTTCCTGAGCTTATCACAACACTAGAAGTAGCCGTGGGATGTTCCTGTCACTCCCTAGACACCTCATCACAGCCGGAGGACTAACTACCCCTAAAGATGGAAACAGGAAAGCTATCTTGCCTCAGAGAAAATCCCCAAAGGAAAGGCAGCCTGTTATGACCCCAATGGCGAGGGTCTCAGAGGAACGTGGTAGTCTGCAGAGTACAAAAATCCAGCTCATAGGGCAGTGGTAACTGGGTTGACCATATATCTACTCCTAACGCCAACACTAGAAGTAGCCGGGGATCATTCCTACGTTGATTCTAGATGACACGCGCCAGCCGGAGAATCTAGCTACCCCTAGTAGAGGAAAACAAAGACCTTTCTTGCCTCCAGAGAAGGGAACCCCAAAGCTGGATAGAAGCCCCCCACAAATAATGACGGTTAGGTAAGAGGAAATGACAAACACAGAAATGAACCAGGTTTAGCACAGAGAGGCCCGCTTACTGATAGCAGAATAAAGAAAGGTAACTTATATGGTCAACAAAAACCCTATCAAAATCCACACTGGAAATTCAAGAACCCCTGAACCGTCTAACGGTCCGGGGGGAGAACACCAGCCCCCCTAGAGCTTCCAGCAAAGGTCAGGATATAGATTTGGAACAAGCTGGACAAAAATACAAAACCAAAACAAATAGCAAAAAGCAAAAGGCAGACTTAGCTGATATAACTGGAACCAGGATCAGTAGACAAGAGCACAGCAGACTAGCTCTGATAACTACGTTGCCAGGCATAGAACTGAAGGTCCAGGGAGCTTATATAGCAACACCCCTAACTAACGACCCAGGTGCGGATAAAAGGAATGACAGAAAAACCAGAGTCAAAAAACTAGCAACCACTAGAGGGAGCAAAAAGCAAATTCACAACAGTACCCCCCCCTTAGTGAGGGGTCACCGAACCCTCACCACGACCACCAGGGCGATCAGGATGAGCGGCATGAAAGGCACGAACTAAATCGGCCGCATGAACATCAGAGGCGACCACCCAGGAATTATCCTCCTGACCATAGCCCTTCCACTTGACCAGGTACTGAAGCCTCCGCCTGGAGAGGCGAGAATCCAAGATCTTCTCCACCACGTACTCCAACTCGCCCTCAACCAACACCGGAGCAGGAGGCTCAATAGAAGGAACTACAGGCACAATGTACCGCCGCAACAAGGACCTATGAAATACATTGTGAATAGCAAACGACACAGGAAGATCCAGACGAAAAGATACAGGATTAAGGATTTCCAATATCTTGTAAGGCCCAATAAAACGAGGTTTAAATTTGGGAGAGGAGACCTTCATAGGAACAAAGCGGGAAGAAAGCCATACCAAATCCCCAACGCGTAGTCGGGGACCCACACCGCGGCGGCGGTTGGCAAAGCGCTGAGCCTTCTCCTGTGACAACTTCAAGTTGTCCACCACATGATTCCAGATCTGCTGCAACCTATCCACCACAGAATCCACCCCAGGACAGTCAGAAGGCTCCACATGACCCGAAGAAAAGCGAGGATGGAAACCAGAGTTGCAGAAAAAAGGCGAAACCAAGGTGGCGGAACTAGCCCGATTATTAAGGGCAAACTCAGCCAACGGCAAGAATGTCACCCAATCGTCCTGATCAGCAGAGACAAAACACCTCAAATAAGCCTCCAAAGTCTGATTGGTTCGCTCCGTCTGTCCATTAGTCTGAGGATGGAAAGCAGACGAAAACGACAAATCAATGCCCATCCTACTACAAAAGGATCGCCAGAACCTGGAAACGAACTGGGATCCTCTGTCTGACACAATATTCTCAGGGATGCCGTGCAAACGAACCACGTTCTGGAAAAACACAGGAACCAGATCGGAAGAGGAAGGCAGCTTAGGCAAAGGAACCAAATGGACCATCTTGGAGAAGCGATCACATATCACCCAGATAACGGACATGCCCTGAGATAGCGGAAGATCAGAAATGAAATCCATGGAGATATGTGTCCAAGGTCTCTTCGGGACAGGCAAGGGCAAGAGCAAACCGCTGGCACGAGAACAGCAAGGCTTAGCTCGAGCACAAGTCCCACAGGACTGCACAAATGACCGCACATCCCTTGACAAGGAAGGCCACCAAAAGGACCTGGCCACCAGATCTCTGGTGCCAAAAATTCCCGGGTGACCTGCCAACACCGAGGAATGAACCTCGGAAATGACTCTGCTGGTCCACTTATCCGGGACAAACAGTCTGTCAGGTGGACAAGACTCAGGCCTATCTGTCATGATCTCTGCAGGCAGAGATCATAGCAAGCCTATAGAGGGACAAGCTCTCGGAAGATGGAACTATACTGACCATGAACTAAGCCTGCCGCGCAACTAGAAATAGCCAGGTAGCATTTCCTATTAATCGCTAGATGCCCAGCTCTGGCCTAAGACCTAAATAGCTAGCAGAGGGAAATATAAGACCTGGCTCACCTCTAGAGAAATATTCCAAAGAAGACAGTAGCCCCCCACATATAATGACGGTGAGTTCAGATGAAACAACAAACGCAGCAGGAAAATAGTCTTAGCAAATTTGAGGTCCGCTTACTAGATAGCAGAAGACAGATAGTATACTTTCATGGTCAGCAGAAAAATACTAACAAAACACCATCCAGAGATTACCTTAAACTCTGGCATTAACTCATAACGCCAGAGTAGCAATCCCTGATCGACGAGAGCTTTCCAGACACAGTAACAAAACTTCAGCTGCGAACTGGAACAAATAGGCAAAACAAAACATGGACAAAAGTCCAACTTATCAGTAGTTGTCTAGAAGCAGGAACAAGCACTGAGAGGCATCAGATAACATTGTTGACCGGCAAGAAACCACCAGAGAAATGAGCTTAAATAGCGACACCCACTACTGATGGAATCAGGTGAAACAGGAAAGAGGATGAAAAGTCCAATTCCACAAGCGGCCACCGGGGGAGCCCAGAATCCAAATTCACAACAGTACCCCCCCCTCAAGGAGGGGGCACCGAACCCTCACCAGATCCACCAGGGCGACCAGGATGAGCCCTATGGAAGGCACGAACAAGATCAGAAGCATGAACATCAGATGCATTGACCCAAGAATTATCCTCCTGGCCGTAACCCTTCCAGTTGACCAGATACTGGAGTTTCCGTCTGGAAACACGAGAGTCCAAAATTTTCTCCACAACGTACTCCAACTCACCCTCAACCAACACCGGAGCAGGAGGCTCAACAGAAGGTACAACAGGTACCTCATACCTGCGCAATAACGACCGATGAAAAACGTTATGAATGGAAAAGGACGCAGGGAGGTCCAAACGGAAAGAAACAGGATTAAGAATCTCCAATATTCTATAAGGGCCGATGAACCGAGGTTTAAACTTAGGAGAAGAGACCCTCATAGGGACAAAACGAGAAGACAGCCACACTAAATCTCCAACACAAAGCCGAGAACCAACACGACGATGACGGTTGGCAAAACGCTGAGTCTTCTCCTGTGACAACTTCAAATTGTCCATAACCTGCCCCCAGATGTGATGCAATCTCTCCACCACCGCATCCACTCCAGGACAATCCGAGGATTCCACCTGACCGGAGGAAAATCGAGGGTGAAACCCCGAATTACAGAAAAACGGGGACACCAAGGTGGAAGAACTGGCCCGATTATTGAGGGCGAACTCTGCCAATGGCAAAAAAGCAACCCAATCATCCTGGTCAGCAGAGACAAAACACCTCAGATATGTCTCAAGGGTCTGATTAGTCCGCTCGGTCTGGCCATTAGTCTGAGGGTGAAAAGCAGATGAAAAAGACAAATCTATGCCCATCCTAGCACAGAATGCCCGCCAAAATCTAGACACAAATTGGGTACCTCTGTCAGAAACAATATTCTCAGGAATACCGTGCAATCGGACAACATTCTGAAAAAACAGAGGAACCAACTCAGAAGAAGAAGGCAACTTGGGCAGAGGAACCAAATGGACCATTTTAGAGAAACGGTCACAGACCACCCAGATGACAGACATCTTCTGGGAAACAGGCAGATCTGAAATAAAATCCATCGAGATGTGTGTCCAAGGCCTCTTAGGAATAGGCAAGGGCAACAGCAGTCCGCTAGCCCGAGAACTACAAGACTTGGCCCGAGCACAAACGTCACATGACTGCACAAAGACTCGCACATCTCGTGACAGAGAAGGCCACCAGAAGGATCTTGCCACCAAATCCCTGGTACCAAAAATTCCGGGATGACCTGCCAATGCAGAAGAATGTACCTCAGAGATGACTCTGCTGGTCCAATCATCCGGAACAAACAGTCTATCAGGCGGACAACGATCCGGTCTATCCGCCTGAAACTCTTGCAAGGACCGCCGCAGATCAGGAGAAACGGCCGACAAAATTACTCCCTCCCTAAGGATACCTGTGGGTTCAGAATTACCAGGAGAGTCCGGGTCAAAACTCCTAGAAAGGGCATCTGCCTTAACATTCTTAGAACCCGGTAGGTATGACACCACAAAATTAAAGCGAGAAAAAAATAAAGACCAGCGCGCCTGTCTAGGATTCAGGCGTCTGGCAGTCTCAAGATAAATCAAATTTTTGTGGTCAGTCAATACCACCACCTGATGCCTAGCCCCCTCGAGCCAATGGCGCCACTCCTCAAACGCCCACTTCATGGCCAAAAGCTCCCGATTCCCAACATCATAATTCCGCTCTGCGGGCGAAAATTTGCGAGAAAAGAAGGCACAAGGCCTAATGACGGAGCAGTCGGAACCTTTCTGCGACAACACTGCCCCAGCACCGATCTCCGAAGCGTCAACCTCAACCTGAAAAGGCAGATTCACATCAGGCTGACGCAACACAGGGGCAGAGGCAAAACGGCGCTTAAGCTCCTGAAAGGCCTCTACAGCATGAGGGGACCAATTAGCAACATCAGCGCCTTGTCTGGTCAAATCAGTCAGTGGTTTAACGACATCCGAAAAACCAACAATAAATCGGCGGTAAAAGTTGGCAAAGCCCAAAAATCTCTGAAGACCCTTAAGAGAGGAGGGCTGAGTCCAGTCACAAATAGCTTGCACCTTGACGGGATCCATCTCAATGGAAGAGGGAGAAAAAATATACCCCAAAAAGGAAATTTTCTGGACCCCAAAAACGCACTTAGACCCCTTCACACATAAAGAATTAGACCGCAGAACCTGAAAAACTCTCCTGACCTGCTGGACATGAGAGTCCCAGTCATCAGAAAAAATCAGAATATCATCCAGATATATTATCATAAATTTATCCAGAAAATCGCGGAAAATATCATGCATAAAAGACTGGAAAACTGAAGGGGCATTAGAAAGACCAAAAGGCATGACCAAATACTCAAAGTGGCCCTCGGGCGTATTAAATGCGGTCTTCCACTCATCCCCCTGCCTGATCCGCACCAAATTATACGCCCCACGAAGATCAATTTTAGAGAACCACTTAGCACCCTCTATACGAGCAAACAAATCAGTAAGCAATGGCAATGGGTATTGATACTTAACAGTGATCTTATTCAGAAGCCGATAATCAATACATGGTCTCAAAGAGCCGTCTTTTTTTTGAGACAAAGAAAAACCCAGCTCCCAAGGGAGAAGAAGATGGACGAATATGTCCCTTTTCCAAAGACTCCTTTATATATTCCCGCATAGCAGCATGTTCCGGCACAGACAAATTAAACAAACGACCCTTTGGATATTTACAACCCGGTATCAAATCTATGGCACAATCGCACTCACGGTGCGGAGGTAACGACCCAAGCTTGGGTTCGTCAAAGACGTCTTGATAATCAGAGAGGAACTCAGGGACTTCAGAGGGAATGGACGACGAAATAGAAACCAAAGGTACGTCCCCATGAATACCCTTACATCCCCAGCTCAACACAGAAATAGCTCTCCAGTCCAAGACTGGGTTGTGAGACTGCAACCATGGCAATCCCAGTACCAAATCGTCATGTAAATTATACAGCACCAGGAAACGAATAATCTCCTGGTGATCCGGATTGATACGCATGGTTACTTGTGTCCAGTATTGTGGTTTATTATTAGCCAATGGGGTGGAGTCAATCCCCTTCAGAGGAATAAGAGTATCCAAAGGCTCTAAATCAAAACCACAACGATTGGCAAAGGACCAATCCATAAGACTCAGAGCGGCGCCAGAGTCAACATAGGCGTCCGTGGCAATGGATGACAAAGAGCAAATCAGGGTTACAGACAAAATAAACTTAGACTGAATGGTGCCAATGGAAACAGACTTATCAAGCTTCTTTGTACGCCTAGAGCATGCCGATATAACATGAGTAGAATCCCCACAATAGAAACACAATCCATTCTTCCGTCTAAAATTCTGTCGCTCGCTCCTGGACAGAATTCTATCACACTGCATACTTTCTGGCGTCTTTTCCATAGACACCGCCAGATGGTGCATCGGTTTGCGCTCCCGCAGACGCCTATCAATCTGAATAGCCATTGTCATGGACTCATTCAGACCTGCAGGCAAAGGGAACCCCACCATAACATCCTTAACGGCATCAGAGAGACCTTCTCTGAAAGTTGCCGCCAAGGCGCACTCATTCCACTGAGTAAGCACAGACCATTTACGGAATTTTTGGCAGAAAACTTCAGCTTCGTCTTGCCCCTGAGATAGTGCCATCAAAGTTTTTTCTGCCTGAAGTTCCAAATGAGGTTCCTCATAAAGCAAGCCCAAGGCCAGAAAAAACGCATCCACATCGCGTAACGCAGGATCCCCTGCTGGCAATGAGAAGGCCCAATCTTGAGGGTCACCCCTGAGCAAGGAAATCACAATCCTAACCTGCTGAGCAGGGTCTCCAGCTGAATGAGACTTCAGGGACAAATAAAGCTTACAATTATTTCGGAAATTCTGGAAGCTAGCTCTATTCCCTGTGAAGAACTCCGGCAAAGGAATTCTCGGCTCAGATACCGGAGCATGTACTACAAAATCTTGTAAATTTTGTACTTTCGTGATGAGATTATTCAAACCCGCAGTTACACTCTGGAGATCCATTATTGTCAGGTGCACACAGAGCATACAGAGATTAGGAGGAGAGAGAGAAAAAAGACTGCAGCAAGGCAGACTGGAGGAAAAAAAAAAAAAAAAATTCCAGCAGACTTCTTATAACTCTCCTTTCTCAACCTGGGTCTTTAACACTTTATTGGCCGGTCAAACTGTCATGATCTCTGCAGGCAGAGATCATAGCAAGCCTATAGAGGGACAAGCTCTCGGAAGATGGAACTATACTGACCATGAACTAAGCCTGCCGCGCAACTAGAAATAGCCAGGTAGCATTTCCTATTAATCGCTAGATGCCCAGCTCTGGCCTAAGACCTAAATAGCTAGCAGAGGGAAATATAAGACCTGGCTCACCTCTAGAGAAATATTCCAAAGAAGACAGTAGCCCCCCACATATAATGACGGTGAGTTCAGATGAAACAACAAACGCAGCAGGAAAATAGTCTTAGCAAATTTGAGGTCCGCTTACTAGATAGCAGAAGACAGATAGTATACTTTCATGGTCAGCAGAAAAATACTAACAAAACACCATCCAGAGATTACCTTAAACTCTGGCATTAACTCATAACGCCAGAGTAGCAATCCCTGATCGACGAGAGCTTTCCAGACACAGTAACAAAACTTCAGCTGCGAACTGGAACAAATAGGCAAAACAAAACATGGACAAAAGTCCAACTTATCAGTAGTTGTCTAGAAGCAGGAACAAGCACTGAGAGGCATCAGATAACATTGTTGACCGGCAAGAAACCACCAGAGAAATGAGCTTAAATAGCGACACCCACTACTGATGGAATCAGGTGAAACAGGAAAGAGGATGAAAAGTCCAATTCCACAAGCGGCCACCGGGGGAGCCCAGAATCCAAATTCACAACACCTATCAGCCTGAAATCTCTGCAACACACGTCGCAGATCCGGAGAAATAGCTGACAAGATAACTCCATCTTTAAGAATACCAACAGGATCAGCGACTCCAGGAGCATCAGGCACAAAGCTCCTAGAAAGAGCATCGGCCTTCACATTCTTTGAACCTGGTAAATACGAGACAACAAAATCAAAGCGGGAGAAAAACAATGACCAGCGGGCCTGTCTCGGATTAAGGCGTTTAGCAGACTCGAGATACATCAGATTTTTGTGATCAGTCAAGACCACCACACGATGCTTAGCACCCTCGAGCCAATGACGCCACTCCTCAAATGCCCATTTCATGGCCAACAACTCCCGATTACCCACATCATAATTTCGCTCGGCAGGCGAAAACTTCCTAGAGAAAAAGGCACAAGGTTTCATAACAGAGCAACCAGGGCCTCTCTGCGACAAAACGGCCCCTGCCCCAATCTCCGAAGCATCCACCTCAACCTGAAAGGGAAGTGAGACGTCAGGCTGGCACAAAACAGGCGCCGAAGTAAACCGGCGTTTCAACTCCTGGAAAGCCTCCACGGCAGCAGGAGCCCAGTTAGCTACATCGGAGCCCTTCTTGGTCATATCCGTCAAAGGTTTCACAATGCTAGAAAAATTAGCGATAAAACGACGGTAGAAGTTAGCGAAGCCCAAGAACTTCTGAAGACTCTTAACTGACGAGGGCTGAGTCCAATCAAGAATAGCTCGGACCTTGACTGGGTCCATCTCCACAGCAGAAGGGGAAAAAATGAACCCCAAAAAGGGAACCTTCTGTACACCAAAGAGACACTTTGAGCCCTTGACAAACAAAGAATTTTCACGCAAAATTTTAAAGACCAACCTGACCTGCTCCACATGCGAATCCCAATTATCAGAAAAAAACAAAATATCATCCAGATAAACAATCAAAAATTTATCCAGATACTTCCGGAAAATGTCATGCATAAAGGACTGAAAAACTGAAGGCGCATTGGAGAGCCCAAAAGGCATCACCAAGTACTCAAAATGACCTTCGGGCGTATTGAATGCGGTTTTCCATTCATCACCTTGCTTAATGCGCACAAGGTTGTACGCACCACGAAGGTCTATCTTGTTGAACCACTTGGCACCCTTAATCCGGGCAAACAAGTCAGACAACAGCGGTAAAGGATACTGAAATTTGACAGTGATCTTATTTAAAAGCCGATAATCAATACAAGGTCTCAAAGATCCGTCCTTTTTTGCCACAAAAAAGAATCCCGCACCAAGAGGGGAAGAAGACGGACGAATATGTCCTTTCTCCAGAGACTCCTTGATATATGAACGCATAGCGGTATGTTCAGGTACCGACAGATTAAACAGTCTTCCCTTAGGAAATTTACTGCCTGGGATCAAATCTATAGCACAGTCACAGTCCCTATGAGGAGGCAGTGCACTGGACTCAGACTCACTGAAGACATCCTGATAATCAGACAAATACTCCGGAACTTCCGAAGGCGTAGAAGAAGCAATAGACACAGGCAGGGAATCCCCATGAATACCACGACAGCCCCAACTTGAGACTGACATAGCCTTCCAGTCCAGGACTGGATTATGGGTCTGTAACCATGGCAGCCCTAAAACAACCAAATCATGCATTTTATGTAAAACCAGGAAACGTATCACCTCGCGGTGTTCAGGAGTCATGCACATGGTAACCTGTGTCCAATACTGCGGTTTATTTGCTGCCAATGGTGTAGCATCAATACCCCTAAGAGGAATAGGATTTTCTAATGGTTCAAGAGTAAAACCACAGCGCTTAGCAAATGAGAGATCCATGAGACTCAGGGCAGCACCTGAATCTACAAACGCCATGACAGGATAAGATGACAGTGAGCAAATCAAAGTTACAGACAGAATAAATTTAGGTTGCAAATTACCAACGGTGACAGGACTAACAACCTTAGCTATACGCTTAGAGCATGCTGAGATAACATGTGTAGAATCACCACAGTAGTAGCACAAGCCATTCCGGCGTCTATGAATTTTCCGCTCATTTCTAGTCAGGATTCTATCACATTGCATTAAATCAGGTGTCTGTTCAGACAACACCATGAGGGAATTTGCGGTTTTTCTATCACATTGCACCGAATTAGGTGTCTGTTCAGACAACACCATGAGGGAATTTGCGGTTTTGCGCTCCCGCAACCGCCGGTCAATTTGAATAGCCAGTGCCATAGTATCATTCAGACCTGTGGGAATGGGAAAACCCACCATAACATTCTTATTGGCTTCAGAAAGGCCATTTCTAAAATTAGCGGCCAGTGCACACTCGTTCCAATGTGTCAGAACGGACCATTTCCGAAATTTTTGGCAATACACTTCAGCCTCGTCCTGCCCCTGAGACATAGCCAGCAAGGCTTTTTCTGCCTGAATCTCAAGATTGGGTTCCTCATAAAGTAAACCGAGCGCCAGAAAAAAAGCATCAAGATCAGCCAATGCCGGATCTCCTGGCGCCAGCGAAAAAGCCCAATCCTGAGGGTCGCCCCGTAAGAACGAAATAACAATTTTTACTTGCTGAGCAGAATCTCCAGATGAACAGGGTCTCAGGGACAAAAACAATTTACAATTATTCACGAAATTCCTAAACTTAAACCTGTCTCCGGAAAACAGTTCAGGAATCGGTATTTTAGGTTCTGACCTAGGATTTCTGATAACATAGTCTTGTATGCCCTGCACACGAGTAGCCAGCTGGTCCACACTTGTAATCAAGGTCTGGACATTCATGTCTGCAGCAAGCATAGCCACTCTGAGGTAAAGGGGAAGAAGAAAAAAAAAACTCAGAATCTTCTTTCTTATAATCCCTCTTCTGCAATGCATTAAACATTTAATACTGGCCTGGCAAACTGTTATGACCCCAATGGCGAGGGTCTCAGAGGAACGTGGTAGTCTGCAGAGTACAAAAATCCAGCTCATAGGGCAGTGGTAACTGGGTTGACCATATATCTACTCCTAACGCCAACACTAGAAGTAGCCGGGGATCATTCCTACGTTGATTCTAGATGACACGCGCCAGCCGGAGAATCTAGCTACCCCTAGTAGACGAAAACAAAGACCTTTCTTGCCTCCAGAGAAGGGAACCCCAAAGCTGGATAGAAGCCCCCCACAAATAATGACGGTTAGGTAAGAGGAAATGACAAACACAGAAATGAACCAGGTTTAGCACAGAGAGGCCCGCTTACTGATAGCAGAATAAAGAAAGGTAACTTATATGGTCAACAAAAACCCTATCAAAATCCACACTGGAAATTCAAGAACCCCCGAACCGTCTAACGGTCCGGGGGGAGAACACCAGCCCCCCTAGAGCTTCCAGCAAAGGTCAGGATATAGATTTGGAACAAGCTGGACAAAAATACAAAACCAAAACAAATAGCAAAAAGCAAAAGGCAGACTTAGCTGATATAACTGGAACCAGGATCAGTAGACAAGAGCACAGCAGACTAGCTCTGATAACTACGTTGCCAGGCATAGAACTGAAGGTCCAGGGAGCTTATATAGCAACACCCCTAACTAACGACCCAGGTGCGGATAAAAGGAATGACAGAAAAACCAGAGTCAAAAAACTAGCAACCACTAGAGGGAGCAAAAAGCAAATTCACAACAGCAGCCCCCCACAAATATTGACTGTGAGTGGAGAGGGAAATGACATACGCAGAATGAAATCAGAATGTAGCAAAGGAGGCCAGTCTAGCTAGATAGTTAGAACAGGACAGAATACTGTGCGGTCAGTATAAAAAAAACTAGAAAAATCCACCACAAAGTTTACAAAAATCTCCACACCTGACTAAAGGTGTGGAGGGTAAATCTGCTTCCCAGAGCTTCCAGCTTAACTGAATAAATCCATATTGACAAGCTGGACAAGAAAAAACATAGAAAGAGCTGAACGATTAAGTCCACAATATGTGGACAGTAAAAGAACAAGCAAGGACTTATCTTTGCTGAACTGGTCAGAATATCAGGGAAATCCAAGCAGAGATGTGAATCCAACCAGGAACCATTGACAACTGGCCCAGGCTGAAGGATAGAGCCAGGATAAATAGCCGAGCCAGAAAGACGATCAGTGGAAGCAGCTGCTGACTGCTAAATCCAAGGAGCAGCAGTTCCACTCAAAACCACCGGAGGGAGCCCAAGAGCAGAACTCACAACAGGAGACCTTGATCAAATTTCTGTTGTGCAAGGTTGGGGGGAGAGGGCAGACGAAGGAAGCATGATTCTCACCTCGCCACCACCAAGACAACAAGGACTTGGTCCTCCTGGATGCGCAAGACACATGAGTGCCTTCTTGCTGCACTACCTGCAACATTACCCTCGGATTGTCAGAATCTGAAGTAATGCCGACTACTGGGTTGCCACACTCTTAGATCCCAGATACAAAAGCAAATTTGGCGAAATAATTCCTGCCATAGAAAGGGATTCATGCATGCAGGAGTATCAGCAGAGACTGTTACAGAATCTAACATCTGCTTTAACACAAAACACCAGTGGTGCACGTAGTCAATCTGTGATCTAACTTGCCAACCATGGGACTATTGAGTCATCACTCTAACCGTAACAGTAACATTGTATCTGGTGGTAACAGCAATTTTTTCCAATCGTTTTAATATTTTTTTAGACCATCCTTTGCAAGGCCACAGGAGACAAGAAGTCTGATGCACAGCCAACGCCTAGAGAGGATGATACAAGAGTATCTCCAAGTTAACATCGATGCCATGACTGTGGAACTGGACCCTTGCCCATTTTGGGCTTCCAATCTTGAAAAATGGCCTGAGCTCGCCACTCACGCCTTGGAGATCTTGTTGTGCCCTCTGTGCGTTCTCTCTGAACATGTGTTCAGTGCTGCTGGTGGTGTGCTGACAGATAAGCGCACGCGGCTGTCCAGTGACAATGTCGACAGACAAACATGAAGATGAACAAATCCTGGATCCGCAAGGACTTTTCTACCCCTGTGTCATCTTGGGGAGACTAAAAGCTTGATGATTTTTGAAAATCACCTCACCAACCATTTAAAAAAACTCTGGCAAAATTGATGCCACTTAAGTGGTGTCTTTGGCCAAATTTTTTGAAAAAATGGAGACTCTTTCATTTAGTCCCCTTGCTGAGTTTTACATGACATTGCCATCGTCAATTCCAGGTGGGTGGGGTCATCTGCAGAGTTGTTTACTCAAACTATGGCCTGGGATTCAGAGGTCTGCTCCAAAGCTTCAGTGTCTGCTAGTCAGCAGAGTAGCCCAGCCACCCACCGCCTGTTTACCTAAGTACTATTTTTAATGGCATCTGGCCCAGGAAATCCTTTTGGGGCTAGTAGAATTTGGTGCTACTCAGCAGCGTACCCCACCCATGAAGCAAGCTACACTGCCTGTTTACCTAACTACTATTTCGTAACGGCATCTAGCCCAGGAAATCTTTTTGGGCCTAGTAGAATTTGGTGCTACTCAGCAGCGTACTTCACCCATGAAGCAAGCTACACAGCCTGTTTACCTAAGTACTACTTTTAACGGCATCTGGCCCAGGAAATCCTTTTGGGCCTAGTAGAATTTGGTGCTACTCAGCAGCGTACCCCACCCATGAAGCAAGCTACACCACCTGTTTACCTAACTACTATTTTGTAATGGCCTCTAGCCCAGGAAATCCTTTTGGGCCTAGTAGAATTTAGTGCTACTCAGCAGCATACTTCAGCCATGAAGCAAGCTACACCGCCTGTTTACCTAAGTACTACTTTTAACGGCATCTGGCCCAGGAAATCCTTTTGGGCCTAGTAGAATTTGGTGCTACTCAGCAGCGTACCCCACCCATGAAGCAAGCTACACCACCTGTTTACCTAACTACTATTTTGTAACGGCATCTGGCCCAGGAAATCCTTTTGGGCCTAGTAGCAATTTCTGCTACCCAGCAGAGTACCGCACCCATGAAGCAATCTACAATGCCTTCTTTCTTTCTCAATCTAACCCCTCGGCTCTGGGGTGTCCACTCTCCCTCCAGCTCTCTCCTTCTCACGGGTGGACTACCGTGTGTTTTCACACTGTGGCGAATCTTTTGGGCCCAGGCCATGACGACACATTCGAGGAAGCAACTAAATGCCTCAAATATTGAGCAGGATATGGAGCACCCCATGGGCAAACAGCGATCTATGTAGTATGCTCCTTCACAGAAGCAGCCCAATGGGAGGACACTATTCGGAGGCACAGGTAGTAACCGGAACGCCCCCTCAATGTCTGTTTTGGCCATTAGGGTGCCCCTTACCAACTTCTTGACCCGCCTGATTGCCTCGTCAAAGGAGGTAAAGTACATAGTACTGTACTTGGTTCTGCGTCGATGTTGTCGTTTACTGACCTGCTCCTTGGATATGACAAATGGTGGATTAGTCTGAATGTATTGGGTTCATTTTTTGGCACAATTTTTTGGTCCACTACGTCTTCTAAGGAAAGTGTTCTGAATGGACCCGCCGCCATTCTACCTAAAGATATTTCTTTTTTTATTTTTTTTGTCAAGACGTCTGGGTGTTGGTAGAGTGAGTTTAGATTTTTACTCCAGCCTTTCTTGATTTTAGAAGGTTAGATATATCTCAAGGCACGGTGCATTCAATAATTGTAATTAAGAGAAAAATATGTATATATACATCTAAATCTATAACCACTAATGTGCATCAATGGAAAAATAGAATGGACATTCGGAACCATATAGAACAACAAACGAAGAAAAACCGAAACAAAGTCCAAAATATGAATTACAAATTTTATTAAAATATATATAATATGATATAACAGTGGGAAAAATACCGTAAAAGGAACATCACCAGGGACAAATAGTCAAATTAAATAAATATAACACCTAATGTGATAGTATATATAAATCTATACCCATGGGCAAAAATTACATGTAGCAGCCAGGAAAATAATAATAATATATATATGTGTGACTCAAAAGAAGACCTGAGTTTGCAGATATTAGTGCCAAATAATAGTGCTGGATCTAAGCGATATAAATAAATTGTCCAACAAGAGGCAAAAACAAAGTATACAAGGAAAAGGAAGCCACCTAATATTACCTGCTGCGTGAGCCAAATGGGGTAGAAGTCCCTGTGATGTGCCGAGCCCCGACGCGTGTTTCGGCGTCTGCCTTCGTCGAAGGCAGACGCCGAAACGCGCGTCGGGGCTCGGCACATCCCGGGGACTTCTACCCCATTTGGTAATGTTCCTTTTACGGTATTTTTCCCACTGTTATATCATATTATATATATTTTAATAAAATTTGTAATTCATATTTTGGACTTTTTTTCGGTTTTTCTTTGTTGATTTTAGAAGGGCATGACATGCCTATATCTGTGTCGCCTCCTCCTTTTACTCCTCCACCTCTTTTCTTTTCGCATGACTATATGTAGTTGTGACTTTTCCATGTGTTTGTTGTGTCTTCTGAGCAGTTTGTCAGCTTTTGGACACCTTGTATAAGGTGTGTTTTCCATGTGTTTGTATGTGTTTGTGTTTGTCTGCCATTGGTTTCAATGGGGTTCAACGGTGTTCGTCGAACATTCGACGAACAGTTCGTTGAACACATCCCTGTTCGACAAACCGAACCGAACCCGAACACTAAGGAGGTGGCTCATCTCTACTCACCAGGTCAGGTGTGATATATAATGAGCTCATGATGCAGAGTTTTGTACATCAGGAACTCACTATTTATGACACATGAACTGTTGAGTATAGTTCTGCTTTGTATTACCGCCATTTTCTCTTCAGTCTGCAACACAGATTAATCAGACTGAAGAGATTATGGAGAAAATACAAGTAATTTTGTTTTTTTTTGGCCACCTCATAGCTCTATACCAAACACAGAAAGGTGCAGTGTTTTACTTAGCAACTACTGGAGTTATGGGTTGGCCAAAAAATAAAGTGTGAGGTGCAGTGTTTTATTCGGCATACGGTGTGTGTTGTTGGCGGCGAAATACACAATTAACCAAACATTATTGGGGGCAAAAAACATTATTATTTATTTTTTAACAAACAAATTAATTTAACTTTGCCTGCTTGGGGTATGATGCTAAAAATAAGGTGTGTGTAGCTGTGAGTCCTGGCTTAATGTGAACGACGCAGGGGTGGCAGGAGAAGGGGCAATTAAAGTAGTGGGGTCTGGGAGTTTGGGGAAGGGGATTTATGCACGAGAGGGCAGAGACACAATGGAAGGGTGAGACAAACCTGACATTACAGACACATTGGGAGGTGAGGGGGGAGGTATTGAGATCGTCCCTTGTTTTTTATTTTGTTTCCCTTTTTGAGATCGGCACTGCGGTCTGGGGAGCCTTGGTGGGCTCATTTGTTGCGGCCTGGTCGTGGTGGCCGACCTGTCAGGGTCCATGTGCCGCTGCATGGTTGTGGTGGTGGGGAAGGCCATGCCAGGGTCCGGGTGCTGCTGAGGCATCCTGGTGGTGGTGAAAGCCGGGGGCTGCTGCATGCTGGTGCTGAAAAGCATGCCAGGATCCGGGTGCTGCTGCTGCAGCTGAGACCTGGTGATGGTGGCCGACCTATCCTCATCCGGGTGCTGCTGCTGCATAGTGGTGGCAGTGGAGGAGGTCCCAGCAAGAGCAGCAGTTGTCATGGTGGTGGCGGTGGGCTGTCCAACAGCACTCGGCATGGTGGTGGTGCTTGGAATGGAGGTGGCCGTGCAGTGGTATGCAGCAGAGCTCGGCATTGATGTCAAGTGTGACAGTGTTGGCACATGTGAATATGCCACCACTGTCTGTTGAAAATACCGACTGTGCTGCATAGCCTGCACATAAGCAGCATTGCAGGCCTGCATGACACTATATAAACCTATAAAAGATATGCTGGATTGCAGAATGGAGAAAACAAAATGAAAACAAAAGAACAGCAACCAAGCTGCATGACACTATGCTGGAGATCAGGAGTAAGGTGTTCCGACATGCCCTGTTCAATTTGATTGAAAAAATGATGTGCTGGCCTCTGGAGGTCGGCTTTCACTTGGTCAAGGCTTTTGGTGACCTCCTGGATATGTGTATTCATATTGTTTATGGCACTATCCAGTCAGTCACCCATCGCCTTGAGTCCATCATGAAAAACCGAGCTCAAGTGCAAAAATTCGGGCATGAGTGACTTGTCCAAAGCCCTCTGCCGCTGCTGGAAAGAGCCCCCAAAAAAAGTGGCAGAGGCAGAGGACTGGGATGGGGGAACACCTGATGGACCAGCTTCCAGGTCTCCAGTTTGTGTGGCAGGCCCACTTGCTGCAGCGCTGCTGGATGGCTGGGATGGGTCCGTGGCTGTCTGATGAAGGACCGCTCCAGAACTAGGGTCAAGAGTGCTGCTCCATGTGCTGTGAAAAAAAAAAGAAAATTTTTTTATATCAAACATTTACAAAACGCCAACTCCTGTGGAATACAAACATACAGATTATGGCAATACAACACAACCTAATAAACCAAAAAAATACTTACGTTCTCTGGGCAAGGACCGGTCTCAAAAATGCCAGAATGCGGTGGTATTTATATTTTCGGATCCTTGCTCCCGGACCACCAGGAACCCAGCTGTCTTGACGAAGGTCCTTGTTGAAGCGATCCTTCATCGAACGCCAATGTGTTTTGACTTTGAGCACTGTTGAAAAAAACAAAAAACAAAGGTTAGACAATGGACTTTTGGCCGTGATCACACATCTGTGTGTGATGAGAGACACTCCTGACACACAGTTGTGTGATCACGGCCAAGGTCACTGCTGCATCACACTGCATTGCAATACTTACAAAATGCATTTCGGACCCGAGTCGGGATGTTGTCCCAGCCATCCCACATCGCTTTGGCCACCTCATTCCATAGCCGCCGGATCGTCACGTTGTCCGAGTGCTGCGGAACCCGGGTGTCCCACAACGGGACTCGCTCATGGACCAGGGAGATTAGGAGGTCATTTTCAATGAGGTCCTCATCCCGTTCTGGAACCTAAAAAATAAAAAAAGACATTAATGTTGGAGAGATTAACATAAGAAAAAGAAAGAAAACAGAGACAGAAAACTGGCATGAATATTGAAAGTCAAGAAAAAAAAAGGGGTTAAGAAGAAAAAGGTAAAGAAAGAGGAAAGTAAAGAAATGAACATTCAAGAATAGTAAAGTGAGGATACAATAAACAGTCAGCCAGGTATACTTATACGCTGCTGCCTTGCCACCTGACCGTGAACCTGCTGCTCCTTCTCAGCCTCTGCCGCAGTGGAAGAAGTGCTCTAAAAAAAGGAAAAAAAAATTGTCACATGTGTAGATGTGACAGTGAATACTTACCAATCTGAGGAGGTGAGTACTCACTTCACTGACAAGTTCGGCTTGTGCAGGCCCAGGACGTTGCTCCTCCTCAGAAGAAGATGACATTCTGATGCATGCAGAAATAAAAAAATGGCAGAAATTAGGACATATAGAGACAGAAAATAGAAAATAAAGACATTGGCTAGGATATACTCACATTGTTCAGTGTCTTGTTTCCTCCAAGGTTCTTGCCTGCGTCTGCTCTGCTTCTCTGTCTGCTGGGTAATGATCTGCAAATGCCCACTCCCTCCTTTTATCAGTTTGTAAGTGGGGGTGGCTAATACGTGTCTAGACATGTTTTCCTGTGGTGCAATGCATGCGTTCAGAAACGCAAGCAAACGCATGTGCTTGCAAACATTTTTTTGCCGCATTCCTTCCGCTAACAACTGCATATGTTTCTAGGCGGTAAACTGACGCCTCTAAAATTACTACATGTAGTATTTACCGCGCCAAACCACAGACGACAAAACGCCGCATGCGTCGTCAAACGCGGCAAAACGCAACCGATCGCAGACAAATGCGTCCCTAATGTTAAAGATACGAATACACGACGCATGCGGATAATTGAGGCACAAACGCTGCAGACACAACTACAAACGTGAAACCAGCCTTATTGAGTGCATCTTGATAATTGCCAATAATTTCCATCTGTTGTCTATTCCATTTGCACAACAGCATGTGAAATTGATTGTCAAACAATGTTGCTTCCTAAGTGGACAGTTTGATTTACTTGGAGTTATATTATGTTTAAGTGTTCTCTTTATTTTTTTGAGCAGTGTAGTTCTATAATGAATTAACTTTTTTTCTTTCATTGTTCATTTTTTCCCCACTGAGGAAAATAGCCTCCTGCTTTGCCAGGCTTTTTTTGGCAGAGCTGATTTGTGACTGTTGGCAGAGACTTGGTGATCATGTGATTGCCAGGTCTTACAGACAATATGACAAGGTTGACACTTCTGTTTGCTACATAGTACTTAGTGAGCAGTTTAATAAACCACTTCTGTCTTCTCTCTGGGTTAGCATTTCACTGAGAGAAACTCTCTGATTTCTGATTGAAAGCAGGAGCAAGAGATTTAACCCCATGTTGCAAGTTTATAATGGCACGGGGTTAATGCCCCGGACTAAGCTCCTTGGCATAACTTTTTTACTATTCAGGAATGAATGATCTTCTCTACTGTCTCTATCCTACATTCTCTTCAATGGGAGGTTATTTGCAAAGCTAATTGTTTCAAGGCTCCCAACATACAGTATATCTTGTTACTAGTGTTGAGCGATACCGTCCGATACTTGAAAGTATCGGTATCGGATAGTATCGGCCGATACCCGAAAAGTATCGGATATCGCCGATACCGATACCCGATACCAATGCAAGTCAATGGGACACCAAGTATTGGAAGGTATCCTGTATGGTTCCCAGGGTCTGAAGGAGAGGAAACTCTCCTTCAGGCCCTGGGATCCATATTAATGTGTAAAATAAAGAATAGAAATAAAAAATATTGATATACTCACCTCTCCGACGCAGCCTGGACCTTACCGATGTAACCGGCAGCTTCCGTTCCTAAGAATGAGCGCTTGAAAGACCTTAGATGATGTTGCGGCCTGTGATTGGTCGCGTGAGCATTCAAGGTCTTTCAAGCGCTCATTCTTAGGAACGGAAGCTGCCGGTTAAATCGGTAAGGTCCAGGCTGCGTCGGAGAGGTGAGTATATCAATATTTTTTATTTTTATTCTTTATTTTACACATTAATATCGATCCCGATACCGATTCCCGATATCACAAAAGTATCGGATCTCGGTATCGGAATTCCGATACAGCAAATATCGGCCGATACCCGATACTTGCGGTATCGGAATGCTCAACACTACTTGTTACTACTGAAACGTTATTTTATATCCCAGAAAAATTGTTATCATTATAATTATTGATTATAGCGCCATTAATTCCATGGCGCTTTACATGTGAGGAGGGGTATACATATTGAAAACAAGTACAGTAATCTTAATCAATACAAGTCATGACTGGTACAGGAGGAGAGAGGACCCTGCCCGCGAGGGCTCACAATCTACAAGGGATAGGTGAGGATACAATAGGTGAGGGCAGAGCTGGTTGTGCAGTGGTTTGGTCTATCAGTGGTTACTGCAGGTTGTAGGCTTGTCGGAAGAGGTAGGTCTTCAGGTTCTTTTTGAAAATATGGACAAAGTGTCTAAAGATACATTTAAAAATTAATTTTAGGTTTATTTAAATTAATTTCAAGTGTTAACTTATTGCCACTACGACCACTGAGGGAATATAGAAATCATATAATATTAATTCCTTTAAAGATAAACTTGTGTGAGAACATTTCATGCAATTGAGTTTATTATCATAAATGCCAGTAATAAACTTTTTTCTATCATTCACACTTGTTTAAATGTAAAGTTATTAATACCTTTAATATGAGTGATATATCCTAGGTCTTTCATCTCTGCAATACTGATATTACAATATGCAAATTCAGACTTCAAGCTTTTGTCCTAAAACTGTTTCAATTTTTATAACACACCTTATTAATTTCCATTATGAGGTTTTATATAACTTTTTTAAAGCAAATTCTATGATGTGTTAATTAGTTCATAATTATGATAATTGCCCAGGTAGATTTTTTTAGTTCACTTAAAAAGCTCTGTGAACAATCACTTTTGTGATATTATAATGTGTATAAAACCTGTACTCTGAAGTGTAGTTGGATGGTCATCAGATTAAATGTGGGCTTAAACTACGTTAGTTATTCTCATGTCATCTATTATTATACACTTGTCATAACACAGATTTAAATTGTTACTAAAGTTATGGTAGAAAGTAATGCAACCAGCATTATCATGGATACGTGTAAGTAACTGCCCCCTTAGATACTCAATCAACCATTAGATCAAATTTAATTGATAAGTAAGTTTAATTGATTGGATACAGTCTGCCTTGATTGCAGCTAGTCTAGGTTTATTTTATCTAATGTACATCTATATATAGAACCTTACTGTGAGACGGATGTAATCATCATAGAGAGGAAAATTATCAAAGGAAATTTAACAAGAGAAATAAAAATAGTTTCAATATTTATCTGTCGGTACATACAAGACTGAACTTGTCTGGCTCTGAAACATTTTTTCTACCCATGATACTTTTCAAGGTATTTTGGCAAAATTGGCAGCTATAACTTGATTGTTTTTTTCCTGAGGTCCACATTGTTTGTTGAACCTGGTGCAACTGGTGAAAATGCCAGCCGTCGCTTTCTTTGCGTGACCTCCTGTTGCACAAAAAAATACAACTTTTCAAAGCTTTTTTTGACAGAAATCGTCAGAATCATCCCCATAATCTGGATGGGAGCATATGTTGTTCTAAAACCTCTAGATAATGTTCAGCAATGATAGTGTCTTTCAAGATGTGTAAGTTACCAATACCATAAGGCTGTAACCTCCTGCTCTGTGGCTTCCCCTCTAACACTCTCGCGCCCCTCTAATCTATTCTAAACTCTTCTGCCCAACTAATCCACCTGTCCCCCCGCTATTCCCCAGCCTCTCCCCTCTGTCAATCCCTTCACTGGCTCCCCAGTACCCAGAGACTCCAGTACAAAACAATAAGCATGACATACAAAGCCATCCACAACCTGTCTCCTCCATACATTTGTGACCACGTCTCCTGGTACTTTCCTGCACACAACCTCCGATCCTCACAAGATCTCCTTCTCTTCTCCCCTCTTATCTCCTCTTCCCACAATCGCATACAAGATTTCTCTCGCACATCACCCCTACTCTGGAATTCTCTACCACAAATTATCAGACTCTCATCTACCATCGAAACCTTCAAAAAGAACCTGAAGACCCACCTCTTCCGACAAGCCTACAACCTGCAGTAACCACCAATCGACCAAACCGCTGCATGACCAGCTCTACTTTTGCCTACTGTTTCCTCACCCATCCCTTGTAGATTGTGAGCCCTCGCAAACAGGGTCCTCTCTCCTCCTGTACCACTTGTGACCTATATTGTTTAAGATTGTTGTACTTGTTTTTATTATGTATACTCCTCCTCACATGTAAAGCGCCATGGAATAAATGGCGCTATAATAATAAATAATAATAATAATAATAACTAATGCTTCCCCATTACATCAGAGATGAAGGCTTTTGAACTGTGCACTGATAACAAGCTGGATGGTCCCATATCCTCTTGACTCCACATGACATGTTGTCTGTGGTTTCCATAATGAATTAAAATTTTTGATTCATCTGACCGCAGAATATTTTTGCATTTAGTTTCAGTCCATTTTACATGAGCCTTGGCCCAGAGAAGAGAGCAGGATTTCTGAACTGTGTTGAAATTTTGCTTCTTCTTTGCATGATATAGCTTTATCTTACATTTGTGGATTGCACTTGCTCACAGACAAGTATTCCTGAGCCCATGATTAATATAGTGCCACCTTAGGGCATGATCTATGGATCATGAGCATCCAACATTGACCGTCATCCTTGTGCCTTATGCATATGGATTTCTAATGAATCTCTGAATTTTTTATGATATTTTGTACTGTAGATAGTGGGATATTCAAAATCTTTGCAATTTTTTGTTGAGGAACAGTTTTCCTAATTTGTTTCACAATTTTTATACCCAACTGTTTACCGATTGCTGAACCTCTGACCATGTTTGCTTCTCGCAGACTTAGCAAAAGTTATCTATCTGTGAACAAATTTTTAATAAATCAATTCATCTATACATTCCTTAAAGAAGCACTACCGACAAAAATTTTTATCTCCCAAACCTTTCTAAATATGTACTTAATAGAGTGTACTGTAGCTACAATAAACTACTAGACCATATAAGCGCTCTTCTTTTGTGATGGCTCACACAGGGACCGTTGTGTGAGTCGGTGCTTCTTCTATTAATGTAAGCCTATCAAGACTCAAAACAAGATTTCATAGACTTAATATTTTGTGAAAGCAATTTCCACTTCACATATGGATCTCTGTGTGATTTGTGAATCTAATTTGAAGTCATGTGAGCCAGAATAGGATCATAGTATCATTAGAAACCGGGAAGACGGTGACTGGTAAGTATTTTATTGCAAATAAACTACAGTATATAAGTTGTAGACCATGGTGCACTGGGGGCCTCTCCCAGAATACAGTGGACCAAGGACAAAAAAACACCACCACACGATTTAAGCAACTGCTTTTTTACTAACAATGAAAACTGAGTTACTCTGACAACGCACGAAAAAACACAGTGAAATTTCACACACACACCTAGGCCGGGTCGGGAAAGATTCCTGCGCTGGACAACTGATTGGTCCAGGATGTTCTATTTCATAGACTATAATTTGCCTGACCTGTGCTTCCAACTAAGGCGGTAACAGTGAGTTAATCAAGGGCAAAGGTGTAATTATATGTGTGCAAGATAAACCCTCTGCAGTGGTGCAGCACTTAGATTTACAAACTTAACAATTCTCTAAGACTAGGTTCACATTAGCATTTCTGTGAGTATCATATCATCTGCGTGCGCAAACACATGTAAAAACGCATGCAAACACATTTATGTTTATGCAGCATTTTTTATCCGCATGATCTTACGCATGACGGCAAAAAAGCGCTGCGTGTGCATGCGTTTGTATGCATTTTTGCATGCGTTTTCATTGTTTATGCGCATGCATTCAATAGGACAATGCTTTTCCAGGATAATTTCCTTGACACAAGACACACACAATGGGCATGTCTCATGGGATTTCCACATATAGACACACTGCACAGATGAAATCCTCATCTTTTGATGGTGTATTCAGCTGCAAGATGGATCTTAGCATGGAGAGCTTCCATATGTATCTGGATTTGTAATTGAAATTGACTTTTGCTGTGGCTTGTGAGGAAGAAAAGAAAGATGAAGAAGACGTCATCATCGCTATTGGCAACACCCTATTGTTGAAGTCCAAGAGAGCTGTGGAGCCTACCACTCATTGTATACTGATCTTCGTAAAAACCCGCAAACGTTTTTCGAATACAAGAGAATGTCAGAACAGCTTCTAAGAATTGCTGCTACGTGTCCGAGGATCCATCACCAGGCAGGACACACAGCTACGTAGAGCAATTCCTGCTAAGGAACGTCTGCTGGCTACTTTAAGGTACGTAATTTTGAAAAAGGAACACCTGTCAATAATATTATTGTTCTAAAACCCATGTACTTTTTCCATTTTCTTTTCCACAGATTCCTGGCTACTAGAGAGACCTTAAGATATCTACATTTTCAATTTTGGACGTTCCGTGTTCCAGAATCCCCCCCCCCCCAACCCACAACTGAACTCTGGCTGAAAAATGCAGAAAAATTCAATGATATTTGTAATTTTCCAAACTGTGTGGGGGCTGTGCACGGCAAACACATTTGGATTATGAAACCTACTGGAAGTGGATCGTAGTGCTTCAATTATAAAAAACATTTTGATTATTCTCATGGTGATTGCAGATGCTGAGTGTCGATTTGTCGCCATTGACGTTGGCTCATTTGGACGAGGAAATGACTTCCAGACTTTCAAAAACTATGACATGGGCCAATGTTTGTATGGTAATAATGTAAATTTTCCACCCCCACAACCTCTTTCGAACACTGAAGGACCGCCACTGCCATTTCTTGTGGATGGGGATGAGGCATTTCAAACGTGTGCCAACCTCATGAAACCGTACTTGAGTAGGGACTTGATTCATACAAAGAGGATTTTCAATTAACGACTGACAAGGGCATGAAGAACTGTGGAGTGTGCCTTTGGTTTTCTGGCATCTAAATGATGCATTTTGGGTACAGCAATCAATCTTAAAATTGAGACAGTTGAGGTTGTGAAAGCGTGTGTTGTTCTGCATAATTACATCCTGGCAAAAGAGTGACCCCACTTAGAACTTGAGGAACCTGTTAATAGCACATTGCAGGATTACCAAGTTCACCTTCTGAGGAATACAGTGGAAGTTGCCCAAATGAGGAATAAATTGGCTGCCTACTTTGCTTCAGATATTGGACGTGCGGCATGGCAAGACAAAATGGTTTAAGCTGCTAAGTAAAATGTACCTGTAATGTTATGTACCTGTACTGTTTGCTGACTGTAATACTAACACCTTGACTGTAACTTTAATAATAAACACCTAGGCTGTAACACCCATTAATAAAACATCCCATCCATCCAAGCCTTGGTCAATCTTCTGATCACTAAAAAGAGAAACATTAATTGACACCTAATAAAACAGTGATATTAAAAGGACCCATATAAAAACTAAAAGAAATCCCAATACCTCCCAGTTAAAAAGATGCCTCCTCAAAAAAAAAAAAAAAACTATAAAAAGAATACCAAACTATATAAAGGCTGCAAATCCCAGACTTTCATTGAGACCCTGTGGACTCATAGTCCCAAGGTGATATATCCACTTGCTCTCAATCTGAGAAAGAATACGTTTCAGATTCCCTCCCCGTGTACCCATGTCAACCTGATCTATACCCTTATGACCAAACCTTTAGTGACACATCCATGGTATTGTTTAAAATGCCTGGGTAGGTATTTTTGTTGAGCATCATCCTCAGTTGTTCACGCCTTCTCAATGTCACAGACATATTCTCACTCTTAATTCCCTAGTGGTTAGTCCTATATAAGTTTTCCCGCAAGGACACTGTGCATGATATATTACGCCTCGGGATGTACAATTCAAGTATTTCATGATATTGTAGACTCACGAACCATCAAAATTTGTAAACATCATAGTCTTAACATGATTGAGGCATCCCTTACACATACCACACGGGAAAAAGTCATTCTTTATACTCCCAATTTTAGATCCCTTCCCATTGACCTCTTGCTCATTGTGGCTCTTCACTAGAATATTTTTAAGATTAGCAGGCCTCTTGGCCACAAATGATGGTTTAGATTGTAAAATTCACCTCAATATGGGGTCCACCATGAGAACTTCCCAATGTTTGCTCACTATGTATTTCAAAGCAGGCCACTGGTTGCTATAATTAGACACAAAGAGTACCTGATCGTTGTTGCTGGCACGTCTTCCAGATGACATATAAAAGTTGGTTACGTGTTGACTTTGTTGCTGTAAGATACCCTTTTTAATTGAGTGTTCTTCAAAATCTCTGTGTCTGAACAAATTCTTTTGGCTCGAATGAATTGACCAATTGGGATTCCTTGTATGGTTGAGGGAGGATGGCAAAGGTCAGCCTGAAGAAAAGAATTTGTAGAAGTCGGCTTTCTAAATATATTAGTATGTAAACTTCCATCTGGATTGGTCACAATTTTGATATCAAGAAATTCTGAGCTTCTACTATAATTAACCATTAGTTTGATGATAATCTCATTGTTATTGAGCTTCTCCATCATGCTATGCAGATCACTTAGATTGCCTTCCCAAATAAATAGAACATCATCTATGTATGTCATCCAGTTGTGAACCTGGTTCACTTCCTGGATGAGGTCACCCTGGAACACAGCCCTCTCCCATGCCCCCCACGAGGGGCCACAGGAGGCCCCCATGGCTGTACCTTGTAGCTGGAGGTAGATCTGATTTTTGAACATGAATATATTGTGATGTAACAAAAATTCAAGTAATGCCAAAATCAGATCCACAAGGGAGTTGTCCATATTGCTGGTACGTAAGAACCATTCCACTGCCTTTAAACCATCCTTGTGTCTGATGGAAGTACATAGGGACTCCACATCTGCTGTAACTATAAGCATATTGTCCTCCAGATGTAGGTTCTGACATCGGCCGCTGTTTTTGTGACACCATAGGTAATACATCCATTTGTTTACCGTGGCTGATTTTCAGTAGGATTTTCGTTTCTTAGAACTGCACAGTTTGGTATATTGTCCTTAAACGGGTCATCTTATTCAGTGATTGTGTATACTTGTATATAAAATATATTTAAAGCGCCCTATGCCAGTCTTCTCCTAGTTCCAAGATTGGGTGTTTAGCATTTATAATATATTATGCACGGGGGTCATAGACTTCTACTATTTATTATAATATTTTTATTGACAATTTTTGGAGCTATATACTTACTATGCTTGATGTGTGGAGTTGTCTTTTGCTGTACTGAGGGCCCCTCCTACTGGACATGTCTGTTTAAAAATTCCTTAGGTCTGTTTCGATATTTGTAGTCCCATGTATTTTCAATAGTTTTTTGCTTATATTTATGGTTCACTTCTTTTGGACTACAAGGTGGTAAACCCATTTGTGTCAACACTATTTAGGAAGTGCTATAGTAGGTTATAATATTTGGGGACATATTTTGGTGTTACCTGACAGGCCTTCATCACATACAGCTGGAGTTAAGGACTAAGGTTTTCCATCACGCCCTATTCTATAGTGGAAAAATAATGTCACACCAGTCCATTAAGGTCGACTTCCAGGCGGTCAAGGCGTCTATGGACTTCCTGGAAAAGTGTGCTCACCTGAGTGAACCCACTATCCAGTCTTTCTACAACCGCCTTCATCCTAACCTGGAAGATCGAGCTAAAGTGAATAAACTCGGGAATGTCTGACCTTTCCCAGGCCCTCTGACACAGGCGAGCAGACCCAAGTAAAGTAGTGGCAGAGGGCTGGGAGAGGGAAAACCAGATGGACCGGCTGCCTGTTCCCCAGCTTGTGAAGCCTGCCTGGTTGCTCCATAACTGGTGGATGATTGGGATTGGGCCTGTTCATTGGCTGGTCGATAAGGGGTCACTCCAACACCAGGAAGGCAGCACCAGGATGGCAGCACAAGGAAGGCAGCACCAGGATGGCAGCACCAGGATGGCAGCACCAGGACGGCAGCACCTGGAATTCAGCACCATGAAGGCAGCACCAGTATGGCAGCACCAGGAAGGCAGCACCAGGATGGCAGCACCAGGACAGCAGCCCCAGGACCGGAACAGCAAACAGTCTACAAGGAACAGAAAAAAATTAGTACAGAGTACAGACCGCAAAGACAGACAGACACTTTCAAAGCTTCTATACCTACAACCAAAGTCTTGTGCTTGCATCCAGAGTATTGAGAGTAATGAAATGTCTGCGTCCTCACCCCCTTTTTTACCCCTTTGTTTTAGGAGTGGCTGAAACCAGTGTCATGTCGGACTCTGTTCAGACTAGGTCGTCCGACAGAGAGCGGTAATTCCGCTGTTGACCACTATTTGCTCATTGGCGTCTGCTAGATTTTGTCTAGCTGTTCCGGGGTTAATTTACCTGATCCTCGGATTGGAAGCTGATACATTCCCATGGCCTTTAAATAGTTCTCCTGTTCATTGGGCGTCGCCGATTATAGCTTCTCTCTTGTGCGTTGTTATCTCGGTCTGGAGTGGAGAGCTGGTTTGGAGATTCGTTGCTGGTGGTGTATTTTCCTCTGTCTTATTTACTCCTTCCTATATTTGTATTTATTTTGCCCTGCACATTTATAGTTTATTCCTGAGTGACTGCGGCGTGGTGTATATTTTCCTTTATCCTTGTCTGTTCTATCTGTGGGTACTGGAATATTACCTCTTCACTGGGTGTAGGGCGGAGGTATCAGCCTAGGGTTATTACAGGAGTTAGGGTGAGGTTCGAGGCCTGGACATGCACACCATCAGTGTAAACTCCAGGTAGAGGGTCAGTCAGGATTTCCCTAGTCTGAGGGAAACTGCAGGGGTCCGGGTATTTAGCTCTCGCTCACCTAGTTTCCCCGTGACTTTATAATCGGCCCAACAAAAAAAAAAAAAAAAAAGGGGGTTCTTTTTTTTGTGTCTTGTCATGGATCCCATGACTTCCATAACCCGCCAGTTGGAGGCGCTGTCCCTATAGGTCACTGAGTTGAGGGGGGCAGTGCAGCAACAGGGACTAGCAGTAGCTAATGTGCAGGCTGGAGGGACAGGAAGAGTTGCTGAGCCTAAATTTCCTTTGCCTGAAAGATTTACTGGGGAACGCAGTAAATTTGTTTCTTTTCGTGAAGCTTGCAAACTATATTTCCGCATGCGCCAGATCTCCTCGGGTAATGAGGCTCAGCAGGTGGGTCTGTTGTTGTCTTTGTTAAGCGGGGATCCCCAAGCGTGGGCGTTTTCTTTTGCTATCTGATTCTGTTGTATTTGACTCTGTGGAGAGTTTTTTTTCTTCTCTTGGGACAGTCTATGATGAACCTGACAGAATGGCTCTAGCAGAATCTAAGATACGCACTATTCGCCAGGGGGAGCGAGTTGCAGAGGATTATTGTTCTGAATTTCGTTGCTGGGCGATCGATACTCAGTGGAATGATCCAGCATTGCGGAGTCAGTTTATACATGGGATTTCTTGAAGGGTTAAAAAAGCCCTTCTGATGTACGAGACTCCTGCGTCTCTAGATTCCGCCATGAGTCTGGTTGTCCGCATAGATCGTCGTTTGCATCAGGGGGAGCATGAGACGCCACCTGTGGGAGAAGGTTTAGGTTCACGTGAGGTTGCTGCAGGTGAGCCCACGGAACCTATGCAAATCGCAGGGGTGTCACATGTCAAGCGTCAAGCTCCTGAGCTCAGGAAGCAGGGAGCCTGTTTTTACTGTGGTAAAACTGGTCATTTTATTAACATTTGTCCTCTGCTGTCTAAGAAAAACGCAACGGCGGAAAACTGCTAGGCTCAAAGGGTGTGGAGGAGTCCAATCTGATCTTATGTATATCCTTCATGGTGGTTTCTCAATGCATGCTCCCTGCTAAAGTTTTTATTGCTGGCAGCGAGCTGCCAATTACTGTTTTTGTGGATAGTGGTTCAGCCACAAATCTCATTGATGAGGAGTTTGCGCGCACAGCAGGTTTTAGGATTGAAAAACTGTCTCATCCTATCCACGTGGTCACCATCAATGCTGCTCCTCTCTCTCAGGGGGAGATAACTGAATTTGTGGCTGAGGTGAAACTCCACATAGGAGTTCTACATACCAAGTGGGTTACATGTAAGGTGCTCAGGAATCTTCCTGCTCAGGTGGTATTGGGTTTTCCTTGGTTGTCTATGCACAACCCGGTAATTGACTGGAAAACTCAGGACATAATTCAGTGGAGCGAGTTCTGCCAGGAGAATTGCCTGGCCACATGTGTGGCAGCGGTGACTTCAAGCGTTCCGGAGTCACTTCTGGATTTTGTGGATGTTTTCTCTGAGAAGGGTTGTTCAGAGTTGCCGCCACATCGTCCTTATGACTGTTCTATCAGGTTTAAACCAGGGGCCAAATTGCCTAAAGCAAGGATGTTTAACATCTAAGGTCCAGAGAGACAAGCGTTAAAAGATTACATTGCTGAAAGCTTGAGCAAAGGGCACATCAGGCCGTCATCCTCGCCGGTGGCAGCAGGGTTCTTCTTCGTGAAGAAGAAAGATGGCGGATTATGCCTGTGTTTGGATTCAGGGAGTTGAACCAGATTACGGTTCGTGATCCATACCCTATGCCTCTGATACCAGATTTGTTCAACCAGGTGGCAGGTGCTAAGTGGTTTACCAAGCTTGACCTCAGGGGGGCGTACAACCTCATAAGAGTCCGTCAAGGTGATGAGTGGAAGACGGCTTTTAATGCCCCTGAGGGTCATTTTGAAAATTTGGTGATGCCGTTTGGGTTGACTAACGCACCTGCAGTGTTCCAACATTTCATCAATGATGTGTTCTCGCATGTTTTGGGGAAATTCGTTATCATGTATCTAGATGACATTCTCATATATTCTTGCGACCGTGATGCTCATTTAGATCATGTCAGGCAGGTGTTAAAGCTTCTCAGAGAGAATAAGCTGTATGCTAAACTTGAGAAATGTGTATTTTCTGTTCAAGAGTTGCCTTTCTTGGGTTATATTGTGTCTGCTTCTGGGTATAAAACGAACGCCGCTAAGGTGCAGGCGGTGTTGCATTGGGAACGTCCTGATAACCTGCCTGAAAGCACTTCAGCGGTTCCTTGGGTTTTCTAATTACTATAGGAAATATATCAAGGATTTTTCCATCATTGCTAAACCGCTAACTGACATGACTAAAAAGGGTACCAATTTCTCCGTTTGGCCTGAGGCTGCTGTGTGCGCATTTGAATTTCTTAAGAACAGTTTTGTTTCAGCCCCCATTCTTGTGCAGCCAGACGTATCTAAACCCTTTGTTGTGGAAGTCGATGCGTCTGAGGTTGGTGTGGGGGCAGTACTATCTCAAGGCTCATCTTTGAGTGGTTTATGTCCGTGCGCCTATTTCTCCAAGAAACTGTCGTCCGCCGAACATAACTACGATATCGGCAACAAGGAGTTGTTGCCAATTAAGTTGGCCTTTGAGGAATGGAGACACTTCTTGGAGGGGTCGGTACATCAGGTTTCTGTTATTACCGATCATAAGAATTTGCTGTATTTGGAGTCAGCCAAGCGTCTGTCCCCCAGGCAGGCTCGCTGGGCATTGTTTTTCACACGGTTCAATTTTGTGGTCGCCTACAGACCGGGGTCTAAAAACACTAAGGCGGATGCTCTGTCCAGGTGTTTTCTGGGGGAGAACCTCGGGAGGATCCAGTACCCATCCTCCAAAAGGGTGTTGTGGTTTCGGCTCTCACTACCGAGGTTGAGGCTGAGATTGCCGAGGCTCAGGAGGAGGTACCATCTGAGCTTCCCGTCAACAAATCTTTTGTACCACTTCATCTCCGCCTAAAGGTTTTGGCGGAGCATCATGATGCTGTCCTGGCTGGCCACCCAGGGGTTAGAGGTACCTTGGAGATGGTGTCACGTCGGTTTTGGTGGCCCAAGATCTGGCAGGACGTGGTCTCATACGTGTCAGCTTGTACCACGTGCGCTAGGGCTAAGACGCCTCGCTCCCGTCCTGTTGGCACACTACTTCCTCTTGAGGTACCTAGTAAGCCTTGGACGGAAATCTCCATGGATTTCATCACTGATTTGCCCTCATCAGCTGGGAGCACGGTCATCTTGGTGATTGTTGATTGGTTTTCTAAAATGTCACACTTTGTGTCTTTGCCTTCGTTGCCTAACGCTAAGACTCTGGCTCAGGTATTTGTGCAGGAGGTGGTCAGACTTCATGGGGTTCTGTCTGACATCGTGTCTGATAGGGGGTGTCAGTTTTTGGCAAAATTTTGGAGAGCATTTTGCTCACGGCTGGGGATCAAGTTATCTCATTCTTCGGCGCTTCATCCTCAGTCAAATGGTCACACTGAGCATATGAACCAAAATTTGGAACAGTACTTACGCTGTTTTGTCTCTGATAACCAGGAGGAGTGGTCTACCTTTCTTCCTTTGGCTGAGTTTGCCATCAATAATCACCGCCAGGAGTTGTCTGGGGAGTCTCCGTTTTTTTGTGTTTACGGGCTACATCCTCAATTTTGTACCTTGAGTCAGAGGGGCTCTTCTGGCGTTCCGGAGGAGGACCAGTTGGGGACACAATTGTCATCAGTCTGGAGGAGAGTTAAGCAGTGCCTGTTGAGTGTGGGTGCTTGGTACAAGCGTGTGGCTGACAGTAGGCCTGTGCCAGGTCCGGACCTGAGTGTGGATGACTGGGTGTGGTTATCCACAATAAACATAAGACTCAAAATACCGTCCCTTAAATTGGGTCCACTGTTTATTGGTCCATTTAGGGTCACCGACGTCATTAACCCAATAGCGTACCGATTGGAGCTCCCTACGGTGTATAAGATACACAACGTGTTCCACAGGTCTCTTCTAAAGAAGGTGGTGGGTTCTGTGGCGCCTATGCCACCTCCAGTCTTGGTGGATGGTAATTTGGAGTTTGAAGTCTCCAAGGTGGTTGACTCTCGTGTAGTGCGTCGCACTTTACAGTACTTGGTACACTAGCGTGGTTATGGGCCTGAGGAGAGGTCCTGGGTACCATCCTCGGACATTCATGCGGATCGGCTGGTCAGGTTTTTTCATCATCGGCATCCAGACAAGCCGGTCCTATAAGCCATGAGGTCGTCCGACAGACAGCGGTAATTCCGCTGTTGACCACTATTTGCTCATTGGCGTCTGATAGATTTTGTCTAGCTGTTCCGGGGTTAATTTACCTGATCCTCGGATTGGAAGCTGGGCCATTCCCATGGCCTTTAAATAGTTCTCTGTTATGATCCCAATGGCAGAGGATCTCTGATATTCCGGCAAGATAGCAAAAATATAAATACTGCTCTAGGGAGGTGGAAACTGGGCTAACCGCATACCTGATCCTGACACAAACAACTAAAAGTAGCCGGTGAACGTGCCTACGTTGGTTCTAGACGTCTCGAGCCAGCCGGAGAACTGACTACCCCTAGAGGGAAAAAATAAGACCTCGCTTGCCTCCAGAGAAATTGAACCCCAAAGATATAGAAAGCCCCCAACAAATAATAACGGTGAGGCAAGGGGAAAACACAAACGTAGAGATGAACTAGATTCAGCAAAGTGAGGCCCAATAGTCTAGATAGCAGAAAATAGATAGTGGACTATGCGGTTAGCAGAAAACCCTACAAAACATCCACGCTGAACATTCAAGAACCCCCACACCGACTGACGGTGTGGAGGGAGAATATCAGCCCCCTAGAGCTTCCAGCGAGTCAAAAATCAAATGTAAAGCAAGCTGGACAAAAACACTGAATAATGCAAATGATCCAAATTGTACAAAACAGACTTAGCTTTTCTTGCATGAGGCAGACTGAAAGGAATCCGGAGGAGATCAAATAGGTCTGGATACAACGATGCCAGGCAAGAGACTGAGTCCAGAGGAGACTCAAATAGGAAACACCCGCTGCTTAACGACACAGCTGGAGCTCAGGCCTGCAACAAGACATACCTAACACAATACCGTTAGTGACCACCAGAGGGAGCCCAGAAACACAGTTCACAACAGTACCCCCCCCTTGAGGAGGGGTCACCGAACCCTCACCAAGACCCCCAGGGCAATCAGGATGAGCAGCGTGAAAGGCATGAACCAAATCAGCCGCATGAACATCAGAGGCGACAACCCAGGAATTATCCTCCTGACCATAGCCTTTCCACTTAACTAAATACTGGAGTTTATGTCTAGAGATACGAGAATCCAGAATCTTCTCCACCACATACTCCAACTCGCCCTCAACCAAAACCGGGGCAGGAGGCTCAACAGCAGGAACCATAGGCACCATGTACCGCCGCAACAAGGACCTATGGAACACATTATGAATAGCAAAAGACGCTGGAAGGTCCAAGCGAAAAGACAACGGGTTAAGGATTTCCAAAATCTTATAAGGACCGATAAAGCGAGGCTTGAACTTAGGAGAGGAGACTTTCAAAGGAACATGCCGAGAAGACAACCAAACCAAATCCCCAACACGAAGTCGGGGACCCACACCGCGGCGGCGGTTGGCAAACCGCTGGGCCTTGTCTTGTGACAATTTCAAATTGTCCACCACATGGTTCCAAATCCGCTGCAACCTATCCACCACAGAATCAACCCCAGGACAGTCAGAAGGTTCAACCTGACCCGAGGAGAAACGAGGATGAAAACCAGAGTTGCAGAAAAAGGGTGAAACCAAGGTGGCAGAACTAGCCCGATTATTAAGGGCAAACTCGGCCAGTGGCAAAAAGGTAACCCAGTCGTCCTGATCAGCAGAAACAAAACATCTCAAATAAGTCTCTAACGTCTGATTAGTTCGCTCGGTCTGGCCATTAGTCTGAGGATGAAAAGCCGACGAAAAAGACAAATCAATACCCATCTTAGCACAAAAGGATCGCCAGAATCTGGACACAAACTGGGATCCTCTGTCAGATACAATATTCTCAGGGATGCCATGCAAACGAACCACATTCTGAAAGAACAAAGGAACCAAATCAGAGGAGGAAGGCAACTTAGGCAAGGGCACCAAATGGACCATTTTAGAAAAACGATCGCACACCACCCAGATGACAGACATCTTCCGAGACACCGGAAGATCCGAAATGAAATCCATGGAAATGTGCATCCAAGGCCTCCTTGGGATAGGCAAGGGCAAAAGCAACCCGCTGGCACGAGAACAGCAAGGCTTAGCCCGAGCACAAATCCCACAGGACTGCACAAAAGAACGCACATCCCGCGACAAGGAAGGCCACCAAAAGGACCTGGCCACCAAATCTCTGGTACCGAAAATCCCAGGATGTCCCGCCAACACCGAAGAATGAACCTCAGAAATAACTCTGTTGGTCCATCCATCAGGGACAAACAATCTCTCTGGTGGACAACGATCAGGCCTATCAGCCTGAAATTTTTGCAGCCCTCGTCGCAAATCTGGGGAAATGGCAGACAAAATTACTCCCTCTCTGAGAATACCAGCCGGCTCAGAGACTCCCGGAGAATCAGGCACAAAACTCCTAGAAAGTGCATCAGCCTTCACGTTCTTCGAACCAGGCAGGTACGAGACCACAAAGTCAAAACGGGAGAAAAACAATGACCAACGGGCCTCTCTAGGATTCAGGCGCTTGGCAGACTCGAGGTAAATCAGATTTTTATGATCAGTCAAGACCACCACACGATGTCTAGCTCCCTCGAGCCAATGTCGCCACTCCTTAAATGCCCACTTCATGGCCAACAACTCCCGATTACCAAAATTGTAGTTCCGCTCAGCAGGCGAAAATTTCCTTGAAAAGAAGGTGCATGGCTTCATCACGGAGCCATCAGAACTTTTTTGCGACAAAACAGCCCCTGCACCAATTTCAGTAGCATCAACTTCAACCTGGAAGGGAAGAGAGACATCCGGCTGGCACAAGACTGGCGCTGAAGTAAACCGACGCTTCAGCACCCGAAAGGCCTCCACGGCCGCAGGAGACCAATTCGCAACATCAGAACCCTTCTTGGTCATATCCGTCAAAGGTTTAACCATGCTGGAGAAATTAGCGATAAAACGACGGTAAAAATTAGCAAAGCCCAAGAACTTCTGCAGGCTCTTAACAGACGTGGGCTGAGTCCAGTCATGAATGGCACGGACCTTAACTGGGTCCATCTCCACAGTAGAAGGGGAAAAAATAAAACCCAAAAAAGAAACCTTCTGTACCCCAAAGATACATTTTGAGCCCTTCACAAATAGAGCATTCTCCCGCAAAACCTGAAACACCATCCTGACCTGGTTCACATGGGACTCCCAATCATCAGAAAAAACCAAAATATCATCCAGATAAATAATCATAAATTTATCCAGATATTTCCGGAAGATGTCATGCATGAAGGACTGAAACACAGAAGGAGCATTAGATAATCCGAAAGGCATCACCAGGTACTCAAAATGACCCTCAGGCGTATTAAATGCCGTTTTCCATTCATCTCCCTGCTTTATGCGCACAAGGTTATATGCACCACGAAGATCTATCTTGGTGAACCAACTGGATCCCTTAATCCGAGCAAACAAATCAGACAACAATGGCAAAGGATACTGAAATTTAACAGTGATCTTATTCAGAAGACGATAATCAATACAAGGTCTCAGAGACCCGTCTTTCTTGCCCACAAAAAAGAATCCTGCACCAAGAGCGGACGAGGATGGGCGAATATGTCCCTTCTCCAAAGACTCCTTTATATAACTCCGCATCGTGGCATGCTCTGGCACAGATAAATTAAAGAGTCGTCCCTTAGGAAACTTACTACCAGGAATCAAATCTATAGCACAATCACAGTCCCTATGAGGAGGAAGGGCACTGGACCTGGCCTCATTAAATACATCCTGAAAGTCTGACAAAAACTCAGGGATCTCAGAAGGAGTAGAAGAAGCAATAGACACCAATGGAGAATCGCCATGAATCCCCTGACACCCCCAACTAGACACAGTCATAGCTTTCCAATCTAAAACTGGATTATGGGCCTGTAACCATGGCAGACCCAAAACGACAACATCATGCATTTTATGCAGTACCAAAAAACGAATCACCTCCTGATGTACAGGAGTCATGCACATGGTCACCTGCGTCCAATACTGAGGTTTATTCTCTGCCAATGGCATAGAATCAATTCCTCTAAGAGGAATAGGATTTTCCAAAGGCTCCAGGACAAAACCGCAGCGCTTGGCAAACGACAAATCCATCAGACTTAAAGCAGCACCAGAATCCACAAAAGCCATAACTGAATAAGAAGATAATGAACAAATTAAAGTCACAGACAAAATAAACTTAGGCTGAAAAGTACCAATGGCGACAGGATTAACTTTTTTCTTTAAACGTTTAGAGCATGCTGAGATAAAATGTGTTGAATCACCACAGCAGAAACACAACCCATTTTGACGTCTATGATTTTGTCGCTCGGCTCTGGTCAGAATTCTGTCACATTGCATAGAATCAGGTGACCGTTCAGACAGCACCGCCAAAGGATTATCAGATTTGCGCTCCCGCAAACGTCGATCAATTTGAATGGCTAGAGCCATTGAATCATTTAGACCTGTAGGGATAGGAAACCCCACCATCACATCTTTAATGGCTTCAGAAAGACCATTTCTGAAATTTGCGGCCAGTGCACACTCATTCCATTGAGTAAGCACGGACCATTTCCGAAATTTTTGGCAATATACCTCAGCTTCGTCCTGACCCTGAGAGATAACCAGCAACATTTTTTCAGCCTGATTTTCAAGATTAGGCTCCTCATAAAGCAAACCAAGTGCCAGAAAAAACGCATCAACATTCACCAATGCAGGATCTCCTGGCGCCAGAGAGAAGGCCCAATCCTGAGGGTCGCCGCGCAAGAAGGAAATAACAATCTTAACTTGCTGAGCGGAATCACCAGAGGAACGAGGTTTCAGAGACAGAAACAATTTACAATTATTCCTAAAATTCAGGAATTTAGATCTATCTCCAAAAAACGGCTCAGGAATAGGTATTTTTGGTTCAGACATAGGGCTATGGATAACAAAATCCTGAATGCTTTGCACCCTAGCAGCAAGCTGATCCACACTAGAAGTCAAAGTCTGGACATTCATATCTGCAGCAGAGTTTCAGCCACTCAGAGAAAAAGGGGATGGAAGAAGCTAGGCAAACTGCAGCAAAAAAAAACAAAAAAAAACTCAGAACTTCTTTTTAATCCCGCTTCTGCGATGCATTAAACATTGTCTTTTGGCCTGGCATTCTGGCATGATCCCAATGGCAGAGGATCTCTGATATTCCGGCAAGATAGCAAAAATATAAATACTGCTCTAGGGAGGTGGAAACTGGGCTAACCGCATACCTGATCCTGACACAAACAACTAAAAGTAGCCGGTGAATGTGCCTACGTTGGTTCTAGACATCTCGAGCCAGCCGGAGAACTGACTACCCCTAGAGGGAAAAAATAAGACCTCGCTTGCCTCCAGAGAAATTGAACCCCAAAGATATAGAAAGCCCCCAACAAATAATAACGGTGAGGCAAGAGGAAAACACAAACGTAGAGATGAACTAGATTCAGCAAAGTGAGGCCCAATAGTCTAGATAGCAGAAAATAGATAGTGGACTATGCGGTTAGCAGAAAACCCTACAAAACATCCACACTGAACATTCAAGAACCCCCACACCGACTGACGGTGTGGAGGGAGAATATCAGCCCCCTAGAGCTTCCAGCGAGTCAAAAATCAAATGTAAAGCAAGCTGGACAAAAACACTGAATAATGCAAGCGATCCAAATTGTACAAAACAGACTTAGCTTTTCTTGCATGAGGCAGACTGAAAGGAATCCGGAGGAGACCAAATAGGTCTGGATACAACGATGCCAGGCAAGAGACTGAGTCCAGAGGAGACTCAAATAGGAAACACCCGCTGCTTAACGACACAGCTGGAGCTCAGGCCTGCAACAAGACATACCTAACACAATACCGTTAGTGACCACCAGAGGGAGCCCAGAAACACAGTTCACAACAGTTCTCCTGTACATTGGGCGTCGCCGATTATAGCTTCTCTCTTGTGCGTTGTTATCTCGGTCTGGAGTGGAGAGCTGGTTTGGAGATTCGTTGCTGGTGGTGTATTTTCCTCTATCTTATTTACTCCTTCCTATATTTGTATTTATTTTGCCCTGCACATTTATAGTTTATTCCTGAGTGACTGCGGCGTGGTGTATATTTTCCTTTATCCTTGTCTGTTCTATCTGTGGGTATTGGAATATTACCTCTTCACTGGGTGGAGGGCGGAGGTATCAGCCTAGGGTTATTACAGGAGTTAGGGTGAGGTTCGAGGCCTGGACATGCACACCATCAGTGTAAACTCCAGGTAGAGGGTCAGTCAGGATTTCCCTAGTCTGAGGGAAATTGCAGGGGCCCGGGTATTTAGCTCTCACTCACCCAGTTTCCCCATGACAACCAGTTCCTGGACATGTTCAGTCTGAAGTACACATGCGTATCGAACGTCCTTGCATACCAATGTGTTTCCATAGAGAGCAATGCGTTTTTTGACGCACTCATCCGCAATATTCTGCATGCGCATGATTGCGCAATATTTGACACCTCAAAAAATAACACCTCCACACACCACAATATGAGGCATGCAAATGCATGTCCCTGTGTACACCATGTTAAAGATATGTACGCATGACGCATGCGGATCTATGCGGATCATACGCTGCACACAGAAACGCTAATGTGAACCCGGCCTCATATTACAATTATGTCAGGCTATCTGTTCACAAGCTTCCTCTAATGTGGTGAATATTTAGCTCTGGTTCAACACAGGCCTAATAGCAAACAATATATATAATTAAAAATCTAAGTTTGGCGCCAAACTCTCTCTAAAGTCTGCATGCATGCAATCACTGGGATCTATATGGTGGGTCGCTGATGAGGCTGGCTGGATGTTCATTTGTCTGTTTAGCATAAAAGGATGACTTCCATGTCACAGAAGATGTCTTAAGGCCCCGTCTCACATAGTGAGATCGCTAGCGAGATCGCTGCTGAGTCACAAGTTTTGTGACGCAACAGCGACCTCAGTAGCGATCTCGCTATGTGTGACACGTACCAGCGATCAGGCCCCTGCTGCGAGATCGCTGGTCGTGTCAGAATGGCCTGGACCTTTTTTTGGTCGTTGAGGTCCCGCTGACATCGCTGAATCGGTGTGTGTGACACCGATCCAGCGATGTCTTCACTGGTAACCAGGGTAAACATCGGGTTACTAAGCGCAGGGCCGCGCTTAGTAACCCGATGTTTACCCTGGTTACCAAAAAAAACAAACAGTACATACTCACCATCTGTTGCCCGTCAGGTCCCTTGGCGTCTGCTTCCTGCTCTGACTGCCGCCGTAAAGTGAGAGCACAGCAGTGACGTCACCGCTGCGCTCTGCTCTCACTGTACGGCGGCACACAGTCAGAGCGGGAAGCAGACGCCAAGGGACCTGACGGGCAACAGATGGTGAGTATGTACTGTTTGTTTTTTTTGGTAACCAGGGTAAACATCGGGTTACTAAGCGCGGCCCTGCGCTTAGTAACCCGATGTTTACCCTGGTTACCCGGGTGCTGAAGGGGGACTTCGGCATCGTTGAAGACAGTTTCAACGATGCCGAAGTCGTTCCCCTGATCATTGGTCGCTGGAGAGAGCTGTCTGTGTGACAGCTCCCCAGCGACCACACAGTGACAAAACAGCAACGCTGCAGCGATCAGCATCGTTGTCTGTATCGCTGCAGCGTCGCTGTGTGAGACGGGGCCTTTAGGGGAAATCCAACTCTGCATCCAACTGTGGTCTTCCACCCAAAGTAATTCTTTATCACAGGAGTCACAGGAACAGGTACACTTTTCTTCAGTACTCTGATCAGTTTCTTGCACACAGCAAAATCTGAGCTTCAGGATGTCATTGAATCGTCCTGCTCCAGTCAGTTTTCTGCTCAAACTGAATCACAACATGAGGTCTGCAATAGAGTCTAATGATAGAGGCAACTTTGACCTCTTGTGGCCGAAGACCGATACGGTGACAATGTCTATTCATTACCATGTCACATAACTACTAGTTCTTTAACCAGTCAAACATGATATGCATCCGGCACATTCTACTTTTGTGCTCAGCTTTATGATATATAATCTTTAGTCTTTTTAAAGTATGAAATTACTGAGCACATGCTAGCCAATATACTTGTTCTAATTTAGGTTACAGTGGTGTTCTCTACATGTGTGCCTTATTCTGGACTACTCATAGATGATTGATATATAAAATGTCTTTTTCATAGCAAACAGTGTTTGGCAGTTGAACAATGAGAAATCATTTGGCCTCACATTTTCTTGTTATCAACATTTGTGAATACTCATTTTATTTTGAATTAGCAGTTCAATTGCTTCAATACGACACAGCAATATGACAAATGAAGCTTACAATTTTAACCAGCAAATTTACTCTTCTGAAGAGACACAAATCATAGTTGGATTCTTTTTTATTATTATTATATATATTTTTTTTTTTTGCAAATGTACTTTAGATATTGTCTGTTAGGAAAACTAAAAAATAATATAGAACTGTTATTGTAGATTGTAAGCTCTCACGAGCAGGGTCGTCTTATTTCGTCTTATTTTGTCTTATTTTGCTTTATTACTGTATTGTTAACATTGTTACCCATGACTGTTGTGTTTGAAACTGTTAAACTGTAAAGCGGAATATGTTGGCGCTATATAAATAAAGATTATTATTACTATTATTATTATTATTATTAACTGTAAAGTATACATTTATTTTAAACCACTGACAATAGAATTGAATAATACTGATTATTCCATAATAATAGCAACTGCCAAGAGAATATTTTAGAAATCAAGCGAACAGTCAGCTCTTTAAGTTAGAGGTCTGTGTCACTGTTTATGTTACTATACAAGCAGTTAATAGCAAAAGACTGACTGGCACTTCCAAACTAGTGTGAATAGGTGCAAACTAGGAGCAGCCACCTCCATATACAATATGCAAAAAAAGGTTCACTCTCTCGTGCCAAAGCATGTAGACATATAATATATGAAATATAAATAGCAATACTGCTCTGGATAATTACAAAAAATGAGATGCTTAGCACATAATTTGGCCAATTCATGCATGTTATGCTATGCAAATTATGTGCTAAGCGTCTCAATTTTTTCAGAGCGGCATTGCTATTCATATTTCATATATTCCATGTCTACATGCTTTAGCATGACAGAGTGGAACTTTTTTTGTATAATGTGCTATACAAGCAGTGTCTAAGAGAGGAGAAGCAATTTTGGTCCAGGAGGTAAGTATAGATTTTTTTTTGCTGGAGTTATTGATAAGTGGTTATAGAATAGTGAACAACCCATCTATAGTAATTTAAGCTTGAAAAATGCCCACGTCCATAGATTTGTGCAACGTTGACAAAAACCAAATTATTGTTCCTTGATGCCTGCATCAGAGCTTCACAATATGGCAATTCTCGTGAAGTGTTCCAAAAGGGCAATTGCTAGTGATTACTAAAGTGGTACTAGTTAAGGCAAACATTGAACTTGTGGCAGGATTATGGGGTATGTGGGCCATACGGTGTGCAGGCTTGCCTTAGAGTATACCAATGTAAACTTCACATTAGGATCTAGAGTGTTCAAAAAGCACTGTTATATGAAAGGGATTTTCTGTTACTAAAGTACTTCATATACAGTTTAAAACTTTCTTTTTTAATGGTCAATTATGATGTCATGTGATTGCTAGACTGTTCAAACCTACTTATGACATTTCAAGATACAGTTATATAATCAATATGGGCTTAACACTAGAAGTCCCAGAGAGGGGTCATTTAACATTTCTACCAAATTGGAAACCCAGAGAGCTCAAAATTTCTGGGACTTCTAGTGTTAAAGTGCAGACTGTCATCTTGATTTTGAGGGTATTCACATCCTAATTGAAGTCAAATTTTAGGAATTGCAGATGCTTCTTTTTAAAGAGCATAAGAGAAAAGAAAAGAGGGAAAAAATTACACTAGAAATAGTCCATGGATTCAGAAGATGTCCGATATAGGGATCTTTGGGACTATTACAGTTATATGAAAAAGTTTGGGCAAGTTTTTTTGCAACAGCTATTTCAGTTTAATATATCTAATAACTGTTGGACACAGTAATGTGTCTGCCTAGAAATGAGGTTTATTGTACTAACAGAAAATGTGCAATCTGCATTCAAACAAAATTTGACAGGTGCATAAGTATGGACACCCTTATCTTTTTCTTGTTTTAAATACTCCTACCTACTTTTTACTGACTTACTAAAGCACTTTTTTTGCTTTTGTAACCTCACTGAGCTTTGAACTTCATAGCCAGGTGTATGCAATCATGAGAAAAGCTGCTTAAAGTGGCCACTTGCAAGTTGTTCTCCTGTTTGGATCTCCTCTGAAGAGTGGCATCATGGGCTCCTCAAAACAACTGTCAAATGATCTGAAAACAAAGATTATTCAACATAGTTGTTCAGGGGAAGGATACAAAAAACTGTCTAAGAGATTTAACCTGTCAATTTCCACTGAGAGGAACATAGTAAGGAAATGGAAGAACACAGGTACAGTTCTTGTTATGGCCAGAAGTGACAGGCCAAGAAAAACATCAGAAAGGCAGAGAAGAAGAATGGTGAGATCAGTCAAGGACAATCCTCAGACCACCTCCAGAGAGCTGCAGCATCAACTTGCTGCAGATGGTGTCACTGTGCATCGGTCAACTATACAACGCACTTTGCACAAGGAGAAGCTGTATGGGAGAGTGATGCGAAAGAAGCCATTTCTGCAAGCATGCCACAAGCAGAGTCGGCTGAGGTATGCAAAAGCACATTTGGAGAAGCCAATTTCTTTTTGGAAGAAGGTCCTGTGGACTGATGAAACCAAGATTGAGTTGTTTGGTCATACAAAAAGGCGTTATGCATGGCGGCAAAAAAACACAGCATTCCAAGAAAAACATTTGCCACCCACAGTACAATTTGGCAGAGGTTCCATCATGCTTTGGGGCTGTGTGGCCAATGCCAGCACTGGGAATCTTGTTAAAGTTGAGGGACGCATGGATTCCTCTCAGTATCAGCAGATTCTTGACAATAATGTTCATGAATCAGTGATAAAGTTGAAGTTACGCAGGGGATGGATCTTTCAGCAAGACAATGATCCAAAACACCTCTCCAAATCTACTCAGGCATTCATGCAGAGGAACAGTTACACTGTTCTGGAATGGCCATCCCAGTCCCCAGACCTGAATATCATTGAACATCTGTGGGATCATTTGAAGAGGGCTGTCCATCCTCGGCGACCATCAAACTTAACTGAACTGGAATTGTTTTCTAAAGAGGAATGGTCAAAAATACCTTCATCCAGGATCCAGGAACTCATTAAAAGCTACAGGAAGCGACTAGAGGCTGTTATTTTTGCAAAAGGAGGATCTACTAAATATTAATGTCACTTTTCTGGTGAGGTGCCCATACTTATGCACCTGTCAAATTTTGTTTGAATGCAGATTGCACATTTTCTGTTAATACAATAAACCTAATTTCAAGGCAGAAACATTACTGTGTCCAACAGTTATATGAAACTGAAATAGCTGCTGCAAAAGAAACAATTTTTATAAAACATTAAGCTTAAGATTAATAGGGGTGCCAAAACTTTTTCATATAACTGTATCTATGAGAAGACAAAGGGCAAATTGAGAATTATGATCCAGCACAAAAGTAATAAAAACTCCAGTGAATTGCAAAATACATAAAAATGGGACAGTAAAAACATCCATAAACACCAAGATACAGTATATGAAACCTTACTTGATTCAGACCACAACTTGTCCTTACTCATAGGTATAGTGAATGAAACATCCTGGCAAAATAAACACCCATATTGTGTCTGGGATTTGGCATTACGTTAATGAAGAACACACACCCTCATTACACATGCAAGTGACAAGCATAAAAACCACCGATAATCAAACAACATGATAAAGAGAAATCCAAAAATATATATGTAAGAAGAAAAAAATATTGGAGCATCTTATCTAAAAGAAATACATAAGATCATTGCAATGATTGAGACCCATAAAAATATGTGCATTGTGCTACAGGATCCAATATTCCTCATGTGTAAGCAAAGCTTTCGACAAGTCCCCTCCTCAGATGCTTTTTTTTATCTTGTTTAATATTGTTTACATGGAGAGAAGACATATTGCCTTGGTGAAACTCCAAGAAGTGTTTGGAAAGACCAAAGGATGAATAGCTCAGCTGTGCGGAATTTTGAAACGTGGCTGAAATATGTTCTGCCATTCTTTTCTTTTGTTTGTGTGGTACAACAACCCACATACTATTTGTTTCATAAAACGCAATTGGTCATATTTATCAGGAGAGTAATGTTACAATTCATACATGATTTACTATTACATATTTTGTGGGTATTGCTATCAAAGGAATCTGTTTTAACCTCTTGTGATCAGGCCAAATTTTTTAAATCTGACCAGTGTCACTTTATATGGTAACAACTCTGGAACACTTCAACGGCTCAATTTGATTTTGAGATTGATAATTCCAAATTTACGTCAATATTTTCTGTGTCTTATTTTTAAAAATATCAGAAATTTTCCAAAAATTTCAAAAAATTTGCAATTTTTCAACTTTGAATGATTATCCTTTATTTCAGATAGTCATACCACACAAGAACATTAGTAAATAACATTTCTCTCATGTCTGTTTTATATCAGCGCTATTTTTAAAATGTTGTTTTATTTTATCATTTTAGAAGGTTTTAAAATGTAGCTGTGATTTTTTATTTTTTTCAAGGAAATTTACAAAACTTATTTTTTTAGGGACCTATTAAGTTTTATAGTCTTATATATTGAACCCCAGCCCCCCAAATTTATACCATTTAAAAAACAGCAGCCCTCAACATATTCAAAATTTCTTTCAGGTAGTTTATTAACCTTTCAGGTGCTTTTTAGGAATTAAAGCAAAGTGGCAAAATAGGAATTAAGGCATTTATTTTTACCACTTAAATATTGACATCTTCTCAACAGGCCACTGTAGTTGGCAGCCTTTAATAATAAATAATAATAATAATCTTTATATAGCGCTAACATATTCCGCAGCACTTTACAGACATTATCATCACTGTCCCCAATGGGGCTCACAATCTAAATTACTTCTAAGTATGTCTTTGGAATGTGGGAGGAAACCGGAGTGCCCAGAGGAAACCCACGCAAACACGGAGAGAACATACAAACTCTTTGCAGATGTCGTCCTTGGTGGGATTTGAACCCAGGACTCCAGATCTGCAGTGCTAACCACTAAGCCACCATTAAGGCACAAATTGCCAAGGCATGTATCAGGACCACATGTTCAAGATCTCAGGGTGCTGATGGGGTTAAAGAGGGTGCTGCCACACTCTGTTAAGAATCTAGATGCTGCAGTCATTATTGACATCAGCATTTAAGGGGTTAAACTACTTTTGTCGGTACCAACACTGATCGCGGCTGATGCAGCAAGCTGAATCTTCTTGGTATGGGAGATATTAGAATTGACCTGCCATATTAACAGCAGGTCATCTATATATTTCCCATACCATCTGATGGATGAGAGGAATGGATTAAGGATAGTATGTTTGAACCTACACTCCCACAACAACATATATTAATTTGCTTGCTAGCGAGCGTGAGAAGCTAGCACCCATCGGACAGCCACAAATCTACAAGAAAAACTGAACAAAATTTTTTAACAGAAAATCAGTAAACATGAGTATGAAGTGATTCAATTCAGAAAAATACTCATTAGCATTGAAAAGATGGTATGAGAGAAGTTTCAAGGATAGATTGTGGGTTGGGGAGGAATAAAGAGAGGAAACATCAACACCGAGTTGTCAAACTGCTTCACCTGTTGTAGACTGGAGAGCAAATGTTTAGTATCACATATGTGGCCCACAGTTCTATTCACCAGTAGTTGTAATAATTGATTTAACAATGTTGAGAGGCCCTCTGTTAGGAACCCAATACCCCCCACTGTGGAATGAAATGGTGGAGTAAATTGGAATTTGTGTGTTTTCTGTAATAAATGGAAAATTGGACACACTGGGAATTTGACACTAAAAAATACTCATAATTTGCCATTAATAAATCCCATAAGGACACTTTCCAACAAGCTTCGATCTAATCTAGTTGTGACTGTATTGGTAAGATGAGGGGAAAAATGAGATAAGTATTTTTGTCGGATAACATAGACATGACCTTCCATTTATATAACTATTTGTCCAAAATGACAACAGAACCTCCCTCATCCAAAGACTGAATCACAATATTTTCATTCTCATAAAAGTCCCAAAAGGCCTTCCTTTTCAGGTAGATCAAATTATTTGGATTCCTCCTTTGAGATTCCACAAGTGATTTCACTTCCTTCTCTGTAATGTTTTCAAATGTGTCCATAATGGGTAATCTGGAAGCAATGGGGTAGAAGCCTGGATTTGATATATGATCAGGTATAAAGGATGACCATTTATCCTTCGAACCAGTATCTGCTTCCTTATTTAGATCCACCAGAGTCAAACTGCAATCCATGGAAAGAGTAATATCATTAGCAGTAGGGTTGAGCGAAATGGATCTGACAAATTCAAAAATCACCAACTTTCGGCAAAGTTGGGTTTCAGGAAACCCGACCCGATCCTAGTGTGGGATCGGCCATGCGGTCGGCGATCTCCGCGCCAAAGTCGCATTTCATATGACGCTTTCACCGCCATTTTTCAGCCAATGAAGGAGGACGCAGAGTGTGGGCAGCGCGATGACATAGGTCTCGTTCCCCCCCATCTTAGAGAAGGGCATGACAGTGATTGGCTTGCTTTCTGCGGTGTCACAGGGGGTATAAAGGGGCGTGCACGCCAACCGTCATCTTACTTCTGCCGATCTTAGCATAGGGAGAGGTTGCTGCAGCTTCATCAAAATAAGGGATATAGTTAGGGAGGGAAGATTAACCCCCAAACCGCTTGTGGTGTAGCGATTTCCACTGTCCAACACCACCTTTTTTTTGCAGGGACAGTGGAGGCTATATTTTTGTGAATCAGCTCTGTAGCTTATTAGGCTGCCTTATAAGGCTCCCTGATGGCTGCATTGCTGTTTGCACGGTGCTGTGCAAACCAACTGCTTTTTTAAAAGGAAAAATCCTGTTGCTCCTTTCTGCAGTTATCTTGTTTATTTGTCCACAGTGCACTTTTGTGTGCAGCAGTCCTTTTTATTGCTGCCATACTTGTCCTGAGATCATTGTAGGGAGATTGAAATTGTACTACAGTCCTTGTATTTTTTCATATATCTTCCAGCCACTTTCTGCCACTTACATTGTGTTGTTTTATACACTGGGCATGAGTTTTGGTTCAGTCTCCCCAACAAAAAAGGTAGATTCAAATTCTCAACAAGTTTATATACACCTTCTACCTTGTTTTACAGTACCATATAACGGTTGTTATTTTGGTTACATTTTCCCAAAAATGAGGAAGTCTGGTGGAAGAGGCCATGGGCGATCGTTGCCAGCTGGTACTGATGGTGGTGGTGGTGGTGGTGCATCTGGTGGTAGTGGCAAAAGCACAATAGCACCTAAGGCTGGAGGTGTTGAGCCAGTGTCATCGTCTGGCTACACAAGGCCTCGAAGGCTCCCTTATCTAGGAGTAGGCTTTTAAAGCCAGAGCAGCAGGAATAAGTTTTGGCTTTCCTTGCTGACTCAGTCTCTAGCTCTTTCGCCTCCTCTTCAGAAAGTTCAAAATATAAAAGCAGCGAGTCATCAGTGGATGATCCCGGTCAGGAACAAAACGTTTCCTTGTTTCCTTCACCCAAACCAAAAGTGAAGGATGCGTCAGGTGACACTACAGGTTACTCAATGGAGCTCTTTACACATACCGTGCCTGGGTTAGAAAGGGAAATTGTTAACTGCCCATTACAAGATGAATCAGACATGGAGTGAACAGATGCACAGCCACAGCTAGATTATTATGCTGTTACATTGACTCAGATCACTACATTGCCCTTGCAGTGTACTGAGCCAGAATCTGACCCTGATGAGACTATGGTGTCCCGTCCCGAACGCTATAGCACCTTACATGGTGGCACAGAGGAAGGTGCACATGACATTGAAGAGAAGGTGATAGATGACCCAGTTGTTGACCCAGATTGGCAGCTATTGGGGGAAGAGGGTGCCGCTGCCAGTAGCTCAGAAGCGGAGGTGGATGATCCGCAGCAGCCATCTACATCGCAACAGCTGTCATCTGGCAGGCCCATATCAGGCCAATAACATGTGTCAAAAACAAAAACAGTTTTAGGACAGCGTGGCCATCCGGTGAAAGTAGCACAGCGTGCAATGCCTGAAAAGGTATTCGATAGTAGGAAGAGTGCAGTGTGGCAATTTTTTAACCAAGATCCGAATGATTAGTCAAAAGTTTTCTGTAAGAAATGCTCAAAGACCTGTAGCAGAGGGAAGAATCTTCAAAATTTAAATACAACGTGCATGTGTAGACATTTAACCAGCATGCACTTGCAAGCCTGGACTAACTACCAAATGTCACGTACCGTTGGTGCACCTGCTCAGAATGAAGGTAGTCAGCAATGCTACATTGCTTCCCTCACTGTAAGCCCACCAGTTAGGACACCACCAGCAGCAAATGTGGAGGTATTGTCGCAAGGCCAAAGCAGTCAGGGAATCACAAGGTTATTGGTAGGAAACACTGTATGTAGGCCAACATCAAGAATACCATCACCAACCCTCTCTCAATCCGACATGTCCACCACCACCACCACCGCTAGTTCAACCATATGCAGCTCTCCAGTCCAGCTCACCCTACAAGAGACTCTCGTTAGGAAAAGAATGTACTCATCCTCTCATCCGTGTACACAGGGTTTGAACGCCCACATTGCTATACTAATCTCGTTAGAGATGATGCCCTACCGGTTGGTTGAAAGCGAAGCTTTCAAAGACCTGATGGCCTACGCAGTACCACGCTATGACCTACCCAATCGGCACTTCTTTGTGAGAAAAGCCATCCCAGCCCTCCACCAGCATGTCAAAGACCACATTGTCCATGCACTGAGGCAATTAGTCAGCGGAAAGGTGCACCTCACAACAGATGCATGGACCAGTAGGAATGGCCAGGGACATTACGTGTCCATCACGGCGCACTAGGTTAATGTGGTGGATGCAGGGTCCACAGGGGACAGCCATAGTGTCTGCCTAGCCCACGGTCTAGGAAACAGTTGGCTATAGGCGTTTGCCACCCCTCCTCCTCCTCCTCCAGAAGCAAAAGCTCGTCCACAGAGCGCAGTCGCTCGACCACTCCATCCGCAGCTGCCAGTGTTGCACACGAGGTGTCCCATTATGGAACAGCTAGTTGTAAGCGTCAGCAGGCTGTGTTACAAATGAAGTGTTTGAGCGACAACAGACACACCGCGGAAGTACTGGCCGAGTACTTGCAGCAAGAAACTCAGTCATGGCTGGGCAGTGTACATCTTGAGGCAGGCAAGGTAGTCAGTGATAACGAAAGGAATTTTATGGCTGCCATAGCCCTTTCAGAACTGAAACACATACCTTGCCTGGCTCACACCTTGAACCTGGTGTTGCAGTGCTTCCTGAAAAATTATCAGGGGTTACCAGCCCTGCTCCTGAAGGTGCGAAGACTTTGCTCGCACATCCGCTGGTCGCCCGTACACTCCAGCCGTATGCTGAACCATCAGCGATAGCTGAATCTTCCCCAGCACCGCCTAATAATCGACGTTGCAACAAGGTGGAACTGCACACTGCACATGGTTCAGAGGCTGTGCGAACAGAGGTTTGCTGTAATTTATTTGTGGGAGGATACACATACACAGGCAGGCACTTGGATGGCAGACATGGAGTTGTCTGGTGTGCAGTGGTCAAAGCTACAAGACCTCTGTCAATTCCTTCAGTGTTTTGAGGAATGCACACAGCTGGTAAGTGCAGATGACGCCATCATAAGCATGAGCATCCCACTAATGCATCTGCTGATGCAAAGTTTGACGCATATTAAGGAGCAGGCATCTGCAGCCGAGGAGGAGGGAAGCCTTGATGATAGTCAGCCATTGTCTGCTCAGGGAACTGTCCTGGATGAGGTGGCAGACGAAGATGAGTAGGAGGATGATGGGGATGAATATTTATGGGAGGAGGATGCTTCTCAGGGGGCAATAGAAACTGGTGGCATTGCAAGGTCAGGTACTGGGTTTTTGCGGGACACAAGTGATGTTGATTTGCAAGAAAGTGCTCCTCAACCCAGCACAAGCAGTGAATTGACACCTGGAACATTGGCCCACATGGCTGAGTATGCCTTGCATATCCTAAAAAGGGACCCCTGCATTATGAAAATGATGACCAATGATGATTACTGGTTGGCCTGCCTCCTGGATCCACGATATAAAGGAAAATTACAAAATATCATGCCACATAAGAACCTTGAGCAAAAATTGGCTACCAAACAAGCAACACTTGTAGACCGTTTGGTTCAGGCATTCCCAGCACACAGTGGTGGTGATGGTTCTCACACGAGCCGTAGGGGGCAACATGGCAGAGGTGTTAAAGGTGCACAAATCCGAAGTGGCATTGGACAGAGGGGTTTTATGACCAGGTTGTGGAGTGATTTTGCAATGACCGCTAACACGACAGGTACTGCTACATCGATTCAAAGTGACAGGAGACAGCATTTGTCCAGTATGTTTACGAACTACTTTTCCTCCCTTATCAATGTTCTCCCTCACAGGTCATTCCCCTTTGATTACTGGGCATCTAAAATAGACACCTTGCCTGAATTGGCAGAATATGCATTACAGGAGCTCGCTTGCCCTGCTGCTAGTGTGCTATCAGAAAGAGTCTTCAGTGCTGCTGGTTCAATACTGACCGAAAAAAGGACACGTCAGGCTACCTGAAATGTCGATGATCTAACCTTCATGAAAATGAACCAATCATGGATTTCAAATTATTTGGCCCCACCTTCCCCTGCTGACACATAGCCTGCCTGAAAAATGTCTTGCTTTTGGCTTCCTCTTACTGACTGCTCCAATTCCTCCATTTGCACCTGCTGAATGTCCACCATAGGCCATTTTTATACCTCCCTAAATGAGCTGACTCCCCCCACAGGGCCGTGGTCGCCACCTGGCGCAAGCACCCATCCGAGTGGTGTTTGCCTAGACAGGTGGGTGTGCCCACTCTTGGGCGACGGCACTGGCACAGGGTCCCTCATAGTACAATGAAGTGTCTCTGACGGTGGTGGTGCACAACCAACGTCAGACACACCGTCGTAATATGAGGGGCCCTGTGCCAGTACCGCCGCCCACGAAAGAGTGTTCCCCCCAGCTCGAACAGTGCTCTACCACTTGCAATGCTTACCGCTCCCTGCTCCACCACTGTGTAGTCTGGGCTGTTAAATCCTTCAATGGCACTGCCAATACAAATTTGTTGAAATGATATATGATAGTTAAAATATACAGGGGCTCTGGCCTTCATTTAGACCAGTTAATACTTTGCGCCTACTACCACTGTCTGCTTCTCAGCAGAGGAGCCCACCCCTGTACCTAGCTATGCCACCTGTTTATTTATGAACAATTTTTTGGCAGACATTTAGCCCACTTTATTATTTGGGCCTACTAACTGTGTCTGCCGCTCATTACAGTTGTCCTCCACTGAACAAAGCAATGCTGCCTGTTTAGTCCTGTTACCAATTTTGAACTGCATTTAGCCTACTTTATTATTTGGGCCTACTAACTGTGTATGTCGGTCATTACAGTTGTCCTCCACTGAACAAAGCAATGCCGCCTGTTTAGTCATGTTACCACATTTGAACTGCATTTAGCCCACTTTATTATTTGGGCCTACTAACTGTGTCTGCCGCTCATTACAGTTGTCCTCCACTGAACAAAGCAATGCCACCTGGTTAGTCCTGTTACCAATTTTGAACTGCATTTAGCCTAATTACTTATTTGGGCCTACTCACTGTGTCAGCCTCTCATTACATTTGTCCTCCACTGAACAAAGCAATGCCGCCTGTTTAGTCCTGTTACCAATTTTTAACTGCATTTAGCCTACTTTATTCTTTGGGCCTATATCTGTGTTTCCTCCTCATCCTGCCCATTACCCAGCCACTGCTAGATGAGTCTGCTGGTACATTGACCCAGACCACTACATTCCCCTTGCACTCTACATAGCCAGTATCTGACCCTGCTGAAAGTCTGGTTCTCCTTCCCGCATACTATACCACCTTACACGGGGACAGAGAGGAAGGTGCAGATGAAAGTGCAGGTTCCTTCATCAGGTGGGGGGGCATACTTGTTGGCAATGTCACTGGCACAGGGCCCCTCATAGTATGCAAAAGTGTCTCTGCCGGTGGGAGGCACCTCCACCGTCAAACACACCGCCGTACTTTGAGGGACCCTGTGCCAGTGCCAATGCGAATGAGTGTGCCCCCCATTTGTTCAGGATCACAGCACTTGCAAAGTTGAAATACTTACCTCTCCCTGCTCCACCGCCGTGACGTAGTCCGCGTTTCCTGGGCCCACAAAAAACTTGAGCCAGCCCTACCCCCCCCCACAACTTTAGCCAAATGACCCCCAATTTTCAATGCCTAACTATTATTATAAGGTAAATTAAGGTTGATAAGCTTAAGTAACAAGAATTGATGTTTTTGGCATTAAAATGGGCACTGTAGGTGTTTTCCTGTCCTCCACTCACTGCCGACTTTGCTTATCCATTGACTTGCATTGGGTTTCGTGTTTCAGTCGGATCCCCGACTTTTCAAAATAATCGTCCGATTTCACCCGACCCGACTTTTGACAAAGTCAAAAAAAGTAAAGTAAAAAGTCGCTCAACTCTAGTTCCTGGGTGCTGTGTCGCATTGGCAAAGTCCACAAGGTGCCAAATCAGCAAATCCCCAATAAGTGACCCAATTTTACAAAGTGTACCCATAAATGAATTGGTCTAGGGGTTTAGTGAGCATGTTGACATAATGTTAGGGCTGGCGGAATGCACCAAATCAAATATGATAAGGTGCATTCGTAACCCCGGGTCCACTGTGCAGAGCTGGTAACTCAGGGCGGGACTGGCCATGTGGCAATTCTGGCAAATGCCAGAAGGGCCTGTCTGGTCATGGGCTGCCTTGTCTGCTATGTTGTTAACAGAATCGGTGTTCTCAAGATACCCATACTGTTAAGAGTTGTGAAGGAGCACAAAGTTGATGACTCCGTCACTTACCCTAGCAGGCCACGGGTATCATTAGAAATATTGGTCTTGTAGTAAATCTTCCTTTCCTCCATCCAGGGTAACATTAGTGATATATCCCATCTGTTTCTTGGGGACGGGGACAACATGGGCCTGTGTGATTTCAAATGCCAGGGCTGAATTTCAGCCCCATTCTGTACCTGTGGTAACTGCTGCTGGGTAATGGCGGACACAATATGGCGGTATAGCACCTTACACACGGGGGTTGAATGTCCCCCTGTGTGAACTCTGTTACCTCACAGAGCCGCTACAAAGAAATATAAATATGAGCGCCGTACACAGTTAGCAGACACAGGGAACAGCAGACTATTTTTAGCGCACAGAGTGCGCCAGCGACGCACTGACAAATGCCTCTAACCAACGCTAACGTAGTGAATTTAGCCCACTAAGTGCGCGCGGTGTCGTACTGGTGAGTGCCACTAATGGATGCTAACTATTGTGGACTGTGCTGACAGAGTACACGGCAGCTCACAGGCTATGCCACTACCAGGCGCTGACTTTACTTCAATCACCCAAATACTCATACAACAACCAGAGGGTAGGGTATCATTAGGAGCTTTCACCAGAGTCATTCACACATGCACTCACACACCACAATTTTGGAATATACTAGCGCACGGCCATGCAGCCGTGTGAACCTTTTATAGCTGCAGCCTTTCGGAACCTTGCTGCTGGACCAATCCGAGCTGCTCGAGGACCTGGGCATGTGACCTCCAACCACCAATGAGAGGTCGTCTCACGGGCATGCTCAGAAGGCTAAAAGCAGGACTTAGTCTCAGGAGCGTCTGCTTGCTGCTGACTAATTCTGGGACCAACGTCTCTGCTGGGCAGAATCTTCTAAGGCTGGGAAAGAATGGGAGACCACAGAAGACATGGCTTGAGATCCCCCCTGTGCAGCAGTGGAATCTCAACACCTAAACACACATCAAATGTTTCACAGGATTTAATACCAGTAGGCAGTAAAGAACAAATAATAACATTTTTACTACTAAACTGTTGTTATAGCCCCAGATTTTACATTTTTACATGAGGATATGGGTAGAACTGCCACCCTAGTTAGTTGCACAATTTCTCTTGAATGTAACAATATCTCATAAGTGGCTATACAGTTTTTTTTGTGAACATGGCAGGGCTTGGGAGGGAAGAAGGCTAACTTTGGAGCACAGATTTTCCTTGAACAGTTTGCAAAGTCTACTTGCAAAGCCCTCAAGTCCCAGAACAACAGAATCCTACCTCAAGTTACAACTTTTTTGGAAATTACATGTCTCAGGTGTTTCATCTATTGGTGTAATGATAATTTTGAATTCATGGGTGTTTTCCAGAAACAAACATGCAGGGGATATTGCAGAGTTAAAATTGCAAATATGCCATTGTAGTATCTAATACATTGTTATGCCTGTACTTTGTACTTTGTTTGCAGCCTGAGCTTCTGGAAACTCACTGCCAAACATGTAAACACTAACTTTGGTTTACACACACTGTGGGCTCAGAAAGGAGTAGGCCTTTGGATTTGGGAGCTCAGATTTCACTGTATTTTTTCATTGGGAGCCCAATGCTTTTCCACAGTTTTTGTGCTACCATTAACCTGCCTGGGGGGCTTGTTTTTTTGTGGATTGAGTTGAAGCCTTTTTTGGCAGCATTTTAGAGTGCATAACATTTTAGATCACTTTTAAGAATCTGTTCACATTTATTCTGTGTTATATACTGAGAACTTGCATCAGGGTTTCCATGGAAATCTCAAAAATATCTGATTCAGACTAACCCTGACAAATCCATTGACATGAGGCAGGCAGAGTTACTCCATCTGGTCTTTATTCAGCAGTCTCCTTTTCAGAGATGGGGATTTAGGAGCCCATATTTCACTGGATTGTTTCATGGGAGTCATATTACTTTTCCACAGTTTTTTGTGCTACCGGTAATGTTGAATAACAATATATTTACTTTAACAGATGATAGACCTGAGTGGGGGCTTGTTTTTTGTGGATTAAGTTGAAGCTTTTTTAGTAGCATTTTGGGGTACAGAGAATTTTGAATCACTTTTAAGACTGTTCACATTCATTCTGTGTTATACTCGGAGAACTTATATTAGGGTTTCCATCTAATTCTCAAGAATATGTGATTCAGACCAAACCCTAATGGATCCATTCACTATAATGAGGCAGGCAGAGTTACTCTACACTCCATCTGGCCTTTGTTCAGCAGTCTCCATCTTTTCAGAGGTGCACAAAACTGTGGTTGACTGTGTTTTTGTGAGTGACTAAAAAGACAGACACTGCCGGATCACAGACCAAATTGACCCCATCTGCTTCATTATAGGGAATTTTATTTTATGTCTGAGGTTTTGTCAGACTAATTTTTTTTTAGATTCAGGTAGAAACCTTTTTTAAGTGCTCAGCATACAGTGCAGGATAAATGTGAAATGAATTTTACTGCAGTCTTTAGGAAGCAGAATGAACAAATTAACAGCAGTTCTAAGGGTACCGTCACACAGTGCAATTTTGATCGCTGCGACGGCACGATCCGTGACGTTGCAGCGATCGTATGATTATCGCTCCAGCGTCATAGACTGCGGTCACACGTTGCAATCACGGCGCTGGAGCAATGCCGAAGTCCCCGGGTAACCAGGGTAAACATCGGGTAACTAAGCGCAGGGCCGCGCTTAGTAACCCGATGTTTACCGTGGTTACCAGCGTAAAAGTAAAAAAAAAAAAAAACGTACATGCTCACCATCTGATGTCCGTCCGGTCCCTTGCCGTCCGCTTCCTGCTCTGACAGATCCGGCCGTACAGTGAGAGCAGAGTGCAGCGGTGACGTCACCGCTGTGATCTGCTCTCACTTTCCGGCCGGCAGACAGTCAGAGCGGGAAGCGGACGGCAAGGGACCTGACGGACATCAGATGGTGAGTATGTACGGTTTTTTTTTTTTTACTTTTACGCTGGTAACCACGGTAAACATCGGGTTACTAAGCGCGGCCCTGCGCTTAGTTACCCGATGTTTACCCTGGTTACCAGCGAATGCATCGCTGGATCGCTGTCACACACAACGATCCAGCGATGTCAGCGGGTGATCAAACGACGAAAGAAAGTTCCAAACGATCTGCTACGACGTACGATTCTCAGCAGGATCCCTGATCGCTGCTGCGTGTCAGACACTGCGATATCGTAACGATATCGCTAGAACGTCACGAATCGTACCGTCGTAGCGATCAAAATTGCACTGTGTGACGGTACCCTAAGAATAGTTATTTATTTATTTATTATTGGGCAGCACGGTGGCGCAGTGGTTAGCACAGCAGCCTTGCAGCGCTGGAGTCCTGGGTTCTAATCCCACCTTGGACAACATCTGCAAAGAGTTTGTATGTTCTCTCCGTGTTTGCGTGGGTTTCCTCCGGGCACTCCGGTTTCCTCCCACATTCCAAAGACATACTGATAGGGAATTTAGATTGTGAGCCCCATCGGGGACAGCGATGACAATGTGTACAAACTGTAAAGCGCTGCGTAATATGTTAGCGCTATATAAAAAATAAAGATTATTATTATTTATTTTGTTCACAGTGCAGTATAAGTGATAAGACAGTTTTAATCTTCAGGTCACTACAATTACAGCGATACCAGATATATATATATATATATATATATATATATATATATACATACATAGATTTTAATGGTTTGCTACTATCACACACTAAAAAGCCCTTTTTTACAAACAAATATATATTTATATTTACATCGACAAATTTTGAGAGTATAATTTTTCTATTTTTCGACTGAAACAGTCATGTAAGGTCCTGTTCTTTGTTGGATTAGTTGAAATCTCCATTGGTTACATTTTGGGGTGCATACCATTTTTTGTTAGCTATATTTTGCAATTTCTGGAAGGCAGAATGATAAAAAAAGAGCAATTCAGGAATTGTAATTTTTTTAATGTGTTCTCCGTGTGGCATAAGGCAGCTTTGTTTTTTGGGTCAGTATGATTATAGAGATACCAGATTTTGATGGCTCTATAATGTTTTGCTGCCTTTACACACTAAAAGCATATACATAGAAATAATTTGCTTTTGCATCTCCATAGTCTGACAGCTCTAGCTTTTTTATTTTTCTATTGACAGCGGGGGCTTGTTTTTGGTAGGAGAAGATGAAGATTTCAGGGGTACAAATCAGGGATACTAGGGATTTGCATTCACATGACTTTTTGAGCACATTATATTTCACTTTTTGTTTGGTGGTATGATGAAAAAACATGTTTTTTGCCATCTCTTTCATTTATTTTTATGGTGTTCTCTGTAAGGGTTGCATCACCTACAAGGCGGACACGCTTTCTCCAAATCCTGACCAGAGCTGCCCTACTGGGACTCATTCCCCATATTCTTTCTGTTCCCTATTTATTCTCCTGACACAAGTGAGGTTTTGACAAAGACTGTTCCTGGTCGAAACGGTACCTTGTTGTCACTATTTGGCTGAAAAGCACCTGGTGATGTTTGTATACATGAATAAAGAAACAACATTTTTTGCATAAATCTCAATTATTTGAGTGCGGTTGTTTTTCTTGTTGATAAATTTACTACAGCGTAGCACAAATGTCGGTGGTCATGAAGAGGTTAAATACCACTTCCTGTATTTGTATAGCTATTTTACTGCACCAAATTATTGGGAAATGTTCTGGACATTTGAAAAATACCAAACATGTTCTAGCGATATTACAGAAGATTGTGTGTAATAACAGACATTCATGGATCACATGCGATATTGGATCAGATTCCAAGCTATCTCAGTGTAATTGCTGTCTCCGAATTTCTAAATAATCATTCTATACATTTTATTTATTATTATGGTTGTATGGTGTCTGCTATCACAAAACTTTGTATGTTTGATGATGAATACTTTTTACAGAGTATTTTGGTAGAAGGGGATATGTACATATATTTAGATTCCAATCCCTTGGTCTGTGAGTTGATTTGGTGTAGTATGGTCGCTGCATGGTTAGCACTGCAGCCTTGCAGCGCTGGAGTCCTGGGTTCAAGCCCCACCCTGGACAACATCTGCAAAGAGTTTGTATGTTCTCTCCTTGTTTGCATGGGTTTCCTCCAGGTTCTCGGGTTTCCTCCCACATTCCAAAGACATACTGATAGGAAATTTAGATTGTGAGCGATGATAATGTGTGCAAACAGTAAAGCGCTGCGGAATATGTTAGCGCTATATAAAAATAAAGATTATTATTGCCTCACATTGTAGAATACTTTAATAGCAATTGGTATAACTTGCATTTCATTTATTTCTGGAGTAAAGACAAGACTTCCTTTTTGGATTTTTCTCTAGAATTTCATAAAGATAAGGGTGTAATTGAAATACACACTGTTTGAAAGGATATTGCAAGTAATACCAACATTTAAGCAAAAACTAGCCATCCCAGTCATTCCATAATGAGCATTCCAGTAAATTATCAGGCCGATGCGAAATATAATTCCTCCAATAGTGAGAATTATCTGAAAGGAAAAGAGATGACGTGATAGGCTAAATAAATGAAGGATACTGTAGGTTGATGCTAAATAAAAGCATAGAACAAAATAAAAACAGATGAGGACTCATAATGACGAAAGAAAGAAACTACTTTTAGTAGAAAAAAAACAAAGGAATTTTTTATTTACTTATCTATGTTACAAGGAGATATTTCACTTTTTGAAATAGTTCAAGATGATTTCAATTTTTTGACAAACTCCCTGGTAGATGTGGAGCTCCTGCCACTGCACAAGAGAATCTCGAACCATCTCCGCTGCGGTCTCCCATTCTCCTCCAGCCGCAGTCGAGCCTGCTCAGCAGAGACGTCAGTCCCAGCGTCTAGCTCAAGCTGATACTGCGCGGCTGCTTACTGCTGTCCTTCCAGGCTCTGCCATTGTAACCAGTACTGATAAGCGGCAAGCAGGTATCCCTGGGACTAAGTCCTGCTTTTCTTCTTCTGAGCATGCTCAAGGGACGACCTCTTATTGGAGGTTGGGGTCACATGCTCAGGTCCTGTAGCAGCTCCTACTGGACAACTTGGATGGTCCTGGAGAGCTTCCACTATAAAAGGTTTGCATGGCCGCACAACCATGCACTAATATAAACTTAGTAACGTGTGTGTGTGGATGTATGCCTGTCGATGAATGAAAGCTCGAAATCATTCCCATCCCTAGTGTTCTTGACTGCTCGCGAATGGTGGAAGCTACCTAGTGCCTGACAGTGCTATTCCGCACAGCTAGCACACAATACAGCGTCTGATTGCAGTGACTGCCAGTGCGGTGCCGTGCGCTAATAGAGCGCTTTCCTGGCCCAAGTCTGGGTGGTTAGTGGCGTCCGCAGAGCGGCACTGCATGCACTCTTGTGCATTAAATTATTTCTGTTTTTCTCTGACACCCCAGTTGTGGTGTCGAGCACAAGAGGTCTAGAGGAAATCTTTCCCTTAGTCTTAGGACAGAGTTCTGTGACTCTTTGCTTGCGCTCTTTGTGCGGTACCATGGCCCTGTGACGCAACAGGGTTTACTTTCTTAATACCAGGTGAAGCTAACCCGTGTGTGTATCCACGTTATACCACCATATAGTCCGTCATTACTCAGCAGCAGGTTCCATCTCTGAACGGTGGACCCCGGGCTGTGGACGCACCTTACACCATCCTTCTAATTATTTATAGCGTTCCGCTAGCCCTAACACTCCCCCCCTCAACTTTAGCTAGATGATTTTCATCCAGGTTGGTTATGAAAAAAGCATAATAAAAGAATATGGCTTTCACAAAAGGGTTTTACAAATCTTTAAATAAGCGTGTCTCATGTAAACAAGTCAAAAATGTCTTATCTATAAATGATGGCAGACAGTATTGCAAATGACCAGTTCATTAATTGTAGTAGCACACACAAAATATGCTACATACAATGCACACCATGGGGTATTAACTATGTTAGGTGTACTGTCTGTAAGTTGTGGCATAATATTATTAAACATATTAGGGATTCAAAAAATGACAATGCCATAACCCTTCTAATGTATCTCAACATTTCTTGATTAATAAACAAGGTGACCTTGCTGGATTTGAATATTTTGGATGGAATGAGATAATTCACTGACGAGAGATTGATACACAATCGTATTAGAATTTAATGTTTGAATCCTCTTAACCACAGATTCAAAATACTGGTTTGATTTTACATTATTGGTTAAAAAAAATGCTTTATTCTGTCTTGAACTTTCAAACAAATCAACAATTTGAGATCTCCACAAGATCTTCCTTGTTTATAACATGGATACATTAAAATGTTCTGTAACAATAAAGTGCTGTAAAATAAGTAAATGTGAACTATCAATAAAGCAAGGTTTCAAATTGTAAATCATTAAATACTGCATTTGTAATATGTTTCCAGTAATGGGTCTGCATTGCCATTATTTTTATTCGAAAAGAAACATTGCAATATATACCGTATTTTCCGGCGTATAAGACGACTGGGCGTATAAGACGACCCCCCAACTTTACCAGTTAAAAAATAAAATCTTCTTAAACGTCGGGGGTCTTCTTATACACCCTATGTCGTCTTATAGGGCCGGTGAATATGTGCCTTTTGGGGGGGGGAGTGATCCTGATGACGACGAGGGGGCGTCTCACAGGAAAGTGAGTATCCCCCATTACCTTATCATAGCGCTGCAGCGTGGGGTCTCTGTGCTGGGAGCGGCGGCTCCTGTGCTGTGGTGCGGCGGCTCCTCTTCTGCAGTGTGGGGCCTCTGGTGCTGTGGGGTGGCGGCGGCGGCGTATCTTTATGCAGTCGGGGCTCCTCCGGCATCTCATTAAAGCCTGGAGGCCCCGCCGGCAACTCCATCGGTACAATGCGGTGGCCTCCGGGAAAATGGCCGCTGCTCAGATTCAGATCTCGTCCCGAGATCTCGGGAGACGAGATCTGAATCTGAGCAGCGGCCATTTTCCCGGAGGCAGCTCAATTGGTGCGATGCGGTGGCCTCTGGGAAAATGGCCGCTGGGGGCTGCGCATGCTCAGATTCAGATCTCGTCCCGAAATCTCGGGACACGAGATCTGAATCTAAGCAGCGGCCATTTTCCCGGAGGCCACCGCATTACACCGATGGAGTTGCCGGCGGGGCTTCCAGGCTTTGAGATGCCGGAGGAGCCCCGACTGCATGAAGATATGCCGCCGCCACCGCCCCACAGCACCAGAGGCCCCACACTGCAGAAGAGGAGCCGCCGCCCCACAGCACAGCAGCCGCCGCTCCCAGCACAGAGACCCCACGCTGCAGCGCTATGATAAGGTAATGGGGGATACTCACTTTCCTGTGAGACGCCCCCTCGTCGTCATCAGGACCACTCCCCCCCTCACCCACCATGTACACCCGGCGTAAAAGGCGATTCCCGGCGTACAAGACGACCCCCGACTTTTAAGAAGATTTTCAGGGGTTAAAAAGTCGTCTTGTACGCCGGAAAATACGGTACGTTCCTGTATCAAGTTTCAGTACTTTGGCTATTTTTCTTTTGGACTTAAAAAAGTAAAAGTTTAAATAATCATAAATGCATATAAAAGGCATTTATGGTCGTTTATATCATTTATATGTATTCCTTAGTTATTCTTTATTGAATTCATATGACAGGGGGATGTTCACATTGAATAAAAATTCACACCCTAGAGCAATGCTTTCATGGCTGCTTCTGTGTTTATGTTTGAGCGACTGTAGCTTTCCTCCCAGCTTATTTTGTAATCCTTTGAAAAAAGACTTGCTAAAAATATCTAACTTCAACAATCTATTTGAAAATTGCTCAGCATGGTTCTTATTATAGAGCAATTTCATACATTGTAAAAAAATACTCCAAAACTCAACAGAATATACACAAGCTCATGAACTTTTAGCATCCAAAATATACACGTAAACAAACACAGTAAGTAGAATTACAGAAACAGCCGAGTACAGTTTAAATTTACTGGTGCCTATGAATTTTAGGAAATTTGAATCAAAGTTAATTCGCAGCACAGATCAAACCTCTCATCTGTAGCTAATATTTATTTTTTATTTTTTCCTTTCCCTTCTTTGCTATACTGCTAGTAAAACACAATATGTTGAAATGATCAACACAGGTTGGACATTTGGGCTCCAAAATACAGTATATAATGTAGCTTCGGCTATGTTCCGCAGCAAAGTTATTTACAAGTTTTTCTCACTAAATTAGAATATCATCAAAAAGTTATTTTATTTCAGGTTTTCAATACAAAAAGAGAATTTCATGTAATATATAGAATCATTACAAAGAGAGTGATCTATGTCAAGTGTTTATTTCTGTTAATGTTGATGATTATGGCTTACAGCCAATGAAAACCCACAAGTCATTATCTCAGTAAATTGGAATAATTGACAAAAAACACCTGCAAAGGCTTCCTAAGCATTTTATAAGGTCCCTTAGTCTGTTTCAGTAGGCTCCACAATCATGGGGGATACTGCTGACTTGACAGATGTCAAGAAAGCAGTTATTGAAACACTCCACAAGGAAGGTAAGCCACAAAAGGTCATTGCTAAAGAACATGGCTGTTCACATAGTGCTATAGCCAAACATATTAACCCTTTAACGACTGCTGATACGCCTTTTAACGGTGGCAGTTAAGGGTACTTAAACCACAACACCGCTTTTAAACGACACTGAGGTTTAAGTGTATAGCGCCCTCCAGTGTCAGAATTTCTCCAGGGTCTCAGCTACCGGCGGTAGCTGAGACCCCAGAAAACATGATTCAGGTTGGTTTATATGGACCCCGGTGTTGCGATCGCCGTTATTAATGGTATAACGATGACTGCAAAAAAAATCTGATTTTCTATTTCATTTCTCTCTTCTGATGTTGTCGCACATCAGAAGAGAGAGAAATAGGGTCCTCCGATCACCCCCCGGTAACTATGGTGTCCAGGCTTTCCTGTTGTGAACTATACTTCTTGGCTCCCTCTTGTGGTCACTAGTTATTTGGCACTTGGATTGTCTTTTACCAGGTTGGTACTCACCTGCTTCGTTAGGCCTGGGGTGTTGCTATTTAAACTTCCTGGATTCTCAGTCCAGTGCCTGGCATCGTTGTAATCAGTTCATTTCTGTTTGCTCTTGTCTTCAGGTCCTGGTTCTTTGCAAGATAAGCTAAGTCCTGCTTTCTTATTTTTTGTTATTTTGCTTTGTTCATATTTTTGTCCAGCTTGTACAATATGTGATTCCTGATATTGCTGGAAGCTCTAGGGGGCTGATATTCTCCCCCCTCACCGTTAGTCGGTTTGGGGGTTCTTGGATATTCAGCATGGATATTTTGCAGGGTTTTTTGCTGACCATATAAGTCATCTTACTATTTTCTGCTATTAGTCAGTGGGCCTCTCTTTGCTAAAATCTAGTTCATTCTTACGTTTGTCTTTTCTTCTTACCTCACCGTTATTATTTGTTGGGGGCTTGTATTACTTTGGGGTCTTTTCTCTGGAGGCAAGAGAGGTCTTATTTTCCCTGATAGTGTTAGTTAGTTCTCCGGCTGGCGCGAGATGTCTAGGATCAACGTAGGCACGTTCCCCGGCTACTGTTAGTGTTTGTGCTAGGATCAGGTATATGGTCAGCCTAGTTACCACGTCCCTATGAGCTGGTATTTATGTTTGCAGACTTTTGCTGTAATCTCTGAGATCCTTGCCATTGGGATCATAACAGTATGCCAGGCCATGAATAGTTAATGCATTGCAGAAGTGGGATTAAAAGAAAAGGAGTTCTGAGTTTTTTTTTCTCCTCTTTCTTCCTTCCCCTTTTTTTCTCAGAGTGGCTGTAAGCTTTGCTGCAGACATGAATGTTCAGACCTTGATTACTAGTGTAGATCAGCTTGCTGCACGAGTGCAGAGCATTCAGGATTTTGTTGTTAGCAGTCCTATGTCTGAGCCTAAGATACCTATTCCTGAGCTGTTCTCTGGAGATCGATTTAAATTTAGGAATTTTAGGAATAATTGTAAATTGTTTCTATCTTTGAAACCTCGTTCGTCTGGAGATTCAGCTCAGCAAGTTAAAATTGTTATCTCCTTTTTGCGTGGCGACCCTCAGGATTGGGCTTTCTCGTTAGCGCCAGGAGATCCAGCATTGGCGGATGTCGATGCATTTTTTCTGGCGCTCGGATTGCTTTATGAGGAGCCTAATCTTGAAATTCAGGCAGAAAAACTTCTACTGGCTATCTCTCAGGGCCAGGATGAAGCCGAAGTGTATTGCCAAAAATTTCGGAAATGGTCCGTGCTTACTCAATGGAATGAATGTGCTCTGGCCGCAAATTTCAGAAATGGCCTTTCTGAAGGAAGCCATTAAGAATGTGATGGTGGGTTTCACAATTCCTACAAGTCTGAATGATTCTATGGCGCTGGCTATTCAGATTGATCGGCGTTTGCGGGAGCGCAAATCCGCTAATCCTCTGGCGGTGTTGTCTGAACAGACACCTGTTTCAATGCAATGTGATAGAAACCCCGATCCAGCAATGCAATGTGATAGAATCCTGACTAGAACCGAACGACAAAATCATAGACGACAGAATGGGCTGTGTTTTTACTGTGGTGATTCTACACATGTTATATCAGCATGCTCTAAACGCCTAACCAAGGTTGTCAGTCCTGTCTCCATTGGTAATTTGCAGCCTAAATTTATTTTGTCTGTGACTTTAATTTGTTCATTGTCTTCCTACCCTGTTATGGCGTTTGTGGATTCAGGTGCTGCCCTGAGTCTTATGGACTTGTCGTTTGCCAAGCGCTGCGGTTTTGTCCTGGAGCCTTTAAAAATTCCTATTCCTCTCAGAGGAATTGATGCTACGCCACTGGCGGAAAATAAACCGCAGTTTTGGACACAAGTGACCATGTGCATGACTCCTGAACATCGGGAGGTGATTCGTTTTCTTGTTCTGCATAAAATGAGTGATTTGGTCGTGTTAGGTCTGCCATGGTTACAGACCCATAATCCTGTTTTGGATTGGAAGGCTATGTCTGTGTCGAGTTGGGGTTGTCAGGGAATTAATTGCGATTCCCCGCCGGTGTCTATTGCTACTTCTACTCCTTCAGAGGTTCCTGAGTATTTGTGTGACTATCAGGATGTATTCAGTGAGTCCAGGTCCAGTGATCTTCCTCCTCATAGGGACTGTGACTGCGCTATAGATTTGATTCCTGGCAGTAAATTTCCTAAGGGACGATTATTTAATTTGTCTGTACCCGAGCATGCCGCGATGCGTTCTTATGTCAAGGAGTCTTTGGAGAATAAAAAAACAGAGAGAACAGATTGGACTAAAAATAGGCCTGCACAACCACATAATGTAGAAAATGAACAAAAAACATTTTATTAAACACAACAAAAAACACATAAAAACAATTAAAATACAACCAGTGTAACCATAACACCCCCTATCCAATATATGGATTGGTAAAGAAATATGCAATATAACCCACCAAGCTAGCATGAACAGACACCCCTACAGCTGTAGAGAGTGTACGAGTATATTGCACATAATAAAGAATATATATCTCACCATCAGACTCGCACATAGGAATTGAATGACATGCCAAGAGAAAGTATATATCTATATAAGGCAATTCTGTGCCAAGGTGTGTAGCTAGCTGGGGGAAGTGGGAAAAGCAGCGGCTCAAACCCAAGGATACTATGGCCTGAAAGTGGCCATGGAATTGTCCGTGCCCGAAATAGCTGGCACTAGGACAGTGGGGGGTGTATGAGAAGCAACCCACGCGTATCGCCGCCGCAGCGGCTTCGTCAGGGAAAGGTGGGTAAAGTGGTGTCAAACTTACGTTTAAATAGTAGCACTGATCTTCATTCATGAAAGCAGCTGCGCGGTTACAGTGGACCGGAAGGCGCACATGGCTAAGTGGGGAGAGGACAGACCGGAAACGCTGGGTTCTCCATGGAGACGGGTGGCGCGTGCGCAGATGCGCCTCAAAAAATGAGCCGCACTGCGCATGCGTCCAGGAGGGTCAGAGCAAGGAGCGCATAGCAGTGTTCGAAAAAGAGCACATAAGAAGCAGACAACAATGAAAATTGATAACATGTGTGTATATGGGTGACAGGGCAGTATATCATTGGAGGAGTTACCTAAAAAAAGGGGGCAATGTTATTAATGCATGTTAATACAACAACATAAATACAAATAACAGCCAGGTTAGGTAATTTATGAATTATACACACATCTACAAAAAGCGGCCAATAGATGGACAATCAAATGTTCGTAGTCCACATACTGAGATCAATTTGACTGATGAAATCTACAGGACATGGCGATCATGGAACCGAGGGGCAGACGGCAAAGTGTCACATACGTGTAATATTGCCCCAAGAAATACTTGTATTGTCTTTCTGCAAGCTTCCAAATGATCAACAAAAATAAATGTGAAGAAAAACATGAAACATGTCCCAAGGACATATTCCGAAAGCCACATCTTAAGGCCGATAGTCCATTGACATGTGGTCCAAGCATAGGCCAAATACAGGACCCATATAGACAGAGAACATCTCCCTCCGCCAAAGACCCGTCTAATGTCCATGTGCACTCATAATTTCTAGATCCACAATTGACGAAGTCGATAATTCATTGATACAGTCCAAACGGAGGCCAACTAAAGGATCCGTGTAGAAAGCTCGAGCATCTTCCTCTGCCCAATTCCCATGTAGTGTCCATGAATGCTCTTGCGGGTCCAATGCCAAAGTCGACAGAATCCAAATCGATCCAAGAGGGAGTCCGCCAACTTGCTTAAATGTCCTAAGTAAAAAGGTCTTCAGCAGATCATGTACAGGGAAGCAGGACAGCCGGCATCCAACGTCCAAAGGGTACTGGGGCATATCCAATGGAGAAACTATAGGAGGGATGACAATAATACAGATATTAAATATAAAACCACAGCCATAAAGTAGATCAACTGCCCAAAAAAACAGTGAAAAGAAGTTCTTCATTTAATCCAGAGGGGGCAACTGATTTGAGCAGAAAAATCCATCTGGATTCAATTTGAAGAAGTAGTTTGCGTCAATCCCCTCCTCTCTCATTAGGGGTGAGTTTTTGCAGGCCCACCACCCTGAGGTTGGTTGAGGAACCACCATGTTTACTGAGAAAGTGTTCAGCCACTGGAGTAAGGACCTTTCCTTTTCTCAAATCTGAGGCAGCCAGATGTATCGTGGAAATGTGCTTCTGGATTCGTCTCCTCAACTCCTGCGAAGTCTGTCCCACGTATATTAGTTTACACGGGCAGATAAGAGTGTAGATTACATCTCTAGATTTACAATTGATGTAGCCCCTAAGGGGATGATGACTAAGGAGTGTGGGGTGGATGAACGAATCACGGGTCGAGACCATGTGGGGACAGATGTTACAATCCCCACATGGAAACTCACCCCTAATGAGAGAGGAGGGGATAGATGCAAACTACTTCTTCAAATTGAATCCAGATGGATTTTTCTGCTCAAATCAGTTGCCCCCTCTGGATTAAATGAAGAACTTCTTTTCACTGGTTTTTTGGGCAGTTGATCTACTTTATGGCTGTGGTTTTATATTTAATATCTGTATTATTGTCATCCCTCCTATAGTTTCTCCATTGGATATGCCCCAGTACCCTTTTGGCTATATTGGACGTTGGATGCCGGCTGTCCTGCTTCCCTGTACATGATCTGCTGAAGACCTTTTTACTTAGGACATTTAAGCAAGTTGGCGGACTCCCTCTTGGATCGATTTGGATTCTGTCGACTTTGGCATTGGACCCGCAAGAGCATTCATGGACACTACATGGGAATTGGGCGGAGGAAGATGCTCGAGCTTTCTACACGGATCCTTTAGTTGGCCTCCGTTTGGACTGTATCAATGAATTATCGACTTCGTCAATTGTGGATCTAGAAATTATGAGTGCACATGGACATTAGACGGGTCTTTGGCGGAGGGAGATGTTCTCTGTCTATATGGGTCCTGTATTTGGCCTATGCTTGGACCACATGTCAATGGACTATCGGCCTTAAGATGTGGCTTTCGGAATATGTCCTTGGGACATGTTTCATGTTTTTCTTCACATTTATTTTTGTTGATCATTTGGAAGCTTGCAGAAAGACAATACAAGTATTTCTTGGGGCAATATTACACGTATGTGACACTTTGCCGTCTGCCCCTCGGTTCCATGATCGCCATGTCCTGTAGATTTCATCAGTCAAATTGATCTCAGTATGTGGACTACGAACATTTGATTGTCCATCTATTGGCCGCTTTTTGTAGATGTGTGTATAATTCATAAATTACCTAACCTGGCTGTTATTTGTATTTATGTTGTTGTATTAACATGCATTAATAACATTGCCCCCTTTTGTTAGGTAACTCCTCCAATGATATACTGCCCTGTCACCCATATACACACATGTTATCAATTTTCATTGTTGTCTGCTTCTTATGTGCTCTTTTTCGAACACTGCTATGCGCTCCTTGCTCTGACCCTCCTGGACGCATGCGCAGTGCGGCTCATTTTTTGAGGCGCATCTGCGCACGCGCCACCCGTCTCCATGGAGAACCCAGCGTTTCCGGTCTGTCCTCTCCCCACTTAGCCATGTGCGCCTTCCGGTCCACTGTAACCGCGCAGCTGCTTTCATGAATGAAGATCAGTGCTACTATTTAAACGTAAGTTTGACACCACTTTACCCACCTTTCCCTGACGAAGCCGCTGCGGCGGCGATACGCGTGGGTTGCTTCTCATACACCCCCCACTGTCCTAGTGCCGGCTATTTTGGACACGGACAATTCCATGGCCACTTTCAGGCCATAGTATCCTTGGGTTTGAGCCGCTGCTTTTCCCACTTCCCCCAGCTAGCTACACACCTTGGCACGGAATTGCCTTATATAGATATATACTTTCTCTTGGCATGTCATTCAATTCCTATGTGCGAGTCTGATGGTGAGATATATATTCTTTATTATGTGCAATATACTCGTACACTCTCTACAGCTGTAGGGGTGTCTGTTCATGCTAGCTTGGTGGGTTATATTGCATATTTCTTTACCAATCCATATATTGGATAGGTGGTGTTATGGTTACACTGGTTGTATTTTAATTGTTTTTATGTGTTTTTTGTGGTGTTTAATAAAATGTTTTTTGTTCATTTTCTACATTATGTGGTTGTGCAGGCCTATTTTTAGTCCAATCTGTTCTCTCTGTTTTTTATGATTCATATTATTGGACTTGGCTTGGCACCCCTTGCTCTTACTTTATAATCATATCCAGCTTGAGTGCACCCTCTATTTCTATTTATGGAGTCTTTGGAGAAGAGGCATATTCGTCCATCCTCTTCCCCTCTTGGTGCGGGATTCTTTTTTGTGGCCAAGAAGGACGGGTCTTTGAGACCTTGTATAGACTATCGGCTTCTGAATAAAATCACTGTTAAGTTTCAGTATCCTTTGCCACTATTGTCAGACTTGTTTGCTCGGATTAAGGGTGCCAAGTGGTTCACCAAGATAGATCTTCGTGGTGCGTACAACCGTGTGCGCATTAGGCAGGGAGATGAATGGAAAACTGCATTCAATACGCCCGAAGGTCATTTTGAATACTTGGTGATGCCCTTTGGGCTCTCTAATGCTCCTTCAGTGTTTCAGTCCTTTATGCATGATATCTTCCGGAAGTATCTGGATAAATTTATGATTGTTTATCTGGATGATATTCTGGTTTTCTCGGATGATTGGGATTCTCATGTAAAGCAGGTCAGGATGGTGTTTCAGGTTTTGCGTGATAATTAGTGTTGAGCGATACTTTCCGATATCGGAAAGTATCGGTATCGGAAAGTATCGGCCGATACCGTCAAAATATCGGATCCAATCCGATACCGATACCCGATCCCAATGCAAGTCAATGGGACGAAAATATCGGAATTAAAATAAACCCTTAATAAACTTGTAGGTTCATTCTACATGAAGGAAAACAACTAAGAATAATGTAGGATGTATTGGGGGACGTGGCGGAGATATTAAAGGGACAGAGGTTTAGCCCAATGTAATAGAATAGCAGGATTTTTTATTTTTTTTTATGAAGTTCGGCGTTAGAAAGAATTTGACTATGTTATTTTTTTTTTTTTTTATGTCAGATATTGATGTTTCACTACTTCCACGCCCTTCACCTTCTTTTTTACTTCTCCCACGCTTTCTTCTTAATTATCCTCATCATCAGCTTCTTTGACATCAACTTCTTCACCTTATTCATCTTCTTCTTCATCTTCTACCTATTATTTTTTGGGTTACATTGTTCATATTCTTTTTATTTTACTATTATCTTCATCATATTCAACTTCTTCATCATATTCTTATTTGTGACAGGCATTCCCGTAGTTGTTATCTATAAAAGTTTGAAGATTACACCTTCCGTTCTGCCTGTCACAAACCAGTTACATTTGTCCGCGTTCAGTTTGGCCTGCAGCATCAGGCTTTATCCAGGGGCACCACGAGGAGGAACGGACTCACCCCCATACACTGCTTAGTCTTCTTCTGCTTATAATTTACATAATATTTTTTTGCTCTGATATTTTGTGTTATGCTTAATGTCCTTCTGCTCTTTGTTCTGCAGCCTCTTGTTCTTCTGCTTCTCGGTCTTCCAGGTCGTCGTCGTCTCCAGGGTCGTCGTCTCCGGGGTCGTCGTCATCGGGGTGGTCTCCGGGGTCGTCGTCATCGGGGTGGTCTTCAGGGTCATCGTCTCCAGGGTCGTCGTCATCACGGTGGTTGTCGTCTCTGGTGTCGTCGTCATCTTAGGGGTGTTCTTCCGGGTCATCGTGTTTAGTCTCTTGAACTTGGAAATGTAGCAGAAGGTACAAGAAGGCTGAGAAAATGCCGAGAACCAGCTGATGGAACTGGAACTCGGATGGCTACCCGAAGGTCCAAGAGCCAATGGAACTACCGAGGACCAGCTGACGTTACTGGAACCCGGTTACTAAGCAGGAGGTACCCGTGCCTGAAAGCACTACCAAGGACCACCTGACGTTGGTGGAACTCGGATACCCAGAGGGAGGCACCTAAGCCAAAGGCTCTGCCCGGAACCAGCTGACGGTACTGGAACCAGGATGGGGAGCAGAAGGTACAAGAGCAAAAGACACTGCCGAGAACCAGCTGACGGTGCTGGAACCCGGATGGGTAGCCGAAGGTCCAAGAGCCAATGGAACTACCGAGGACCAGCTGACGTTACTGGAACCCGGTTACTAAGCAGGAGGTACCCGTGCCTGAAAGCACTACCAAGGACCACCTGACGTTGGTGGAACTCGGATACCCAGAGGGAGGCACCTAAGCCAAAGGCTCTGCCCGGAACCAGCTGACGGTACTGGAACCAGGATGTGGAGCAGAAGGTACAAGAGCAAGTGTCTGCGTGGCTTTTGCAGGACACGTTGCCGGCTGCACAGCAGGGGAACAGCTGGCGGTGCTGGACCCCACTGACACATTGGCGAGGTGTTTGGCTCTGTGCAGCCAGCACTTCCGGACAGCAACGAGCGGTGTTGTAGCCCGGGCTCTGCAGGGGGAGCAGAGTGTAGGCCGAAGCCTACTTGAACCAATTTCAAAGGTAACCTTTAACCCCCCCTCAGGGGTTAGAAAGTAGAAGAGCCACAGCTTATGCAGCAGTAGTGCTGCACAAGTCAAAGGTTGCTCTTTTAATTTCGCTCCTTGCACACGCTGAATGAAACACGTATAACATTTAGCCCTTTATACAGTCAAACTGTGTTGGAGGCGCGAGTTCCCTTTGTAATGAGACGCAGCACAGATGTCAAGAATCCCACCTTGGTGCTGGGTGCAGCCTCCTGAGCGTTGTTATTTGCTGTACAGGAGTCTGCGCTGTCGTGTTATCCCCTGGCCTAGCGCCGTTAGCGCTGCCCATCTTCTGACCTCATTTAATGTTGGCCGGTGCGGTTCGCGATGCCCATGAATCACAGCCCCGCAGTGTATTGACATAGTTTAAACACTGCGGGGCTGGGATTCATGGCCTGGCGCAGTACATATGTTCGCCTCTCGCTTGGGTTCTTACACCCGCTTCAGACTATGCGGCGTCATCTGATCCCTTATCGCATGCCACGGCCATGAAGCCGCACAGTCCGAAGAAGGCGGAAGGAGAGGAGGGACAGGCGAACTGATGCACTGATCCTGCCCATCAATCACACCCTCGCAGTCCCAATAAATAAGACACCGAGGGGCGTTGTGTGGGTCAGGGCGGCCGCAGAGGCGCAGGCAGCCAAACCATGATGCCAGAAGACGGGCAGCGCTACCAAGGGGGTTGCAGCGTGTCATTACAAAGGAAAGTCACACCACCGGGACGGTTAAATGGTCACACAGAGGACACATTGCAGACGTGTTTTCAGTTCCACATGTGCGAGGAGAATACGTTTCTGAGCCACCTTGCACACATGCAGCATTACCGCTGTACAAGGTGGCTGGATAACGTAAAAACGCCTGGGGGAGGGGGGACAGGTTCCCTTCAATTTCAGTTCTTGTGTCTGCGTGGCTTTTGCAGGACACGTTGCCGGCTGCACAGCAGGGGAACAGCTGGCGGTGCTGGACCCCACTGACACATTGGCTGGTGTTTTTCTCTGTGCAGCTAGCACATCTGGGCAAAAACTGGCGGTGTGTTAGAGCCCAGGGACAGCAGGAGGAGGAGCAGGAGGAGGAGGAGCAGGGGGAGGGGAGTGTAGGCCGAAGCCTGCACAGGCGGCAGCTTTGGGTGTGTTGTGTCTGCGTGACTTTTGCAGGACACGTTGCCGGCTACACAGCAGGGGAACAGCTGGCGGTGCTGGACCCCACTGACACATTGGCGAGGTGTTTGGCTCTGTGCAGCCAGCACTTCCGGACAGCAACTAGCGTTGTTGGAGCCCGGGCTCTGCAGGTGGAGCAGAGTGTAGGCCGAAGCCTAATTGAACCGATTTCAAAAGTCACCTTTAACCCCCCCTCAGGGGTTACAAAGTAGAAGAGCCACAGCTTATGCAGCAGCAGTGCTGCGCAAGTCAAAGGTTGCTCTTGTAATTTTTCTCCTTGCACACGCTGAATGGAACACGTATAACATTCAGCCCTTTAGACAGTCAAACTGTGTAATGGAGGCGAGAGTTCCCTTTGTAATGAGACGCAGCACAGGTGTCAAGAATCCCACCTTGGTGCTGGGTGCAGCCTCCCGAGCGTTGTTATTTGCTGTACAGGAGTCTGCGCTGTCGTGTTATCCCCTGGCCTAGCGCCGTTAGCGCTGCCCATCTTCTGACCTCATTTAATGTTGGCCGGTGCGGTTCGCGATGCCCATGAATCACAGCCCCGCAGTGTATTGACATAGTTTAAACACTGCGGGGCTGGGATTCATGGCCTGGCGCAGTACATATGTTCGCCTCTCGCTTGGGTTCTTACACCCGCTTCAGACTATGCGGCGTCATCTGATCCCTTATCGCATGCCACGGCCATGAAGCCGCACAGTCCGAAGAAGGCGGAAGGAGAGGAGGGACAGGCGAACTGATGCACTGATCCTGCCCATCAATCACACCCTCGCAGTCCCAATAAATAAGACACCGAGGGGCGTTGTGTGGGTCAGGGCGGCCGCAGAGGCGCAGGCAGCCAAACCATGATGCCAGAAGACGGGCAGCGCTACCAAGGGGGTTGCAGCGTGTCATTACAAAGGAAAGTCACACCACCGGGACGGTTAAATGGTCACACAGAGGACACATTGCAGACGTGTTTTCAGTTCCACATGTGCGAGGAGAATACGTTTCTGAGCCACCTTGCACACATGCAGCATTACCGCTGTACAAGGTGGCTGGATAACGTAAAAACGCCTGGGGGAGGGGGGACAGGTTCCCTTCAATTTCAGTTCTTGTGTCTGCGTGGCTTTTGCAGGACACGTTGCCGGCTGCACAGCAGGGGAACAGCTGGCGGTGCTGGACCCCACTGACACATTGGCTGGTGTTTTTCTCTGTGCAGCTAGCACATCTGGGCAAAAACTGGCGGTGTGTTAGAGCCCAGGGACAGCAGGAGGAGGAGCAGGAGGAGGAGGAGCAGGGGGAGGGGAGTGTAGGCCGAAGCCTGCACAGGCGGCAGCTTTGGGTGTGTTGTGTCTGCGTGACTTTTGCAGGACACGTTGCCGGCTACACAGCAGGGGAACAGCTGGCGGTGCTGGACCCCACTGACACATTGGCGAGGTGTTTGGCTCTGTGCAGCCAGCACTTCCGGACAGCAACTAGCGTTGTTGGAGCCCGGGCTCTGCAGGTGGAGCAGAGTGTAGGCCGAAGCCTAATTGAACCGATTTCAAAAGTCACCTTTAACCCCCCCTCAGGGGTTACAAAGTAGAAGAGCCACAGCTTATGCAGCAGCAGTGCTGCGCAAGTCAAAGGTTGCTCTTGTAATTTTTCTCCTTGCACACGCTGAATGGAACACGTATAACATTCAGCCCTTTAGACAGTCAAACTGTGTAATGGAGGCGAGAGTTCCCTTTGTAATGAGACGCAGCACAGGTGTCAAGAATCCCACCTTGGTGCTGGGTGCAGCCTCCCGAGCGTTGTTATTTGCTGTACAGGAGTCTGCGCTGTCGTGTTATCCCCTGGCCTAGCGCCGTTAGCGCTGCCCATCTTCTGACCTCATTTAATGTTGGCCGGTGCGGTTCGCGATGCCCATGAATCACAGCCCCGCAGTGTATTGACATAGTTTAAACACTGCGGGGCTGGGATTCATGGCCTGGCGCAGTACATATGTTCGCCTCTCGCTTGGGTTCTTACACCCGCTTCAGACTATGCGGCGTCATCTGATCCCTTATCGCATGCCACGGCCATGAAGCCGCACAGTCCGAAGAAGGCGGAAGGAGAGGAGGGACAGGCGAACTGATGCACTGATCCTGCCCATCAATCACACCCTCGCAGTCCCAATAAATAAGACACCGAGGGGCGTTGTGTGGGTCAGGGCGGCCGCAGAGGCGCAGGCAGCCAAACCATGATGCCAGAAGACGGGCAGCGCTACCAAGGGGGTTGCAGCGTGTCATTACAAAGGAAAGTCACACCACCGGGACGGTTAAATGGTCACACAGAGGACACATTGCAGACGTGTTTTCAGTTCCACATGTGCGAGGAGAATACGTTTCTGAGCCACCTTGCACACATGCAGCATTACCGCTGTACAAGGTGGCTGGATAACGTAAAAACGCCTGGGGGAGGGGGGACAGGTTCCCTTCAATTTCAGTTCTTGTGTCTGCGTGGCTTTTGCAGGACACGTTGCCGGCTGCACAGCAGGGGAACAGCTGGCGGTGCTGGACCCCACTGACACATTGGCTGGTGTTTTTCTCTGTGCAGCTAGCACATCTGGGCAAAAACTGGCGGTGTGTTAGAGCCCAGGGACAGCAGGAGGAGGAGCAGGAGGAGGAGGAGCAGGGGGAGGGGAGTGTAGGCCGAAGCCTGCACAGGCGGCAGCTTTGGGTGTGTTGTGTCTGCGTGACTTTTGCAGGACACGTTGCCGGCTACACAGCAGGGGAACAGCTGGCGGTGCTGGACCCCACTGACACATTGGCGAGGTGTTTGGCTCTGTGCAGCCAGCACTTCCGGACAGCAACTAGCGTTGTTGGAGCCCGGGCTCTGCAGGTGGAGCAGAGTGTAGGCCGAAGCCTAATTGAACCGATTTCAAAAGTCACCTTTAACCCCCCCTCAGGGGTTACAAAGTAGAAGAGCCACAGCTTATGCAGCAGCAGTGCTGCGCAAGTCAAAGGTTGCTCTTGTAATTTTTCTCCTTGCACACGCTGAATGGAACACGTATAACATTCAGCCCTTTAGACAGTCAAACTGTGTAATGGAGGCGAGAGTTCCCTTTGTAATGAGACGCAGCACAGGTGTCAAGAATCCCACCTTGGTGCTGGGTGCAGCCTCCCGAGCGTTGTTATTTGCTGTACAGGAGTCTGCGCTGTCGTGTTATCCCCTGGCCTAGCGCCGTTAGCGCTGCCCATCTTCTGACCTCATTTAATGTTGGCCGGTGCGGTTCGCGATGCCCATGAATCACAGCCCCGCAGTGTATTGACATAGTTTAAACACTGCGGGGCTGGGATTCATGGCCTGGCGCAGTACATATGTTCGCCTCTCGCTTGGGTTCTTACACCCGCTTCAGACTATGCGGCGTCATCTGATCCCTTATCGCATGCCACGGCCATGAAGCCGCACAGTCCGAAGAAGGCGGAAGGAGAGGAGGGACAGGCGAACTGATGCACTGATCCTGCCCATCAATCACACCCTCGCAGTCCCAATAAATAAGACACCGAGGGGCGTTGTGTGGGTCAGGGCGGCCGCAGAGGCGCAGGCAGCCAAACCATGATGCCAGAAGACGGGCAGCGCTACCAAGGGGGTTGCAGCGTGTCATTACAAAGGAAAGTCACACCACCGGGACGGTTAAATGGTCACACAGAGGACACATTGCAGACGTGTTTTCAGTTCCACATGTGCGAGGAGAATACGTTTCTGAGCCACCTTGCACACATGCAGCATTACCGCTGTACAAGGTGGCTGGATAACGTAAAAACGCCTGGGGGAGGGGGGACAGGTTCCCTTCAATTTCAGTTCTTGTGTCTGCGTGGCTTTTGCAGGACACGTTGCCGGCTGCACAGCAGGGGAACAGCTGGCGGTGCTGGACCCCACTGACACATTGGCTGGTGTTTTTCTCTGTGCAGCTAGCACATCTGGGCAAAAACTGGCGGTGTGTTAGAGCCCAGGGACAGCAGGAGGAGGAGCAGGAGGAGGAGGAGCAGGGGGAGGGGAGTGTAGGCCGAAGCCTGCACAGGCGGCAGCTTTGGGTGTGTTGTGTCTGCGTGACTTTTGCAGGACACGTTGCCGGCTACACAGCAGGGGAACAGCTGGCGGTGCTGGACCCCACTGACACATTGGCGAGGTGTTTGGCTCTGTGCAGCCAGCACTTCCGGACAGCAACTAGCGTTGTTGGAGCCCGGGCTCTGCAGGTGGAGCAGAGTGTAGGCCGAAGCCTAATTGAACCGATTTCAAAAGTCACCTTTAACCCCCCCTCAGGGGTTACAAAGTAGAAGAGCCACAGCTTATGCAGCAGCAGTGCTGCGCAAGTCAAAGGTTGCTCTTGTAATTTTTCTCCTTGCACACGCTGAATGGAACACGTATAACATTCAGCCCTTTAGACAGTCAAACTGTGTAATGGAGGCGAGAGTTCCCTTTGTAATGAGACGCAGCACAGGTGTCAAGAATCCCACCTTGGTGCTGGGTGCAGCCTCCCGAGCGTTGTTATTTGCTGTACAGGAGTCTGCGCTGTCGTGTTATCCCCTGGCCTAGCGCCGTTAGCGCTGCCCATCTTCTGACCTCATTTAATGTTGGCCGGTGCGGTTCGCGATGCCCATGAATCACAGCCCCGCAGTGTATTGACATAGTTTAAACACTGCGGGGCTGGGATTCATGGCCTGGCGCAGTACATATGTTCGCCTCTCGCTTGGGTTCTTACACCCGCTTCAGACTATGCGGCGTCATCTGATCCCTTATCGCATGCCACGGCCATGAAGCCGCACAGTCCGAAGAAGGCGGAAGGAGAGGAGGGACAGGCGAACTGATGCACTGATCCTGCCCATCAATCACACCCTCGCAGTCCCAATAAATAAGACACCGAGGGGCGTTGTGTGGGTCAGGGCGGCCGCAGAGGCGCAGGCAGCCAAACCATGATGCCAGAAGACGGGCAGCGCTACCAAGGGGGTTGCAGCGTGTCATTACAAAGGAAAGTCACACCACCGGGACGGTTAAATGGTCACACAGAGGACACATTGCAGACGTGTTTTCAGTTCCACATGTGCGAGGAGAATACGTTTCTGAGCCACCTTGCACACATGCAGCATTACCGCTGTACAAGGTGGCTGGATAACGTAAAAACGCCTGGGGGAGGGGGGACAGGTTCCCTTCAATTTCAGTTCTTGTGTCTGCGTGGCTTTTGCAGGACACGTTGCCGGCTGCACAGCAGGGGAACAGCTGGCGGTGCTGGACCCCACTGACACATTGGCTGGTGTTTTTCTCTGTGCAGCTAGCACATCTGGGCAAAAACTGGCGGTGTGTTAGAGCCCAGGGACAGCAGGAGGAGGAGCAGGAGGAGGAGGAGCAGGGGGAGGGGAGTGTATGCCGAAGCCTGCACAGGCGGCAGCTTTGGGTGTGTTGTGTCTGCGTGACTTTTGCAGGACACGTTGCCGGCTACACAGCAGGGGAACAGCTGGCGGTGCTGGACCCCACTGACACATTGGCGAGGTGTTTTTCTCTGTGCAGCTAGCAGTACCGGGCCCCAACTGGCGGTGTTGGAGCCCAGGGTCAGCAGGAGGAGCAGGGGGAGCGGAGTGTAGGCCGAAGCCTGCACTCGAGCAAGTTGAAAGGAAACCTTTAACCCCCCCCCCCCCCAGGCGTTTGTAGCTGAAAGAGCCATTGTGTACAGCACTAATGCTGGAAAAGGTAAACTTAGCTCTTTTAATTATGGTCCTTGCACATGCGGAACCTAACAGTTATGAAATGTGTCCCCTCACAGCGTTAAACCGTCCGGTAGGTGGAACTTTCCTTTGTCGTGTGACGCAGCACAGCCATCATTTTTACCCCCTTGGCGCCGTGCGCCGCCTCCTCAGCGTTGTTTTAATCTGTCCCGGAGCCTGGGCTGTTAGGTTAGCCCTTGGCCATGCACACATTTTGCGCTGCCCGTCTTCTGACATCATTTGGTGTCAGGCTGGCTGCGCCTGTGCGGGTGCGCTGGCCGAGATCCCGCCTCGCAGTGTCGTCTAATGTAATCCCACCGCGGGCCTGTGATCCGTGCCCGTGCGCAGTGCATATCCTCTCCTCTCACTCCCCTCCCTACGGCTTTTTCAGACTGTGCGGTGTCACGGCCGTGGCATGCTATTAGGGACCAGCTGACATCGCACAGTCTGAAGAAGCCGTAGGGAGGGGAGTGAGAGGAGAGGATATGCACTGCGCACGGGCACGGATCACAGGCCCGCGGTGGGATTACATTAGACGACACTGCGAGGCGGGATCTCGGCCAGCGCACCCGCACAGGCGCAGCCAGCCTGACACCAAATGAGGTCAGAAGACGGGCAGCGCAACATGTGTGCATGGCCAAGGGCTAACCTAACAGCGCAGGCTCCGGGACAGATTAAAACAACGCTGAGGAGGCGGCGCACGGCGCCAAGGGGGTAAAAATGATGGCTGTGCTGCGTCACACGACAAAGGAAAGTTCCACCTACCGGACGGTTTAACGCTGTGTGGGGACACATTTCATAAGTGTTTGGTTCAGCATGTGCAAGGAGCATCACGAAAAGAGGCACTTTTTCCCTTTGCATCATTACTGCTGCACAAGGTGGCTCCTTCAGTAACAAACGCCTGTGGGGGGGGGGGGGTCAGGTTCCCTTACATTTAACTTGTTGTGCCTGCGTGGCGGTCGCAGTACACGTTGCCGTATACACAGCAGGGGAACAGCTGGCGGTGCTGAACCCCACTAACACATTGGCGAGGTGTTTGGCTCTGTGCGTACAGCACTTCTGGACGGCAACTGGCGGTGTTGGAGCCCAGGGGCAGGTGGAGGAGGAGGAGGTTGGAGGAGGTAGGAGGAGGTAGGAGGGATTGCCACACACACAGCAGGGGAACAGCTGACGTTACTGAACCCCAATAACAGAGGAGGGACTGTTGACTGTGCGTACAGCACTTCTGGATGGCAACTGGCGGTGTTGGAGCCCAGGGGCAGGTGGAGGAGGAGGAGGTTGGAGGAGGTAGGAGGAGGTAGGAGGGATTGCCACACACACAGCAGGGGAACAGCTGACGTTACTGAACCCCAATAACAGAGGAGGGACTGTTGACTGTGCGTACAGCACTTCTGGACGGCAACTGGCGGTGTTGGAGCCCAGGGGCAGGTGGAGGAGGAGGAGGTTGGAGGAGGTAGGAGGAGGTAGGAGGGATTGCCACACACACAGCAGGGGAACAGCTGACGTTACTGAACCCCAATAACAGAGGAGGGACTGTTGACTGTGCGTACAGCACTTCTGGACGGCAACTGGCGGTGTTGGAGCCCAGGGACGGGTGGAGGAGGAGGAGGTTGGAGGAGGTAGGAGGGATTGCCACACACACAGCAGGGGAACAGCTGACGTTACTGAACCCCAATAACAGAGGAGGGACTGTTGACTGTGCGTACAGCACTTCTGGACGGCAACTGGCGGTGTTGGAGCCCAGGGACGGGTGGAGGAGGAGGAGGTTGGAGGAGGTAGGAGGGATTGCCACACACACAGCAGGGGAACAGCTGACGTTACTGAACCCCAATAACAGAGGAGGGACTGTTGACTGTGCGTACAGCACTTCTGGACGGCAACTGGCGGTGTTGGAGCCCAGGGGCAGGTGGAGGAGGAGGAGGTTGGAGGAGGTAGGAGGAGGTAGGAGGGATTGCCACACACACAGCAGGGGAACAGCTGACGTTACTGAACCCCAATAACAGAGGAGGGACTGTTGACTGTGCGTACAGCACTTCTGGACGGCAACTGGCGGTGTTGGAGCCCAGGGACGGGTGGAGGAGGAGGAGGTAGGAGGAGGTAGGAGGGATTGCCACACACACAGCAGGGGAACAGCTGACGTTACTGAACCCCAATAACAGAGGAGGGACTGTTGACTGTGCGTACAGCACTTCTGGACGGCAACTGGCGGTGTTGGAGCCCAGGGACGGGTGGAGGAGGAGGAGGTTGGAGGAGGTAGGAGGGATTGCCACACACACAGCAGGGGAACAGCTGACGTTACTGAACCCCAATAACAGAGGAGGGACTGTTGACTGTGCGTACAGCACTTCTGGACGGCAACTGGCGGTGTTGGAGCCCAGGGGCAGGTGGAGGAGGAGGAGGTTGGAGGAGGTAGGAGGAGGTAGGAGGGATTGCCACACACACAGCAGGGGAACAGCTGACGTTACTGAACCCCAATAACAGAGGAGGGACTGTTGACTGTGCGTACAGCACTTCTGGACGGCAACTGGCGGTGTTGGAGCCCAGGGACGGGTGGAGGAGGAGGAGGTAGGAGGAGGTAGGAGGGATTGCCACACACACAGCAGGGGAACAGCTGACGTTACTGAACCCCAATAACAGAGGAGGGACTGTTGACTGTGCGTACAGCACTTCTGGACGGCAACTGGCGGTGTTGGAGCCCAGGGACGGGTGGAGGAGGAGGAGGTTGGAGGAGGTAGGAGGGATTGCCACACACACAGCAGGGGAACAGCTGACGTTACTGAACCCCAATAACAGAGGAGGGACTGTTGACTGTGCGTACAGCACTTCTGGACGGCAACTGGCGGTGTTGGAGCCCAGGGACGGTTGGAGGAGGAGGAGGTTGGAGGAGGTAGGAGGGATTGCCACACACACAGCAGGGGAACAGCTGACGTTACTGAACCCCAATAACAGAGGAGGGACTGTTGACTGTGCGTACAGCACTTCTGGACGGCAACTGGCGGTGTTGGAGCCCAGGGACAGGTGGAGGAGGAGGAGGTTGGAGGAGGTTGGAGGAGGTAGGAGGGATTGCCACACACACAGCAGGGGAACAGCTGACGTTACTGAACCCCAATAACAGAGGAGGGACTGTTGACTGTGCGTACAGCACTTCTGGACGGCAACTGGCGGTGTTGAAGCCCAGGGACGGGTGGAGGAGGAGGAGGTTGGAGGAGGTAGGAGGGATTGCCACACACACAGCAGGGGAACAGCTGACGTTACTGAACCCCAATAACAGAGGAGGGACTGTTGACTGTGCGTACAGCACTTCTGGACGGCAACTGGCGGTGTTGGAGCCCAGGGGCAGGTGGAGGAGGAGGAGGTTGGAGGAGGTAGGAGGGATTGCCACACACACAGCAGGGGAACAGCTGACGTTACTGAACCCCAATAACAGAGGAGGGACTGTTGACTGTGCGTACAGCACTTCTGGACGGCAACTGGCGGTGTTGGAGCCCAGGGACGGGTGGAGGAGGAGGAGGTTGGAGGAGGTAGGAGGGATTGCCACACACACAGCAGGGGAACAGCTGACGTTACTGAACCCCAATAACAGAGGAGGGACTGTTGACTGTGCGTACAGCACTTCTGGACGGCAACTGGCGGTGTTGGAGCCCAGGGGCAGGTGGAGGAGGAGGAGGTTGGAGGAGGTAGGAGGAGGTAGGAGGGATTGCCACACACACAGCAGGGGAACAGCTGACGTTACTGAACCCCAATAACAGAGGAGGGACTGTTGACTGTGCGTACAGCACTTCTGGACGGCAACTGGCGGTGTTGGAGCCCAGGGACGGGTGGAGGAGGAGGAGGTTGGAGGAGGTAGGAGGGATTGCCACACACACAGCAGGGGAACAGCTGACGTTACTGAACCCCAATAACAGAGGAGGGACTGTTGACTGTGCGTACAGCACTTCTGGACGGCAACTGGCGGTGTTGGAGCCCAGGGACAGGTGGAAAAGCAGAGGAACACAATGTAGGCCGAAGCCTGAGAAAGTCGAAAGGGAACCTTTAACCCCCCCCCAAGGCGTTTGTAGCTGAAAGAGCCAGCTTGTGCAGCACAAAAGATGCAAAAGGAAAAGGTGGCTCTTTTCATCATGCTCCTTGCAAACACAGAACTAAACACTTATAAAATGTGTCCCCTGCAACCGTAAAACCGTCCCGGAGGTGGGACTTTCCTTCGTAATGTGACGCAGCCCAGCCGTCATTCCTACCCCCCCGGCGCCGCGCACCGGCTCCTCAGCGTTGTTTTATTCCGTCAAGGAGCCTGCGCTGTTATGTTATCCCGTGGCCAGGCACACTTAGCGCTGCCCGTCTTCTGGCATCATTTGGTGTCTGGATGGCTGCGCCTGTGCGGCCGCGCTGGCAGAGAGCCCGCCTCGCAGTGTCTTCTGATTTAATCCCACTGGGGGCCTGGGATCCATGGACATGCGCACTGCATATCTGAACCTCCACCTCTCACTCATCTCCCTATGGCTTCTTCAGACTGTGCGGTGTCACGGCCGTGGCATGCTGTTAGGGACCAGCTGACACCGAACAGTCTGAAGAAGCCATAGGGAAATGAGTGAGAGGTGGAGGTTCAGATATGCACTGCGCATGTCCATGGATCCCAGGCCCCCAGTGGGATTAAATCAGAAGACACTGCGAGGCGGGCTCTCTGCCAGCGCGGCCGCACAGGCGCAGCCATCCAGACACCAAATGATGCCAGAAGACGGGCAGCGCTAAGTGTGCCTGGCCACGGGATAACATAACAGCGCAGGCTCCAGGACGGAATAAAACAACGCTGAGGAGCCGGTGCGCGGCGCCGGGGGGGTAGGAATGACGGCTGGGCTGCGTCACATTACGAAGTAAAGTCCCACCTCCGGGACGGTTTTACGGTATCAGTGGACACATTTTATAAGTGTTAAGTTCTGCGTGTGCAAGGAGCTAAACAAAAATAGCTACCTTTTCCTTGGGCAGCATTACTGCTGCACAAGGTGGCTCTTTCAGTAACAAACGCCTTGGGGGGGGGGGGACAGATTCCCTTACATTTCAGTTGTTGTGTCAGCGTGGCGGTCGCATGACACATTGCCGGCTACACAGCTGGGGATCAGCTGACATTACTGAAACCCAATAACACTGGGTCGTATGTTTTGACTGTGCAGACGGCACGTCTGAGCCTCAACTGGCGGTGTTGGAGCCCAGGAATTTAAGTTCAGGTGGTAGAAAGATGAACACAACAGGAGACCTGGATAACGTATACAGTGACCTAATTATTCAATCAGGAGGAGGAGTGGCAAATTCCGGCGAGATCCAGGCCTTGTTCATTTTCAGGAAAGTAAGCCGGTCAACGTTATCGGAGGATAGTCGCATGCGACGGTCAGTTAGTACACCACCTGCAGCACTAAAGACACGTTCCGATAATACACTGGCCGCAGGGCAAGACAGCACCTCCAATGCATACTGGCTTAGCTCTGGCCATGTATCCAGCTTTGAGACCCAAAACTTGAAAGGGGAAGAGCCGTCTGGGAGTACAGCAAGAGGGCAAGACATGTAGTCTGTCACCATCTGACGGAACCGTTGCCTCCTGCTGACTGGAGCCGTCTGTGATGGTGTAGACTTTTGTGGCGGGCACAGAAAACTGTGCCACAGTTCGGCCATACTGGTCTTGCCTTGGGCAGAGGCACTGCTTCTGCTCCCTCTTTGTGCAGAGCCTCCACCACGGCCTGGACGCACTGAGCTGCTTTGGAATGCACTAGCAGCACTTCTCTCAGTTGGAATGGAGAAGATGATGGAATTGACCAGTGTGTCTTGGTACTCCCGCATTTTTCGCTCCCGGTTCAACGGTGTGATGAGGCTTTCTACGTTGTCCCGGTAGCGAGGATCGAGGAGGGTGAACACCCAATAATCAGACATGTTGAGAATGTGGGCGATGCGGCGGTCGTTTCTCAGGCACTGCAGCATGTAATCCACCATGTGCTGCAGACTGCCAACTGCCCAAGAAACGCTGTCCCCTGCTGGAGGCGTGATCTCTGCCCGCTCGTCATCACCCCACCCTCGCTGTACACACTGAGTACTGGACAATTGTGTAACTCCCTCCTCTGGACGGATGTCTTCCTCCTCCATTGACTCCTCCTCATCCTCCTCACAAACGGTCCCCTGCCTACGCGTTTGTGAGGAACCACGTGGCGCTGACTGTCCAGAAGATGATGGAAATGGTGAATCCTCATCCTCCACCTCTTCCACAACATCATCCCTTAGCGCTTGCAGTGATTTTTCAAGCAGGCAGATAAGGGGGACAGTCATGCTGACTAGTGCATCATCTGCACTCGCCATCCGCGTGGAATAATCAAAGGGACGCAAAACCTGGCAGACGTCATTCATAGTGGCCCACTCTGTGGTTGTGAAGTCTGTACGGCGCTGACTGCGACTTTTTTGCGCCTGAAGCAGCTGGTACTCCATTACAGCTTGCTGCTGCTCACACAACCGCTCCAACATATGTAACGTGGAATTCCACCTGGTAGGTAGGTCACATATGATGCGATGTTCCGGCAGGCGGTGTCGGCGCTGCAGAGCCGCAATGCGCGCTTTTGCCGTGCTGGAACGCCGCAAGTGAGCACACTCTAGGCGGACCTTGTGCAGCAGTGCATCAAGATCCGGATAGTCCCTCAAAAAGCTCTGCACGACCAAATTGAGCACATGTGCCAGACATGGGATGTGAGTGAGGTTGCCGAGGCCCAGAGCTGCCACCAGATTTCGGCCATTATCACACACTACCATGCCTGGCTGGAGATTCGCTGGCACAAACCACACATCGCTCTCCTGCTTGATGGCATTCCAGAGCTCCTGCGCTGTGTGGCTACGATTCCCCAAGAAAATTAATTTCAAGACGGCCTGTTGACGTTTGGCCACGGCTGTGCTCATGTCGGTCGTAACAGGTACACGTTCATCACGGGTCCATGTGGAGGTGGACTGTGACGGCTCCTGCAGCGATGATTCTGAGGAACTGGTGTAAGAGGAGGAGTCAATGCGTACAGAATGGATTCCTGCAATCCTTGGAGTGGGCAGGACACGTCCTGCGCCACTCGCACGGTCTGTACCCGGCTCAACGACATTAACCCAATGGGCAGTGAGGGAAAGGTATCGCCCCTGTCCATGTTGACTGGTCCACGCATCGGTGGTGAGGTGGACCTTGCTACTGACGGCGTTCAGTAGCGCGTGTTTTATGTGTCCCTCCACATGCTTCTGCAGGGCAGGGACGGCTTGCCTGCTGAAGTAAAAGCGGCTGGGCACTTTGTACTGTGGGACTGCCAATGACATGAAGTCACGGAAGCTGTCAGTCTCCACCAGCCTGAATGACAGCATTTCCAGTGACAGAAGTTTGGCAATGCCTGCAGTCAGAGCCTGTGCTCGTGGGTGGTTTGACGAGAAAGGCCGCCTTTTCTCCCATGCCTGTACTACCGATGGCTGTAGACTGGGCTGGGAGTGTGTGGATGACTGGGAAAGTGGCGCTGCGGGTGGAATTACAGCGGGTCTCTGGACAACAGGGGCAGAGGTTCTTCCACGGCGATCCTGGGAGGACGCCGAACCAGCTGCGTGTGAGGTAGAGGAAGAGGCAACACGAGCTGAAGAGGTGGTAGCTGCCGCTGTTGGTTGGCCTACCTCTTCAGTGTGTTTTTCTAACTCCGCCGGGTGCCTGTTGCGCACATGTTTCCACATGTTGGAGGTATTGAGGTTGCTGACATTTCGACCTCTTTTGACTTTTTGATGACACACGTTGCATCTGACATAGCAAATGTCATCTGCAACTGTGTCAAAAAAGGACCAGGCACTGCAAGTCTTGGGAGCGCCCTTTTTGGCTTTTGGAAGAGACATGCTCCTAACGGGTGCCAAAGCGGAGGCTGCAGGATCCGCAGTCTTCCCCCTCCCTCTCCCTCTTTGGGCCGTACGGGGAATCTCTTCCTCAGAGCTGCTCCCACCACCTTCCTGTCCCTCACGCCAAGATGGGTCGAGGACCTCATCATCTACACTACCCTCTGCCCCCAACTGCTCCTCCTGGGTAGTCTCAGCAGCAGAGCACGCACCAGTAAGTGGCACCTGAGTGTCATCATCAGCTGATGCGGCCTGCGATGTGGTGACCGGAGCCACTGGCCCACCCGCCTCTTCAGAGGAAGACAGAAAAAGCTGTTGGGCATCACTGCACCCTGCCTCTTCTTCCATTTCTCCAATGCTGCTTGGCTGGCCCCCTGTTTCCAAGCCAAGAGATTCAGAGAACAGAAGTAGAGACGGCTCCTGTCCTGGGCTCTCTGTCTGCCTGGGCAATTTGGCAGGTGGTGAAGAGACAGATGGCTGCTCTCCAGTGCTCTGTGTCTGAGAGGATGTGGCACTAATGGAAGTTGATGCATTAGCTGCCATCCATCCGACAACAGCTTCAATTTGTTCTTCACGCAGCAGCGGTGTACGGCGCTCGGACACAAAGCTTCGCATGAACGACTGTTGCCTGGTGAAAGTGGGTGCTGATGAGTCACCGGTGCCCGCAGCAGGCACAGAATCCCCACGTCCCCTCCCTGCTCCGCGACGGCTCCCACGCCCCCGTGCCTTACTCACTGCCTTCTTCATCTTGGTTGACTGATAAAGATAAGCAGAAAAGTACTAACGGATTTGTGTGCTTATTCCTGAGCAACTCCTCCTAACAGGTATAAGAAGCACTAATTATCTAAAGTGTGGACTAGACACAAATATGAGCTAATGTGGCCTACAGAAATGTAAAGTGGTGTAACTGGTGTGTTTGGTGAACTTTATTATTTATTTATTTTTTGGGGGCTGAACTGACAACAGATAGAGCTGCAGTCACACGGAGACCGTGCAGACAGACGTAAACGGCGCTACAAGGCCCAAAAACCCTCCTCTACTTTATCCTATGTAGTGTTTTTCCACAAATTAGCTGGAGACGGGTGGAAAGACACTAATAGGATTTTTTTGAATAAATTAGCAGCAGACTACACTATTTTGAAAAAAAAGAAAATTGATTTGGCGGTATGACGCAGTGAAAAACCCTGAGCTGGAGACAACCAGGCTATAGCTGCTCACAGATTACAGGGCGAGCTGCAGTCACACGGAGACCGTGCAGACAGCCGTAAACGGCGCTGCAAGGCCCAAAAACCCTCCTCTACTTTATCCTATGTAGTGTTTTTCCACAAATTAGCTGGAGACGGGTGGAAAGACACTAATAGGATTTTTTTAAATTAATTAGCAGCAGACTACACTACTTTGAAAAAAAAGAAAATTGATTTGGCGGTATGACGCAGTGAAAAACCCTGAGCTGGAGACAACCAGGCTATAGCTGCTCACAGATTACAGGGCGAGCTGCAGTCACACGGAGACCGTGCAGACAGCCGTAAACGGCGCTGCAAGGCCCAAAAACCCTCCTCTACTTTATCCTATGTAGTGTTTTTCCACAAATTAGCTGGAGACGGGTGGAAAGACACTAATAGGATTTTTTAAAATTAATTAGCAGCAGACTACACTACTTTGAAAAAAAAGAAAATTGATTTGGCGGTATGACGCAGTGAAAAACCCTGAGCTGGAGACAACCAGGCTACAGCTGCTCACAGATTACAGGGCGAGCTGCAGTCACACGGAGACCGTGCAGACAGCCGTAAACGGCGCTGCAAGGCCCAAAAACCCTCCTCTACTTTATCCTATGTAGTGTTTTTCCACAAATTAGCTGGAGACGGGTGGAAAGACACTAATAGGATTTTTTTAAATTAATTAGCAGCAGACTACACTACTTTGAAAAAAAAGAAAATTGATTTGGCGGTATGACGCAGTGAAAAACCCTGAGCTGGAGACAACCAGGCTACAGCTGCTCACAGATTACAGGGCGAGCTGCAGTCACACGGAGACCGTGCAGACAGCCGTAAACGGCGCTGCAAGGCCCAAAAACCCTCCTCTACTTTATCCTATGTAGTGTTTTTCCACAAATTAGCTGGAGACGGGTGGAAAGACACTAATAGGATTTTTTTAAATAAATTAGCAGCAGACTACACTACTTGAAAAAAAATTAAAATTGATTTGGCGGTATGACGCAGTGAACAACCCTGAGCTGGAGACAACCAGGCTATGGCTGCTCACAGACTACAGGGCGAGCTGCAATCACACGGAGACCGTGCAGACAGCCGTAAACGGCGCTGCAAGGCCCAAAAACCCTCCTCTACTTTATCCTATGTAGTGTTTTTCCACAAATTAGCTGGAGACGGGTGGAAAGACACTAATAGGATTTTTTTAAATAAATTAGCAGCAGACTACACTACTTGAAAAAAAATTAAAATTGATTTGGCGGTATGATGCAGTGAACAACCCTGAGCTGGAGACAACCAGGCTATGGCTGCTCACAGACTACAGGGCGAGCTGCAGTCACACGGAGACCGTGCAGACAGCCGTAAACGGCGCTGCAAGGCCCAAAAACCCTCCTCTACTTTATCCTATGTAGTGTTTTTCCACAAATTAGCTGGAGACGGGTGGAAAGACACTAATAGGATTTTTTTGAATAAATTAGCAGCAGACTACACTACTTGGGAAAAAAAAAAAAAAAAGGAACAGTATGAGGCAATGAACCACCCTCCCTGAACTGAATACAACCAACTAGTGATGGGAAATCTAGTTCATTTTGGTGATTAGTTCACCATGAACTAGTTCACTGAAAAGATTAGTTCAAAAGATTAGTTCATTTAGTTCATTTAGTTCAGTATTGCTCTGGATTCTGCTGAGAAGAGATGGATCAGTTCTAGTTCGTTACACAGAAGCTGTGGCTCCAAGGATGAGTTATAGTTTTGTTAAAATGATCAGAAATAGTTAATACATCTGATCATTACATAAAAAACTCTTGTTAAAGGGGTACTCAGTCTGGAGAAAAAAAATTCTAAAGTTATTTATTCAAGTTAGTAATTTCTTTTTTTTCTTTGTGAAATATTCAAGCCTCCCAGTGCGCAGTGTATTATCTGCACACATTATGGTCACTTGCAGTGTCTCTGGTATTGAGCACTGAGCAGGCAGACAGGATTCATTTCACACCACTGCAATAGGTTACAAAAGGAAGAGATGTGGTGAAACTACACAGAACTACAGATTTACCAAGCTGCCTTAGGGTATGTGCACACGTTCAGGTTTATTCGCGGTTTTTTCGCCTTTTTTCGCAATAAAAACGCTATAAAAACTCATTAAAAACGCATACATTATGCATCCTATCATTTAGAATGCATTCTGCGTGGTTTGTGCACATGGTGCGTTTTTTTCCGCGGAAAAAACGCATCGCGGTAAAAAAAGCAGCATGTTCATTAATTTTGCGTTTTTTTTGCGTTTTTCCAGCTATTCTATGCATTGGGAAAAAACGCACAAAAAACGCGTCAAAATCGCGGTAAAAACGCATGCAGATTTCTGGCAGAAATGTCCGGTTTTTGTCAGGAAAATTTCTGCCAGAAATCCTGATGTGTGCACATACCCTTACAGTAAATGGATCTTTTGCTGCCCATAGCAACCAATCACAGCTCAGATTTCACTTGCCAGAGCACTGCACTACTGCAGTATCAGAAAGCTGACCTGTGATTGGTTGCTATGGGGCAAAGAAAATCTTCCTATTAGACAGCCTGATAATTCTCCACCCTAGCTCCTGTGAGGAGCTGATAGGAAATGCATCATGTCATGTGACCTGTGAACTAAATGAACTATGTGAACTAAATGAAGTGCTGAACTAGATGTTCTGTTGAGAATGACTCAGGACAGCCTAGTTCAACGTGATGCATCTCCCTGAGCCCAGCAGCAGTTCCCCCTGTATTAGTGTAGAGTACTGACTAATAATGATTGTGTATGAGGGAGCTGAGAAGCCGTTCAGCATCCTGAGAACAGAACAGGAGCCAGTGGTAAAGATTGTAGCAAGGCTGATCCTGTACAGGAGGCTGATCTTATCATAAAGACTGGTGAGGGGCATGAACCACACCACAGAATCACTCTCTCATACACACATGAGCTGTGTCTGTCTACTGTACAATTTCAGTTTTTATTATTACTATTATATTTGTATTTGATGTGTGGTATAGTGTTTACTACCTTCTTTTCCAGCATCAGGAGCTATAAAGAGCAAGTGTGAGACCAGGGATCTTCAGTGTGAGGAGCTGTATGAGGGATCACTCTCTGTCTCCTCCCACTTGCTGTTTAGTTCATAATGAACTAATCTCTGTCAGGATGGTGAACTAGATGAACTAGTTCACTCTGAAGATTAGTTCATTTTGAACTACTCACTCACGAACTACCCTTCACTACAACCAACTATGGATGGCCTATGTGGCTGCACTCAGACTGGAGACTGGGCTGCACTCACACACACACACACACAGACCCTGCAGATCGCTGTGAAAACAGCGCTACAAGGCAAAAGCAAGGTGAATAGTAGGTGAACACAGCGGTTGCTAAATTAGCCTTTGGAAAGCACAAAGAAGCAAATCGCTATCTCTAAACTGTCCCTCAGTCAGCAAACAGCGTCCTGTCACTAACTGAATTCACAGCAGAGTGATCGCAAAATGGCGCCAGCGACTTTTAAACTGCATCATGACATCATTACACCAGCCAATCACAGCCTTGCCAGTAGTTTCATGCCCTCCATGCTAAACAGGATGTGCCCACACTTGGAATCAATCTCATTGGCTGAATTTCTGCTTTTTGAATCTTAGAACTTCCGATTCCGGTATCCGATACGCGGCAAGTATCGGAATCCGGGTATCGGAATTCCGATACCGCAAGTATCGGCCGATACCCGATACTTGCGGTATCGGAATGCTCAACACTAGTGATAATGCTTTGTTTGTGAAGGGCTCAAAGTGTCTCTTTGGAGTGCAGAAGGTTTCCTTTTTGGGTTTTATTTTCTCCCCTTCTGCTGTGGAGATGGACCCAGTCAAGGTCCGAGCTATTCATGATTGGACTCAGCCCACGTCTGTTAAGAGTCTTCAGAAGTTCTTGGGGTTTGCTAATTTCTACCGTCGCTTTATCGCTAATTTTTCTAGCGTTGTTAAACCTTTGACGGATATGACCAAAAAAGGTTCTGATGTGGCTAATTGGGCCCCTGCAGCCGTGGAGGCCTTCCAGGAGCTGAAGCGCCGGTTTACTTCGGCGCCTGTTTTGTGCCAGCCTGATGTCTCACTTCCCTTTCAGGTTGAAGTGGATGCTTCTGAGATCGGTGCTGGGGCTGTTTTTGTCGCAGAGAGGCTCTGGTTGCTCTGTGATGAGACCATGTGCCTTTTTCTCTAGGAAGTTTTCGCCTGCTGAGCAGAACTATGATGTTGGTAATCGGGAGTTGTTGGCCATGAAGTGGGCATTTGAGGAGTGGCGTCATTGGCTCGAGGGTGCTAAGCATCGTGTGGTGGTCTTGACTGATCACAAAAATCTAATGTATCTCGAGTCTGCTAAGCGCCTGAATCCTAGACAGGCTCGTTGGTCATTGTTTTTCTCTTGTTTTGACTTTGTGGTCTCGTACCTGCCTGGTTTGAAGAATGTTAAGGCTGATGCTCTTTCTAGGAGCTTTGTGCCTGACTCTCCTGGAGTCTCGGAGCCAGCTGGTATTCTTAAAGAGGGAGTAATCGTGTCGGCCATATCTCCTGATTTGCGACGTGTGTTGCAGAGATTTCAGGCTGGTAGACCTGACTCTTGTCCACCCGACAGACTGTTTATTCCTGATAAATGGACCAGCAAAGTCATTTCCGAGGTTCATTCCTCGGTGTTGGCAGGGCATCCGGGAATTTTTGGTACCCGAGATTTGGTGGCTAGGTCCTTTTGGTGGCCTTCCTTGTCACGGGATGTGCGGTCATTTGTGCAGTCCTGTGGGACTTGTGCTCGGGCTAAGCCTTGTTGTTCTCGTGCTAGCGGGTTGCTTCTGCCCTTGCCCGTCCCGAAGAGGCCTTGGACACACATTTCCATGGATTTCATTTCTGATCTTCCGGTGTCTCAGGGAATGTCTGTCATCTGGGTGGTGTGTGATCGTTTTTCCAAGATGGTCCATTTGGTACCCTTGCCTAAGTTGCCTTCCTCTTCCGATCTGGTTCCTTTGTTTTTTCAGAGTGTGGTTCGTTTGCACGGCATTCCGGAGAATATCGTGTCCGACAGAGGGTCCCAGTTTGTGTCCAGATTCTGGTGATCTTTTTGTGCTAGAATGGGCATTGATTTGTCGTTTTCATCTGCCTTCCATCCTCAGACTAATGGTCAAACGGAGCGAACTAATCAGACACTGGAGGCTTATTTGAGATGTTTTGTTTCTGCGGACCAGGATGATTGGGTGACCTTCTTGCCATTGGCGGAGTTTGCCCTTAATAATCGGGCTAGTTCCGCTACTTTGGTTTCGCCATTCTTCTGCAACTCTGGTTTTCATCCTCATTTCTCCTCGGGTCATGTTGAGTCTTCTGACTGTCCTGGGGTGGATTCTGTGGTGGATAGGTTGCAGCGGATTTGGAATCATGTGGTGGACAACTTGAAGTTGTCACAGGAGAAGGCTCAGCGTTTTGCCAACCGCCGCCGCGGTGTGGGCCCCCGACTTCGTGTTGGGGATTTGGTTTGGTTGTCTTCTCGGTATGTCCCTCTGAAGGTTTCCTCTCCTAAGTTTAAGCCTCGCTTTATTGGTCCTTATAAAATTTTGGAAGTTCTTAACCCGGTTTCTTTTCGTTTGGATCTTCCGGTGTCGTTTGCCATTCACAACGTGTTCCATAGGTCTTTGTTGCGGAGGTACGTTGTGCCTGTGGTTCCTGCTGTTGAGCCTCCTGCTCCGGTGTTGGTTGAGGGCGAGTTGGAGTACGTGGTGGAGAAGATCTTGGATTCTCGTCTCTCTAGACGGAGGCTTCAGTATTTGGTCAAATGGAAGGGCTATGGTCAGGAGGATAATTCCTGGGTGGCCGCCTCTGATGTTCATGTGGCCGATTTGGTTCGTGCCTTCCACGCTGCTCATCCTGGTCGCCCTGGTGGTCTTGGTGAGGGTTCGGTGACCCCTCCTTAAAGGGGGGGTACTGTTGTGAACTATACTTCTTGGCTCCCTCTTGTGGTCACTAGTGATTTGGCACTTGGATTGTCTTTTACCAGGTTGGTACTCACCTGCTTCGTTAGGCCTGGGGTGTTGCTATTTAAACTTCCTGGATTCTCAGTCCAGTGCCTGGCATCGTTGTAATCAGTTCATTTCTGTTTGCTCCTGTCTTCAGGTCCTGGTTCTTTGCAAGATAAGCTAAGTCCTGCTTTCTTATTTTTTGTTATTTTGCTTTGTTCATATTTTTGTCCAGCTTGTACAATATGTGATTCCTGATATTGCTGGAAGCTCTAGGGGGCTGATATTCTCCCCCCTCACCGTTAGTCGGTTTGGGGGTTCTTGGATATTCAGCATGGATATTTTACAGGGTTTTTTGCTGACCATATAAGTCATCTTACTATTTTCTGCTATTAGTCAGTGGGCCTCTCTTTGCTAAAATCTAGTTCATTCTTACGTTTGTCTTTTCTTCTTACCTCACCGTTATTATTTGTTGGGGGCTTGTATTACTTTGGGGTCTTTTCTCTGGAGGCAAGAGAGGTCTTATTTTCCCTGATAGGGTTAGTTAGTTCTCCGGCTGGCGCGAGACGTCTAGGATCAACGTAGGCACGTTCCCAGGCTACTGTTAGTGTTTGTGCTAGGATCAGGTATATGGTCAGCCTAGTTACCACGTCCCTATGAGCTGGTATTTATGTTTGCAGACTTTTGCTGTAATCTCTGAGATCCTTGCCATTGGGATCATAACACTTTCCCTCATGGGGTTAGGGATGTGTTGGGGATTGGGTTGGAGTTAGAAATGTGGGGTTTTCACTGTTTAGGTACATCAGGGGGTCTCTAAACGCGACATGGCACCACCATTGATTCCAGCCAAATTTGCATTCAAATAGTCAAACCATGCTCCCTCCCTTCTGAATCCTGCCATGCACCCAAACAGTAGCTTTTCCCATCATATGGGGTATCGGCATACTCAGGAGAAATTGCACAACAAATTTTGTGGTCCATTTTCTCCTGATACCCTTGTGAAAATAAAAAAATTGGTTCCAAAGAAAATTTTTTGCGAAAAAAGTAAAATGTTCATTTTTTCCTTCCAAATTGCTTTAGTTCTCGTGAAGCACTTGAAGGGTTAAAAAACTTCTTGAACGTGATTTGGTGCACCTTGAGGGGTGCAGTTTTTAGAATGGTGTCACTTTTGGGTATTTTATGTTACATTGACCCCCAAAGTTACTTCAAATGCGAGGTGGGCCCTGAAAAAAATTGTTTTATAAATTTTGTTGGAAAGATTAGGAATGGTCAACTTTTTGTTTAACTTCCTAACAAAAAATGTTGTTTCCAAAGTTGTGCTGATGTAAAGTAGACATGTGGGAAATGTTATTTATTGATCATCACTCTGCCACCTGAGGAAGCTGTGAAACGCACCTAGGAGCGCATGGGTATCCTCATGGACACAGATATGGGTAAGATCTAAGGGTGGTCTCATGTCTCTTTTATTGTCTTGACTATAATAGCCACATGGCCATTGATTTACATAAATTATCTTTATAATGAGAGTCTACCTTTGAGACTTATGTGACCACCCCATTTGGGCTGTGGATGAAATAGAGCCACCACACACAGACATATCCAGGACATGGGCTGCAAGAGTCATATTCCTTGTGTCAAGCCACTCATGACCAATAGACAACATCACAAGCGTCTTCCCAGGGCCAAGGAATTTGCATTTCATTTGGAAATCAAGGTCCCAGAGTCAGGAGGAAGAGTAGGGAGGCACACAATCCAAGCTGCTTGAGGTCTGGTGTGAAGTTTCCACAATTAGTGATGGTTTGGAGAGCCATGTCATCTGCTGGTGCAGGTCCACTGTGTTTTATCAAGATCAAAGTCAGCTTTTCTGTGCTGACAAGCTTTATGGAGATGGAAATTTCATTCTCCAGCAGGACTTGGCATCTGTCCACACTGCCAAAAGTATGAATACCTCATTTAAAAACATCAGTATCACTGTGCTTGATTGGCCAGCAAAGTTGCCTGACATTAACCACATGGAGAATCTATAGGGTATTGTCAAGAAAACAATGAGAGACACCAGACTCAACAATGCAGACGAGCTGAAGGCTGCTATCAAAGCAACCTGGGCTTCCATAGCACCTCAGCAGTGCCACAGACTGATCGCCTCCATGCCACGCTGCATTGATGCAGTAATTGATGCAAAAGGAGCCATGACCAAGTTTTAAGTGCATTTACTGAACATACATTTCAGTAGGCCAACATTTTGGATTTTAAAATAATTTTTCAAGCTGGTGTTATAAAGTATTCTAATTTACTGAGATAATGACTTTTGGGCTGTCAATGGCTGTAAGCCATAATCATCAACATTAACAGAAATAAATACTTGAAATAGATCACTCTGTTTGTAATAACTTTATATAATATATGATATTCACTTTTTGTTTTGAAGAACTGAAATAAATTAACTTTTTGATGATATTCTTATTTAGTGAGAAGCACTTGCATCTTTTTAACTGATGTACTATTTTTTTATAATTAGCATTAACATAAACAAGAAAAGAACAAAATCAATGGGACTATGACAGAGCAGTAATTTAGGTCCTTCATACTATCCTTTCCATTTCTTTCATTTATTTATTTTCTGCAAAAAACATATGTCATGAAAATGCCAACCAAACTTGGTGAGACTGAGAAAAAGTAATCCCCTCATCAACGATTCTTTTATCATTTTGGTAGCTGAGACTCTGAGCTTCAGTAATGGATCTTTCATCCCTATATTTAACAGAAAGTTTAGTGCAACAGATGTAGCAAACTAATGAAACTGAGAAGTAAGTGCATGCTGCATCCATCTTCTGTGATCTATACTCTATTTTATTTTCTCTATGTACAAACTTTCAATAAAGCTTAGGGATAAATAATATTAATTTGAAGTTTGGTATTGCAACTTTCTTACAGTCACATCACAGATGGATCCTCAAATGTCCACATGTCTGAAGCCCTAATGTAATGCATCAACACACAGATTTACTTTCCATGATTTTTAGTCTAAGTTTCAGAAAAACAAGTCATGAGATAACTATAATATCACATAAGACATTTCCTAGTGTATAAATTACTTAAAACGAAAAATAGTAGTCTTTTAAAGGAAGTACAGGAGAATAGTCATTCAGAAAACGACATTTTCAAATGTTAAAAATAATAACTTAATGGTAAAAGTACAGTAATTCAACTTAATTTATCCCTTAAAAAGTTTTGTGCTGCAAGAAATATATTAATTTAGCCATTTGTGAATAATATTAAATAATTACTAACATTTCATGTTGTCTTAATTAAAGGTATTATTCAGAAATACTATTAATGTTCAATTAAACTGTAATTAACTAATTAAGTAAGAATTTTAATAAATTAGACAACATAATAAATGTCTACCTTCCTTGCTCTAATGTCTGCATTGCACATTAAGCATTGCTTGAAAAGCAAAATAATTAGGTTATTTAATCTTTGTAATGTTATTTTAATGTTAATACTGATTTTGTGATGTCAGCGGTAAAATTTTATACTTTCTAAAAGAAACAGCTTAACTAAATCACAAATATAGCTAGCTATATTTCTAACATCAATAAAACAACAGATTTTAATATGAAGTTGGGGAACTATAGTAGCAAGAAATAAAAAAAAAACCTTAATGTTATGCCCAAAGCTGAATCTTTAAACTGGAAAGGCGGCTATAAACATTACATATTGCATCAATTCTTTATTAAAGGGGTTTTCCAGACTAAAAAGAAAAGTCTGGAGAGACCCTTTATATGAATGTAGACTGCCAAATCTTGACACTATGAGGTGTGTACACGGTCACAATTTCCCTGCATTCCTCATGTGAATGGGCAGTTATATGTATGTGATTTGCATATTTGTAGCAATGTGCCAACAAGTCTCCTCTGGTTTCTCTCTATAGAATAGAATTGATAGTGACCTGATGAGACTATTTGGCACTAGTATGTACATTGCATATTTTAAGTCACAAAACTGCCCACTCGCACGTTGCAACAGTGTGAGCACTGCATGTTGGAATGAATCATAATCTGCAGCCACATGCAGTCTGCAGTCAATACTTTTAAACTATTTAAAGGGAATCTGTCAACAGGTTGTTGAATTCAGTGTTGTATCACTTATTAGGTTATGTGCTGTTGTTTACTTAAAATGAAGATTTTATCACCAGGAGATGATCACTGCCAAGAATAGTGCTTATGTGCCTACTAGACTGACCACTCCCTTTCCTCTTATAAGCAGCTCACTGTCAATAGGCAATGTGCATAAAGAGCCTGCTGTGGGTGGGGTTAGATTTCTGAGCTCTGCTACATGCCACTTCAAAAAATTCTGATTATGACGCAATTGCTGCACTCAGTAAATTAAATGATACATCACCTGAATCAGGGTCTCTTTTCCTACACTATGCTGCTTTCAGATGAGGTAGCAAAAACCAGGTGACAGATTCCCTTTAAGTATTACTGTCTGCCGAGATCTAAATCTGCGAACTCGGCTTCAGGAAAATGGCCGCCGCGATCTCCATCTGCGCACGCGCGGCCTCCCACGGCCATTTTCCTGAAGCCTCAGAAGCAGAGCACTTCATCTGCGAATGCGCGGCCTCAGGAAGATGGCTGCCGCCACCGATAAAGCCATGATTCACCCGGCTCTGCTGCTTACCTTGGATACCGGGCCGCTGTGTCACCTCACCTTTGGAAGAGACCCTGCTCACACCATACCGCTTATTGCGCCTCATCATCCCTGCACCTCTTCCACTGCCACAGCACTGCTTCAACCCCCCCATGGACACCAGGCCATTGCGTCGCCCACCTAAACAGGAAGGGACCCTGCTCAGGTGCACACCATATCGCCCACCGCATCACCGCACCTCTGCCGACACCATGACTCCTGTGACCCTGCTCTGCCACTGCCGGCCCTCAGGTAAGATACTGTAAATTTGGACAATAAGACAGACCCCCATCTTATAACTAATCTTTTTTTCTGCAATTTTCACCCCAAGTTTGGGCTGCGTCTTATGGTCCAGTGCGTCTTAGTCCGAAAAATACGTACTAGTTTGTAAGGAAAATTTTCCTGCTAATTATTAAGCAGTTCTTAAGTGGCTTAAGTGGCTTAATTATGCCCAGAGTAACGGATTGCTCACAATGGTATGTAATACGGAGGAGTGGAATGCGAGAAAACATCGCATTGCACTGCACATGTTATTTAATCAGGCAGTGCTCATATGTGCTTTTTTCCTTAGCTCTAATCAGATGGAGGAAAAATAGCAGCATACTGCGATTGACTGAGTATATTAGAAAATATGAGAAAAAATCTGACGGCACACGGACCATGCATGTGCTGCCCGATTTTTATGCAGACATCTCAACAGAAATCCAAACTTTTATAAGCCGAGTTCAGTAAATTCACAGCCCGAATTAACAGGATAGATAGAATAGATATTTAGAATAAATAGCTAGATGTATGTAGATATTGAAAGGGAACACGTCACCAGAAATAACACTGTTAACCTGCAGATTAATTAATCTGCAGGTTAACAGTGTTATTATGCTGTCCAGTGGCTGCACATAGCTGAATGCAGCGGGGAGAAAATTAACTTTATTCTCCCCACCAGCATTCAGTAATCAGTCATAGGGGTGGCGCCGGTTTAGTCATAGCTCTGAGAATACAGAGTGGCCACTGTAATTGCACCCCAGGCCTGACTGACATCCAGCCGCAATGTTGAGCCAGTGTCAGTCAGGGCCGGGGGCACGGTTACAGTGGCCGCTCTGTAAACACAATGGTGAGTGAATTGGCCCCACCCCTATGACTGAAGACCGAATGCTGGCAGGGAGAATAAAGGTCATTTCTTCTTGCTGCATTCGGCTGTGTTCAGGCGCCGGACAGCATCATAACACTAGTAACCTACAGAATAGCTGCATATAAAGTTGTCAAAAATCACAGCTGCTATCAACCCCTCGGGTTAGCAATGGAGAGGTGTCTATAAAACACCTTCATTAGTAACCTGGTAATACAAAATAAAAACACTTTATTTGAATAAAACCTCCCCAACAGTTTCCCTAGTTGACTAATGTATTAAAAATAAATTCCACGCATCTACACCGTATACCAACGAATCTGAAGTGGTCCATAAAAGGATACCTGAAAAACATAAAAATATGCAAATAGAAGCAATAGACAGTCCCTCGTTCACCAGCTAATTATGCATCATGCACTCATGAGACTCCGCCATAATGCTTGTTCCCACGAATCTGTCTATTCACAGGTGCCGATTCTCACAACAACATTCATCATTGTCACTGGTTGGCACTGTGCTCAGCGAGACTCAGCGGCTCTGTGAATAGCGGTCACTTTACTGCTATTCACAGTCGCCAAAGACAGATTCGGGGAACATGGACTATGGCGGAGTTTCGTGGGAACATTAAAGATAATATATTCATGAAAGGCACTAAAGGGTGCTGGTTTATTATATGTAGGGGGCTTGTGAAATATGTCTACAAGTTATATATATTCTATCTAAGGCCAGGTTCACACTGCGTTTTAGCGGTCCGTTAGATGGACTACGTTACACCACGGCATAATGCAGTGTAACGCAGTCCGTTAACGCCGCCATTAAGCCCTATGGCGGACGCATCACTAGTGCACACCCACAATGGGCGTGCGCTAGTGATGTGCCATCATTGAGTGACGGACCCTGGAACGCGGGCTGCAGCGTTTCCAGGTCCGTCACTGCTAGCACAGATAGAGCATCTGCTAGCTCTATCTGCGCTAGCAGTATGACAAATTGGCACTTGCGTTAACAGCAGCCCGTTAACGCAATGTGAACCTAGCCTAACTATTTTTACTTGTATATATGATTCCTTTGTAAAAATATGATGTTAAAAGCAGATTGCATATGTATGTCATGCAGATGTCATATAGATGATAGGTGAGAATTATCAAATTTACTCGCATGACACTCAATATTTTTTATATATTTATCACATTATATTGCCTGCGTTCAATATATTAAAACGTGCTGAGAAATACCACATTTTTTAAGTGTTCATTCTTTCTGCTGCTTGGATCCCATTCCATTTTGTCCTAAGAATTGAATAGGAACACCAAACTACAATGTCTGAAATTGAGTCTTTACTTTTGTTGCAGAGTAATGGTAAGTTCCATATAGGGCAAACAAAAAATAATCCAGCATGGTGAATGACTGTCATACTTTTTATTAAAACTGTAATGAGTGCTGTTTAAATACAAAGAGAGAAAAAAACTTCTTCATGACAAACCAAAATAGAATAGCATAGACAAGCTATTTAAGGATGAAATTGCAAAAATGAGAAAAAAATAATGTAATTACAACAGATTGTGAAATTCATTTGCAAATGACATTGATTTGTACAGCAACGTATGAAGTTTGCAGTAATAATGGATAGAAATAGCAATGGAAAGAAAAAGTCACAAGTATTAGCAAGAATCCAGTTTGAGAATATATGATTCCGATATTTAATCTTACCATTGAACAAATTAATACAAAAGATAAAATATTAATTAGACATAACAAGTAAAACACCTCAGCATTTTGTAAGTCATTCAATACGAAAAGCTGATAAGGCGGTTCATAAAACCATTATGTATGTTAACACATGAAAAATAAAATTGAAGGTGTATGTACAATTTGTGAGATCAAAAATTACATCATTTTAACAGCATTTACAGTGGTTTGTGAAAGTATTCAATTCCTTGGCATTATTTGTGTTTTGCTACCTCACAACCTGGAATTTCAGTTTGTTTTGAGGGTATGAATTAGTCCATGTAAAGAACATGCCTGCACGTGTGAACATTTGGTTTTTCTTTTTATTGTGAAGCAAACAACAAGTAGGCCAAGATTAATGAAAACTTCAGTGTGCATAACTAGTCACCCCCTAAAGTCAGCAAATAGTAGAACCTCCTTTTGCAGCACTTGCAGCTGCAAGTTGCCTTGGATAAGTGTTCTTGCTACTGGGATTTTTGCCTATTCCTAAAGGCAAAACTGTTCCAGCTCCTTCAAGTTAGATGGCTTCTTCAATTCTAGATACAGATTCTCAGTTGAATTATGATCTGGGCTTTGACTAGGCCACTCCAAAACATTGACACATTTCCTCTTAAATCACTTGAATGTTGCTTTAGCAGTATGTTTGGGTCATTGTCTTGTTGGAAGGAGAACCTCCATCACAGTCTCTAATCACTGACAGTGTGAAAAGGGCTTTGCTCAAAAATATCCCTTTATTTCTCACATCCATCTTCCCTATGACTAGGACCAATTTCCCTGTCCATGCTGCCAAAAAACATCCCCACAGCATGATGCTGCCACCAACATGTTCACTGTGAGTATGGTGTTCTTGGGGTGATGAGCTGTTTTGGTTTGGCACCAGAGATAGTGTTTACCTTGGTGGCCAAAAAGTTTGGTCTTAATTTTGGTCTCATCTGACCATAGCGCCTTCCTCCATACATTTGGGGAGCCTCGCACAAGTATTTTGGCAAACTCAAAGTAAGCTTTACAATTTTTATGTGTAAGTAAAGGCTTTTTTCTGCCCTCTCTTCCATAAAAGCCACATCTACAAAGTGAACGGCTTACTGTGGTCATATGGACAGATACTCTAGTCTCTGCATGGGAACTCTGCAGCTCCTTCTGCGTTAACTTTGATCTCTGTGTTGCCTCTTTCATTAAATCTCTCCTTGCCTGAGCTGAGAGTTTTGACCCTCTCTTGGTAGGTTTGGTGTGGTAGCATGTTTTTTCCATTTGATAATAATGAATTTTATGGTGCTTCCTGGGATCATCAGAGATTGGGATATTTTTTAAAACCCAACCCTGATTGGTACTTCTGAACAACTTTTGTCCCTGACTTATTTGGAGATCTCCTTGGTCTTCGTGGTATTTTGGTTAGTAGTGCCTCTTGCTTAATGTTGTTGCAGCTTCTGTAGCCATTCAAAAAAAGTGAGTATGTACTTACAGACCATGTGACACTTAGATTGAGATCTAAGTGGTAAGGTTTCTCTTGTGGAGAATGACAAGCCAGGACTGACATGCCAGCATGAGTAGACACCTTGCATGCTCCTCTGGGAAATTAAATATGCAAATTGTCTCTTCAAAGAGGGAGAGGACTTTTACTCTAGTGACACCTATTGGAAGTAGTAATCCTACAAGTCAATATCGACCCTTTAACAAGCCTTGCAATATGACTTGGGATAAAAGCCAGACCAGAATCCCAATTTGCAGACATGGTGTTTTTGGGTATTGCCCCTTGTCAGTGCAAAGTATGAAATCTGACTTGGCTACGTTAGAGGATAATACTGGGATCTAAGGGGCAACGTTTCTTCTTGTGGAGAGTGAAAAGCCAGGTCTGGCACTAAAGTTCAAGTCCTCTTGCTTTCTGAAGAGAGAATTTGCATATTTACTTTCCCAGAGGAGCATGCAAGGCATTTAAGTATCCTCATACTGGCATACCAGACCCAGTTTGTCACTCTCCAAAATGAGCAACCTTACCCCTTAGATCCTATTCTTAGCCTCTCACCTAGCAAAATCAGATCTCATACCCCAAAACACTGTGTCTGCAAATTGGGATTCTGGTTTGGCTTTTATCCTAAGCCACACTTGTCACTGTCCCTTTAAGTGGCACTTGGTCAGTATCATGATCATCATCATCATTATTTTCATCCACCATTACTGCTTCCTCCTCTTTCTCTATCACACTGGCAAATACCTATCCTTGATTGTATGTAGAGAAAACTGTATACCCCAGTCAAGCAATTGTTTGTTGTCACCTAATCTTTCATCTGGTCAAATTGCTGGTGGTGCATAAGCTTGTGGGGTTAACTGCCTTTGGAGAAACTATGGTGTGTGTTCAGCCTCTCTGGTAGATATACAGCCACGAGTATTTATTACAAAAAAGGATGGCTGCCCTTTGCTCTTTTGTGCAGAAGAACATACCATAAGCCACTCACTCGGATTGTCTTTGAGGTCCAAAGTATACTGCACTTCAAACACCTGGAGCAGCAACTTTGGACAGGGACAATAAATGAGAATTACTGCAAACTAAGTGAATGTTTTGAGCTGCAGCTTTGCACTACTGCAACTGGGACAGGAGTTAAAGCCTCTGTGCCTTTTAGCTATAGTTGTTTCTACCACCAGGTGGCAGCTATCTTTCTCCTTTTACACCTCCTCTGTACCATCCCTAACAGCCATAGGGCACAAGATTGATTCCATACAGTGACCTCACTCATGCATGGTAAATTACTGCCAGCAAGGTTTTCAGCTCGAAAGCAATGGTGACAAAAACCATACAGCCGATGAGATGCAGCTGTGTATCAAGCAGCAACTTTCATGCTGGCTGGCTCCTCGGGAACAATAGCCAGAATATTCTGGCTGCATTACAGATTGTCAAACTAATTCATGTTCCTTGTATGGTACACATTGTAAATGAAAGTGTACTACAATTCTTTTAGAATTACAATCACTTGTGGAATGTAGTGGCTTTGGTTAGGAAAGTGTAAGCTCATTTAAACCTTTCTTACATGATAAAACACACCCACCAGACTTAGCAAAAACATTATATTATGCCAGAGCGCTACATGATTTGTCATGTTGCAACCAACTGGAATTTGTAATTGCATATTTTGCAGCATCTATACGATCAGTGGAAAACAGTGACTATATTGTGCACTCAAACTGGAGCTTGGGTTATTTTGAGTTGCATCATTAGCAGCTAATGAGTGATGTGAGATGCCTAATGAAGCCCTTCATGGAACTGAAAAAATTTGTTGTTAGGTGCAAGTGTGGAATCAACAATGTCATACAGCTAATATATATACTTGAAAAAAAACACTCACCAGAATGCAATATGGGATGCAGGAAGCACAGCAACTTACATATGTTCCTTGCTGCACTATGTCTGCTGGGGACCCTCAATGTCCATGTTACATAGTGATAATTTGGAGTAGGAAGTGGAATTGGGGAGAAGAAGCAAATTGTGTGTCAAGAGGGACATATACTTTGGATAGCAAGGGTACGAGGCTAACATAAAGATGATGATAATTACAACTCTGCCCACGACAAAAAAACATCAAAGCGGAATGATGAAAATGAACCAATGGGGACCTTGATCATCCTGACAAGCATGGAAGGCTTGTGGGATGACAGCTGTATTGTTATCAAGCAAAATGATAAATATCGGATAGTTTCATTTTTAGACCCTCGCTATAAAAGCAAAATGGAAACACTTCCCTGTACCAGCATTAGAGCTAAAAAATTAGCAAAGACAGCAGCAATCTCTACTAGTATTGAGCATTCCGATACCGCAAGTATCGGGTATCGGCCGATACTTGCGGGTATCGGAATTCCGATACCGAGATCCGATACTTTTGTGGTATCGGGAATCGGTATCGGGATTAATATCAATGTGTAAAAGAAATAATTAAAATAAAAAATAGGGATATACTCACCTCTCCGACGCAGCCTGGACTTTACCGCCGTAACCGGGAGCCGTTGTACCTAAAAATGCGCGCTTGAAGGGCCTTAGATGACGTCACGGCGCTCTGATTGGTCCGTAGCGGTCGCGTGACCGCTACGGACCAATCACAAAGCAGTGACGTCACCTAAGGTCTTTCAAGCGCTTGAAAGACCTTAGGTGACGTCACTGCTTTGTGATTGGTCGCGTAGCGGTCACGCGACCGCTACGCGACCAATCAGAAGCTGCGGACGTCTTCTAAGGTATTTCAAGCGCTTGAAAGACCTTAGGTGATGTCACTGCTTTCTGATTGGTCGCGTAGCGGTCACGCGACCGCTACGGACCAATCAGAGTGCCATGACGTCATCTAAGGCCCTTCAAGCGCGCATTCTTAGGTACAACGGCTCCCGGTTACGGCGGTAAAGTCCAGGCTGCGTCGGAGGGTGAGTATATCCCTATTTTTTATTTTAATTCTTTCTTTTACACATTGATATGGATCCCAGGGCCTGAAGGAGAGTTTCCTCTCCTTCAGACCCTGGGAACCATACAGGATACCGTCCGACACTTGGTGTCCCATTGACTTGTATTGGTATCGGGTATCGGTATCGGATTAGATCCGATACTTTGCCGTTATCGGCCGATACTTTCCGATACCGATACTTTCAAGTATCGGACGGTATCGCTCAACACTAATCTCTACAGTATATTTCACTTGATGGACCAGATGTTTAATCTGCTATTGAGCCAACCTGATGCATCTAAGCAAATTGCAAACAGTCTGGTTCAGACATAGGTAGACTGGATCCTTTTTCAGGCAATTACCCTGAGCCTTGAACTCATGGATTTCTGGCTCAGCATATTTGACCAGTGACAAGAACCATCCAAAATTGTTATGGGTGTGCTGTCATGTCCAGCTTTAAGTCTAATGTCAGATCATATTCTGCACAGCCAGTGTGTTTGTCACACCAAGTGGACCACATTACCCACTGCAAGCATGGAAAACCTAACTTTTGTCAACATGAATTAGATACTTATGACTGCCAACCTTAATTCATGTACAGTTGATGCCAATGATTAAATCTTCCATACCATCTACCAGCCTGACTATCCATTGCTTCTCTAAAACACTCTGTCCTGCTGCTGCCAGTACTGATGACACACACTTTTTCAGCCATATGCTTCCTATCCATCATGTCAGCTATACTATCATAATGCTTTCAGGACTGAATTTGCTAGCCTATCATTGCCAGACACCGTCTTGCCTGACCCGTCATAATTTTCTACAGTGTGACTTCTACCTCTGACACTGCACAACTATACATCTTGTGGACAGCTTCTGGTGCTACTCTACTTCTCCTTCCATGCTATTTCCTAATTCTCTACCATGCAGCTTTTGTAACAATGGCCACATATCTCCCTGCTGCCCACTGTATTTTATAGTGTTATACTGTGCTGCTGCCAGGGATGTTATTGCTAGTCATTTCCTTAGCTGACTCACCCTTTTCTTATATAGTGCAGGTAGCTTCTGCCTCTTTCATTGCCACTACACAGACACGCCAGCCACACATCTCTTAGCAGCCCATCATGATTTTTAGTACCTACGGTGGGTACAGAAAGTATTTATGTCATGATCCAGTTCAGAGTTTGTTTTCTGCTGTTCCCTCCCTGGACTGGTCATGCGGGAGTTAATCCCCTCGGCCTTGTTTTGGAGCTGGCTGGGCTTTTTAAGTCCTCTGTACTCTGCTGGCCAGGGTCAGTGATAGTTCATGCTTCCTGGCTAGAGCAGCTGACCAGTATACTCCGGTGTTTCTTCTGCCTCTGACTTCCCTTATTTGAATTAGACCCATTCTGTGTATGACTCGGCCTTATCTCTGATCTCTTGTTTTCCATCTCAGTACCACACTCCTGGATTTTGACTCTCTGGCTTGTACCCCGACTTCGTTATATGTATCACGTTTTGGATACCGTGCTCCCGTTTGACTCTGACTTCTGGCTTGTCTCTGACTACATGCTCTGCTATTACTTCTGGTACCTCATCTCCTGTTTGTTGTGGACTGGCCTGTCTGACTACTCTGCCGCCTCCTAGTGGCGCTCCACGCCTTGCATTGTGGTGCTACATGGTGAGTGCTACCTTGTCCCCCTTATCTGTGCCCCCTGGGGTGGTTGCATTACAATTCAGACCCCTTTAAATTTTTCACTCTTTGCTTCATTGCAGTCATTTTGTAATTTCTAAAAAGTTCATTTTTTTCACATTAATGAACACTCTGTGTTAGGTGTCGAGTTCCCGCCTCTGCACAGGGGGAATCTCGAACCATCTCCGCTGTGGTCTCCCATTCTTCTCCAGCTGCAGTGGATTCTGCTCAATGGAGACATCAGTCCCAGTGTCTAGCTCAGGCTGACACTGGATGACTGGTTACTACTGAACTTCCAGGCTCTGTCCTTGTAGCCAGCAGTGTTCAGCAGCGAAGAAAGGTCTTTCTGGGACTAAGTCCTGCTTTTCCCTTACTTAGCATGCCCACGGGATGACCTCCCATTGGAGGTCGGGGGTCACATGCTCAGGTCCTGTTGCAGCTCCTATTGGTCCATCTGGAAGGTCTTGTAGCACTGCCGCTATAAAAGGTTTGCATGGCTGCTCGGCCATGCGCTAGTGTACATTTGTGAACGTGTTTGTTGATGAGAGAAAATCGCGCTTTAATTATCCCCTCCCTTGTGTTTGACTGCTCACAAAAAGTGGATGATTGCTATTTAGCGCCCGACTTTGTTATCAACACTTGAACTCACAAAACAGCATCTATTTGCTGTGACCGCCAGTGCGGCCTCGTGCGCTATCACAGTGCTTTCCCTACCCAAGCCTGGGTGGTTAGTGGCGTTCGCCAGAGCGGCACCGCACGCACTCCCGTGCATCTAAATTATTATTTAGGCTACGATGACACCCCAGTTGCAGTGTCAAGCGCAAGAGGTCTAGTTGTACTCTAATCCCGAGTCTAGGGATAGAGTTCTGTGACTCCTTGCTTGCACTCTTTGTGCTGTACCGCGGCCCTGTGACGCAACGGGGTTTGCTTTCTTCATACTGGGTGAAGTTAACCCATGTGTGAATCCATATTGTACCGCCATATAGTCCGTCATTACTTAGCAGCAGGTTCCATCTCTGCACAGTGGACCCCGGGCTGCGAACGCACCTTACTCTATCTTTCTAATTTAAGTTGCCTATAACGTAAGATACTGCAGTGTGTTGTTAAATATGCTAAATAGGCTTTTGCTTACTGCCATTCAATATCCATTTTCTCTAGCCAAATAAGATGGGGTCACTTGGACATTGATAAGGCCTTGTTTGCATTATTATAGGGCTCAAAAGGATAGCAATACATTCATAGGGCTATTTGAGGTTTGGAGTGTTTCATCAAATCGATATTTTGATGACAATGTGATGTTGCTGGCTAATTAGAATTTCAAGTGATCCACTCATCTCTAGTTAGCGAAATTGAAATAAGTGATATTCACTTTTTGCCACTTCCTGCTCAAAGACCTTTGCATGGGACACAAAATATGCTTAGACAACTACATCTCCAATAATGTCTCTTACAGTAGCCAAGGCAAAAATTCTGCCTCCATAATCAAGTACAGAAAATGTAATGACAAAATCAAAAATTAAAAAACTACAGAATAGAAATTAATTTTGATTATCGGGATTACATTTTTAAAACAGCATAGGTGATATATTCTTTAACACAGAGCCTACTTTTTTAAAACCCAAAAGACTGACTAAAAATCTAATGCCTTTGGTTAAGACTCGATCTGTTGAGTGATAATGTTGGTGAATTAACCTTCCTTCATATAAACAATATACAGTATATTCCTTCTCTTAGTCATGCCTTACTTCATTCTGATGCTCTCTCCCAGGTATTACATAGATCATATTATGTACATCAACACACCAGCATGTGGTTTAGAAAATCTTTTCATAAACATAAAACACAGCTGAACATGACATTCATAACAAGAGTAAGCATATGAATTGATGAATTTTATATGGTATCACTTTACACAGCGCAGCATGCTATGTGACGAATAACAGGTTATTTACTTTCTTTTCTACTATATTTTATTAACTTTCAAATTGCAATAAGTTAGTTAAGAATAAACTCTGACCCTAGCTAATTGTCTGGGCTGTAGTATAACACTGCCCTTTCTTCAAGCGGTCGCAAAGTGTTTGGAATTTAATATGTTTAATATATTTAAGACTACCAGTAAAACTAAAATTGACCTTGATATGGTTTATTGCCTCTTGTTGCCATGAATATTCTTGCCATTTTGTACAATACTGATAAGAAATTCATGGCACATCAAAATTTAGATTTTTTTACAATTGCGTTACACAAAAAATGAAGATACATCCATTTCACATAGTTAGCAATTAAACATTCACCACTTTCACATTGGTGTAAAGGATCCAGAAACAATACATTTTCCCAGAGCCATAACTTTTTTATTTTTCCATCAATATAGCCATATGAAGGCTTGTTTTTTACAGAATGAGTTGTACTATTGAATGACTCCATTGGTTTTACCATGCCATATACTGGGAAATGGGAAAAAAATTCCAAGTGCGGTGAAAATGCAAAAAAAGTGAAGTTCCACAAGTATTTTTTAAAACATTTTTTTACCATGTTCACCAGGTGAAAAAAATATCCAAAGTTTGTTAAAAAAAAAAAAATGTGTCACTTTCAGAGGCCCGTAGTGTCTCCATTTTTCGTGATCGGGGGCTGAGTAAGAGCTTATTTTTTGCGTGCCAAGCTGAAGTTTTTAATGATACCATTTTGGTGTAAACACGAACTTTTGATTGCCCGTTATTGCATTTTAATGCAGTGTTGCGGCCACCCAATAAACTTAATTCTGGCATTTTGAGTTTTTTTTGCTATGCTGTTTACCGATCAAATTAATTCTTTTATATCTTGATAGACTGGGTGACTCTGATTGCAGCGATACCAAATATGTGAATTTTAAATTTTTATTTTAATTGTTTTATTTCGAATGTAGCAAATAGGGGTGATTTGAATTTTTTTTATTGTTTTAAAAACATTTTTCTATACTTTTCACTTGTTTCAATAGTCTAAATGGGGGACTAAAAGCTGCAATGATCCAATCACCTCTACTATACACACATGATGAAATGCTCACTTGCTATGAGGGCCGACCGCTGGCCGGTGCTCATAAAAATCCGGCAATGACAGCCATAGGGGTCTGCTGCAGACCCCGAGTTGTCATGCCAACCCATTTGCGACTCACGGTCATGTGACATAGGCACCGATGGGAGGGTGTTGTGAAATTGGATTTTGGGCTCCCCCGGTGGCCACTGGTGGAATTGAACTGGTGTGCATCATCCTCTCTGTTCACCTGTTTCCATCAGGATGTGGGAGTCGCTATTTAGCCTTGCTCCTCTGTCACTTCCATGCCGGTCAACATTGTAATCAGAAGCCTTTCTGTGCATGTTCCTGCTGCTAGACAACTCCCAGCTAAGTTGGACTTTAGTCCTTGTTTGTTTTTGCATTTTGTTCCAGTTCACAGCTGTAGTTTCGTTTCTGTGTCTGGAAAGCTCTTGTGATCTGAAATTGCCACTCTGATGTTATGAGTTAATACTAGAGTCTTAAAGTAATTTCAGGATGGTGTTTTGATAGGGTTTTCAGCTGACCATGAAAGTGCCCTTTCTGTCTTCCTGCTATCTAGTAAGCGGACCTCAATTTTGCTAAACCTATTTTCATACTACGTTTGTCATTTCATCTAAAATCACCGCCAATATTTGTGGGGGCCTCTGTCTGCCTTTCGGGGAAATTTCTCTAGAGGTGAGCCAGGACTATATTTTCCTCTGCCAGGATTAGTTAGTCCTCCGGCCGGCGCTGGCCGTCTAGGGATAAAACGCAGGCTACGCTACCCGGCTACTGTTAGTTGTGCGGCAGGTTTAGTTCATGGTCAGTTTAGTTTCCATCCTTCCAAGAGCTAGTTCTTATGTTTGCTGGGCTATGTTCTCTTGCCATTGAGAACCATAACAGTTTGACCGGCCGAAAAGGGTTAAATTAATTGACAGAGAAAGGAGAGAAAAGAGAAGTCTGCTGAAGATTTTTTTTTTTTTTTTCCTTCAGTTCTGAGTGTGCTTGTAATTGAATCTCTTGCAAGTCTGCCTATATTGCAGCCTTTCTCTCTCTCTCTCCTTCTAATCCTGGAATGGCTCTGTGTTCACCTGTTTAAAATGGATATTCAGAGTTTAGCTGCAGGTTTGAATAATCTCACCACAAAAGTTCAAAATTTACAAGATTTTGTTGTTCATGTTCCTATATCTGAACCTAGAATTCCTTTGCCTGAATTTTTCTCGGGGAATAGATCTTGCTTTCAAAATTTCAAAAATAATTGCAAGTTGTTTTTGTCCCTGAAATCTCGCTCTGCTGGAGATCCTGCTCAGCAGGTCAGGATTGTGATTTCCTTGCTCCGGGGCGACCCTCAGGATTGGGCTTTTGCATTGGCTCCAGGGGATCCTGCGTTGCTCAATGTGGATGCGTTTTTTCTGGCCTTGGGGTTGCTTTATGAGGAACCTCAGTTAGAACTTCAGGCGGAAAAGGCCTTGATGTCCCTATCTCAGGGGCAAGACGAAGCTGAAATATACTGCCAGAAATTCCGTAAATGGGCTGTGCTTACTCAGTGGAATGAGTGCGCCCTGGTGGCGAATTTCAGAGAGGGTCTCTCTGATGCCATTAAGGATGTTATGGTGGGGTTCCCTGTGCCTGCGGGTCTGAATGAGTCCATGACAATGGCTATCCAGATCGATAGGCGTCTGCGGGAGCGCAAACCTGTGCACCATTTGGCGGTGTCTACTGAGAAGACGCCAGAGAATATGCAATGTGATAGAATTCTGTCCAGAAGTGAACGGCAGAATTTTAGATGAAAAAATGGGTTGTGCTTCTATTGCGGTGATTCAACTCATGTTATATCAGCATGCTCTAAGCGTACTAAGAAGCTTGATAAGTCTGTTTCAATTGGCACTTTACAGTCTAAGTTTATTCTATCTGTGACCCTGATTTGTTCTTTATCATCTTTTACCGCGGATGCCTATGTCGACTCTGGCGCCGCTTTGAGTCTTATGGATTGGTCCTTTGCCAAACGCTGTGGGTATGATTTGGAGCCTCTTGAAACTCCTATACCCCTGAAGGGGATTGACTCCACCCCATTGGCTAGCAATAAACCACAATACTGGACACAAGTAACTATGCGGATTAATCCGGATCACCAGGAGATTATTCGCTTTCTTGTGCTGTATAACCTACATGATGTGTTGGTGCTTGGATTGCCATGGTTGCAATCTCATAACCCAGTCCTTGACTGGAAAGCTATGTCGGTGTTAAGCTGGGGATGTAAGGGGACGCATGGGGACGTACCTGTGGTTTCCATTTCATCATCTATTCCCTCTGAGATTCCTGAATTCTTGACTGAATATCGTGACGTTTTTGAAGAACCTAAGCTTGGTTCATTACCTCCGCACCGGGAGTGCGATTGTGCCATAGATTTGATTCCGGGTAGTAAATACCCTAAGGGTCGTTTATTTAATCTGTCTGTGCCTGAACATGCTGCTATGCGAGAATATATAAAGGAGTCCTTGGAAAAGGGACATATTCGTCCTTCGTCATCTCCCTTAGGAGCCGTTTTTTTCTTTGTGGCTAAGAAAGATGGCTCTTTGAGGCCGTGCATTGATTATCGGCTTTTGAATAAAATCACGGTTAAATATCAATATCCGTTGCCACTGCTGACTGATTTGTTTGCTCGCATAAAGGGGGCCAAGTGGTTCTCTAAGATAGATCTCCGTGGGGCGTATAATTTGGTGCGAATTAAGCAGGGGGATGAGTGGAAAACCGCATTTAATACGCCCGAGGGCCACTTTGAGTATTTGGTGATGCCTTTTGGTCTTTCAAATGCCCCTTCAGTCTTTCAGTCCTTTATGCATGACATTTTCCGTGATTATTTGGATAAATTTATGATTGTGTATCTGGATGATATTTTGATTTTTTCGGATGACTGGGACTCTCATGTCCAGCAGGTCAGGAGGGTTTTTCAGGTTTTGCGGTCTAATTCCTTGTGTGTGAAGGGTTCTAAGTGCGTTTTTGGGGTTCAAAAGATTTCCTTTTTGGGATATATTTTTTCCCCCTCTTCCATCGAGATGGATCCTGTCAAGGTTCAGGCTATTTGTGATTGGACGCAACCCTCTTCTCTTAAGAGTCTTCAGAAATTTTTGGGCTTTGCTAACTTTTATCGTCGATTTATTGCTGGTTTTTCTGATGTTGTTAAACCATTGACTGATTTGACTAAGAAGGGTGCTGATGTTGCTGATTGGTCCCCTGCTGCTGTGGAGGCCTTTCGGGAGCTTAAGCGCCGCTTTTCTTCCGCCCCTGTGTTGCGTCAGCCTGATGTTGCTCTTCCTTTTCAGGTTGAGGTCGACGCTTCTGAAATCGGAGCTGGGGCGGTTTTGTCGCAGAGAAGTTCCGATTGCTCCGTGATGAGACCTTGTGCTTTTTTCTCGCGTAAATTTTCGCCCGCCGAGCGGAATTATGATGTTGGGAATCGGGAGCTTTTGGCCATGAAGTGGGCTTTTGAGGAGTGGCGTCATTGGCTTGAGGGGGCTAGACATCAGGTGGTGGTATTGACTGACCACAAAAATCTAATTTATCTTGAGTCCGCCAGATGCCTGAATCCTAGACAGGCGCGCTGGTCGTTGTTTTTCTCTCGGTTTAATTTTGTGGTGTCCTACCTGCCGGGTTCTAAGAATGTTAAGGCGGATGCCCTTTCTAGGAGTTTTGAGCCTGACTCCCCTGGTAATTCTGAACCTACAGGTATCCTTAAGGATGGAGTGATATTGTCTGCCGTTTCTCCAGACCTGCGGCGGGCCTTGCAGGAGTTTCAGGCGGATAGACCTGATCGTTGCCCACCTGGTAGACTGTTTGTTCCTGATGATTGGACCAGTAAAGTCATTTCTGAGGTTCATTCATCTGCGTTGGCAGGTCATCCTGGAATCTTTGGTACCAGGGATTTGGTGGCAAGGTCCTTCTGGTGGCCTTCCCTGTCTCGAGATGTGCGAGGCTTCGTGCAGTCTTGTGACGTTTGTGCTCGGGCCAAGCCTTGTTGTTCTCGGGCTAGTGGATTGTTGTTGCCCTTGCCTATCCCGAAGAGGCCCTGGACGCACATCTCGATGGATTTTATTTCGGATCTTCCTGTTTCTCAGAAGATGTCTGTCATCTGGGTGGTGTGTGATCGTTTCTCTAAGATGGTCCATTTGGTTCCCCTGCCTAAGTTGCCTTCTTCCTCCGAGTTGGTTCCTCTGTTTTTTCAAAATGTGGTCCGTTTGCATGGTATTCCGGAGAATATCGTTTCTGACAGAGGTACCCAATTCGTGTCTAGATTTTGGCGAGCATTCTGTGCTAGGATGGGCATAGATTTGTCTTTCTCGTCTGCTTTCCATCCTCAGACTAATGGCCAGACCGAGCGGACTAATCAGACCTTGGAGACATATTTGAGGTGTTTTGTGTCTGCGGATCAGGATGATTGGGTTGCTTTTTTGCCTTTAGCGGAGTTTGCCCTCAATAATCGGGCCAGCTCTGCCACCTTGGTGTCTCCCTTTTTCTGTAATTCGGGGTTTCATCCTCGATTTTCTTCTGGTCAGGTGGAATCTTCGGATTGTCTTGGAGTGGATGCTGTGGTGGAGAGGTTGCATCAGATTTGGGGGCAGGTAGTGGACAATTTGAAGTTGTCCCAGGAGAAGACTCAGCTTTTTGCCAACCGCCGGCGTCGGGTTGGTCCTCGGCTTTGTGTTGGGGACTTGGTGTGGTTGTCTTCTCGTTTTGTCCCTATGAGGGTTTCTTCTCCCAAGTTTAAGCCTCGGTTCATCGGCCCGTACAAGATATTGGAGATTCTTAACCCTGTGTCCTTCCGTTTGGACCTCCCTGCATCTTTTTCTATTCATAATGTTTTTCATCGGTCATTATTGCGCAGGTATGAGGTACCGGTTGTGCCTTCCGTTGAGCCTCCTGCTCCGGTGTTGGTTGAGGGCGAGTTGGAGTACGTTGTGGAAAAAATCTTGGACTCCCGTGTTTCCAGACGGAAACTCCAGTATCTGGTCAAATGGAAGGGATACGGTCAGGAGGATAATTCTTGGGTGACTGCCTCTGATGTTCATGCCTCCGATTTGGTCCGTGCCTTTCATAGGGCTCATCCTGATCGCCCTGGTGGTTCTGGTGAGGGTTCGGTGCCCCCTCCTTGAGGGGGGGGTACTGTTGTGAAATTGGATTTTGGGCTCCCCCGGTGGCCACTGGTGGAATTGAACTGGTGTGCATCATCCTCTCTGTTCACCTGTTTCCATCAGGATGTGGGAGTCGCTATTTAGCCTTGCTCCTCTGTCACTTCCATGCCGGTCAACATTGTAATCAGAAGCCTTTCTGTGCATGTTCCTGCTGCTAGACAACTCCCAGCTAAGTTGGACTTTAGTCCTTGTTTGTTTTTGCATTTTGTTCCAGTTCACAGCTGTAGTTTCGTTTCTGTGTCTGGAAAGCTCTTGTGATCTGAAATTGCCACTCTGATGTTATGAGTTAATACTAGAGTCTTAAAGTAATTTCAGGATGGTGTTTTGATAGGGTTTTCAGCTGACCATGAAAGTGCCCTTTCTGTCTTCCTGCTATCTAGTAAGCGGACCTCAATTTTGCTAAACCTATTTTCATACTACGTTTGTCATTTCATCTAAAATCACCGCCAATATTTGTGGGGGCCTCTGTCTGCCTTTCGGGGAAATTTCTCTAGAGGTGAGCCAGGACTATATTTTCCTCTGCCAGGATTAGTTAGTCCTCCGGCCGGCGCTGGGCGTCTAGGGATAAAACGCAGGCTACGCTACCCGGCTACTGTTAGTTGTGCGGCAGGTTTAGTTCATGGTCAGTTTAGTTTCCATCCTTCCAAGAGCTAGTTCTTATGTTTGCTGGGCTATGTTCTCTTGCCATTGAGAACCATAACAGGAGGGATTAGTGATGCGCTTACATTAAATGCCAGTGTCAGAGATTGAAAGTGGCATTTAATAGGTTAAAAGCAGTGAGTGGATCACGATTCCACCAGTGGCTGTTGCAGGCACATGTCAGCTGTTCAAAACAGCTAACATACTGTATGGTGGGAAAGATGTGGGCTCAGCACCGGAACCCACATCAATGGAAGGAACACGACATGTGCAATATATGTACGGTGCATGTCTTGAAGGGGTTAACCCAAGCAAAGATGCTGCATAAGAGACAGCGTACCACACCTGAGAAACATTTTGGGGTTTGCCCTCATCATCACATCCTTCTTTAAGAACAACACACCAAGTGATAACCAGCACTAATCCTAAATCAGGATTTAAAGGCCAGATCGGGCACCTAAAATTTATATTCTAAATATCTATTGTAATTTGCTCTATTACACAATACCTAACATTTTTCCCTGAATAACTAATCTCTAAATGTGATTTTTTTTTACTGTGATTCCTGTGATGTTTTTAGAGGAGTATCAAATGTGGCATCACAGGAGGCTGGGGCTGCACTCACTCCATGCAGCATCCATCGCCTCTCATGGAACAGGACGTCACAGGGTGGTTAATATGATGTGATGATAGGTGGCCTGTATCTATCTTTATTACATATGTTGTAATATAATTTTGTGGCATATGTATCAGCTCTCATTTTTTTAAATTTTTGCTGCATAATATAACTTGTGGCTATATGCGCCCTGTACTTATTGCTTACCATCTTTGGGCATCCTAGCATTATCATTGACATATTTGATTATATATTGACAGTATTTATATTTTTGGTTTGTTTTTATTATGTCTTCCTGTGATATATCTATAGTATTTATGCTTACTCTGAATTGTTGATATATCTTTCTATGATATCATTTTCTGAATTGCACACAAGTTTGATTAACTCTTCGTTCTATGCAGCCTTTATCTTACATGTATTATTATTATTTCATTGTCACACTGTGCATGCGTAAAACCTATTATCATTTTGGACATAACCTATTATCATTCTGGACATAGGTCATACGCTTACTTCCACAAATATAGGAATTTTTATTTGATATATGCAGTTTACTTACGTATGCGCAGTGACATACTAACCACGTCTTGAATCTATTTCAAACTACACACCGACTGATTTGCACAATATTTTTGGCACATGCACAGTGATTAGGTATTCATGTCTTGATCTTGTCATAGCCAATACATCTGTATGTGTTACTCCTTTACTTAAGTGTGGTTACATACTATGCTAGCTTTGTTTTTTTGTCAGACTGTGTATACTAATGATGCCATGGCTAGGCTGATAAGCATTTCAAGGGAAGTTCTCATGGGTAACTGATTGAATATTGATTATTATTATTATTATTCATTTTTATAGCGCCATTTATTCCATGGCGCTTTACATGTGAAATACGGGGCAAATATAGACAAATACATTAGACATGAGCAAAAAAAACAAGGCACACGGGTACATAAGGAGGGAGGACCCTGCCCGCGAGGGCTCACAATCTGCAGGGGATGGGTGATGATACACTAGGAGAGGGCAGAGCTGGTTGTGCGGCGGTTCAGTAGGTTCAGGATCACTGCAGGCTGTAGGCTTGTCGGAAGAGGTGAGTCTTCAGGTTCTTTTTGAAAGTTTATCTATTATATATGTTGGCATTTCCTTGTTTGTCTTACTTCCCCTAATGAAGCTGCCCTTAGCTTCGCAGCAATGTGCGTGGGGTTCATACCCATGAAACTCTGTTTAGACTCTACAACTTTGATATCATTTTATTGGTTCCATATGATTTTCAATTTCTATCACTTTTGTATTTACTATTTTATCATTATTTGTATATGTTTTTATAGCACCATTTATTCCATGGTGCTTTACATGTGAACGGGGCAAATTTAGACAAGTACAATAAACATGAGTAAAACAAGGCACACACAAGTACAGGAGGAGAGAGGACCCTGCCCGCGAGGGCTCACAGTTTACAGGGGATGGGTGAGGATACACTAGGAGAGGGTAGAGCTGGTCATGTGGAGGTTCAGTAGACTGAGGATCACTGCAGGTTGTAGGCTTGTCGGAAAAGGTGGGTCTTCAGGTTCCTTTTGAAGGTTTCCGTGGTAAGCAAGAGCCTGATGTGTTGGGGTAGAGAGTTCCAGAGTATAGAGGAAGCAAGGGATAAGTCTTGGATGTGGTTGTGGGAGGAAGAGATGAAAAAGGAGTAGAGAAGGAGATCATGAGACGATCGAAGGTTGCGTGTAGGTAGGTACCGGGAGACCATGTCACAGATGTATGGAGAAGTCAGGTTGTGAATGGCTTTGTATGTCATTGTTAGTGTTTTGAACTGTAGCCTCTGGGCAATAGGAAGCCAATGAAGGGCCTGACAGAGAGGAGAGGCCAGGGAATAAAGGAGGTGGGTTAGTCGGGCAGCAAAGTTTAGGATGGATTGGAGTGGTGCCAAAGTGCTAGAGGGGAGGCCAGAGAGTAGGAGGTTGCAGTAGTCAAGGAGGGATATGATAAGGGCATGTACTAGTGTTTATGTGGTTTCATGGTCAAGGAATACACGGATCCGGGAAATGTTTTTGAGTTGGAATCGGCAAGAGGAGGCAAGGGCTTGGATATGTGGCTTGATAGAGAGGGTAGAGCCAAGGATCACACCGAGGCAGCAAGCATGCGGGACCGAGGAAAGTGTGCAGCAATTGACATTGATGGATAGGTCGGGTGGAGGGGTAGAGTGAGGTGGGGGAAAGATGATGAATTCTGTTTTGTCGATGTCCATGTCTATTTAATTTTTGGCACTCCTTTGCACTTATCTGTACTTTATCTAAATCTTATCACAGAATGGTAGAGTTGAAAGGGACCTCCTGGATCATCTGGTCCAACCCCCTGCTCAATGTAGGATTCACTAACTCATACCAGACATCCCTGGTCAAAATTACTGTTATTGTTAAAAGTTAAGCAACATAAAGCTAAACATGACACATTTCCTTTGTATTTTAGGAAACACAATATATACAGCTCTGGCAAAAATTAAGAGTCCACTGCAAAATGTTCATTTGTCTGATTTTTCTCTTTATATGTATAGTTTTGAGTAAAATGTAAAATGTTCATTTATTCTATAAACTACTGTCAACATGTCTCTGAATTTCCAAGCAATACATTCTTTCACACTGCTTGTGGCACAAAAATTTAAGCAGGTCTTCTTTGTTTGATGGCTTGTGACTATCTGTCATCCTCTTGATTATATTCCAGAGGTTTTCAAAGGGGTTCAGGTCTGGAGATTGAGCTGCCCATGACAGGGCTTTGATGTGGTGGTCTCTTCATTTTTAGAGCTTAATTAGCCTGTTAGGGTTATGGCTTGTTCACCATCATCATAAGGAAAGGCCACGTGATGAACAATTCCCAGCTTTTTAAAAACCCAGCCTCCTCTAATCTTGTGCCAAAAAACAGCAGCCATGTTCTCTTCTAAGCAGCTGCCTAGAAGTCTTAAAATGAAAATGGTAAGGGTCCACAAAGCAGGATAAGGCTATAAGAAGATAGCAAAGCATTTTCAAGTTGCCCTTTCATCAGTTTGAAATGTAATTAAGAAATGGCAGTTAACAGCGACAGTGGAAGTCAAGATAAGGTCTGGAAGACAAAGCAAAATTTCAGAGAGAGCTGCTTGTAGGATTACAGGAGAAGCAAAGCAGAACCCCTGCTTGAATGCAAAAGACCTTCATAAAGATTTAGTAGACTCTGTAGTTGTACATTGTTCTACTGTCCAGAGACACCTGCACAAACATTGACTTCATGGAAGAGTCATCAAAATACATCCTCTCCTGCGTTCTCACCATAAAATTCAGCATCACAAGTATGCAAAAGAACATCTAAACAAGCCTGATGCATTTTGTAAACAAATCCTGTGGACAGATGAACTCTTTGGCCACAATAATCAAAGGTATGTGTGGAGAAAAAAGGGCACAGAATATCAGGAAAAGAACATGTCACCAACTATTAAGCAAGGTAGTTGATCAATCATGCTTTAGGGTACTGTTGCAGCTAATGGCACGGGAACATTTCCACGAGTAGTGGAAAGAAAGGATTCAATGAAATTTCAACAAATTCTTGATGAAAACATAACACTGTCTGTAAAAAAGATGAAGTTGAAAAGAGGATGGCTTCTACAAATGGATAATGAGCCTAAACACACATCAGAATCCACAATTGACTATCTCAAAATGTCCCTCACAGTCCTCTGATCTGAACATCATTGAAAATCTGTGGCTAGACATCAAAATAGCAGTGCATGCAAGTCGACCCAGGACTCTCTTAGAACTGGAATAATTTTCCAAGAAATAATGGATGAAAATCCTTCAAACAGGAGTTAAAAGACTCTTGGCTGGCTACAAAAAACGTTTACAAGCTGTGATATTTTCAAAAGGGGGTGCTACTAGATACTAACCATGCAGGTTGCCCAAACTTTTGCATCTGCACAGTTTCATTTTTCTGTAATTTATAAAATGTAAAAGTTGAAAATAAATACTATTTTTTTGCCTAAAATACAAATGAAATGTACCATCTTTAACTTTAGGTCATTCAGAGATAATTTCACGCTTAACTTGCTTAACTGTTCACAATAACAGTAATTTTGACCAGGGAGCCAAACTTTTACATGCCAATGTAGCTGCTGTCTTGTGCCGACTAGACTCTCCTTTGCTTTTTTAATGGTCTATTGAAAGAAGTGGATAAGAGGCTAGTCAGGAACTTGGCAAATAGCATATCATTGCCCAATTACATAGGGTATTCAGGGGAATCGTGACAGTGTGTGCATCATACACCTCTATGGTTAGTAAGTCTGCAGTCATATAGAGTGACTGCAGCCTTTTATGCTCAGACTAGAAAACCCCTCTAAGTAAGTGTTTTTTTATGTCGCTGATTAGAAATGAATTGAAAACCTATTTTTGGCAGCTTTTTTGCACATTTATATTGCCTGAAATTATCGTAAAATGTTTCCGTCATCCCTAACTTTGACACTAGAATTAGCTAAGTCACATATACTATCTATACAGACACTGTACTACTCCTTTCTTTAAGCTCACATATTATATTGCAATAAATAACTGCAAACAAAAGAGATATTAAAATATGTTTACCTTGGTGTGTGTAAGTATAAGCTTTGATATAGGTCTGATGCAGCAAATTATTCACATTTTTACGATTGCCACATAGAGTATTTTTAAGGAATAAAAAGTGAATGCTCCTTTGTTGACATATTTAAAACAGCTTTATTAAATAGCTTGTAAAGCATCGGTTGCCTTTGAAGTAATATCTGAGCTCAGTAGACTCATCCTACTAGTAATTCCTATTCTCTTGCAATTGTAAACATCTGCACAAGTAAATCCTACATCCAAACACATATTTAAAGCCAATGTGCTGAAAATAAGCTTTTTGTTAGTGTACAAGAGATTTTACAGCCAAGAATTCAATAATGCCTCAAACAAATCTGCTTACACAATATACTTTTAATTCTTTCATTATGCAGATGACTCATGGCATTTGCTGATGTACAGAAAAGAAAATTTGTAAATCCACAGAGAAAATAATCATGGATTGAAAACTTTGTCTTTTTGGTGACTGATGTTTTTAAGCATACTGTTCTTATCCTGTATCTGTAATTCATTTTATTATCAATTGTGTTTCCTTGTCTCGTACCACCTATTTACACTGTAATTTAGGTCACAAACTGTATACTGAATAAATAGTTATTTTTGGAAGTGGAATCACTTGTGATAGCATGTTGATTACTGGGGGTAACATTGCTATGACACCCACTGATCTTGAGAACTAGCCTCTGAAATGAACCATTAGAGTTGAACTCTTGTCATCATACATGGCACCACTCCAGCCATTGTCTCTGAAACTGCCAGAGATAGGTGAATCCAGCGTACTAATCTCCAGCAACTGCAAAGACCATACATTGAAATCCAACGACGTTAAGAATGGGGCTCAAATCACCAAATCATTTTGTTCTGCCAGGAAAAAATTTCAGCCATAGGTGTATTGCAGTGATTCACTCCTGCTGTTGGCCATTAATAAGGCATAAACGTGCAAACATATGCTGACCAATTAATGACACCTTATTTTAACCATGATGGAATAAAATGAATCATCTTTGTGTTGCTAGACTTTTTCTATATTTGAAATTGAAAAGTTTGTGGATTTAGGCATATGTTGGTGCAACTTGAGAGTTCTCTACATGATTTATTCTCCTTTCCCGACTCAGAACACATTCATGTTCTGCCACATGCGTAGGATGTCTAGAAGAATGACAGTTAATGCAACAAGCCATAGAGACACTTTAAGGACTATGCAAAGTGCACTTATGTTTGAACTTATTTCATGTTGAGGAGGCATAAAAAGAACAGATTTTTTGGCAGAGAAAATGTTTGAAACAAAATCTATAAAGCCCTTGTTACTGTATTTATATTAAGAGAGGGTTCAGGTATCAAATGAATACCTTACATACAGGCCTTCTCGCTTTCCTTGGTATCTGAAGAATTGTATTTTTGCTGCTTATACTACCAACATATTGTTCAGCTCTTTATAGATATTGTTATCTATGCAATTTATTACTTTAAATTCAGGTTTACATGTGACATTTACAACAAAGCACTAGAAATACTCAACTTGGTACATTGCTATTCAACGATCAAAACCCGACAAAACCCGACAGGTTATTTTTAACAAATAAAATAACCCACCAATCCAGTTATAAAGTGACCAAAGTGTTACATCATTACCACCTCCAATGTGATCACTTTTAATAACACAAGCCCACAGATCACCAATCCAACAAAGCTGAAACTAACCCCTTCACTCAACAATATTTATCATGCAAAGCTCCCCAACTCCGCTCTGATAATTAGATATAAGCAACACAGCTCCAACTAAAATCCTTCTTTATGAGTAATCATTAAACTGCCTGTCATGTTCTAGTAATAAGTATCCTTTATCATCGCGCCCCCCAGAAAAACATAACAGTGGTATAGCTAGATACACATAGCAAGATACTAATAGAAAAAATAGAAGCATGGGAGAAAGACTTGTTGGTGGGCTTCATGAGCTAACATGATATCCTGAAAGTGGTGCGGTTTTCACAGGTGAGCTCTTATTATTACCACTGTTTATCTACTTTATCATATGTCACCTCTTTTCTTTTATATTTTCTTTGTCTCAAAGCACTGGTTACCTTGTGCTCTTTGATACTTTTCTTCCATATCTCAAATGTTGAGATATCAATAGCTCCTACTACCTAAGATTTTGACTAACCATGAGGGTGGTCTCATTGCTCACCTAGTTGTTGTTTAATGTGCATAACTTTGTATATACATCAATTGTTTGCTTTCTATCTTAGAATACCAATGTAGGTTTTGGAAACTCCATCAATGAGCTTAATCCCTTCACACAAAGCCTGTTTTCACCTGTTCAATAAAATTTTACAATTCTGACCAGTCACCTCATGTGGTAATAACTCTAGAATTCTTCAACATATCCCAGTGATTGAGACTCTTATTTCCATGACACATTGTACTTCATGTTATTGGTAAATTTAGGTTGAATTCATTTGTGTCTATTTATGAATATATAAAAAAAGGTCATGAAAATTTTCACAAATTTAGCAAATTTCAAACTTTAAATTTTTATGCCATTAAATCAAATAGTTATATCACACAACATAGTTAATAAATAATATTATTCACATGTCTACATTATGTCAGCATCACTTTTGAGACTATTTTTTGTTAAGAAGTTAGAAGGGTTAAAGTTTATCAGCAAATATTCATTTTCCAACAAAATTTACAGAACCAATGTATTTAGAAGCCACGTCACATTTGAATTGACTTTGAGAGGCCAAAAAAAAGCAGATATCCTAAAGTGCCGCCATTTTAAAAACGGGGCAGCATGGTGGCACAGTAGTTAGCACAGCAGCCTTGCAGCGCTGGAGTCCTGGGTTCTAATCCCACTCAGGACAACATCTGCAAAGAGTTTGTATGCTCTCTCCATGTTTGCGTGGGTTTCCTCTGGGTACTCCAGTTTCCTCCCACATTCCAAAGACATACTGATAGGGAATTTAGATTGTGAGCCCCATCAGGGACAGTGATGATAATGTGTGCAAAACTGTAAAGCGCTGCGGAATATGTTAGCGCTATATAAAGAAAAAAAAAACTGTGAACCTCAAAGTGCTCAAAACCACAGTCAAGAAGTTTATTAACCCTTTAGGTGTTTACATTTTTTCCTATTGTTCCTTTAGCCCCAAACAAATTTGACAGGACAAATCTGACAGGTCAATTTGTTGTGCAATTTATTATGAGTACAAGGATACGCCATATGTGGTGAAAAACTACTGTTTAGGCACACATCAAACCTCAGACGGGAAGGAGCATCATTTGACTTTTGGAATGCAGAATTGGCTGGAATAGATTGCGGATGCCAAGACGTGTTTCCAGAGCGCTTGACACGCCTAAACAGTGGAAATTTCTCTCAAGTAACCTCAATTTGGAAACTACACCTCTCATGAAATGTATCTAGATGAGTGTGGAGCACCTTGAACCCACTGGTGCTTCACAAAATTTTATAACATTGAGCCATGAAACTAAAAATCACATTTTTGTACCACAAATAAAATTCCTTTAGCCCAAAATGTGTAATTTTCACGGTTTTAGGATGTTTCGCCCCCAGCAGTTCACTCCCAGCAGTTCACCCACAGCAGTTCACCCCCAGCAGTTCGCCCCTGGGTACATTTTGCCCCCACACATTTTGTCCCCAGCATTTGGCCCCCCAGGATGTTTTGCCAACCACATTTCACCCCCGCACATTTCGCCCCCAGCAGTTGTCCCCCAGCAGTTGTCCCCCAGCAGTTCGCTCCTGTGTACATTTGGCCCCCAGGATGTTTCGCCCCCACACATTTCACCCCGCACATTTGGCCCCCAGCAGTTCACCCCCAGCAGTTCTCCCCTGGGTACATTTCATATTCAGCATTTGGCTCCCGGATGTTTCGCCCCCAGCAGTTCGCCCCGGCAGTTTGCCCCCGGCAGTTCGCCCTTGGATGTTTATACCCTTGTGGTTCATGAATTCCCGTCCATCATCAATGTTTCGCCCCAAGCAGTTTGCCCCCAAGCAGTTCGCCCCCAGATGTTTTGCACCCGAATGTTTCTCCTACAGCATTTTGTCCCTGGATGTGTCGCCATCTGATGTTTCACACCTAACATTTTGACCCCAGATGTTTCATCCTCAACTTTTGGGGACAACATGCAGGGATCAAAACATCTAGGGCTGAACATACCTGGGGGTAAAATAAACAGGACCTCAATTGCTGGGGATTCCTGTGGCTGCCTTTTCAGCAGCTCACTCAGTGTTTCTGCTGGCTGGCCTTAAAGGAGTAGTATCACCCTAGAACAAAAAAACTGACATACTTACCTGTCGCAGCTGAAGCTCCTTGAGTCACGGAGTGCAGTTTAGCAGTTCCCCGTGATGTCTTCTCCTGCTTCTGGCTGTCTTTTCATCTTCCCTGGATCACTGATCCATGAAGCATGATGAATGCTGCAGCAGTGAGGCCGAATGTCTCCAGGTCGCTCACTGACATGATGTCACTCCTGCCCCATTCAACAGTCAATCCAGGGGGCAGGATGCCTCTCCTGTCACCAAGACTCGTGGTCGCCTCCAGATCCAGCATGGCCAACGCCAGCCCACACAGCCAGCAGAAGATCAGGCAAAGATGAGCAGAAGACCTGTAGGTAAGTACCAGGAGGGGAAGATCAGCAGCATGCTTACCGCAGCATGATTGCTGAAGCATGCTGCCTTATTTCGAATTTGGTGTTCGGCATGAGAATACCCCTTTAATGCAGGCTATGTATGGAAGCAGGGGGATTGTTGACTGACTACAGGGTTAACTCCACCAACCATTTCTGCATGACTGAACTAAAGTGGTGGTTAACCAGCTTCTACAGAACCTCTTTATCAGGTCTTCAGAAGGGGGTTTTGGGGATTAGCCCTCACAGAACACTCTACCATTATACAAAAGAATGGAGCAGCAGATATAAGTGGTATTCTCACTTCAGGATCCATTTTTCTATTGATGCCCATTCCTCAGATTAGGCCAAGAATAGGGTCCAGTTGTATTCTGCATTGAACCAGCTGTTTATCAGCAACTTTCAGCACCAACGACAGTGACAAGTGACTGGAAGCTGCAGCCATAGCTCTCCATGATTTCAGTGAGATCCAGGGAAGATGTGACAGCGCCTGGCAAAGAGCTAATCCACCGTGACATGCCTTATACACAGGGCTGTGGAGTAGGAGTCATGGAGTCGGAGTTAGTTTTGGTTGCAGTCGGAGTCAGAGTCGGAGTCGGTAGAAATGTACCGACTCCAGCTTTAAAAAAAATGTATTAATATTTCATAATTGAACTTTCATATGAATTTTATAAATGTTACTCAAATATATATGTTCTATCAAACTATGAAAAACAGTGATAAGCAGTTCTGCTGGAGATAGAGAAATTTCTTGCTTCTTGTGTGTCACTGTTCTCCACTGCCCTTATCTAATCTTATACTTGGTTAACCTCATGCTGCCCCAACGCCCCTTACAATGTATGAAACTGAAAGTGAAAATGTGTTGCAAATTCTTAGTAGTAAAGCTCCTCCTCTAGACTAGATGTTTACTAGGTGTGTGTCTTCCAAGCATCTCACAGCTGCTACTCAGAAGAGGAAGACTGTAAGAAGTATTATCCTTTCAACAAACTTTGCATCAGGTAACTGTGAGTACATGAGGAATAACAATATTACTGACCACTATATCAGTTGTACAACCTGGCAATAATTTTGTACAATTGTTTTTAGGAAAAACAATTGTCATTTGGATTGTGAATGCAGAATTAAAACCTGAGAATGTCAAAGAAGCATCACATTAAATCACCTGTATTTGAACATTTCACCATCACTCAAGATAGAAAACATTATGTCTGTCAATGTATGACAAATGATCCAGACGAAAACAAATGCTGTGAAGCCAAGATCAGTGCATATTCAGGCAAAGATAAAAATGCTCCTACCAGAGCTTCTAATCTAAAGAGACATTTACAGCGCTTTCATCCAGAAGTACTGAAAGCAGTGGATGAGAAAGACTGCATCCAAACCAATGAACCAGTGCCCAGCTCTTCCAGCCAAACAAAGGAGCAGAGAACTTTGCAGCCATCAGTTGCAAGATATTTTGTCAGTGAGAAAGTTACTGTGACCATGACAGTAGATACATTTAAAAAACAGATCATAGAGCTTGTTGTAAAGGATAGTGTGCCTATTGCATTATTTTCACGACCAGCTTTTATGTGTCTGAATGGGGAAATGGCCCGCAAGCTTGGTGTTTCTCTGGAGAGAGAGAGTATTAGAAAATTAGTAATTGAAGAAGCTTTTAAACAAAAGGAAGAACTTAAAAAAACTCTTAAGGGACGCTTTCTGTTTCTTAAAATGGATGCTTGCACACGTCACAGAGTGAACTATTTTGCCATCAATGTCCAATTTGTTTGTGACAAAAATGAAATAGTTACCAAGACATTGGCAGTAAAAGACACCAAAGCTCATCACACCAGTGAGTTTCTCCAGGTCTTGGTGGAAAAGGTTCTGCAAGACTATGGACTTAAAAAAGAGCAAGTTCTTTCTGTCGTAACTGACAATGCTTCAAATATGATAAGTACTATTAAGCTAATGAATGAGAGTAATGATGGTGACCAGCAGCTAGAAGAACATTCTGGTTCCACAGACACACAAATGTTTGAAATAGAGGAACACAGTATTGTAACTGAGGAGCAAACTGAAGTTGCTTCAGATGAACAGCAACATGATAGTTTAGATGATCTTGTTGAAACTGTGTCAATATGTTCTTTCATTCATTACATGCGCTGTGTTGTGCATACGCTACAGCTGGCTATAAGAGACAGTCTGCAAGAAGGACACGCTGCTGCACTGATTGGCAAGGTGAAAAAAATTGGAAAATTGGCTACTGTTGCCAGAACCCCTAAAGTTGACTCAATTTTGAAGAGACATGCTGGAAAAGGGGCAATTATTGATCAAGCCACACGATGAGGCAGTACTTACTTAATGATTCAGCGCTTGGTTGAACTGAAAACCTTTCTTGTAGACATGGTTAACCCTCAACTGACGCTAAAAAAAGTCAGTGGAATCAGGTGACTGAGCTGGAAAAATTGCTAGAGAACCCATTTACAGTGACTAAAAAATTAGAAGCAGAGGACTTAACTCCAGGTATTTTCTTAAAGAAGTGGAAGAACCTGATTTCGCCTGTCCCAAAGAGGAGGATTAATTGCAAGTGGCATTGCTACATAAATGAAATGGAGAGAGGAGCTACTATTACTAAGTAACATTCTTTTGGCAGCTGTTTATGTAGACCCAATGCATCGGATTCTTCTAGATGATCAACAACTAACTAAAGGAAAAGAATCTCGGTTTGAAATAGCAGTAAGGATGAAAGGGTTGCAGAACAGTCAGGAGGAACAAGAAGAATTTGGTCGTCCTGCCACATCTTCACCCTCAGCAACTGATGAAGAATTTAATTTCGAAAAATATTTGGATCACAAGGATCGTGCAAAGCATTCCCGCATATAAGAAGAGTCATCCCCATCAAAGAACACAGCCAGTACATTTCAGCAGAATTTTTCATGTGCACTAAAAGAAATTGAGAAATTTGACCGTTCATCAAAAATAACAGTGCAACAAGCGATTCCTCTGTATCCTGACATTGTCAGAGATGTTGTCCGAGTGGTTACTGCTTTGCCACCAACCCAAGTTAGTGTAGAGAGGTTGTTCTCTGCTCTCAAAATAGTTAGATCAGATTTGAGGGCATCCATGAAGGAGGATCTGACAGAAGCAATACTTTTTCTGAGGACAAATTTATAGATTTCTTCTTATTAACTGCATAACAGTGATTATTGCATATTTACTTACAAGAGTTTAGAAAAGTTTATAAAAGTTTTTTGCTATATTCTAATTGTATTCTAATAAATATAGTTTTTGCTCTAAGTGGTCTGATTACTTATATGATGGTGAGAAACTGAATAAGCACAATGTTAATATTTTACAACAGTAAATTTATTGTTATGAATTGGCCATTTATGAAGGAGTCGGAGTCGGAGCTGGAGCCAGAGCCAGAGTCGGAGTCGGAACTTGCTAAAATCCAGGAGTCGGAGTCGGAGTCGCAACTGTGGCTTACCAACTCCACAGCGCTGCTTATACAGGGGCATGCACTGCTCTGTGCAGAGAAATGCATGTTCTGGACAGGAGTCGGTTGTGTGCATCTGGTATTTCAGCAACAAATGGCCCTTTGGGGACAACCATTAAATTGGTGTGGCCCTTGGTGAATATGAGTTTGACACCCCGGATCTAAGACAAGTGACCATCATTTTACTGTCATGTACTAGTGGTGTTACACTTAATGGCTTCTTTTTGTCATTCATTACATATCATACTGGATCTAGTGATGATCAAACCCAATCTGGAAAGTTCAGTGTTCATATCGAACATTGCCTGCTCGGTTTCAACCACACCAACCCCAAACAGGCAATGTTCGGAGTTTGCTCATCAAAAAATAAAAATCACTTCTCTCCCTTTTGCTGAGGTCCCAACCTGTGTGGAGACTCTTCTTGACCAAGGGAATCCCTAGCTAGGAATCCTGAAAGGGATTCCCTCGCGTAGGATGACATATTCACACAATGTGGAAGTGCATGGAAGAGGACTGAAGAGGGCCCTCCGCGTCTGCCGGTACCTCAGCAAAGGAGTAAGAAGCAATATATATTTTGTCTTTTACTATCTGGTCAGTGATGAGGATGTGGTGGACAGATCCTCCACTCTTCTGAGTCTCCATACCCATTGAGTTCAATGGAGATGATAGTTTGGGGGTGCTGAATCAGGCAGGTTCACTTCTCACTAATCATATTTTGGGTCTAAGATGTATAAATGTGATCAAGTTACAGTTTTTTTTAATTCCAAAACTTTGAGTTTTCTAGATAAGTAACTTTACAAACAGACAGAAAAATATTAACAATTGGTCAAACCAACCAACATTGCAGAACAATATATTTAAAGCATAACTCTAAAAAAAGCCCCAAAACTTTTGATATGTTATAGTATCTGGGTCACTAATCTTTTTCAATGGAGAACCCCTTCCAGCAGATTTAGTTTATTTTTTAAATATAATATTTTGCAAATTGTATTTAGTTTTGTGTGAAAAGTCGCATCCTAGTTACAGCAGCAGGCTCTATGTGCTGCAGGATTTCAGTGGTTACTAAGGAAGTCGGGCCCCCTTGGTAGCAGAAATTGTGGACGGATTCAGGCTTCCTGTGATCCATTCAGAGCTGTTCGATCAGAGCCCTCTGGATAGTTCCCCTTCCTCCTCTCCTCATGTGCTAGATCCTGGACAAGAGGAGGGCTTTCCCCTGTATAAAGCCAGTAAAGGACTGAGCGCATGGGTAGTTGGGGAGCTTTGCAGGGGGCTGTGAACCAGCAGCCCTGTATACATCATAGGGAGCATGTTGATGCCTCTTCAGTCTTGCTGTTTTCCTGGCGATTACCAAGGCAGTTAAAAACCGTGGTGGTAATCGCCAGGAAGATAGAACATTTTTTAAAATGGAAAACCATGCGGCTTTCTGCTGCATAGTTTTCCCGCGATTTAAGCTTATTGACTTGCATTGGGCAAATCGAGTGCTATGTAGTGGTTTTGCTGGCGACTACCGCCGCGGTTTTAAACTGCTGCGATAATCACCAGCAAAACCGCTAGTTTGAAAGAGGCCTGACAGTTGCATGTCCCATGTAGCCATGCCCCCTAGAGTCCATCCACAAGTTCTGCTACTAAGGCGAAATGACCTCCTTATTAGCCACTGAAATCCTGCATCACATGAAGCCTGCTGTTGGAACTTGGATGGGACTTTTCACACAGAATTGAAGTTGCTGGAAGGGGTTCTCCATTGGAAAAGAAGATCAGTGCCACAGGTACTATAATATAGCAAAACTTGTTGCTTTTTTTAAGAGTTACGCTTTAACTGTATAAATTAAAACTGTTAAACAAGAAACATAAACGGTATAGAGGGGGAAGGGTTAGAGAAAAAGAGGAAAGAAAAGGAAAATTGCAGTTGTTAATGTTTGAATTATTTTACAGCTAAATATATGACCATCAACTAAAATTCAAAGCTGTAGGCGATGCCTCTCAGATAATCTATCAAGCTTCTATTGTTGAAATCTTGCACAATACGTTTAACCCTGGCTGAAATTGCAGCGTATTTTTTGTTTCTTGCAGTGATGGGATTTCCTGCTATTATCTGAATAATTTCTAAACTGTGGAGCTCTTGCTGATGTTTCAGACAGTTAATGAACCGGTATATATTTGGGAAAAGAGTACCACATGTTTCTTGAAAGCTACGGTGTCATCCTTCAACATCATTATTTGTTCGCTGTTGATCATTTAATGTTCGTTCATACATATTCCAAAGTTCAACTGGAAACAAAGGTGCCTGACGTCCTCTGCGAGTCATTTGACCAATATAGGTATCTTCAAAATAGTTGGCAATGGGTATGGCTTCTTGTGGAAAGTCAGGATTTTCCACTAACTCTTCAAATGAAGGCACAACATTCTGTGTTGGTAGAAAGGCAAGGGCAGGTATCATGCGTATCCAATGAGCAAATTCATGGTCACCTTGATATTGCACCTTGAGTCCTTCATTTTGAACTTTACGCCAAACTGACTGTGATAGGTGGAAGAAGCAACCGGTCTTCTTGAGGTTGGGGAATTAATTCTCAAATGCCTGGATTGCAGATAGTTAGCTAGTTCAAAATCCAACATCAGGTTGTGTGGCTGCAGTCCAGGTTGCATGTTCTTCAGCTCTTGTAGGGATCTCTGGTATGTTGAATTGCTCTTGTCTGTCAGTAAGGTGTACACTACAGGAACAACAAGGCCGCTGTGGACTACATGATTTGTATAAAGTTGCTTGAACAGGGATAGTGTAGTGGAATATCATAGGCAAACCACTCTTTACTTTGGGCCAGTAGATGGAGATTGTATCTTGTTCCAAATCTCAAGATATGCCTGTGTCCACTTCCTAATTAAAAGTGAAAGTATTAGTACAGGAAATAATGAGAGACAAAATAAAAAGTAACAAGTAGCAGACAGAGAATTTCGGGATGAATTCACAATAAACTTTCCAAATCAGAAGCATCAGTTGCATACAAAGGAGTATGGAGCACACAATGCATATTGTGAAGTGGATTTTCCTGGGCCCATCCACTATGTGGGTTCCAAGGCCTAATGGGGTACATATGACTGACTATGCAGCAGTGCTGCCCTTGCCGCCAATGTATAAAACAAAGGAGTATGGAGCACAACATGTTCATATCTCACATTAAAAACTCACATTTTGCTTCAGATTTTCTGATTTTATAACAGAATCATAAAACTGAAGCAAAATCTGGTGTGAAGGGGCTAAGCAATATTTGTTTTTATGACATGTATTGTCCCAGTGGAAAATTATATATTCTTGTTTAAAAATGCTTCGAAGCTTCAAAAATGTCACATTTTCAAAGTCGTGAAAGGATTAATGGCAGCAGAAACTAGCAAAATGCAGAATTCCATGATAATAAAAGGTTTACATCAGAAAAAATGAGCAAACATGTAAGAAGTATTTGTGAAAAAAAAGCATAGTAACTCAATGGTTCATTAGGTTGGGGTCATATGCAGCGTAAATGTCTAAATCCCATCCACATGTTGATGAAAAAATGCACAGTTAAAAAAAATGACATGCAGTGCAGCAGTAGCGTACCTACCATGTAGGCAGGGGACGCCACTGCCCCCAGGCCGTCAGGGGGCCTGCCGCCAAGGGGTGTAATGCACCCATAAACAGCAGGCCCCCTTGATCTACCAAGGTCTGGTACAGTAGGTGCCTGTCACCTACTGGAATATGGCAAGAATAAATTAATACTCACCACCTGCTGCGGTGCTGCTTTCCTCACTCTGCTTTGATACAGATCCTGAGACGTGAGAGATCACATGATTACATACATAATTCCAGGTCCTGTATCAAAGCAGAGGAATGCAGTGTGTGGCAGCAGAATATTACTTAACCCCCTGCCATGCTCCGGTAGGTGACAGGCACCTACCGGAGCATGGTGTACCATCTTCCAGCACTAATTCAGCATTGGAACTCTATTTCAGGCTGTTAGCAGGGGGCATGGCTAAAGGGGCAGGGCATCGCAGAGGAAGGGGGGCCCAGGCCCCTTCAAAACTTTGCTATGGGGCCAGGGCCAAGTTATTTTGTCACTGCATGTGAGTGTATGCTGCCATTAAGCAAAGAAGATTCCAGCCATTCAGACAAGGGGCTAAAATCCTGCACTAAAACCTGCACCTAAATCCATAGAGCTAAATAGAGATTTTGGTGTAGAATTATCTACACCAGAATAGCTGTAAATCTACAGTTGTGGACAATCCACAGAGGTTAATGAATCATAGAATCATAGAATCTTAGAGTTGGAAGGGACTTCCTGGGTCATCTGGTCCAGCCCCCTGCTCAAAGCGAGATTCACTATTGTGAATTCTGCTCTTGGGTTCCCCCCGGTGGTTGCTGGTGGTAATGCAGTTGTCCCTGGGTTGCAATCCTGGGCAGGTGTTCCTGCTGATTGCAGCTCTGACTGGGGTATTTAGGTTTGCAGGATTCATTAGCCATTGCCAGTTGTCCATTGTTCTTGGAGGTTATGCATCTCTGTCTAATTACTCCTGCCCTGCTGCCAAATCAGCCAAGATAAGTGTCTGGTTTTGTTTCTGCTGCACACATGCGGTGTGCTTTACAATTCAGTACTATTCATTGTTTTTTCTTGTCCAGCTTAGACTGTGTTTGGATATTTTCAGTCAAGTTGGATTCTCAGGAGATGCAGAGATACATTCTATGTCTTTAGTTAGATGTGGAATTTTTGTATTATCTGCTGTGGATATTTTTAGGGTTTTAATACTGACCGCTTAGTATTCTGTCCTATCCTTTCCTATTTAGCTAGCATGGCCTCTTTTGCTAAATCCTGATTTCTGCCTGCGTTTGTCTTTCCTCTTATACTCACAGTCAATATTTGTGGGGGGCTGCCTATCCTTTGGGGTTCTGCTCTGAGGCAAGATAGAATTCCAATTTCCATCTATAGGGGTATTTAGTCCTCCGGCTGTGTCGAGGTGTCTAGGATGGTTAGGTACACCCCACAGCTACTTCTAGTTGCGGTGTCAGTTTAGGGTTTGCGGTCAGTACAGGTTACACCTTCTCCTGAGAAAGTCTCATGCGGCTCCAAGGTCACCGGATCATAACAGTACAACCTGCCAACAATGAGTTAAATGCATCTCAGAAGAAGGGAAGAAAGGTGTTGAGCCATTTTTTTTTCTGTAGTCTGCTTGGTCTCTTCTTCCCTCTTTTTCTCTGGGTGGCTGAGGAGTCTTGTGCTAGCATGGATGTTCAGGGATTGGCTTCTCGTGTGGACCAGCTTGCTGCTAGGGTACAGGATATTTCTGATTATATTGTTCAGACTCCAGTTTTGGAGCCTAGGATTCCTACTCCTGATTTGTTTTTTGGGGACAGATCCAAGTTTTTGAGTTTTAAAAACAATTGTAAACTGTTTTTTGCTCTGAAACCTCGATCCTCTGGTGATTCCATTCAGCAGGTTAACCCCTTCCCGACCCATGACGCCACGTAGGCATCATGAAAACCCGTGCCAATCCGACCCATGACGCCTATGTGGCGTCATGGAATGATCGCGTCCCTGCAGAGCAGGTGAAAGGGTTAACTCCGATTTCACCCGATCTGCAGGGAGAGGGGGAGTGGTACTTCAGCCCAGGGGGGGTGGCTTCACCCCCCGTGGCTACGATCGCTCTGATTGGCTGTTGAAAGTGAAACTGCCAATCAGAGCGATTTGTAATATTTCACCTATAAAACTGGTGAAATATTACAATCCAGCCATGGCCGATGCTGCAATATCATCGGCCATGGCTGGAAATACTGAAGTGACCCCCCCACACCCCACCGATCGCCCCCCCAAGCCACCGATCTGTCCCGTAGTCCCCTCCGTCCTGTGCTCCGCTCCCCCGTCCTCCTGTCCGCTCCCCCCGTGCTCCTATGTCACCCCCCCGTGCTCCGACGCCCCCCCCGTGCCCCGATCTCCCCCCCCTTATACTTACCGAGGCTCCCGGTGCCGTCCGCCTCCTCCATGGGCGCCGCCATCTTCCAAAATGGCGGGCGCATGCTCAGTGCGCCCGCCGAATCTGCCGGCCGGCAGATTCAATACAAAGTACAATTTGATCGCTGTGGTAGGTACTATCACAGCGATCAAAATAAAAAAAATAATAAATAAACCCCCCCCTTTATCACCCCCATAGGTAGGGACAATAATAAAATAAAGAAATTTTTTTTTTTCTTTTTCCACTAGGGTTAGGGTTAGAATTAGGGTTAGAACTAGGGGTAGGGTTAGGGTTAGGGGTAGGGTTAGGGTTACGGGTAGGGTTAGGGTTAGGGGTAGGGTTAGGGTTATGGCATGTGCACACAGTGCGGATTTGGCTGCGGATCCGCAGCGGATTGGCCGCGGATCCGCAGTGGATTGGCCGCGGATCTGCAGCGGATTGGCCACGGATCCGCAGCGGATTGGCCGCGGATCCGCAGCGGATTGCCCGCTGCGAATTCGTAGCAGTTTTCCATCAGGTTTACAGTACCATGTACACCTATGGAAAACCAAATCCGCTGTGCCCATGGTGCGGAAAATTCCGTGCAGAAACGCTGGATTGTATTTTCCGCAGCATGTCAATTCTTTGTGCAGATTCCGCAGCGTTTTACACCTGTTCCTCAATAGGAATCCGCAGGTGAAATCCGCACAAAAAAACACTGGAAATCTGCTGTAAATCCGCAGGTAAAACGCAGTGCCTTTTACCTGCAGATTTTTCAAAAATCGTGCGGAAAAATCTCACACGAATCCGCAACGTGGGCACATAGCCTTAGGGTTAGGGTTGGAATTAGAGTTAGGGTTGGAATTAGGGCTAGGGTTGGAAATAGGGTTAAGATTAGGCTTGTGGTTAGGGTTACGGATAGGGTTAGGGGTGTGTTGTGGTTACAGTTGTGGTTAGGGTTGGGATTAGGGTTAGGGTTGGGATTAGGGTTAGGATTAGGGTTGGAATTAGGGTTACGGGTGTGTTGCGGTTAGGGTTGTGGTTAGGGGTGTGTTGGGGTTAGGGTTGTGATGAGGGCTATGGCTACAGTTGGGATTAGGATTAGGGGTGTGTTGGGGTTAGTGTTGAAGTTAGAATTGAGGGGTTTCCACTGTTTAGGCACATCAGGGGTCTCCAAACGCAACATGGCGCCACCATTGATTCCAGCCAATCTTGCGTTCAAAAAGTCAAATGGTGCTCCCTCCCTTCCAAGCCCCGACGTGCGCCCAAACAAAGGTTTACCCCCACATTTGGGGTACCAGCGTACTCAGGACAAACTGGGCAACAACTGTTGGGGTCCAATTTCTCCTGTTACCCTTGCAAAAATAAAAAAGTACTTGCTAAAACATAATTTTTGAGGAAAGAACAATTATTTTTTATTTTCACGGCTCTGCGTTATAAACTTCTGTGAAGCACTTGGGGGTTAAAAGTGCTCATCACACATCTAGATAAGTTCCTTCGGGGGTCTAGTTTCCAAAATGGGGTCACTTGTGGGGTGTTTCTACTGTTTAGGCACATCAGGGGCTCTGCAAATGCAACGTGATGCCCGCAGACCATTCCATCAAAGTCTGCATTTCAAATGTCACTACTTCCCTTCCGAGCCCTGACGTGTGCCCAAACAGTGGTTTACCCCCACATATGGGGTACCAGCACACTCACAACAATCTGGGCAACAAATATTGGTGCCCAATTTCTCCTGTTACCCTTGTGAAAATAAAAAATTGCTTGCTAAAACATCTTTTTTGAGGAAAGAAAAATTATTTTTTATTTTCACGGCTCTGCGTTGTAAACTTCTGTGAAGCACTTGGGGGTTGAACGTGCTCATCACACATCTAGATAAGTTCCTTGAGGGGTCTAGTTTCCAAAATGGGGTCACTTGTGGGGTGTTTCTACTGTTTAGGCACATCAGGGGCTCTGCAAATGCAATGTGACGCCTGCAGACCATTCCATCACAGTCTGCATTTCAAATGTCACTACTTCCCTTCCGAGCCCTGACGTGTGCCCAAACAGTGGTTTACCCCCACATATGGGGTATCAGCGTACTCACAACAAACTGAGCAACAAATATTGGGGTCCAATTTCTCCTGTTACCCTTGTGAAAATAAAAAATTGCTTGCTAAAACATCTTTTTTGAGTAAAGAAAAATGATTTTTTATTTTCACGGCTCTGCGTTGTACACTTCTGTGAAGCACTTGGGGGTTGAACGTGCTCCCCACACATCTAGATAAGTTCCTTGGGGGGTCTAGTTTCCAAAATGGGGTCACTTGTGGGGGTTTCTTTTGTTTAGGCATATCAGGGGCTCTGCAAACATAACATGATGCCGGCAGACCATTCCATCAAAGTCTGCATTCCAAAATGTCACTACTTCCCTTCTGAGCCCCGGCATGTGCCCAAACAGTGGTTTACCCCCATATATGGGGTATCAGCGTACTCAGGAGAAACTGGACAACAACTTTTGGGTCCAATTTCTCCTGTTACTCTTGCAAAAATAAAAAATTCTGGGCTAAAAAAATATTTTTGAGGAAAGGAAACACATTTATTATTTTCATGGCTCTGCGTTATGAACTTCTGTGAAGCACTTGGGGGTTCAAAGTGCTCACCACACATCTAGATAAGTTCCCTTGGGGGTCTAGTTTCCAAAATGGAGTCACGTGTGGGGAGTTCCTACTGTTTAGGCACATCAGGGGCTCTGCAAAAGCAACCTGACGCCCGCAGAGCATTCCATCAAAGTCTGCATTTCAAAACGTCACTACTTCCCTTCCGAACCCCGACGTGTGCCAAAACAGTGGTTTACCCCCACATATGGGGTATCAGCGTACTCAGGAGAAACTGGACAACAACTTTTGGGGTCCAATTTCTCCTGTTACCCTTGGGAAAATAAAAAATTGTGGGCTAAAAAATCATTTTTGAGAAAAGAAAAATTATTTTTTATTTTCATGGCTCTGCGTTATAAACTTCTGTGAAGCACTTGGGGGTTCAAAGTGCTCACCACACATCTAGATTAGTTCCTTGAGAGGTCTAGTTTCCAAAATGGGGTCACTTGTGCGGGAGCTCCAATGTTTAGGCACACAGGGGCTCGCCAAACGCGACATGGTGTCCGCTAATGATTGGAGCTAATTTTCCATTCAAAAAGCCAAATGGCGTGCCTTCCCTTCCGAGCCCTGCCGTGCGCCCAAACAGTGGTTTACCCCCACATATGGGGTATCATTGTACTCAGGACAAACTGGAAAACAACATTTGGGGTCCAATTTCTCCTATTACCCTTGGGAAAATAAAAAATTCTGGGCTAAAAATCATTTTTGAGGAAAGAAAAATTATTTTTTATTTTCACGGCTCTGCGTTATAAACTTCTGTGAAGTACCTGGGGCTTATAAGTGCTCACTATGCATCTAGATAAGTTCCTTGGGGGGTCTAGTTTCCAAAATGGGGTCACTTGTAGGGGATCTCCAATGTTTAGGCACACAGGGGCTCTCCAAACGCGACATGGTGTCCGCTAACGATTGGAGCTAATTTTCCATTCAAAAAGTCAAATGGCACGCCTCCCCTTCCGAGCCTTGCCGTGCACCCAAACAGTGGTTTACCCCCACATATGAGGTATCAGCGTACTCAGGAGAAATTGCCCAACAAATTTTAAGATCCATTTTATCCTGTTGCCCATTAGAAAATGAAAGAATTGAGGCTAAAAGAAATTTTGTGTGAAAAAAAAGTACTTTTTCATTTTTGCGGATCAATTTGTGAAGCACCTGGGGGTTTAAAGTGCTCACTATGCCTCTAGATAAGTTCCTTGGGGGGTCTAGTTTCCAAAATGGGGTCACTTGTGGAGGAGCTCCAATGTTTAGGCACACAGGGGCTTTCCAAACGCGACATGGTGTCCGCTAACGATGGAGATAATTTTTCATTCAAAAAGTCAAATGGCGCTCCTTCCCTTCCGAGCCTTACCATGTGCCCAAACAGTGGTTTACCCCCACATGTGAGGTATCGGTGTACTCAGGAGAAATTGCCCAACAAAATTTAGGATCCATTTTATCCTGTTGCCCATGTGAAAATGAAAAAATTGAGGCTAAAATAATTTTTTTGTGAAAAAAAAGTACTTTTTCATTTTTACGGATCAATTTGTTAAGCACCTGGGGGTTTAAAGTGCTCACTATGCTTCTAGATAAGTTCCTTGGGGGGTCTAGTTTCCAAAATGGGGTCACTTGTGGGGGAGCTCCAATGTTTAGGCACACGGGGGCTCTCCAAACGCGACATGGTGTCCGCTAAAGATTTGAGCCAATTTTTCATTCAAAAAGTCAAATGGTGCTCCTTCCCTTCCGAGCCCTGCCGTGCGCCCAAACAGTGGTTTACCCCCACATATGAGGTATCGGCGTACTCATGACAAATTGGACAACAACGTCCATCGTCCAGTTTCTCCTTTTACCCTTGGGAAAATAAAAAAATTGTTGCTAAAATCATTTTTGTGACTAAAAAGTTAAATGTTCATTTTTTACTTCCATGTTGCTTCTGCTGCTGTGAAACACCTGAAGGGTTAATAAACTTCTTGAATGTGGTTTTGAGCACCTTGAGGGGTGCAGTTTTTAGAATGGTGTCACTTTTGGGTATTTTCAGCCATATAGAACCCTCAAAATGACTTCAAATGTGAGGTGGTCACTAAAAAAAATGGTTTTGTAAATTTTGTTGTAAAAATGAGAAATCACTGGTCAAATTTTAACCCTTATAACTTCCTAGCAAAAAAAAAAATTGTTTCCAAAATTGTGCTGATGTAAAGTAGACATGTGGGAAACATTATTTATTAACTATTTTGTGTCACATAACTCTCTGGTTTAACAGAATAAAAATTCAAAATGTGAAAATTGCGAAATTTTCAAAATATTCGCCAAATATCCATTTTTTTCACAAATAAACTCAGAAATTATCGACCTAAATTTACCACTGCCATGAAGCCCAATATGTCCAAACAATCTCAGAATCGCTAGGATCTGTTGAAGCGTTCCTGAGTTATTACCTCATAAAGGGACACTGGTCGGAAATGCAAAAAACGGCAAGGTGATTAAGGCCAAAATAGGCTGGGTCATGAAGGGGTTAAAATTGTCATCTCCCTGCTGCGTGGCGATCCTCAGGATTGGGCATTTTCTCTGGAATCTGGGAATCCGGCCTTGCTTAATGTAGACGCCTTTTTTCAGGCTTTAGGATTATTATATGATGAACCAAATTCGGTGGATCTAACGGAGAAGACCTTGCTGGCCCTGGTTCAGGGTCAAGAAGCAGCAGAGTTGTATTGTCAGAAATTTAGAAAATGGTCTGTGTTGACTAAATGGAATGACGAAGCTTTGGCGGCAATTTTCAGAAAGGGTCTTTCTGAATCCGTCAAAGATGTTATGGTGGGGTTTCCCACGCCTTTCGGTCTGAATGATTCTATGTCTCTGGCCATTCAGATTGATCGGCGCTTGCGGGAGCACAGAACTGTGCGCGCTGTGGCGTTGTCCTCAGAGCAGATGAATGAGCCAATGCAGTGTGATAGGATTCTGTCTAGAATGGAACAACATGGATTCAGATGTCAGAATGGGTTGTGTTTTTATTGTGGCGATGCTTCTCATGTAATTTCAGTCTGCCCTAAGCGTACAAAGAGGATCGCTACTTCATTTACCATCAGTACTGTACAACCTAAATTTCTGTTATCTGTGTCCTTGATATGCTCATTGTCATCATTTTCTGTCATGGCGTTTGTGGATTCAGGCGCCGCCTTGAATTTAATGGACTTTGAGTTTGCCAGGCGTTGTGGATTTCCCTTGCAGTCTTTGCAGAACCCTATTCCTTTAAGGGGCATTGATGCTACACCTTTGGCTAAAAATAAGCCCCAGTTCTGGACACAGGTGACCATGTGCATGGTGCCAGCCCATCAGGAAGATTGTCGATTTCTGGTGTTGCATAATTTGCATGATGCTATCGTGCTGGGTTTTCCGTGGTTGCAGGTACATAATCCTGTGTTGGATTGGAAGTCTATGTCTGTGACTAGTTGGGGATGTCAGGGGGTTCATAATGACGTTCCTTTGATGTCAATCTCCTCTTCTCCCTCTTCTGAAATTCCAGAGTTTTTGTCTGATTTTCAGGATGTATTCAATGAGCCCAGGTCCAGTTCCCTCCCACCGCATAGGGACTGTGATTGTGCGATAGACTTGATTCCAGGCTGTAAGTTTCCTAAGGGCCGACTTTTCAACCTGTCTGTGCCTGAACATACCACCATGCGGAGTTATGTTAAGGAGTCTTTGGAGAAAGGGCATATTCGGCCATCTTCTTCACCGTTGGGAGCTGTTTTTTTTTGTTGCTAAGAAGGATGGCTCCTTGAGACCCTGTATTGATTATCGCCTCTTGAATAAGATCACGGTCTAGTTTCAATACCCTTTACCTGTGCTTTCTGATTTGTTTGCTAGGATTAAGGGGGCTAGTTGGTTTATTAAGATTGACCTTCGGGGGGCATATAATCTTGTTCGTATTAAGCAGGGTGATGAATGGAAAACTGCGTTTAATACGCCCGAAGGCCATTTTGAATACCTTGTGATGCCATTCGGGCTCTCTAATGCTCCATCTGTTTTTCAGTCCTTCATGCACAATATCTTCCGGACTTATCTTGATAAATTCATGATTGTATATTTGGATGACATTTTAATTTTTTCTGATGAGTGGGAGTCCCATGTGGAACAGGTCAGGATGGTATTTCAGATCCTTCGTGATAATGCCTTGTTTGTTAAGGGGTCTAAGTGTCTCTTTGGAGTGCAGAAGGTTTCATTTTTGGGCTTCATTTTTTCTCCCTCATCTATAGAGATGGATCCGGTTAAGGTTCAGGCCATTCATGATTGGATTCAACCCACATCCGTGAAGAGCCTTCAGAAATTTTTGGGCTTTGCTAATTTTTATCGCTGTTTCATTGCTAACTTCTCCAGTGTGGTTAAACCCTTGACCGATTTGACGAAGAAAGGCGCTGATGTGACGAATTGGTCCTCTGCGGCTGTCTCTGCCATTCAGGAGCTTAAACGCTGATTTACTTCTGCCCCGGTGTTGCGTCAACCGGATGTTTCTCTTCCGTTTCAGGTTGAGGTTGACGCTTCTGAGATTGGGGCAGGGGCCGTTTTGTCTCAGAGGGATCCTGTTGGTTCCTTGATGAAACCATGTGCATTCTTTTCTCGTAAATTTTCGCCTGCTGAATGCAATTATTATGTCGGCAATCGGGAGTTGTTGGCTATGAAGTCGGCATTTGAGGAGTGGCGACATTGGCTTGAGGGAGCTAAGCACCGTATTGTGGTCTTGACTGATCATAAAAATTTGATTTACCTCGAGTCTGCCAAGCGGCTGAATCCTAGACAGGCTCGATGGTCCTTGTTTTTTTCCCATTTTGATTTTGTGGTCTCGTATCTTCCGGGTTCTAAGAACATTAAGGCTGATGCCCTCTTTAGGAGATTTTTGCCCGATTCTCCTGAGGTCCTTGAACCGGTCGGCATTCTGAAAGAAGGGGTGGTTCTTTCTGCCATTTCCCCTGATTTACGACGGGTTCTTCAGGAATTTCAGGCTGACAAACCTGACCGCTGTCCAGCGGGGAAACTTTTTGTTCCTGATAGATGGACTAGTAGAGTGATTTCTGAGGTTCATTGTTCTGTGCTGGCTGGCCATCCTGGTATTTTTGGTACCAGAGATTTGGTGGGTAGGTCCTTTTGGTGGCCTTCTTTGTCACGTGATGTGCGTTCTTTTGTGCAGTCCTGTGCGACCTGTGCGCGGGCCAAGCCTTGTTGTTCCCGTGCTAGCGGGTTGCTTTTGCCTTTGCCGGTCCCTGAGAGGCCTTGGACGCATATTTCTATGGATTTTATTTCTGATCTTCCGGTTTCCCAGAGGATGTCTGTTATCTGGGTTGTTTGTGACCGATTCTCTAAGTTGGTTCATTTGGTGCCTTTGCCTAAATTGCCTTCCTCTTCTGATTTGGTTCCGCTGTTTTTTCAGCATGTGGTTCGTTTGCATGGTATTCCGGAGAATATTGTGTCTGACAGAGGTTCCCAGTTTGTTTCTAGGTTTTGGCGGGCCTTTTGTGCTAAGCTGGGCATTGATTTGTATTTTTCTTCCGCATTTCATCCTCAGACAAATGGCCAGACCAAGCGAACTAATCAGACTTTAGAAACTTATTTGAGATGCTTTGTGTCTGCTGATCAGGATGATTGGGTGGCTTTCTTGCCATTGGCCGAGTTTGCCCTTAATAATCGGGCTAGTTCGGCTACCTTGGTTTCGCCCTTCTTTTGTAATTTTGGTTTTCATCCTCATTTTTCTTTGGGGCAGGTTGAGCCTTTGGACTGTCCTGGTGTGGATTCTGTGGTTGACAGGTTGCAGCAGATTTGGGCTCATGTGGTGGTCAATTTGGTGTTGTCCCAGGAGGAGGCTCAACATTTTGCTAACCGTCGTCGGTGTGTTGGTTCCCGGCTTCGGGTGGGGGGATCTGGTTTGGTTGTCTTCCCGTCATGTTCCTATGAAGGTTTCTTCCCCTAAGTTTAAGCCTCGGTTTATTGGTCCTTAGGATTTCTGAGATTATTAATCCGGTGTCTTTTCGATTGGCCCTTCCGGCCTCTTTTGCTATCCATAATGTCTTCCATAGATCCTTATTGCGGAAATATGTGGTGCCCGTTGTTCCCTCTGTTGATCCTCCGGCCCCTGTGTTGGTTGATGGGGAGTTGGAGTATGTGGTTGAGAAAATTTTGGATTCTCGCTTTTCGAGGCGGAGGCTTCAGTACCTTGTCAAATGGAAGGGTTATGGCCAGGGGGATAATTCTTGGGTTTTTGCCTCTGATGTCCATGCTGCTGATTTGGTCCGTGCCTCTCATCTGGCTCGTCCTGATCGGCCTGGGGGCTCTGGTGAGGGTTCGGTGACCCCTCCTCAAGGGGGGATAATGTTGTGAATTCTGCTCTTGGGTTCCCCCCGGTGGTTGCTGGTGGTAATGCAGTTGTCCCTGGGTTGCAATCCTGGGCAGGTGTTCCTGCTGATTGCAGCTCTGACTGGGGTATTTAGGTTTGCAGGATTCATTAGCCATTGCCAGTTGTCCATTGTTCTTGGAGGATATGCATCTGTCTGGTTCCTCCTGCCCTGCTGCCAAATCAGCCAAGATAAGTGTCTGGTTTTGTTTCTGCTGCACACATGCGGTGTGCTTTACAATTCAGTACTATTCATTGTTTTTTCTTGTCCAGCTTAGACTGTGTTTGGATATTTTCAGTCAAGTTGGATTCTCAGGAGATGCAGAGATACATTCTATGTCTTTAGTTAGATGTGGAATTTTTGTATTATCTGCTGTGGATATTTTTAGGGTTTTAATACTGACCGCTTAGTATTCTGTCCTATCCTTTCCTATTTAGCTAGCATGGCCTCTTTTGCTAATTCCTGATTTCTGCCTGCGTTTGTCTTTCCTCTTATACTCACAGTCAATATTTGTGGGGGGCTGCCTATCCTTTGGGGTTCTGCTCTGAGGCAAGATAGAATTCCCATTTCCATCTATAGGGGTATTTAGTCCTCCGGCTGTGTCGAGGTGTCTAGGATGGTTAGGTACACCCCACGGCTACTTCTAGTTGCGGTGTCAGTTTAGGGTTTGCGGTCAGTACAGGTTCCACCTTCTCCTGAGAAAGTCTCATGCGGCTCCAAGGTCACCGGATCATAACAATTCACTAAATCATCCCAGACAGGTGTCTGTACAGCCTTTGTTTGAAGACTTCAATTGAAGTAGAACTCACCACCTCTTGTGGCATCCTGTTCCACTCATTGATCATCCTTACTGTCAAAAAGTTTTTTCTAATATCTAATCTGTGTCTCATTCCATTCAGTTTCATCCTAGTGCTTCTAGTCTTTCCTTGTGCAAATGAGAATAAAAATGATCCTTCTACAATGTGACAGCCCTTGAGATATTTGTGGATAGCTATTAAATCTCCTCTGTCTTCTTTTTTGCAAGCTAAACATTCCCAAATCCTGTAACCGTTCCTCTTAGGACATAGTTTGCAGACCAGTCACCATTCTGGTCTCTCTTCTCTGAACTTGCTCCAGTTTGTTGATGTGTTTTTTAAAATTTGGTGCCCAAAACTGGACACAGTATTCCATATGAGGTCTGACCAAAGAGGAGTAGAATCCTTAAAGGGAACCTGTCACCCTCAAAATCGAAGGTGAGCTAAGCCCACCAGCATCAGGGGCTTATCTACAGTATTCTGTAATGCTGTAGATAAGCCCCCATTGTATCCAGGAAGATGAGAAAAAGAGGTTAGATTATACTCACCTGGGCGGGCGGTCCGATCCGATGGGCATCGCGGTCCGGTCCGGGGCCTCTCATCGTCTTACGATGCTGTCCTCCTCTTGTCTTCACGCTGTGGCTCCAGCGCAAGCGTGCTTTGCCTGCCCTGTTGAGGGCAGAACAAAGTACTGCAGTGTGCAGGCGCCAGGCCTCTCTGACCTTTCCCGGCACCTGCGCACTGCAGTACTTTGCTCTGCCCACAACAGGGCAGGCAAAGTATGCCTGTGCCGGAGCCACAGCATGACGACAAGAAGAGGACATCATCGTAAGAAGATGGGAGGCCCTGGACCAGACCGCAACGCCCATCGGACCAGAACCGCAGCGGGACCGCCCCTGGGTGAGTATAATCTAACCTTATTTTCTCATCTTTCAGGATACATCAGGGGCTTATCTACTGCATTAGAGAATGCTGTAGATAAGCCCTGATGCCGGTGGGCTTAGCTCACTTTCGATTTTGGGGGTGACAGGTTCCCTTTAAGGTCCATTCACATGCACTAAGTAGTTGCAGCAATCTGTAGCTAATTTATAACAGAAAATTCTACACCAAAATTAACATCTAGTGATGCGGGTTTGATGCGACAACCTTGTCCTCTGGCTGTGATTGACAGTGGCTGGATACCTGCAAATCATGGTTGTTCGACAAGGTTACCACTCTGCTTATGAACATGGCAGACCACTGTATCTTAAAGGCAGGACTTCTACTTTGAAGCTGAACAGAGAATTAGACTGCAACTAAACAAGTGAGGCATAGTGGGAATCAGTAGGTCTCATCCTACATTATACTATCCTCAAAGTTTCCCTTTAAGGCAAAAAAAATCACATAGTATTCTATATAAGCACTTTGTAATATATAATTTTTCACATTTGTGCAACATAAACTTTGTAATAATTCTGCATAATGGAAATGTTAAATGCTTACCAGAGTCATGCAGAAGGAACTGCTGTTGGATGCCGTCAATATTGATCCCCTGGATCTCCTGGGGAATAACAAGTTGATCAAGGGTTTGGGACAACCTTGGAATATTGCCAAGTTGCCCTGATAATCGTATTGTTCTCTTCAGTGATGCTTTCTTTGGGAGAAGTGCTACAACATTAGAATGGGCTCCTGAAATGACTTCTGTGAGAATCTGTTGTGGTGTCTCCTGTGTTGTCCTTGCCCTTGTGACGGCCTCATTGACAACTCAGATTGTTTCAGGTCTTGCTGCTTGTGCTGTGTGGTTGTGGGGATTGGTTACTTTCACCACTTCACCAGATGCTTCATTGGTCCAAACACATCCCTTACAAGTCGACCGTTTTTCACACACCTTGATGCCATGGACATTGTCAGCTGTTCTTTTGGAAAATACGTAAATGTGATTTTCATAGACCAACTTCTTCCCACGTTTGGATAGAACTGAAATCATACTTGTAGAAAGTGAATTGCTGTGGTAGCTGACTGATTTTTTTGTGCTAGTACACCTCTCTCTTTTTTTTTAGAGATTTAAGACACTGCTATATTCTAATGTAAAGATGGAAAAAGAGCTTGTCAAATGTAACTTGCAGGACACCTGACATGAAAATTGTTACATCTGCAACAAAATTTGCAAACAAGCAGGTCAATGCAGGGTCAGGTAAAAGTTCACAAAATGTTTTGATTTTAGAGTGGTTTATATTCCCCACCTAAATCAGGCCCATTCACACTACATTTTTTAAATCCGTTTATTTTTTTCATGTTATCTTTTTGTAACACAAAAGCATTTTAGAAAAGTTTTGGAAAATGTCTTGTTAACCCTGCTGTTGTCTACGGTCAAAAACGACCGATTTTGAACTTAAATATTTTTTTTAAAATTCAAGATGCAGTTCTGAAACTTGTGGTTGATTGACTTTTCCTCATTTGAGGGGTTCTTACTATGCGTATTTTTATATATATTTTTTTATGTTTACTTTTTGCTCCACAATTTTTTATACACTTGTACTCTTCAGTCAAAAATGACCGATAGCCTTTTATAGTGATCTCCAGCCATTTTATGAGTAAAATAAAGGAGCTATAATCTCATTTTGGACTATATATTACATCTACTACTATTTATCAATTTATTTAGGTCCTTTTGGTCCATGCAGATTTACACATACATTTATTGTTATTAGTTATAGTTTACAGTTGGATGAATCATTATTTTTGTATGTGCAAATGTGCAATATGCATAAATATTCCAATAAAGCCATGTTAAATGTTTTGACAAAAAAAAAAATAAAAAGTAAGTTTTTCTTTCCATTTTTCATTTGTTTATAAACAACCAGGTTCACATACAATATAATACTGCAAAAATTATTCAATTAAAACACTTAAATTAGCTAAAAATCAAGACTTTATTAGGTCCGGTCAAAAATGACCGGAAGATAACAAGTGTATAGTGGTAACCAGGAGAATAGCAGGGTTAAATTTGCGGGCAAAATGCTCTGACACTATAATGCAATCAGTTGTGAGGTTAACAGATGGAAACAGTTAAATTAACATGTCACAAAAGTGCAGCACTCTGTACAGTACTTTTGTGGCATGTGGATTGATGACGGACGGGAATTCATGAACCACAAGGACAAACTGGCAAAACATCCAAACACAAAATTCTGTGGGCAAAACAGGGTACAAACATCGGGGGCGAACTGCCGGGGGCAAACTGCTGGGACCGAAACATTGATGACGGATGGGAATTCATGAACCACAAGGATACAAACATCCGGGGGCGAACTGCCTGGGGCAAACTGCCAGGGGCGAATCATTGATGACGGATGGGAATTCATGAACCACAAGGGTACAAACATCCGGGGGCGAACTGCCGGGGGCGAACTGCTGGGGGCGAAATATTGATGATGGACGGGAATTCATGAACCACAAGGGTACAAACATCTGGGGCCGAACTGCCGGGGACAAAATATTGATGATGGATGGGAATTCATGAACCACAAGGGTACAAACATCCGGGGGGAAACTGCCGGGGGCAAAATATCCGGGGGCCAGATGCAGGGGAAACATTGATGAAAGATGGGAATTCATGAACCATAAGGGGGCAAACATCTAGGGCAAATTGCCAGGGGCGAACTCCCAGGGCCAAAACATCCAGGGGTGAACTGCCGGTGGCGAAACATCCGGGGGCCAAAAGATGGGGACGAAATGCGCGGGGGCGAAATGTACCCAGGGGCAAACTGGTGGGGGCGAACTGCTGGGGGCGAAATGTGCGGGGGTGAAATGTGCGGGGGTGAAACATCCTGGGGGCCAAATGCTGGGGACGAAATGTGCGGGGGTGAAATGTACCCAGGGGCGAACTGCTGGGGGCGAACTGCTGGGGGTGAACTGCTGGAGGCGAACTGCTGGGAGCAAAATGTGTGGGGTTGAAATGTGCGGGGCGAAACATCCTGGGGCCAAATGCTGGGGATGAAATGTGCAGGGGTGAAATGTACCCAGAGGCGAGCTGCTGGGGGCGAACTGCTGGGTGCAAACTGCTGGGGGCGAACTGCTGGGGGCAAAACATCCAAATCCCAATTTTCACAAGGGTAACAAGAGAGAAAGGACCATACAAATTGTTGTGCAATTTTTCCTTTGTAGAGTAATATTTTATATTTGGTGGAAAACTGTTGTTTGTGTGCACGGAAAGCCTCATAAGGGAAAGAGCACCATTTGACTTTTGGAGTGCAAAATTGGATGAAATAGATAGCGGATGCCATGTCGCGTTTTCAGTGCCTCTGATGTGCCTGAATAGGGGAAACCTCCACAATCAGCACCATTTTTGAAACTGCACCCCTCACAGAATTTATCTAGAGGTACAGTGGACATTTTTAACCCTTAGGCAATTCAAAGAATCGTAATTGAGTAAATGATAAATTATATTTTTTTTCCACTAAAATGTTGCTTTGGCACAACTTTTTAATTTTCAAAAGGGTTAATAGGAGAAAATTAGAGGTATAATTTGTTACATGAATTCTCCTGAGTAAGTCAATACCCCCATATATGGTCAAAAACTACTTTTGAGGAACAGTACATAGCTCAGAAGCGGAGGGCCATATTATAGTACAGATTTTGCTGTTATGGTTTGCTGGTGCCCTTTCACATTGGCATAGCCCCTGAAGTTACGGAACAGCATATACCCCATGTATAACCATATTTTACAAACTACACCCCTTAATTCATCTAAGAGTGCAGAGATAATATTGAAACCACATGTGTGTCCAGAACTCTATAAAAATGATCTCTCTCTCTCTCCTATGATATACATGGCAGGGGAGAGATGAATTATGTCCCGAAACCCCCCAGTACCTCCACCATCCACCAGTAACTCCTGCTTCATCTTGTCATCTCTTCTTGATGAACAAAAATGGCGGATGTATGCGCCGAGATCTGCAGGCCGTCACCCGGCAACAGCAGGCATTTACTATGACAGTGATCAAAAGCCAATAGTTAGTAAATCATCCCCCATGTCATCCCCTTAATCAGAATACTTTTTTCATTGTATAATTTTTTTTCATTCTTTGCTCTTAGGGTCAGGGTTAGAGTTGGGGTTAGGACTGGGCTAAGGATTAGGGTTGGGCTAAGGGTCAGGGTTGGGCTAAGGGTCAGGGTTAGGCTAGAGGTTAGAGTTGGACTAAGGGTTAGGGTTTTTTCAAAAGTTAAAAAATGACGATCTGGTTACTAGTGTTGAGTGCAAATTCTCCCTACTCACATTTGCATGGGGTGCACGAATATGCACCGAGTATCACCTGCCATACAGGGGCAATCCCTGCCTATATTTTGACTGTCTAACAGCCATGAAACATGCGGAGTGGGGACTCAAACATGTCACTTAAGCACCCAGGATACTCAGTGGATAGCTGAGCACCCAATACAAACTCGAACAGTGAGCACTTGCACTCAACACTAGTGATGACTTATTCAATATAACAACCTAATGTTATCAAATTCTGTGTAGCACCAGTAGATTCAAAATCCTCACAATACCCCTGGATCAAATCCTTGAAAGGTGTAGTTTTCAAAATGGGAGGTTTCCACTGTTTAGGCACATCAGGTGCTCTCCAAACGTGACATTGTGTCCGCTCTCGATTACAGCCATTTTTGTGGTCAAAAAGTCAAACGGTGCTGCTTTCCTTCCAAGTCCTGCTGTGTGGCCAAATATTTATTCTCCCCCACATATGTGATATCTGCATTCTCAAGAGAAATCACACAAAAATGTTGCATTTCAATTTCTCCTGTTACTCTTGTGAAAGTAAAAAACTTTGGGCTAAAGTAAAATTTTTGGGGAAAAAAGTAAAATGTCCATTTTTTTCTTGCACATTCCATTAATTACTATGAAGCAATTGAAAGGTTAATGAACATCTTTAATGTGGTTTTGAGGACTTTGAGGGGTGCAGTTTTTAGAATGCTGTCACTTTTGGATATGTTATGTCATATAGGCCCCTCAAAGTCACATCAAATGTGATGTGGCCCCTAAAAAAATGTTGTTGTTTTTTTGTAAATTTGCTGGTAAAATGAAAAATTGCTGATAACTTTAACCCTTCTAACTTCCTAAAAATATTATGTTTAAAAAATGATGCATATGTAAAGTAGACAAGTGGGAATTTTTTTTTATTATTTTGTGTGGCATAACTATTAAATTTAAGCGTATAAAAACGTAAAGTTTGAAAATTGTGGCTTTTTTTTGCATTTTCTGATATTTTCATATATATATGCAAATCATTTTGACCAAAATTTACCAGTAACATGTAGTAAAATAAAGTCATGAAAAAAGAATGTCGGAATCTGTGGAATCCGCTGAAGAGTTCCAGAGTTATTACCACACAAAGTGACACTGGTAAGATTTAAGAAATATGGCCTGATGATTAAGATCAAAATTAGCTCCATCACTAAGGGGTTAATAATTATAGCTAAAAGTTAAATGTAAATGTAATATATCCTACAGGATATTAATGTTTGAACAAAATAAAGCGTGCATGTTTTATACAGCTTTCAGCTATCATATATTTAGCCCGGAAAAAAAATGTGAAGTTTATTTTTGAATATTTCCATCTGTTAGAAACTTTAAATGTTGATGTATGTCCCTGTGGTTTCCGCTTTAACACCTCCTCACACCTGATGCATTACATATGTCCCTCAGGCTACCCTCAGTTGTAAGAGAATGTGAGATCTGTCTTGCTTTAGGGAAAATACAGTGATATTTACTGAAAATTTAAACAGTAGAGCAGATTGTGAAACCCCAGGCTAGACATCATGTAGAGCCATGCAGTTTATCTTTAGGGCATTTTTATTCTACTTCACTTCATAAGTAGGATAAGGTAAGCATACTTTATGAGCAACCATTGCAAAATGCAAGCCTGTAGGCTCTGAATATTTACTTATCTATGCTTGTATTTATGTTAATATTTATTTTTTATTTTTTAAAGGAAACATTTTTAACCTTAGCAAAAGCAAGAAATTATATTAAACCTGGATAGCATAGCAATTGAGGTCTTACCTAGTTGTGTTCTCCCGTTTTGTGCGATGTTACAGGAGTTGATATGTAACAAATAATGACAGCAAGAGATAGTCACAGAATGAATGATTGATTTACAGTATTGGTCTACAACGTGTGTCTCTCCAGTGCCTATGATCTTACAACTCCCAGCATGTGGGTTTCTTAGGAATTGTAGTTTCACAGATTAGCCCAGTTTTTTTGTCTCTGTAGTTTAGAAAACACATTATTATGCTTTAACCTGAAAATCTTGAACGTTTTCCAATACCTCCATATAATACACTATTTTCTGTTGATTTCTATGTGATATTTTAATAGCAACAAAGGATCCCCACAGACAGCATTAACATACAGTGCTCCATCAGATTGTTCTTGCAGAGGGGAGAGCAGATTTTCAACCCATCTGGAATTGAATGAATAATTAACTACACTTTCAATGGATAACTCATTATGTTAGAAATTTTTTTTGAATAAGTAATGGCCTTGTGAGAGTGTATGTAGAAGGAAAGTTTATAAATCAAGTAGTTTATGTAATCAAGTATGGTTAGGTATGGTGGGCAATATAAATGTGGAATTATAGTGGTCTCTGCTTTTATCTTTATTTTAATCAATTTGTTGAGGACAATATTTTTGAAGCATTAATTATGTAAGTGTATATAATTATTGCAGGCTTTACAATGCAGAGTGCCTTTCAGTTGAATGAAGGTGATGGACAGGTTTAGTCACATTTTCCATTATCAACTAACATTTTGTGAACCTTATTGCTGTGAAAAAAGCTGAATCAAATGGGCAACACTTTACAAAAGGTATAAAAAACCTAATAAGTAGTACTTATACATCAATAAGGGCAACAAAATCAAATCCCCAAGGCACTAGATAAAGAGAAGTTGACAACTCCTTCTAGAAATCTATGTACAGTGGGGAAATTAAGTATTTGATACACTGCCAATTTTACAAGTTTACCCACCTGCAAAGAATGGAGAGGTCTGTAATGTTTGTCGTAGGCACAGTTCACCTGTGAGAGACATAACCTACAAATAAAAACCAAGAAAATCACATAGTATGATTTCTAAATAATTAAATTTCATTTTATTGCATGATCACCTACCAACCAGCCAGAATTCTGGCTCTCACAGACCTGTTAGTTTAAAATCCTGCAGGACATGCAAAGTTACCCTGTTCACGCCAGCACATGACCAGGCCCATTTGAAGTTCTCCAATTACCAACTGAATGATCTAGATGAAGCATTGGAGAAGGTCATGGGGTCAGAAGAGATCAAAGTAGAACTTTTTGATATCAAATCCACTCGCCATATTTGAAGGAAGGAGAAGGATGAGTACAGTCAACAAACCCAACAGAAAATCTTTGGAGAGAGCAGAAACTCAATGTTGCCCAGAGACAGTCCCAAAACCTGAACGATTTGGAGAAGATCTGTATGGAGGAGTGGGCCAAAATCCCTGATGCAGTGTGTGCAAACTTGGTCAAGAACTACAGGAGATGTATGACCTCTGTAATTGCAAACAATGGTTTCTATACTAAATGTTAAGTTTTTTCTATTGTATCAAATACTAATTTCATGCAATAGAATGCAAACTAATTATGTAAAAATCATACAGTGTGATGTTCTGGATTTTATGAAAGATTCTGTCTCTCACAGTCGAAGTGTACTTACGATAATAATTACAGACTTCTCCATTTTTTGCAGGTGGGAAAATTTGCAAAATTGGCAGTGTATCAAATAATTATTTTCCTCACTTTAAGGATGTCATCAGGATGTGTGTTTGAAATCAGTAGTTATCCAGAATAGCTCCCTTCAGCTGGCTTCAAACATCCATGAAACATGATTCTTGTTTGGAGTGCAATAACAGGCCTCGTTGCTAAGTTTTATGATCAGTCCTTTTTCTGGCCACATATTGATATTTCAGAAGAAAATTGCTTAATAAATTGTGCCATCCATGTATCTATTTTGAAAATGAAACTTTTGGGGCAATAACAACATTTTAGTGAAAAAAAAAATAAATTATTTTGTTTCTTTGACCTACCATTCTAAAAAATTCTGTGATGCACCTATGGGTTCAGAATGCTCACCACAAACATACATTAATATCTCGAGAAGCTTAATTTCCAAAATGGGTCACTTTGAGGGGTTTTTCAATGTTCTGGCACTCTAAGGGCTGTTCAAGTGGGGCCCACAAACTATTCCAGGCAAATTTGAGCTCTAAAACCCCAAAAATGTTTCTTCTCTTCTGAGTATTGTCTTGTGTCAAAAAAGGAGTTTTTTGGAACATATGGGTTACTGACATGTCCAAGAAAAATAGATTCACAAATTGCAGTGTCAATTTTCTCTTGTTACTAATTGTAAAAGGAAAAAATTAGTGCTAAATCTCATTTTAGTGGAAAAAAATATTATTTTTACATTTACTTCCCATTGCTATATGCTTTTTCAAAAACAAATGTGGGTCTAAAAAGTCAACACACCACTAGGTGAATTTTTGAGGGATATAATTTCCAAAATAAGGTCAATTGAGGGGAGTTTCTGCGGCTTCAGCGCCTTAGGATCTGTGTAAATGTGACATGGTGTCCAAAATCAATCCCAGCCAAAATTGCACTCCATAAGTTTGATCACAAATGTAGGTGCATTTTCTCTCATAACAGTTGTTAAAATGAAAAATTAGACATATATGTGGCAATTGGCACAGGTCAGAAATCCCAGCAGTTGGGTCGGGTAATTGCAATACCAGCATGGACCATGTTAAACAGACTTGTGGAATATGCAGGGAAAAGTCAGCACTGTTATCAAAATGGGTGAAAAAAACATGACTTTCTGATGTACGGTAATAATTTTTTTCTGTCTTCCTCACCCTTGGGCTTCAAAGGAACCCTACCTAAAAGTCCCAGCTCATCAAAACACAATGCAGGCCCATTAGGATTACAAAATAAAAGTTACTGCATTAATATCAATGCATTTTTTTCTATTACTTTTACATTTTTAAAAACAGCAGAATTGTTACGGTTCTTTAATTGGATCTGACTTACAAGCACAATACTAGATGGAAAGTGTATCTGCTAGTCTTCAGAAAACATTAAATGACACGGCTTTAGAAAAAAAAGAAAGTTAATTAACTGATAAAAATATATTTTTTGTAAAAATGAATAGGAAAATGTTAACACGAACGTGGAAAAGATAAATTATGGAGCAGAGGTCATGTTATAAAGTGAATTCAGATATTATAATGGAGTTCCTTCTAAATGTTTTTGTTATTTTAAGTCTTTCAATATCATTATATTTTCACATGTAACTTCATGATTTCTAAATACATGAAGGGTTTATCTGTAACTTATTTCTTTTTGCAAAAGAAAATGCTTTCAATCATGAATATCTTCTTTTTATTCCAGAATACTAAAGCCTTATTCCACAGGTCACTAATTGACTGAACTTTTTTGTCCTCAATCATTAGCCTTGTAAACTTAGCAGCTTGTTTTTTGTTTGTTTGCATCTTTTATGAGGCCTTACAATCAATGCTGCAGGTACCACTTTTTGCCCTGAAAGCATAGGATGCAGACAATTTGCAATCATTATGGGATTTGTACCCTTAAGGTACCGTCACATTAAGCGACGCTGCAGCGATAGCGACAACGATGCCGATCGCTGCAGCGTCGCTGTTTGATCGCTGGAGAGCTGTCATACAGACCGCTCTCCAGCGACCAACGATGCCGAGGTCCCCGGGTAACCAGGGTAAACATCGGGTTGCTAAGCGCAGGGCCACGCTTAGTAACCCGATGTTTACCCTGGTTACCAGCGTAAAAGTAAAAAAAACAAACAGTACATACTCACCCAGCGTCCACCAGCTTCTGCTTCCTGACACTGACTGAGCTCCGGCCCTAACAGCACAGCGGCTTTCACTTTCACTTTAGGGCCGGCGCTCAGTCAGTGTCAGGAAGCAGACGCTGGGGGAGGTATGACGCTGGGTGAGTATGTACTGTTTGTTTTTTTTACTTTTACGCTGGTAACCAGGGTAAACATCGGGTTACTAAGCGCGGCCCTGCGCTTGGTAACCCGATGTTTACCCTGGTTACCAGTGTAAAACATCGCTGGTATCGTTGCTTTTGGTGTCAAACACAACGATACACGGCGATCGGACGACCAAATAAAGTTCTGGACTTTATTCAGCGACCAGCGACATCACAGCAGGATCCTGATCGCTGCTGCGTGTCAAACTAAATGATATCGCTAGCGAGGACGCTGCAACGTCACGGATCGCTAGCGATATCATTTAGTGTGACGGTACCTTTACAGCTCACATTGACTTGAAAAAATAAAAGGTGCCCTTATCCCCTTATAAATCCTTATCCAGGCAGTTATCAACTTATCGTATTGTCAATCTCTATTCACTGTAAAGAAAGAATTGATTATGTAAAATGACCCTTACGCAATATGTACATAGAGTTCAGCCTAAAAGAAGAGTTCAGCCATTTAGGAAACAGGTAACAATTGCAATTTAGTGACACATTTTCCATGACACATCTTATGGTTCACTACACTTGGTTCAAAAATTAACTATTTAGTGCTATTTTAGGGTGCTGTCACCACTTTTGTAAGTAGGAAAGTAAGGTTGGTTACATATGCTAATAAGCTGTAAGCCAGATTTACGAACTGCAACTTTTTCAAATGTTCCAGTTCTCACTCAAGTAGGCGAGTGGGGTAAAAAGTGAAAAAATAGTAGAAGACATACCTGGTATAGCTAAAGATGGCTCAAATTGATTAATCAGCTAAAAAACTAATGTCATTAATTCCTTTGATGTTTAAGGTTTTTTTCTGATGACATTTTGAACTTTTGAATTTGGGAATTTACTTTTTATTGTGAAAATCTAAGAGTGTACATGTTGCCAGATCAAAAACAGTCAAACATAGGTACACTCCCTGACAGAAGTTATGTCGCTTATCCATGTTATGTAAATAAGAGCTTATAACCTGACGTTAAATTCATCCATTGGTTGTATAAATTATTCTTTTGAAAGCTGAAACCCTCTGAAATGTGGTTTGGGTTCAGAAAATAAATTGGCATCAATGCAGAACTATTGATCTGTTAATGGACACAGAATGGTCAGATTTTGGCAAGACAAAAGTTTTGTCACCTGGTCATATAATGCACCCAATCCTAATTTACATCCTTACCTGTGCTCAGTAAAGGATTGGTTAATTAGTGTGTGTGTATAAAAAGAAACCCAGCACCCCAGACCTTCACTTGAACTGCAACTAGAGCTCTGACAACATACCAAAAATCCACCCTGCGACCAAAGCCTGGATTATCAAGAGGCTGAAAACCAGATCCACTGCAGAAGTGGTTGGCACCTTTAATGTGTCTCAGCGTCAAGTACAAAGAATGAAAAAAGAACTTGAAGAGACTGGATGTTAGGTGTTGAGTTCCCGGCGCTGCACAGGGGGAATTTCGAACCACCTCTGATGCGGTCTCCCATTCTCCTCCAGCCGCAGTGGAGCCTGCTCAGCAGAGATGTCGGTCCCAGCGCCTGGCTCAGGCAGATGCTGTGTGTTTGGTTACTGCTGCCCTTCCAGGCTCAGTCATTGCAACCAGCACTGATCAGCGGCGAGCAGGCACTCCTGGGACTAAGTCCTGCTTTTCTTTTGAGCATGCCCAAGGGACAACCTCTCATTGGAGGTTGGGGGTCACATGCTCAAGTCCTGTGGCAGCTCCTATTGGACCTCTAGGAAGGTCTTGGAGAGCTTCAGCTATAAAAGGTTTGCATGGCCACACGACCATGCTCTAGTATAAACCTGTTATCGTGTGTGTGGATGTATGCCTGTTCCGGTGATTGCTCCTTAATCATTCCCATTCCTAGTGTTGTTGAATGCTCACGAATGTTGGAGCTACCTAGCGCTTACAGTGCTATCCTAAACACAAGAGCATGATCCTTACTGCGTCAAACCAGCAGCGGCTGCCAGTGCAGTGCCGTGAACAATTAGTGCGCTTTCCTAGCCCTAGTTAGGGTGAATAGTGGTGTCCCCCAGAGCGGCGCTGTATGCACTCTGTGTGGTAATCTTTAATTAGTCCTGATAACCAGTCAGTGTAGGATGGGAACTCCCGCTTGATCTCAGCATCTGACTCAGGGCATCCTCAGGCGCGGGCTCAAAAGCCACCGAGGGTCAGAGCGAGATCAATCACCAGCATAGTGGTGTTGAATTTCAGGGATCCCACTAGCATCCATCTGCTGCACCCTGTAACTGCTAACAGGGCACAGCCTTTCCTTTGCTTCCCTGCGACTCTGTGAAGCAACACAATTTGCATCAGTTCATACCGGGTGACAGAACCCGTGCTTATTCTGGCGAAATACCGCCATATGGTGCTGCCATTACCTAGCAGCAGGTTCCATTTCTACTCGGTGGACCCCGGGCTGTGAAAGCACCTTAATACTATCCTTATATTTATTCAGTGCGTTCCACCAGCCCTAACACTGGAGATGTGTTTGACAAGCCCAGGTCAGGCAGAACCCGCAAGACAACTGCTCAGGATGAACATTTGTTGGTTACAAAATCCAAAGCAAGCCCATCTTCCACTGCAGCAGAGCTCCAACAGGCCTGGCCACCTCAAGTCCCTGTGTCAACTAGAACAGTTTGTAGGATTCTGTCTCAAAATGGCCTCCATGGTTGAATCAGTGCCCAGAAGCCAGCAGTAAACAAAAGGCAAATAAAAAACCTGTGGCATTTGCAAAGTTCCACAGCCTGCTAACCAGATGGAGGCTGGAAAAGTGGCAGAAGGTGGATTTCTCTGATGAATCTTCAGTAGAATAACACCACAGCCGCCGCAAATACTGCAGGAGATCTACTGGAGCCTATATGGATCCAAAATACACCCAGAAAACAGTTAAATTTGGTGGTGGAAAGATCATGGTCCTGGGTTACATTCAGAATGGGGGTATGTGAAGCACTTGCAAGGTGGAAGGCAATATCAATAGCCTAAAATACCAAGAAGTATTAGCTACCTCTTATATTCAAAATCATAAAAGGGTCAAATTCTGCAGCAGGATGGTGTTCCATCTCATACATCCATCTCTACAGCAAAGTTACTCCAGCCAAAAAAGATCAAGGTGTTCAAGGACTGGCCAGCCCAGTCACCAGACATGAACATCATTGAGCATGTTTGGGGTAGGATGAAAGAGGAAGATTGCAAGACAAAACCAAAGAATCTAGATGAACTCTGGGAGGCATGTAAGACTGCATTCTTTGCTATTCCTGATGACTTCATTAATAAACTGTATGAATCATTGTTGAACCGCATGGATGCAGTCCTTCAAGCTCATGGATGTCACATAAAATATTAAATATGACTCTAATAGTACCACAACTTCTTTCACCAATGTTATGCAACATATATTTGTATTTTAAGTTAATTATTTGTTTGAATATCACATTACTTTCTGTGGGCGACAAAACTTTTGTCTTGCCAAAATCTGACCATCCTGTATCCATTAACTGATCAATATTTTTGCATTGATGCCAATTTATTTTCTTAACCTAAACCATATTTTGGAGGGTTTCAGCTTTCCAAAGAATAATTTATACAACCAATGGATGAATTTAACGTCAGGTTATAAGCTTTTATTTACATAACATGGATAAGCGACATAACTTCTGTCAGGGAGTGTATATGGTAACACTCATAAAATCTTTACCTGTATATGACTTTAAAGAGTCTTTCAGCTTTTTGACTAAATAATCAATACCTTTGTTGCAGTTATGATAAGTGTAAATGCCCAGAAAACAAACTTTTATCGCAATAAATAAATAAGGTTGCAGTGACAAGACGTTCAAGTGTCCATGTTCTCCTCAATAAACCCTTTCATGCCACTCTTGTTTTACAGCTGAAGAATTGTCCTACAAAACTATCTTCTAAAATAAAATTTTGCAAGTTGGGGTGGATTGAAGAAAGTTCTTGTTCTGTCTTTAAAAGCTCAAAAAGAAACTCTGATAATGAATAAAAAATGCAGATAGATACAGAGAAGACAGGCTAAGGGAGCACCAAGCAGGCGGTCAGTGGGGATGTTGATTGAGAAAGGTCCTATGCAGCTCCTGCCGGGTGCCTCAGCAGAGGAATAACCAGTGAGTTGCAGGATACTCCGGTCACATGGGAATGTACAGGACACAGATGAAAGAATTAAAAATTTCTTTGTTTATTGAAATCCACAACACGTTTCGACGGACCAGCTCCGTCTTCATCAGGTGGCCACATCTTAACAGATGTGGCTGTTCCGGGCACATGTCAGCTGATCAGATCAGTCATGGTACATTAAGGGGTTATCTTGCAGGGAGGTGGGCAACAAGTGCAACAAAACTAGGAGGGAAAACACACATCGGCCATCCATGGCCACTAGCCTGGGGAAGTTCCAGATACATATTCATCCTAGACCTGCTGGAACTCTTGCCATCTGGGAAATTTAAATTGCTTTGTACAAAGCTGTGACATGCAAAACATAGGCTTTACCAACTTACAACTCCATTTCCTTCCCATGGATCACATCAGAGATATACCATGCCTTGGTAGTAGGGGGTGCTCACTCCAGGGTTTTGACTACTTTTGTGATTGACTAGGAATCCACCAGTGTCTGACCTTCAAGCCTTTGGCCCTTCTGCAAGCCATAAACCATTTCCCAGTCAGAGGCTCAAACTCCCGCTCATGTCCAGCTTCCATCTCCTCCATCATGCTACCCAGTCTCACCTGGTCCTCCATCATCACCATCATCTGGCGCAATCGTCCTCACCCTATCCTCTTTTCTAACAGCTAACTCAGCTCCACATCTCCATTCACCAACAAAAAATTCTCACACCATTTCTACTCCTGCCTCTGTCACTGTATCGTATTATATTTTCCTTGAATTACATTCCTCGCTTCAAGCTGACATTTCCATTCCCGATACTTGCTCCAGTAGGTGTAAACTTTGGAGGGCTGGACAACTCTTTGCACATTTTGTTCCTTCTATGCCCATGAAGTTCATGTTCGGTGCAAAATAAGCACTTTAAGCCACCTGGACAAATATGATGCAAAAAGGTTCCTGAAGTCAAGATAATGCTTTAACTAGCCTTGGCAACCAATTACATAAACTCAAAGACCTGCCGGAATGACTTTAGGCACTTTGTGATTGCCAAGGATGGCTGTATCTGAATTTGAAAATTTTATATTGGGACTGGAGCTGTGGCTAGCAGTTGGTGACAATGTTATTTTTGATTTTGATTGATTTAAAAATTATTACATTAATTGATTTAATAATTGATCAATTACCTAATATATTTGGTTCCACAGGTTGTTTTGTTTTTTCTTCTTTCTGAATTTGTCTGTTTATATAATGGGTGTTGTACATAATGGAACCTGACTTAAAGGGGTTGTCTCATCTTCTATAGTAATGCCTTTTCCCCAGGCTTCCTGCTTGCTAGAGTGTGGTGAGCTTCAATTTATCTGACTGTTTGTGATAGTGATATCATCACATCAGTGACTCTAATTGTGTACTCTCCGATGCTGCAAGCAGAGGTAGCTGTGTTTCTGGAAGAGTATAGTTGCATTAAAGATGGCTGGATGGGGAGCTAACAGCATGCTCCGGTGATCTGATCAGCTTCAGTGCAGTGCCTACAAACTTTATTAGAAAGAGGTTGTAAGTCAATGGTGACTTAAAATTAATAATCACTCCATTCTTGAGAAAATAGAAGATTTGTAATAACTAGTTTATTGCAAAATTTCTGTCTTTTTGCTTAAGCAATTTATAATTTTATCAATTAACGAACATGAGAATAACCCTTTAAGATGATGTTGCAGTAAAGTTAATATAACTATAATAAAAAAGTATATAAATTTGTTCAGGGAAAATGACACTTCTTCTTACACATACACAAGTATATACTAAATCTCGACAAAAATGAGCATTGACAAACTGACATGTAAATTAAAAGGGAAGCAATCTTTTTCCAGCCCATTTTAATTAGTTTGGATGAAGATTCAAATGACTTATAAAAAGGAACCACATTTAAATGTGTTTAGAAGCAGCTTCCGTGGATATTGGGAAGTTGTACTAGGATATATTTTTATGCAAAATGGATTTGTTCTATTCTCAGATAAATCTCACAATAATCCCTTGCTTTGCAGCTTATAGTTGCTGTAGCCAAGGTTAATTAATTAGAAATATTAAAGCTTGGATTAACACTTGGAACTGATTTACAAATCACTTGCTTACTAGAAAATGCAGCTTTTTAGAGGATATGTTTTTAAGCTTTGGTATCAATGCAACACAAAAATGGGGTATTCGGTTATCTAGTTGTTATCTAGTTATTAGTGATGAGCGAGTTTGCTCGTTACTCGGGTTTTCCGAGCATGCTCTGGTGTTCCCTGAGTATCTTGGGCATGCTCGTAAATTATGTTTGTGTCGCCGCAGTTGAATGATTTGCATCTGTTAGACAACCTGAACACATGCAGGGATTACCTGTTTGTTAGGGAATCCCCATATGTATTCAGGCTGTCTAGCAGCCGCAAGTAATGAGCACACTCACTCATCACTACTAGTTATACAGGAAATTATATAAGAGGCCCATTTATTTTAGAATTATTAGTGTACCATGACTAGAGATGACTGCCAAACCAATGGCCCATCTATAGCCAGCTTTTTCTTGCACTTTCCTCCAGGGCTATACTGGGACTCATAAGAAACACTAAGGATAATAGCCCACATACAATATTGTACCATCAACTCAACATGGAAAATACATGTGTTAAAATAGTTAGATTTACAGTCCTGCTCATCGTTTATGGCACCCATGAAGTTTAAATACATAATGTTGAATATCTCCTGAAAAAATGAATCAAGTGAAACAGGTTTTTTGTATAGAGACAAAGAACCCTGCAAACATTCAAGAGCTTGAACAAACTGCAAAGGAAGAGTGGTGGAAAATACCAACTGATAAGTGCAAGAAGCTTATTGATGACTACAAGAAAAGTCATCAATGCCTAAGGGTATGCAACCATACATTAATTAGGGGTGCATTTATAGCTGCACATGCTGTTTTTTTCTGTTTCTTGTTTGAAATTTCAACATTCAAGTTAAAAACCAATGTTTTATTGTTGAATTACTTTGGATCACTAATTAAAAATCCTTAGGATATAACTTTGGTACATTTCCATCTATTTCTGAAGATATTGTACAGTCTATGAAAACAATGAAGAGGTGCCAATAACGATGAACAGTGTCACAACTCCTGCAGTAGATCTTGTGCAGAGGGTCGAATACAGGACACCTGAGTCTCAGAAGGAGCGAGGAAAGCTGCGGTGAGCTGAGCACAGGACCGTCAACATGTGACTCCCGAGGGAGTGGCCCGAAGGCGGAGACTAGTGCCGGGTGACGGAGGAGACCGGCAAGGCCGCAGCGTAGGGAATGAGCCGAAGTCAAACCAGGAAGTCAGAGAGATACCGCAGGATTAGACGGGGGTGAAGTCAAACAGAAAGCTGAGGTCAGAATGCCGGAGATAATGGTGAAATACAAGTGGGACAGACAGGTGCAGAGTCAGGGAAGCAAAGCTGGAAGGTCAGAACCAGACAGAACGATGATACTGAGTCAGAATACTAAGCGCAATACCAGAAAATGGACCAGGTCAAAGCACAACAAGGCAAAACAGGCAAGCAGTACACAAACACACCAGGGGGTCAGACACACAGACAGAATGAACATATTACTGACAAGGAACCTAAGCCTGGTGTGGGTATATGTGTCCCTCCCAGATCCAAAAGGAGGCCAAAAACAACCCCGTGATGACCCGGAGAGAACCCAGACCACAACCATGACAGTACCCCCCTTTCAACGGGGGGCCACCGCAACCCCAGGCTTCTCCAGATGCCTGGCATGGAAAGCCCAGACCAGTCAATCAGCAAGCACCAAACTGGCTGGAACTCACAGCCGATCTTCCAGAGCATACCCCTTCCAATGTACTACATACTGAAGATTCCGGCGCACCACCCGTGAATCAACAATGCGGCCCACCTCATACTCCAGCTGCCCCTCCACCAAAACTAATAGGGGTAAGGTTAGTGTGCACTCGGTCCAAAATGTGAGGTGCCGGTGTAATGGACCAATTGGCCCTAGTAACAATATAGTATGATTTCACCGCACACTCATAAAGATCTCATGCTAATTATTTTACATTTTATTATATAAACACAATATATGGGAGCAGAAACAAGAATCTATAGTAGAAGCAATTTCAACACTTGACATTTCGGCTCTGCCAGAGCCTTATTCACTTAATCGCTTAATCCAAAGTCAGATAATAGATAAGGTGCAGAATAAGGGGTAGATCTCCCCGTAGTGCTGTAGCGCGCCACTTTCTATCCATACATTACCAGGCAGCTTATTATTGGTCCATCACCTACTTCTGGACCACAGACTTCCACACCACTAGAAGGTTACCTTCAATGGTCACAAGAACAGTGGGACATTAATAGCCGCCTTCTGGCACTACGGGGAAATCTACCCCTTATTCTGCACCTTATCTATTATCTGGCTTTGGATTAAGCGATTAAGTGAATAAGGCTCTGGCAGAGCCGAAACGTCAAGTGTTGATATCGCTTCTACTATATATTCTTGTTTCTGCTCCCATATATTGTGTATATATAATAAAATTTAAAGTAATTAGCATGAAATCTATATGAGTGTGCAGTGAAATCATACAATACCTCCATCAAAACTGGCAGACTACCGGATCTTCTTCGACTGCCACCGCCGGTTTAAGATAGACCTATGAAAGGCATCAGATATTTTGAAGGAGACTGGCAACTGTAACCTGTATGCCACAGGATTGACCATTTCCACCACTTTGTAAGGCTCAATAAACTTAGGTCCCAGCTTCATCGAGGGTACCTTGAGTTTGATATTGCGAGTGGACAACCACACCTTATCCCCCACAATGAATGCTGGAATTGACCCCTAAATCCTATCTGCAAACCATTTGTATCTTTCCTGGACCTTGGAGATGTTACTCTGAACCTCCATCCAAATGGTTCTCAAACTTTGAACCATACACTCAGCCCCAGGACAACCTGAATCCATATGAGAAAATTCCCAAAAAATGCGGGTTGAACTATTGTTGAGCATTCCGATACCGCAAGTATCGGGTATCGGCCGATATTTGCTGTATCGGAATTCCGATACTGAGATCCGATACTTTTGTGATATCGCTCACGCGACCAATCACAGGCCGCGACGTCATCTAAGGTCTTTCAAGCGCTTGAAAAACCTTAGATGACGTCGCGGCTTGTGATTGGTCGCGTGGCGGTCACGTGACCACTCACGCGACCAATCACAGGCCGCAACGTCATCTAAGGTCTTTCAAGCGCTCATTCTTAGGAACGGAAGCTGCCGGTTACATCGGTAAGGTCCAGGCTGCGTCGAGAGGTGAGTATATCAATATTTTTTATTTTTATTCTTTATTTTACACATTAATATGGATCCCAGGGCCTGAAGGAGAGTTTCCTCTCCTTTAGACCCTGGGAACCATACAGGATACCTTCCGATACTTGGTGTCCCATTGACTTGTATTGGTATCGGGTATCGGTATCGGCGATATCCGATACTTTTCGGGTATCGGCCGATACTATCCGATACCGATACTTTCAAGTATCGGACGGTATCGCTCAACACTAGGTTGAACCCTTAGTTTACCAGAAAGGGAGATATCCCTGTAGACTGACCCACACGACTGCTGAACGCAAATTCCACCAAGAGTAAAACCTCATACCAATCCTCCTGTCTGGCAGAAGCTAAACATCTTAGAATTTGCTCCAGGGACTGATTTGTGCGTTCAGCAGGTCCGTTGGACTTTGGGTGATAAGCAGAGGAAAAAGATAACGTAACCTCCAACTTCTTGCAAAAAGCCCTCCAAAATCTGGCCACAAATTGCACACGTCTGTCCGACACAATATTCACCGGAACGCCATGCAGCCGGACAACATGTTGGAAAAACAAATGGGCCAAAGTCTCAGCAGACGGTAAAGCGGACAAAGGTACAAAATGGGCCTGTTCGGAGAACCCATCCACCACCACCCACATCACAGAGTTGCCCCTAGAAAGAGGAAGATTCGTGATAAAGTCCAAGGACAAATGTGCCCATGGTCTATCCAGAATTAGCAAAGGCACCAATTCCCCAGCCGGCCGGCAATGAGAATTTTTAGGATGAGTGCAAAGAATACATGCAGACACAATTTTTTTATATCTATTTTCGTAGAGGGCCACCAGAAACTCATAGTAATAGCTCCCCAGGTGGCCAAAACCCAAGGATGGGTACTCAATGCAGAATCATGAAACTCCCAAAGAAGTCTGAGACGGAAATGTTCCAGTACGAACAATTTACCTGAGGGTTTACCCCTGGGGGCCAGTCCCTGTGCCTCCAAAACCTCTCTCTCTAATTCAGATGAGGTTTCGGCCACAACCACCCCTGGCTGAAGAATGAAAAAAGGAGGTTCGGGAGGAGACAAAGGATCAAAACTTCAGGACAAAGCATCAGCCTTAACATTTTTGGACCCCGGAAGTAGGTAATAGTAAAATGGAAATGGGAAAAAAAGCACCCATCGAGCCTGTCTAGGGGTCAATCTATTGGCATACTTGATATAGGCTAAATTTTTGTGATCCGTGATTACGGTAATAGGGTGAACAGCCCCTTCCAAAAAATGCCTCCATTCTTCCAAGGACATTTTGACCGACAACAGCTTTCTATTGCCCACTGTCATGAATCCCAATGGCTAGGGATAGCAAGGGACAAGCAAAGTAATACAAAATATCGGACGAGCTCTAGGGTGATGGAACCTGGGCTGACCGCTGCCCTACGCCTGACAAACGCAACTAGAGATAGCCAGGGAGCATGCCTACGTTGGTTCTAGACGCCACGCACCAGCCTAAGAGCTAACTAGTACTGCAGAGAAAATAAAGACCTCACTTGCCTCCAGAGGAATGAACCCCAAAAGGTATAGTTGCCCCCCACATGTATTGACGGTGAAATGAGAGGAAGGCACACACATAGAGATGATATATATAGGTTCAGCAAATTGAGGCCCGCTGTAAACTAGAAAGCAGAACGATACAAAAGGGGTCTGAGCGGTCAGCAAAAAACCCTAATCAAAAAACCATCCTGAGATTACAAGAACCCATGTGCCAACTCATGGCACATGGGGAGAACCTCAGTCCACTAGAGCTACCAGCTAGCATAGAGACATAATAAGCAAGCTGGACAAAAAAACCAACAACTGAAAATCAGCACTTAGCTTATCCTGAAAGATCTGGGAGCAGGTAGGCAGGAACCAAACAGAGCACATCTGAATACATTGATAGCCGGCAAGGGAATGACAGAAAGGCCAGGTAAAATAGGAAACACCCAGCCTCTGATGGACAGGTGGAAACCAAAGGCCGCAACCCACCAAAGTCACCCAGTACCAGCAGTAACCACCAGAGGGAGCCCACAAACAGAATCAACAACAGTACCCCCCCCTTGAGGAGGGGTCACCGAACCCTCACGAGAACCCCCAGGGCGATCAGGGTGAGCTCTATGGAAGGCGCGGACCAAATCAGTCGCATGAACATCGGAGGCGACCACCCAGGAATTATCCTCCTGACCATAACCCTTCCACTTAACCAAATACTGGAGTTTGCGTCTGGAAACACGAGAATCCAAGATCTTCTCAACAACATACTCCAATTCTCCCTCCACCAGCACCGGAGCAGGAGGCTCAACCGAAGGAACAACGGGCACCTCATACCTCCGCAACAACGACCGATGGAACACATTATGAATAGCAAACGATGCTGGGAGATCCAAACGAAAATATACAGGGTTAAGAATCTCCGAGATCCTATAAGGACCGATGAACCGAGGCTTGAACTTAGGAGAAGAGACCTTCATAGGGACAAAACGAGAAGACAACCACACCAAATGCCCAACAAGAAGTCGGGGACCCACGCGGCGACGGCGATTAGCAAACTGCTGAGTCTTCTCCTGAGATAATTTCAAATTGTCCACCACCTGGTTCCAAATCTGATGCAGCCTGTCCACCACCACGTCCACTCCAGGACAATCCGAAGACTCCACCTGACCAGAGGAAAAACGAGGATGAAACCCCGAATTACAAAAAAAAGGAGAGACCAACGTGGCAGAACTAGCCCGATTATTAAGAGCAAATTCGGCCAGTGGCAAAAAAGCAACCCAGTCATCTTGATCAGCAGAAACAAAACACCTCAAATAAGTTTCCAAGGTCTGATTAGTTCGCTCCGTCTGGCCATTCGTCTGAGGATGGAATGCAGACGAGAAAGACAAATCAATGCCCATCTTGGCACAAAACGTCCGCCAAAATCTAGACACAAACTGGGATCCCCTGTCCGAAACGATATTCTCCGGAATCCCATGCAAACGAACCACGTTCTGAAAAAATAAAGGGACCAACTCAGAGGAGGAAGGCAACTTAGGCAAGGGCACCAAATGAACCATCTTAGAAAAGCGGTCACACACAACCCAGATAACGGACATTTTCTGTGAAACCGGGAGATCAGAAATAAAATCCATGGAAATGTGCGTCCAAGGCCTCTTCGGGATGGGCAAGGATAACAACAACCCACTGGCCCGAGAACAGCAAGGCTTAGCTCGAGCACACACTTCACAAGACTGTACAAAGGTACGCACATCCCTAGACAAGGAAGGCCACCAAAAAGACCTGGCCACCAAGTCTCTAGTACCAAATATTCCAGGATGACCAGCCAACACAGAAGAATGGACCTCGGAGATGACTCTACTGGTCCAATCATCCGGAACAAACAGTCTTTCTGGTGGACAACGATCCGGTTTATCCACCTGAAACTCCTGCAATGCACGTCGCAAGTCTGGGGATACGGCGGACAATATTACCCCATCCCTAAGGATACCAGTAGGCCCAGAGTCTCCAGGAGAGTCAGGCACAAAACTCCTGGAAAGAGCATCTGCCTTCACATTCTTTGAACCTGGCAGGTATGAAACCACGAAATTGAAACGAGAAAAAAACAACGACCAACGAGCCTGTCTAGGATTCAAACGCCTGGCAGACTCAAGGTAAATGAGATTCTTGTGATCAGTCAAGACCACCACACGATGTTTAGCACCCTCGAGCCAATGACGCCACTCCTCAAATGCCCACTTCATGGCCAAAAGCTCCCGATTACCCACATCATAATTGCGCTCGGCGGGCGAGAATTTTCTAGAGAAGAATGCACATGGCTTCATCACCGAGCCATTAGAACTTCTCTGTGACAAAACCGCCCCCGCTCCAATCTCGGAAGCATCAACCTCAACCTGAAAAGGAAGTGAAACATCTGGTTGACACAACACAGGAGCAGAAGAAAACCGGCGCTTAAGTTCCTGAAAGGCCTCCACGGCCGCAGGAGACCAATCAGCAACATCAGCACCCTTTTTAGTCAAATCAGTCAAAGGTTTAACAATACTGGAAAAATTAGCAATGAACCGACGATAAAAATTAGCAAACCCCAAGAACTTCTGAAGGCTCTTAACAGATGTAGGTTGTGTCCAGTCACAAATCGCCTGAACCTTGACGGGATCCATCTCAATAGTAGAAGGAGAAAAAATGTACCCCAAAAAAGAAATCTTTTGGACTCCGAAGAGACACTTTGAGCCCTTCACAAACAGAGAATTGGCCCGCAGAACCTGAAACACCTTCCTGACCTGTAGAACATGAGACTCCCAGTCATCAGAAAACACCAAAATATCATCCAAATACACAATCATAAACTTATCCAGATATTCACGGAAAATATTGTGCATAAACGACTGAAAGACTGACGGAGCATTGGAGAGTCCAAAAGGCATTACCAAATACTCAAAATGGCCCTCAGGCGTATTAAATGCGGTTTTCCACTCATCACCCTGTTTTATCCGCACCAGATTATACGCACCGCAAAGATCTATCTTAGTGAACCACCTAGCCCCCTTAATGCGAGCAAACAAATCAGTCAATAATGGCAATGGATACTGATACTTGACTGTAATCTTATTCAGAAGGCGATAATCTATACAAGGCCTCAGGGAACCATCTTTTTTTGCCACGAAAAAAAACCTGCTCCCAGAGGGGACGAAGATGGACGAATATGTCCCTTTTCCAAGGACTCCTTAATATAATTCCGCATAGCAGTATGCTCTGGCAGTGACAGATTAAATAAACGACCCTTAGGGAACTTACTGCCAGGAATCAATTCTATAGCACAGTCACAATCTCTATGTGGAGGGAGCGAATTGAGCTTAGGCTCCTCAAAAACATCCCTATAGTCAGACAAAAACACAGGGATCTCAGAAGGAGTAGATGAAGCGATTGAAATCGGAGGTGCATAATCATGAACCCCCTGACATCCCCAGCTTAACACAGACATTGTTTTCCAGTCCAGGACAGGATTATGAGTTTGTAACCATGGCAGACCAAGCACTAGTACATCATGTAAATTATACAGTACAAGGAAGCGAATCACCTCCTGATGAACGGGAGTCATGCGCATGGTCACTTGTGTCCAATACTGCGGTTTATTCATAGCCAATGGTGTAGAGTCAATTCCCTTCAGGGGAATAGGAACTTCCAGAGGTTCCAGACTAAAACCGCAGCATTTAGCAAATGACCAATCCATAAGACTCAGGGCAGCGCCCGAATCCACATAGGCATCGACGGAAATGGAAGACAGTGAAAAAATCAGAGTCACAGACAAAATGAACTTAGGCTGCAGAGTACCAATGGCAAAAGATTTATCAACCCTTTTTGTGCGTTTAGAGCATGCTGATATAACATGAGCTGAATCACCACAATAAAAACACAATCCATTTTTCCGCCTATAATTTTGCCGTTCACTTCTGGACTGAATTCTATCACATTGCATAGTCTCAGGTGCCTGTTCAAAAGACACCGCCAACTGGTGCACGGGATTGCGCTCCCGTAAACGCCGATCAATCTGAATGGCCATAGCCATCGACTCATTCAGACCTGTAGGCGTAGGGAACCCCACCATAATATCCTTAATGGCCTCGGAAAGACCATTTCTGAAGTTTGCAGCCAGGGCGCACTCATTCCACTGAGTAAGCACCGACCATTTCCGAAATTTTTGACAATATATTTCCGCTTCATCATACCCCTGAGAGAGGGCTAATAAAGCCTTTTCAGCCTGAATCTCCAGGTTGGGTTCCTCATAGAGCAATCCCAATGCCAGAAAAAACGCATCCACATTGAGCAATGCAGGATCCCCTGGTGCCAATGCAAATGCCCAATTCTGAGGGTCGCCTCGCAGGAAAGATATTACAATCTTGACCTGTTGAGCAGGGTCTCCAGAGGAGCGAGATTTTAAAGAAAGAAACAATTTACAATTGTTCCTGAAATTCAGGAAGGTAGATCTATCTCCAGAAAAGAACTCTGGAATAGGAATTCTATGTTCAGACATAGGAGTGTGAACAACAAAATCCTGTATGTTTTGAACTTTTGCCGCGAGATTACTCAGGCTGGAAGCCAAACTCTGGACATCCATGTTAAACAGCTAATATCAGAGCCATTCAAGGGTTAAGAGGAGGTAAGAAGCAGCTAGACAGCAATTAAGGGCTAGGCAGCAAAACTCTGAAGGAGAAAAAAATAAATAAAACAATTTCCCTTAAACACTTCTTTTTCTCCTGCTTCAGCCCAAACAATTAACACTTTGTGGGCCGGCTATACTGTCATGAATCCCAATGGCTAGGGATAGCAAGGGACAAGCAAAGTAATACAAAATATCGGACGAGCTCTAGGGTGATGGAACCTGGGCTGACCGCTGCCCTACGCCTGACAAACGCAACTAGAGATAGCCAGGGAGCGTGCCTACGTTGGTTCTAGATGCCACGCACCAGCCTAAGAGCTAACTAGTACTGCAGAGAAAATAAAGACCTCACTTGCCTCCAGAGGAATGAACCCCAAAAGGTATAGTTGCCCCCCACATGTATTGACGGTGAAATGAGAGGAAGGCACACACATAGAGATGATATATATAGGTTCAGCAAATTGAGGCCCGCTGTAAACTAGAAAGCAGAACGATACAAAAGGGGTCTGAGCGGTCAGCAAAAAACCCTAATCAAAAAACCATCCTGAGATTACAAGAACCCATGTGCCAACTCATGGCACATGGGGAGAACCTCAGTCCACTAGAGCTACCAGCTAGCATAGAGACTAGTGTTGAGCATTCCGATACCGCAAGTATCGGGTATCGGCCGATACTAGCGGTATCGGAATTCCGATACCGGGATTCCGATACTTGGCGCGTATCGGATACCGGAATCGGAAGTTCAATGATTCAAAATTCAGAAATTCAGCCAATGAGAAAGATTCCAAGTGTGGGCACATCCTGTTTAGCATGGAGGGCATGAAACTACTGGCAAGGCTGTGATTGGCTGCTGAAATGATGTCATGATGCAGTTTAAAAGTCGCTGGCGCCATTTTGCGATCACTCTGCTGTGAATTCAGTTAGTGACAGGACGCTGTTTGCTGACTGAGGGACAGTTTAGAGATAGCGATTTGCTTCTTTGTGCTTTCCAAAGGCTAATTTAGCAACCGCTGTGTTCACCTACTATTCACCTTCCTTTTGCCTTGTAGCGCTGTTTTCACAGCGATCTGCAAGGTCTCTCTGTGTGTGTGTGTGTGAGTGCAGCCCACTCTCTAGTCTGAGTGCAGCCACATAGGCCATCCATAGCTGGTTGTATTCAGTTCAGGGAGGGTGGTTCATTGCCTCATACTGTCCTTTTTTTTTTTTTTTTTTAAGTAGTGCAGGCTGCTGCACATTTTTTCCAAAAATTCCTATTAGTGTCTTTCCACCCGTCTCCAGCTAATTTGTGGAAAAACACTACATAGGATAAAGTAGAGGAGGGTTTTTGGGCCTTGCAGCGCCGTTTACGGCTGTCTGCACGGTCTCCGTGTGACTGCAGCTCGCCCTGTAATCTGTGAGCAGCTATAGCCTGGTTGTCTCCAGCTCAGGGTTTTTCACTGCGTCATACCGCCAAATCAATTTTCTTTTTTTTCAAAGTAGTGTAGTCTGCTGCTAATTTATTTTAAAAAATCCTATTAGTGTCTTTCCACCCGTCTCCAGCTAATTTGTGGAAAAACACTACATAGGATAAAGTAGAGGAGGGTTTTTGGGCCTTGCAGCGCCGTTTACGGCTGTCTGCACGGTCTCCGTGTGACTGCAGCTCGCCCTGTAGTCTGTGAGCAGCCGTAGCCTGGTTGTCTGCAGCTCAGGGTTTTTCACTGCGTCATACCGCCAAATCAATTTTCTTTTTTTTCAAAGTAGTGTAGTCTGCTGCTAATTTATTTTAAAAAATCCTATTAGTGTCTTTCCACCCGTCTCCAGCTAATTTGTGGAAAAACACTACATAGGATAAAGTAGAGGAGGGTTTTTGGGCCTTGCAGCGCCGTTTACGGCTGTCTGCACGGTCTCCGTGTGATTGCAGCTCTATCCGTTGTCAGTTCAGCCCCCAAAAAATAAATAAATAATAAAGTTCACCAAACACACCAGTTACACACCACTTTACATTTGTGTAGGCCACATTAGCTCATATTCAAGTCTAGTCCACACTTTAGAAAATTAGTGTGTCTTATACCTGTTAGGAGGAGTTGCTCAGGAATAAGCACACAAAGCCGTTAGTACTTTTCTGCTTATCTTTATCAGTCAACCAAGATGAAGAAGGCAGTGAGTAAGGCACGTGGGCGTGGGCGTGGGCGCGGAGCAGGGAGGGGACGTGGGGATTCTGTGCCTGCTGCGGGTACCGGTGAGTCATCAGCACCCACTTTCACAAGGGAACAGTCGTTCATGCGCAGCTTTGTCGCCGAGCGCCGTACACCGCTGCTGCGTGAAGACCAAATTGAAGCCGTTGTGGGATGGATGGCAGCTAATGCATCAACTTCCATTAGTGCCACATCCTCTCAGACACAGAGCACTGGAGAGCAGCCATCTGTCTCTTCACCACCTGCAAAATTGCCCAGGCAGACAGAGATCCCAGGACAGGAGCAGTCTCTACTTCTGTTCTCTGAATCATCTCTTGGCTTGGAAACAGGGGGCCAGCCAAGCAGCATTGGAGAAATGGAAGAAGAGGCAGGGTGCAGTGATGCCCAACAGCTTTTTCTGTCTTCCTCTGAAGAGGCGGGTGGGCCAGTGGCTCCGGTCACCACCTCGCAGGCCGCATCAGCTGATGATGACACTCAGGTGCCACTTACTGGTGCGTGCTCTGCTGCTGAGACTACCCAGGAGGAGCAGTTGGGGGCAGAGGGTAGTGTAGATGATGAGGTCCTTGACCCATCTTGGCGTCAGGGACAGGAAGGTGGTGGGAGCAGCTCTGAGGAAGAGATTCCCCGTACGGCCCAAAGAGGGAGAGGGAGGGGGAAGACTGCGGATCCTGCAGCCTCCGCTTTGGCACCCGTAAGGAGCATGTCTCTTCCAAAAGTCAAAAGGGGGGCTCCCAAGACTTGCAGTGCCTGGTCCTTTTTTGACACAGTTGCAGATGACATTTGCTATGTCAGATGCAAGGTGTGTCATCAAAAAATCAAAAGAGGTCAAAAAGTCGCCAACCTCAATACCTCCAACATGTGGAAACATGTGCGCAACAGGCACCCGGCGGAGTTAGACAAACACACTGAAGAGCTAGGCCAACCAACAGCGGCAGCTACCACCTCTTCAGCTCGTGTTGCCTCTTCCTCTAGCTCACACGCAGCTGGTTCGGCTTCCTCCCAGGATCGCCGTGGAAGAACCTCTGGCCCTGTTGTCCAGAGACCCGCTGTCATTCCACCCGCAGCACCACTTTCCCAGTCAACCACACACTCCCAGCCCAGTCTACAGCCATCGGTAGTACAGGCATGGGAGAAAAGGCGGCCTTTCTCGTCAAACCACCCACGAGCACAGGCTCTGACTGCAGGCATTGCCAAACTTCTGTCACTGGAAATGCTGTCATTCAGGCTGGTGGAGACTGACAGCTTCCGTGACTTGATGTCATTGGCAGTCCCACAGTACAGTGTGCCCAGCCGCTTTTACTTCAGCAGGCAAGCCGTCCCTGCCCTGCACAAGCATGTGGAGGGACACATAAAACACGCGCTACTGAACGCCGTCAGTAGCAAGGTCCACCTCACCACCGATGCGTGGACCAGTCAACATGGACAGGGGCGATACCTTTCCCTCACTGCCCATTGGGTTAATGTCGTTGAGCCGGGTACAGACCGTGCGAGTGGCGCAGGACGTGTCCTGCCCACTCCAAGGATTGCAGGAATCCATTCTGTACGCATTGACTCCTCCTCTTACACCAGTTCCTCAGAATCATCGCTGCAGGAGCCGTCACAGTCCACCTCCACATGGACCCGTGATGAACGTGTACCTGTTACGACTGACATGAGCACAGCCGTGGCCAAACGTCAACAGGCCGTCTTGAAATTAATTTTTTTGGGGAATCGTAGCCACATAGCGCAGGAGCTCTGGAATGCCATCAAGCAGGAGAGCGATGTGTGGTTTGAGCCAGCGAATCTCCAGCCAGGCATGGTAGTGTGTGATAATGGCCGAAATCTGGTGGCAGCCCTGGGCCTCGGCAACCTCACTCACATCCCATGTCTGGCACATGTGCTCAATTTGGTCGTGCAGAGTTTTTTGAGGGACTATCCGGATCTTGATGCACTGCTGCACAAGGTCCGCCTAGAGTGTGCTCACTTGCGGCGTTCCAGCACGGCAAAAGCGCGCATTGCGGCTCTGCAGCGCCGACACCGCCTGCCGGAACATCGCATCATATGTGACCTACCTACCAGGTGGAATTCCACGTTACATATGTTGGAGCGGTTGTGTGAGCAGCAGCAAGCTGTAATGGAGTACCAGCTGTATCAGGCGCAAAAAAGTCGCAGTCAGCGCCGTACAGACTTCACAACCACAGAGTGGGCCACTATGAAGGATGTCTGCCAGGTTTTGCGTCCCTTTGATTATTCCACGCGGATGGCGAGTGCAGATGATGCACTAGTCAGCATGACTGTCCCCCTTATCTGCCTGCTTGAAAAATCACTGCAAGCGCTAAGGGATGATGTTGTGGAAGAGGTGGAGGATGAGGATTCACCACTTCCATCATCTTCTGGACAGTCAGCGCCACGTGGTTCCTCACAAACGCGTAGGCAGGGGACAGTTTGTGAGGAGGATGAGGAGGAGTCAATGGAGGAGGAAGACATCCGTCCAGAGGAGGGAGTTCCCGAATTGTCCAGTACTCAGTGTGTACAGCGAGGGTGGGGTGATGACGAGCGGGCAGAGATCACGCCTCCAGCTGGGGACAGCGTTTCTTGGGCAGTTGGCAGTCTGCAGCACATGGTGGATTACATGCTGCAGTGCCTGAGAAACGACCGCCGCATCGACCACATTCTCAACATGTCTGATTATTGGGTGTTCACCCTCCTCGATCCTCGCTACCGGGACAACGTAGAAAGCCTCATCACACCGTTGAACCGGGAGCGAAAAATGCGGGAGTACCAAGACACACTGGTCAGTTCCATCATCTTCTCCATTCCAACTGAGAGAAGTGCTGCTAGTGCATTCCAAAGCAGCTCAGTGCGTCCAGGCAGTGGTGGAGGCTCTGCACAAAGAGGGAGCAGAAGCAGTGCCTCTGCCCAAGGCAAGACCAGTATGGCCGAACTGTGGCACAGTTTTCTGTGCCCGCCACAAAAGTCTACACCATCACAGACGGCTCCAGTCAGCAGGAGACAACGGTTCCGTCAGATGGTGACAGACTACATGTCTTGCCCTCTTGCTGTACTCCCAGACGGCTCTTCCCCTTTCAAGTTTTGGGTCTCAAAGCTGGATACATGGCCAGAGCTAAGCCAGTATGCATTGGAGGTGCTGTCTTGCCCTGCGGCCAGTGTATTATCGGAACGTGTCTTTAGTGCTGCAGGTGGTGTACTAACTGACCGTCGCATGCGACTATCCTCCGATAACGTTGACCGGCTTACTTTCCTGAAAATGAACAAGGCCTGGATCTCGCAGGAATTTGCCACTCCTCCTCCTGATTAAATAATTAGGTCACTGTATACGTTATCCAGGTCTCCTGTTGTGTTCATCTTTCTACCACCTGAACTTAAATTCCTGGGCTCCAACACCGCCAGTTGAGGCTCAGATGTGCCGTCTGCACAGTCAAAACATACGACCCAGTGTTATTGGGTTTCAGTAACGTCAGCTGATCCCCAGCTGTGTAGCCGGCAATGTGTCATGCGACCGCCACGCTGACACAACAACTGAAATGTAAGGGAATCTGTCCCCCCCCCCCAAGGCGTTTGTTACTGAAAGAGCCACCTTGTGCAGCAGTAATGCTGCACAAGGAAAAAGGTAGCTATTTTGGTTTTGCTCCTTGCACACGCAAAACTTAACACTTATAAAATGTGTCCACTGATACCGTAAAACCGTCCCGGAGGTGGGACTTTCCTTCCTAATATGACGCAGCACAGCCGTCATTCCTACCCCCCCGGCGCCGCGCCCCGGCTCCTCAGCGTTGTTTGATTCCGTCCCGGAGCCTGCGCTGTTATGTTATCCCGTGGCCAGGCACACTTAGCGCTGCCCGTCTTCTGGCATCATTTGGTGTCAGGCTGGCTGCGCCTGTGCGGCCACGCTGGCCGAGAGCCCGCCTCGCAGTGTCTTCTGATTTAATCCCACTGGGGGCCTGGGATCTATGGACATGCGCAGTGCATATCTGAACCTCCACCTCTCACTCATCTCCCTATGGCTTCTTCAGACTGTTCGGTGTCAGCTGGTCCCTAATAGCATGCCACGGCCGTGACACCGCACAGTCTGAAAAAGAAGCCGTAGGGAGGGGAGTGAGAGGCGAGGATATGCACTGCGCATGGCCATGGATCCCAGGCCCCCAGTGGGATTACATCAGAAGACACTGCGAGGCGGGCTCTCGGCCAGCGCGGCCGCACAGGCGCAGCCAGCCTGACACCAAATGATGTCAGAAGATGGGCAGCGCTAAGTGTGCCTGGCCACGGGATAACATAACAGCGCAGGCTCCGGGACGGAATCAAACAACGCTGAGGAGCCGGGGCACGGCGGCGGGGGGGTAGTAATGATGGCTGTGCTGCGTCATATTACGAAGGAAAGTCCCACCTCCGGGACGGTTTCACGGCTTCAGGGGACACATTTTAAAAGTGTTTAGTTCTGTGTTTGCAAGGAGCATGATGAAAATAGCCACCTTTTCCTTTTGCATCTTTTGTGCTGCACAAGCTGGCTCTTTCAGCTACAAACGCCTTGGGGGGGGGGTTAAAGGTTCCCTTTCGACTTTCTCAGGCTTCGGCCTACATTGTGTTCCTCTGCTTTTCCACCTGCCCCTGGGCTCCAACACCGCCAGTTGCCGTCCAGAAGTGCTGTACGCACAGTCAACAGTCCCTCCTCTGTTATTGGGGTTCAGTAACGTCAGTTGTTCCCCTGCTGTGTGTGTGGCAATCCCTCCTACCTCCTCCAACCTCCTCCTCCTCCACCTGTCCCTGGGCTCCAACACCGCCAGTTGCCGTCCAGAAGTGCTGTACGCACAGTCAACAGTCCCTCCTCTGTTATTGGGGTTCAGTAACGTCAGCTGTTCCCCTGCTGTGTGTGTGGCAATCCCTCCTACCTCCTCCTACCTCCTCCTCCTCCACCTGTCCCTGGGCTCCAACACCGCCAGTTGCCGTCCAGAAGTGCTGTACGCACAGTCAACAGTCCCTCCTCTGTTATTGGGGTTCAGTAACGTCAGCTGTTCCCCTGCTGTGTGTGTGGCAATCCCTCCTACCTCCTCCTACCTCCTCCAACCTCCTCCTCCTCCACCTGTCCCTGGGCTCCAACACCGCCAGTTGCCGTCCAGAAGTGCTGTACGCACAGTCAACAGTCCCTCCTCTGTTATTGGGGTTCAGTAACGTCAGCTGTTCCCCTGCTGTGTGTGTGGCAATCCCTCCTACCTCCTCCTACCTCCTCCAACCTCCTCCTCCTCCACCTGTCCCTGGGCTCCAACACCGCCAGTTGCCGTCCAGAAGTGCTGTACGCACAGTCAACAGTCCCTCCTCTGTTATTGGGGTTCAGTAACGTCAGCTGTTCCCCTGCTGTGTGTGTGGCAATCCCTCCTACCTCCTCCTACCTCCTCCAACCTCCTCCTCCTCCACCTGTCCCTGGGCTCCAACACCGCCAGTTGCCGTCCAGAAGTGCTGTACGCACAGTCAACAGTCCCTCCTCTGTTATTGGGGTTCAGTAACGTCAGCTGTTCCCCTGCTGTGTGTGTGGCAATCCCTCCTACCTCCTCCTACCTCCTCCAACCTCCTCCTCCTCCACCTGTCCCTGGGCTCCAACACCGCCAGTTGCCGTCCAGAAGTGCTGTACGCACAGTCAACAGTCCCTCCTCTGTTATTGGGGTTCAGTAACGTCAGCTGTTCCCCTGCTGTGTGTGTGGCAATCCCTCCTACCTCCTCCTACCTCCTCCAACCTCCTCCTCCTCCACCTGTCCCTGGGCTCCAACACCGCTAGTTGCCGTCCAGAAGTGCTGTACGCACAGAGCCAAACACCTCGCCAATGTGTTAGTGGGGTTCAGCACCGCCAGCTGTTCCCCTGCTGTGTATACGGCAACGTGTACTGCGACCGCCACGCAGACACAACAAGTTAAATGTAAGGGAACCTGACCCCCCCCCCCCCAGGCGTTTGTTACTGAAGGAGCCACCTTGTGCAGCAGTAATGATGCAAAGGGAAAAAGTGCCTCTTTTCGTGATGCTCCTTGCACATGCTGAACCAAACACTTATAAAATGTGTCCCCACACAGCGTTAAACCGTCCGGTAGGTGGAACTTTCCTTTGTCGTGTGACGCAGCACAGCCATCATTTTTACCCCCTTGGCGCCGTGCGCCCCCTCCTCAGCGTTGTTTGAATCTGTCCCGGAGCCTGCGCTGTTAGGTTAGCCCTTGGCCATGCACACATGTTGCGCTGCCCGTCTTCTGACCTCATTTGGTGTCAGGCTGGCTGCGCCTGTGCGGGTGCGCTGGCCGAGATCCCGCCTCGCAGTGTCGTCTAATGTAATCCCACCGCGGGCCTGTGATCCGTGCCCGTGCGCAGTGCATATCCTCTCCTCTCACTCCCCTCCCTACGGCTTCTTCAGACTGTGCGATGTCAGCTGGTCCCTAATAGCATGCCACGGCCGTGACACCGCACAGTCTGAAAAAGCCATAGGGAGGGGAGTGAGAGGAGAGGATATGCACTGCGCACGGGCACGGATCACAGGCCCGCGGTGGGATTACATTAGACGACACTGCGAGGCGGGATCTCGGCCAGCGCACCCGCACAGGCGCAGCCAGCCTGACACCAAATGAGGTCAGAAGACGGGCAGCGCAACATGTGTGCATGGCCAAGGGCTAACCTAACAGCGCAGGCTCCGGGACAGATTTAAACAACGCTGAGGAGGCGGCGCACGGCGCCAAGGGGGTAAAAATGATGGCTGTGCTGCGTCACACGACAAAGGAAAGTTCCACCTACCGGACGGTTTAACGCTGTGAGGAGACACATTTCATAAATGTTAGGTTCCGCATGTACAAGGACCATAATTAAAAGAGCTAAGTTTACCTTTTCCAGCATTAGTGCTGTACACAATGGCTCTTTCAGCTACAAACGCCTGGGGGGGGGGGGGTTAAAGGTTTCCTTTCAACTTGCTCGAGTGCAGGCTTCGGCCTACACTCCGCTCCCCCTGCTCCTCCTGCTGACCCTGGGCTCTAACACCGCCAGTTTTTGCCCAGATGTGCTAGCTGCACAGAGAAAAACACCAGCCAATGTGTCAGTGGGGTTCAGCACCGCCAGCTGTTCCCCTGCTGTGTAGCCGGCAACGTGTCCTGCGACCGCCACGCAGACACAAGAACTGAAATTGAAGGGAACCTGTCCCCCCTCCCCCAGGTGTTTCTATGTTTTACAGCTACCTTGAACAGCAGTAATGCTGCATGTGTTCAAGGTGGCTCAGAAACGTATTCTCCTCGCACATGTGGAACTGAAAACACGTCTGAAATGTGTCCTCTGTGTGACCATTTAACCGTCCCGGTGGTGTGACTTTCCTTTGTAATGACACGCTGCAACCCCCTTGGTAGCGCTGCCCGTCTTCTGGCATCATTGTTTGGCTGGCTGCGCCTCTGCGGCCGCCCTGACCCACACAACGCCCCTCGGTGTCTTATTTATTGGGACTGCGAGGGTGTGATTGATGGGCAGGATCAGTGCATCAGTTCGCCTGTCCCTCCTCTCCTTCCGCCTTCTTCGGACTGTGCGGCTTCATGGCCGTGGCATGCGATAAGGGATCAGATGACGCCGCACAGTCTGAAGCGGGTGTAAGGACCCGAGTGTGAGAGGCGAACATATGTGCTGCGCCAGGCCCTGAATCCCAGCCCCGCAGTGTTTTAACAATGTTAAGACACTGCGGGGCTGGGATTCAGGGGCATCGCGAACCGCACCGGCCGACATTACATGATGCCAGAAGATGGGCAGCGCTAACGGCGCTAGGCCAGGGGATAACACGACAGCGCAGACTCCTGTACAGCAAATAACAACGCTCGGGAGGCTGCACCCAGCACCAAGGTGGGATTCTTGACACCTGTGCTGCGTCTCATTACAAAGGGAACTCTCGCCTCCATTACACAGTTTGACTGTATAAAGGGCTAAATGTTATACGTGTTCCATTCAGCGTGTGCAAGGAGAAAAATTACAAGAGCAACCTTTGACTTGCGCAGCACTGCTGCTGCATAAGCTGTGGCTCTTCTACTTTGTAACCCCTGAGGGGGGGTTAAAGGTGACTTTTGAAATCGGTTCAATTAGGCTTCGGCCTACACTCTGCTCCACCTGCAGAGCCCGGGCTCCAACAACGCTAGTTGCTGTCCGGAAGTGCTGGCTGCACAGAGCCAAACACCTCGCCAATGTGTCAGTGGGGTCCAGCACCGCCAGCTGTTCCCCTGCTGTGTAGCCGGCAACGTGTCCTGCAAAAGCCACGCAGACACAACACACCCAAAGCTGCCGCCTGTGCAGGCTTCGGCCTACACTCCCCTCCCCCTGCTCCTCCTCCTCCTGCTCCTCCTCCTGCTGTCCCTGGGCTCTAACACACCGCCAGTTGGGGCCCAGATGTGCTAGCTGCACAGAGAAAAACACCAGCCAATGTGTCAGTGGGGTCCAGCACCGCCAGCTGTTCCCCTGCTGTGCAGCCGGCAACGTGTCCTGCAAAAGCCACGCAGACACAAGAACTGAAATTGAAGGGAACCTGTCCCCCCTCCCCCAGGCGTTTTTACGTTATCCAGCCACCTTGTACAGCGGTAATGCTGCATGTGTGCAAGGTGGCTCAGAAACGTATTCTCCTCGCACATGTGGAACTGAAAACACGTCTGAAATGTGTCCTCTGTGTGACCATTTAACCGTCCCGGTGGTGTGACTTTCCTTTGTAATGACACGCTGCAACCCCCTTGGTAGCGCTGCCCGTCTTCTGGCATCATTGTTTGGCTGGCTGCGCCTCTGCGGCCGCCCTGACCCACACAACGCCCCTCGGTGTCTTATTTATTGGGACTGCGAGGGTGTGATTGATGGGCAGGATCAGTGCATCAGTTCGCCTGTCCCTCCTCTCCTTCCGCCTTCTTCGGACTGTGCGGCTTCATGGCCGTGGCATGCGATAAGGGATCAGATGACGCCGCACAGTCTGAAGCGGGTGTAAGGACCCGAGTGTGAGAGGCGAACATATGTGCTGCGCCAGGCCCTGAATCCCAGCCCCGCAGTGTTTTAACAATGTTAAGACACTGCGGGGCTGGGATTCAGGGGCATCGCGAACCGCACCGGCCGACATTACATGATGCCAGAAGATGGGCAGCGCTAACGGCGCTAGGCCAGGGGATAACACGACAGCGCAGACTCCTGTACAGCAAATAACAACGCTCGGGAGGCTGCACCCAGCACCAAGGTGGGATTCTTGACACCTGTGCTGCGTCTCATTACAAAGGGAACTCTCGCCTCCATTACACAGTTTGACTGTATAAAGGGCTAAATGTTATACGTGTTCCATTCAGCGTGTGCAAGGAGAAAAATTACAAGAGCAACCTTTGACTTGCGCAGCACTGCTGCTGCATAAGCTGTGGCTCTTCTACTTTGTAACCCCTGAGGGGGGGTTAAAGGTGACTTTTGAAATCGGTTCAATTAGGCTTCGGCCTACACTCTGCTCCACCTGCAGAGCCCGGGCTCCAACAACGCTAGTTGCTGTCCGGAAGTGCTGGCTGCACAAAGCCAAACACCTCGCCAATGTGTCAGTGGGGTCCAGCACCGCCAGCTGTTCCCCTGCTGTGTAGCTGGCAACGTGTCCTGCAAAAGCCACGCAGACACAACACACCCAAAGCTGCCGCCTGTGCAGGCTTCGGCCTACACTCCCCTCCCCCTGCTCCTCCTCCTCCTGCTCCTCCTCCTGCTGTCCCTGGGCTCTAACACACCGCCAGTTGGGGCCCAGATGTGCTAGCTGCACAGAGAAAAACACCAGCCAATGTGTCAGTGGGGTCCAGCACCGCCAGCTGTTCCCCTGCTGTGCAGCCGGCAACGTGTCCTGCAAAAGCCACGCAGACACAAGAACTGAAATTGAAGGGAACCTGTCCCCCCTCCCCCAGGCGTTTTTACGTTATCCAGCCACCTTGTACAGCGGTAATGCTGCATGTGTGCAAGGTGGCTCAGAAACGTATTCTCCTCGCACATGTGGAACTGAAAACACGTCTGAAATGTGTCCTCTGTGTGACCATTTAACCGTCCCGGTGGTGTGACTTTCCTTTGTAATGACACGCTGCAACCCCCTTGGTAGCGCTGCCCGTCTTCTGGCATCATTGTTTGGCTGGCTGCGCCTCTGCGGCCGCCCTGACCCACACAACGCCCCTCGGTGTCTTATTTATTGGGACTGCGAGGGTGTGATTGATGGGCAGGATCAGTGCATCAGTTCGCCTGTCCCTCCTCTCCTTCCGCCTTCTTCGGACTGTGCGGCTTCATGGCCGTGGCATGCGATAAGGGATCAGATGACGCCGCACAGTCTGAAGCGGGTGTAAGGACCCGAGTGTGAGAGGCGAACATATGTGCTGCGCCAGGCCCTGAATCCCAGCCCCGCAGTGTTTTAACAATGTTAAGACACTGCGGGGCTGGGATTCAGGGGCATCGCGAACCGCACCGGCCGACATTACATGATGCCAGAAGATGGGCAGCGCTAACGGCGCTAGGCCAGGGGATAACACGACAGCGCAGACTCCTGTACAGCAAATAACAACGCTCGGGAGGCTGCACCCAGCACCAAGGTGGGATTCTTGACACCTGTGCTGCGTCTCATTACAAAGGGAACTCTCGCCTCCATTACACAGTTTGACTGTATAAAGGGCTAAATGTTATACGTGTTCCATTCAGCGTGTGCAAGGAGAAAAATTACAAGAGCAACCTTTGACTTGCGCAGCACTGCTGCTGCATAAGCTGTGGCTCTTCTACTTTGTAACCCCTGAGGGGGGGTTAAAGGTGACTTTTGAAATCGGTTCAATTAGGCTTCGGCCTACACTCTGCTCCACCTGCAGAGCCCGGGCTCCAACAACGCTAGTTGCTGTCCGGAAGTGCTGGCTGCACAGAGCCAAACACCTCGCCAATGTGTCAGTGGGGTCCAGCACCGCCAGCTGTTCCCCTGCTGTGTAGCCGGCAACGTGTCCTGCAAAAGCCACGCAGACACAACACACCCAAAGCTGCCGCCTGTGCAGGCTTCGGCCTACACTCCCCTCCCCCTGCTCCTCCTCCTCCTGCTCCTCCTCCTGCTGTCCCTGGGCTCTAACACACCGCCAGTTGGGGCCCAGATGTGCTAGCTGCACAGAGAAAAACACCAGCCAATGTGTCAGTGGGGTCCAGCACCGCCAGCTGTTCCCCTGCTGTGCAGCCGGCAACGTGTCCTGCAAAAGCCACGCAGACACAAGAACTGAAATTGAAGGGAACCTGTCCCCCCTCCCCCAGGCGTTTTTACGTTATCCAGCCACCTTGTACAGCGGTAATGCTGCATGTGTGCAAGGTGGCTCAGAAACGTATTCTCCTCGCACATGTGGAACTGAAAACACGTCTGAAATGTGTCCTCTGTGTGACCATTTAACCGTCCCGGTGGTGTGACTTTCCTTTGTAATGACACGCTGCAACCCCCTTGGTAGCGCTGCCCGTCTTCTGGCATCATTGTTTGGCTGGCTGCGCCTCTGCGGCCGCCCTGACCCACACAACGCCCCTCGGTGTCTTATTTATTGGGACTGCGAGGGTGTGATTGATGGGCAGGATCAGTGCATCAGTTCGCCTGTCCCTCCTCTCCTTCCGCCTTCTTCGGACTGTGCGGCTTCATGGCCGTGGCATGCGATAAGGGATCAGATGACGCCGCACAGTCTGAAGCGGGTGTAAGGACCCGAGTGTGAGAGGCGAACATATGTGCTGCGCCAGGCCCTGAATCCCAGCCCCGCAGTGTTTTAACAATGTTAAGACACTGCGGGGCTGGGATTCAGGGGCATCGCGAACCGCACCGGCCGACATTACATGATGCCAGAAGATGGGCAGCGCTAACGGCGCTAGGCCAGGGGATAACACGACAGCGCAGACTCCTGTACAGCAAATAACAACGCTCGGGAGGCTGCACCCAGCACCAAGGTGGGATTCTTGACACCTGTGCTGCGTCTCATTACAAAGGGAACTCTCGCCTCCATTACACAGTTTGACTGTATAAAGGGCTAAATGTTATACGTGTTCCATTCAGCGTGTGCAAGGAGAAAAATTACAAGAGCAACCTTTGACTTGCGCAGCACTGCTGCTGCATAAGCTGTGGCTCTTCTACTTTGTAACCCCTGAGGGGGGGTTAAAGGTGACTTTTGAAATCGGTTCAATTAGGCTTCGGCCTACACTCTGCTCCACCTGCAGAGCCCGGGCTCCAACAACGCTAGTTGCTGTCCGGAAGTGCTGGCTGCACAGAGCCAAACACCTCGCCAATGTGTCAGTGGGGTCCAGCACCGCCAGCTGTTCCCCTGCTGTGTAGCCGGCAACGTGTCCTGCAAAAGCCACGCAGACACAACACACCCAAAGCTGCCGCCTGTGCAGGCTTCGGCCTACACTCCCCTCCCCCTGCTCCTCCTCCTCCTGCTCCTCCTCCTGCTGTCCCTGGGCTCTAACACACCGCCAGTTGGGGCCCAGATGTGCTAGCTGCACAGAGAAAAACACCAGCCAATGTGTCAGTGGGGTCCAGCACCGCCAGCTGTTCCCCTGCTGTGCAGCCGGCAACGTGTCCTGCAAAAGCCACGCAGACACAAGAACTGAAATTGAAGGGAACCTGTCCCCCCTCCCCCAGGCGTTTTTACGTTATCCAGCCACCTTGTACAGCGGTAATGCTGCATGTGTGCAAGGTGGCTCAGAAACGTATTCTCCTCGCACATGTGGAACTGAAAACACGTCTGAAATGTGTCCTCTGTGTGACCATTTAACCGTCCCGGTGGTGTGACTTTCCTTTGTAATGACACGCTGCAACCCCCTTGGTAGCGCTGCCCGTCTTCTGGCATCATTGTTTGGCTGGCTGCGCCTCTGCGGCCGCCCTGACCCACACAACGCCCCTCGGTGTCTTATTTATTGGGACTGCGAGGGTGTGATTGATGGGCAGGATCAGTGCATCAGTTCGCCTGTCCCTCCTCTCCTTCCGCCTTCTTCGGACTGTGCGGCTTCATGGCCGTGGCATGCGATAAGGGATCAGATGACGCCGCACAGTCTGAAGCGGGTGTAAGGACCCGAGTGTGAGAGCCGAACATATGTGCTGCGCCAGGCCCTGAATCCCAGCCCCGCAGTGTTTTAACAATGTTAAGACACTGCGGGGCTGGGATTCAGGGGCATCGCGAACCGCACCGGCCGACATTACATGATGCCAGAAGATGGGCAGCGCTAACGGCGCTAGGCCAGGGGATAACACGACAGCGCAGACTCCTGTACAGCAAATAACAACGCTCGGGAGGCTGCACCCAGCACCAAGGTGGGATTCTTGACACCTGTGCTGCGTCTCATTACAAAGGGAACTCTCGCCTCCATTACACAGTTTGACTGTATAAAGGGCTAAATGTTATACGTGTTCCATTCAGCGTGTGCAAGGAGAAAAATTACAAGAGCAACCTTTGACTTGCGCAGCACTGCTGCTGCATAAGCTGTGGCTCTTCTACTTTGTAACCCCTGAGGGGGGGTTAAAGGTGACTTTTGAAATCGGTTCAATTAGGCTTCGGCCTACACTCTGCTCCACCTGCAGAGCCCGGGCTCCAACAACGCTAGTTGCTGTCCGGAAGTGCTGGCTGCACAGAGCCAAACACCTCGCCAATGTGTCAGTGGGGTCCAGCACCGCCAGCTGTTCCCCTGCTGTGTAGCCGGCAACGTGTCCTGCAAAAGCCACGCAGACACAACACACCCAAAGCTGCCGCCTGTGCAGGCTTCGGCCTACACTCCCCTCCCCCTGCTCCTCCTCCTCCTGCTCCTCCTCCTGCTGTCCCTGGGCTCTAACACACCGCCAGTTGGGGCCCAGATGTGCTAGCTGCACAGAGAAAAACACCAGCCAATGTGTCAGTGGGGTCCAGCACCGCCAGCTGTTCCCCTGCTGTGCAGCCGGCAACGTGTCCTGCAAAAGCCACGCAGACACAAGAACTGAAATTGAAGGGAACCTGTCCCCCCTCCCCCAGGCGTTTTTACGTTATCCAGCCACCTTGTACAGCGGTAATGCTGCATGTGTGCAAGGTGGCTCAGAAACGTATTCTCCTCGCACATGTGGAACTGAAAACACGTCTGAAATGTGTCCTCTGTGTGACCATTTAACCGTCCCGGTGGTGTGACTTTCCTTTGTAATGACACGCTGCAACCCCCTTGGTAGCGCTGCCCGTCTTCTGGCATCATTGTTTGGCTGGCTGCGCCTCTGCGGCCGCCCTGACCCACACAACGCCCCTCGGTGTCTTATTTATTGGGACTGCGAGGGTGTGATTGATGGGCAGGATCAGTGCATCAGTTCGCCTGTCCCTCCTCTCCTTCCGCCTTCTTCGGACTGTGCGGCTTCATGGCCGTGGCATGCGATAAGGGATCAGATGACGCCGCACAGTCTGAAGCGGGTGTAAGGACCCGAGTGTGAGAGCCGAACATATGTGCTGCGCCAGGCCCTGAATCCCAGCCCCGCAGTGTTTTAACAATGTTAAGACACTGCGGGGCTGGGATTCAGGGGCATCGCGAACCGCACCGGCCGACATTACATGATGCCAGAAGATGGGCAGCGCTAACGGCGCTAGGCCAGGGGATAACACGACAGCGCAGACTCCTGTACAGCAAATAACAACGCTCGGGAGGCTGCACCCAGCACCAAGGTGGGATTCTTGACACCTGTGCTGCGTCTCATTACAAAGGGAACTCTCGCCTCCATTACACAGTTTGACTGTATAAAGGGCTAAATGTTATACGTGTTCCATTCAGCGTGTGCAAGGAGAAAAATTACAAGAGCAACCTTTGACTTGCGCAGCACTGCTGCTGCATAAGCTGTGGCTCTTCTACTTTGTAACCCCTGAGGGGGGGTTAAAGGTGACTTTTGAAATCGGTTCAATTAGGCTTCGGCCTACACTCTGCTCCACCTGCAGAGCCCGGGCTCCAACAACGCTAGTTGCTGTCCGGAAGTGCTGGCTGCACAGAGCCAAACACCTCGCCAATGTGTCAGTGGGGTCCAGCACCGCCAGCTGTTCCCCTGCTGTGTAGCCGGCAACGTGTCCTGCAAAAGCCACGCAGACACAACACACCCAAAGCTGCCGCCTGTGCAGGCTTCGGCCTACACTCCCCTCCCCCTGCTCCTCCTCCTCCTGCTCCTCCTCCTGCTGTCCCTGGGCTCTAACACACCGCCAGTTGGGGCCCAGATGTGCTAGCTGCACAGAGAAAAACACCAGCCAATGTGTCAGTGGGGTCCAGCACCGCCAGCTGTTCCCCTGCTGTGCAGCCGGCAACGTGTCCTGCAAAAGCCACGCAGACACAAGAACTGAAATTGAAGGGAACCTGTCCCCCCTCCCCCAGGCGTTTTTACGTTATCCAGCCACCTTGTACAGCGGTAATGCTGCATGTGTGCAAGGTGGCTCAGAAACGTATTCTCCTCGCACATGTGGAACTGAAAACACGTCTGAAATGTGTCCTTTGTGTGACCATTTAACCGTCCCGGTGGTGTGACTTTCCTTTGTAATGACACGCTGCAACCCCCTTGGTAGCGCTGCCCGTCTTCTGGCATCATTGTTTGGCTGGCTGCGCCTCTGCGGCCGCCCTGACCCACACAACGCCCCTCGGTGTCTTATTTATTGGGACTGCGAGGGTGTGATTGATGGGCAGGATCAGTGCATCAGTTCGCCTGTCCCTCCTCTCCTTCCGCCTTCTTCGGACTGTGCGGCTTCATGGCCGTGGCATGCGATAAGGGATCAGATGACGCCGCACAGTCTGAAGCGGGTGTAAGGACCCGAGTGTGAGAGCCGAACATATGTGCTGCGCCAGGCCCTGAATCCCAGCCCCGCAGTGTTTTAACAATGTTAAGACACTGCGGGGCTGGGATTCAGGGGCATCGCGAACCGCACCGGCCGACATTACATGATGCCAGAAGATGGGCAGCGCTAACGGCGCTAGGCCAGGGGATAACACGACAGCGCAGACTCCTGTACAGCAAATAACAACGCTCGGGAGGCTGCACCCAGCACCAAGGTGGGATTCTTGACACCTGTGCTGCGTCTCATTACAAAGGGAACTCTCGCCTCCATTACACAGTTTGACTGTATAAAGGGCTAAATGTTATACGTGTTCCATTCAGCGTGTGCAAGGAGAAAAATTACAAGAGCAACCTTTGACTTGCGCAGCACTGCTGCTGCATAAGCTGTGGCTCTTCTACTTTGTAACCCCTGAGGGGGGGTTAAAGGTGACTTTTGAAATCGGTTCAATTAGGCTTCGGCCTACACTCTGCTCCACCTGCAGAGCCCGGGCTCCAACAACGCTAGTTGCTGTCCGGAAGTGCTGGCTGCACAGAGCCAAACACCTCGCCAATGTGTCAGTGGGGTCCAGCACCGCCAGCTGTTCCCCTGCTGTGTAGCCGGCAACGTGTCCTGCAAAAGCCACGCAGACACAACACACCCAAAGCTGCCGCCTGTGCAGGCTTCGGCCTACACTCCCCTCCCCCTGCTCCTCCTCCTCCTGCTCCTCCTCCTGCTGTCCCTGGGCTCTAACACACCGCCAGTTGGGGCCCAGATGTGCTAGCTGCACAGAGAAAAACACCAGCCAATGTGTCAGTGGTGTCCAGCACCGCCAGCTGTTCCCCTGCTGTGCAGCCGGCAACGTGTCCTGCAAAAGCCACGCAGACACAAGAACTGAAATTGAAGGGAACCTGTCCCCCCTCCCCCAGGCGTTTTTACGTTATCCAGCCACCTTGTACAGCGGTAATGCTGCATGTGTGCAAGGTGGCTCAGAAACGTATTCTCCTCGCACATGTGGAACTGAAAACACGTCTGAAATGTGTCCTCTGTGTGACCATTTAACCGTCCCGGTGGTGTGACTTTCCTTTGTAATGACACGCTGCAACCCCCTTGGTAGCGCTGCCCGTCTTCTGGCATCATTGTTTGGCTGGCTGCGCCTCTGCGGCCGCCCTGACCCACACAACGCCCCTCGGTGTCTTATTTATTGGGACTGCGAGGGTGTGATTGATGGGCAGGATCAGTGCATCAGTTCGCCTGTCCCTCCTCTCCTTCCGCCTTCTTCGGACTGTGCGGCTTCATGGCCGTGGCATGCGATAAGGGATCAGATGACGCCGCACAGTCTGAAGCGGGTGTAAGGACCCGAGTGTGAGAGGCGAACATATGTGCTGCGCCAGGCCCTGAATCCCAGCCCCGCAGTGTTTTAACAATGTTAAGACACTGCGGGGCTGGGATTCAGGGGCATCGCGAACCGCACCGGCCGACATTACATGATGCCAGAAGATGGGCAGCGCTAACGGCGCTAGGCCAGGGGATAACACGACAGCGCAGACTCCTGTACAGCAAATAACAACGCTCGGGAGGCTGCACCCAGCACCAAGGTGGGATTCTTGACACCTGTGCTGCGTCTCATTACAAAGGGAACTCTCGCCTCCATTACACAGTTTGACTGTATAAAGGGCTAAATGTTATACGTGTTCCATTCAGCGTGTGCAAGGAGAAAAATTACAAGAGCAACCTTTGACTTGCGCAGCACTGCTGCTGCATAAGCTGTGGCTCTTCTACTTTGTAACCCCTGAGGGGGGGTTAAAGGTGACTTTTGAAATCGGTTCAATTAGGCTTCGGCCTACACTCTGCTCCACCTGCAGAGCCCGGGCTCCAACAACGCTAGTTGCTGTCCGGAAGTGCTGGCTGCACAGAGCCAAACACCTCGCCAATGTGTCAGTGGGGTCCAGCACCGCCAGCTGTTCCCCTGCTGTGTAGCCGGCAACGTGTCCTGCAAAAGCCACGCAGACACAACACACCCAAAGCTGCCGCCTGTGCAGGCTTCGGCCTACACTCCCCTCCCCCTGCTCCTCCTCCTCCTGCTCCTCCTCCTGCTGTCCCTGGGCTCTAACACACCGCCAGTTGGGGCCCAGATGTGCTAGCTGCACAGAGAAAAACACCAGCCAATGTGTCAGTGGGGTCCAGCACCGCCAGCTGTTCCCCTGCTGTGCAGCCGGCAACGTGTCCTGCAAAAGCCACGCAGACACAAGAACTGAAATTGAAGGGAACCTGTCCCCCCTCCCCCAGGCGTTTTTACGTTATCCAGCCACCTTGTACAGCGGTAATGCTGCATGTGTGCAAGGTGGCTCAGAAACGTATTCTCCTCGCACATGTGGAACTGAAAACACGTCTGAAATGTGTCCTCTGTGTGACCATTTAACCGTCCCGGTGGTGTGACTTTCCTTTGTAATGACACGCTGCAACCCCCTTGGTAGCGCTGCCCGTCTTCTGGCATCATTGTTTGGCTGGCTGCGCCTCTGCGGCCGCCCTGACCCACACAACGCCCCTCGGTGTCTTATTTATTGGGACTGCGAGGGTGTGATTGATGGGCAGGATCAGTGCATCAGTTCGCCTGTCCCTCCTCTCCTTCCGCCTTCTTCGGACTGTGCGGCTTCATGGCCGTGGCATGCGATAAGGGATCAGATGACGCCGCACAGTCTGAAGCGGGTGTAAGGACCCGAGTGTGAGAGCCGAACATATGTGCTGCGCCAGGCCCTGAATCCCAGCCCCGCAGTGTTTTAACAATGTTAAGACACTGCGGGGCTGGGATTCAGGGGCATCGCGAACCGCACCGGCCGACATTACATGATGCCAGAAGATGGGCAGCGCTAACGGCGCTAGGCCAGGGGATAACACGACAGCGCAGACTCCTGTACAGCAAATAACAACGCTCGGGAGGCTGCACCCAGCACCAAGGTGGGATTCTTGACACCTGTGCTGCGTCTCATTACAAAGGGAACTCTCGCCTCCATTACACAGTTTGACTGTATAAAGGGCTAAATGTTATACGTGTTCCATTCAGCGTGTGCAAGGAGAAAAATTACAAGAGCAACCTTTGACTTGCGCAGCACTGCTGCTGCATAAGCTGTGGCTCTTCTACTTTGTAACCCCTGAGGGGGGGTTAAAGGTGACTTTTGAAATCGGTTCAATTAGGCTTCGGCCTACACTCTGCTCCACCTGCAGAGCCCGGGCTCCAACAACGCTAGTTGCTGTCCGGAAGTGCTGGCTGCACAGAGCCAAACACCTCGCCAATGTGTCAGTGGGGTCCAGCACCGCCAGCTGTTCCCCTGCTGTGTAGCCGGCAACGTGTCCTGCAAAAGCCACGCAGACACAACACACCCAAAGCTGCCGCCTGTGCAGGCTTCGGCCTACACTCCCCTCCCCCTGCTCCTCCTCCTGCTGTCCCTGGGCTCTAACACACCGCCAGTTGGGGCCCTAGGAAGACAAGCTTGAATAGGTCCCCATCCGGGTTCCAGTACCGTCAGCTGGTTCTCGGCAGTGTCTTTTGCTCTTGTACCTTCTGCTCCCCATCCTGGTTCCAGTACCGTCAGCTGGTTCCGGGCAGAGCCTTTGGCTTAGGTGCCTCCCTCTGGGTATCCGAGTTCCACCAACGTCAGGTGGTCCTTGGTAGTGCTTTCAGGCACGGGTACCTCCTGCTTAGTAACCGGGTTCCAGTAACGTCAGCTGGTCCTCGGTAGTTCCATTGGCTCTTGGACCTTCGGCTACCCATCCGGGTTCCAGTACCGTCAGCTGGTTCTCGGCAGTGTCTTTTGCTCTTGTACCTTCTGCTCCCCATCCTGGTTCCAGTACCGTCAGCTGGTTCCGGGCAGAGCCTTTGGCTTAGGTGCCTCCCTCTGGGTATCCGAGTTCCACCAACGTCAGGTGGTCCTTGGTAGTGCTTTCAGGCACGGGTACCTCCTGCTTAGTAACCGGGTTCCAGTAACGTCAGCTGGTCCTCGGTAGTTCCATTGGCTCTTGGACCTTCGGGTAGCCATCCGAGTTCCAGTTCCATCAGCTGTTTCTCGGCATTTTCTCAGCCTTCTTGTACCTTCTGCTACATTTCCAAGTTCAAGACCCGAAAGACGATGACCCGGAAGACCACCCCTAAGATGATGACGACACCAGAGACGACAACCACCGAGATGACGACGACCCTGGAGACGATGACCCTGAAGACGACCCCGATGACGACGACCCCGATGACGACGACCCCGATGACGACGACCCTGGAGATGACGACCCTGGAGATGACGACGACAACCTGGAAGACCGAGAAGCAGAAGAACAAGAGGCTGCAGAACAAAGAGCAGAAGAACATTAAGCATAAGACTAAATATCAGAGCAAAAGATATTATCTAAATTATAAGCAGAAGAAGACTAAGCAGTGTATGGGGGTGAGTCCGTTCCTCCTCGTGGTGCCCCTGGATAAAGCCTGATGCTGCAGGCCAAACTGAACGCGGACAAATGTAACTGTTTTGTGACAGGCAGAACGGAAGGTGTAATCTTCAAACTTTTATAGATAACAACTACGGGAATGCCTGTCACAAATAAGAATATGATGAAGAAGTTGAATATAAAAAAGATAATAGTTAAATAAAAAGAATATGAACAATGTAAAAAAAAAAATATATATATACGTAGAAAAGAAGAAGATGAATAAGGTGAAGAAGTTGATGTCACAGAAGCTGATGATGAGGATAATGAAGAAGAAAGTGTGGGAGAAGTAAAAAATAGGGTGAAGGGCGTGGAAGTAGTGAAACATCAATATCTGACAAAATAAATAAAAAATTAACATAGTCAAATTCTTTCTAACGCCGAACGTCATAAAAAAATAAAAAATACTGCTATTCTATTTGATTGGGATAAACCCCTGTGCCTTTAATGTCTCCGCCACCTCCCCCAATACATCCTACATTATTCTTAGTTGTTTTCCTTCATGTAGAATTAACCTACAAGGAAAGAAAGGGTTTATTTTAATTCCGATATTTTCGTCCCATTGACTTGCATTGGGATCGGGTATCGGTATCGGATTGGATTCCGATACTGTGACGGTATCGGCCGATACTTTCCGATACCGATACTTTCCGATATCGGAAAGTATCGCTCGACACTAATAGAGACATAATAAGCAAGCTGGACAAAAAAACCAACAACTGAAAATCAGCACTTAGCTTATCCTGAAAGATCTGGGAGCAGGTAGGCAGGAACCAAACAGAGCACATCTGAATACATTGATAGCCGGCAAGGGAATGACAGAAAGGCCAGGTAAAATAGGAAACACCCAGCCTCTGATGGACAGGTGGAAACCAAAGGCCGCAACCCACCAAAGTCACCCAGTACCAGCAGTAACCACCAGAGGGAGCCCACAAACAGAATCCACAACAGCCCACATCATGATTTCTCTCTGCGGAAGAGAATTTTCTAGAAAAGAAGACACAAGGTTTAAGGTTAGTAAGGGTAGACAGTCCCTGAGACAAAACTGCCCCCAGCCCACCTCAGATGCATCAACTTCCACGATAAAAGATTTTGACGGTTCTGGCTGCACCAACACAGGATTGGAAGTAAAACATGTTTTCAAAGCCAGAAAATAATTCTTCGTAGATACAGACCAGTTCCTCTCATTAGCTCCTTTGTGGGTGACATCAGTCAAAGGGTTAACTACCTGCGAAAAACCCTTAATAAACTTTCTATAATAATTTGCAAAGCCCAAAATTCATTGTAACCCCTTCAAATCATGAGGCTGCACCCAATCTGTAATGGCCTGAACCTTCCCAGGATCCATACGGAATCCTTCATCAGATGCAATCAAACCCAAAAAGGACAATTCTTGAACGAAAAAAGAACATTTTTCCAATTTGGCATACAAATGATTTTCCTTGAGTCTCATAAGAACTATATGCAGATGGTGCAAGTGAGACTGGCTGTCAGAAGAATACACTGGAATGTCATCCAAAAAAATCACTACAAAACACCCAACTAAATCAGAGAAGATAACAATGACATTCTGGAAAATAGCAGGAGCGTTAGTAAGACCAAAGGGCATGACCAAGTTTTCAAACAGCCCCTCGGTCGTGAGGAAGGCAGTTTTCCATTCATCCTCTTCTCGGACCCTTATTAGATTATAGTCCCCCTGTAGATCAAGCTTTGAGAACTATTTGACCCCAGTAAGTTTATTACATAGGTCCGGAATAAGAGGGAGGGGATATGAGTTTTTTACAGTAATTGTATTTAATTCCCAGGAGTCCAGGCATGGCCGCAATTCGCCATCTTTCTTTTTATTAAAAAAAGAAACCCGCCGTCACAGGCAACATAAAAGGCTGAAAATATGTCCCTTGCGGAGACTTTCAAAAATATATTCCTTCATAGCTTGGCGCTCAGGCCCAGAAAAATTAAACAGTCGAGCCTTGGGCAGTTTGGCTCCAGGGATTAAATCAATGGCACAATCATAAGGTCTGTGTTGTGGAAGCGCCTCCGCCTCACATTCGGAAAACACGTCTGCAAAGTCCTTCAGGTATTCCGGAATACCATCCAGACCGACGGACGACACCAATAATAATAATAATAATAATTTTTATTTATATTGCGCCAAAATATTTTGTGGCACTTTACAATTAAGCGGGAACATGTACAGACAATAAATTCAATACAAGTTAAGACAATTTAAACAGTGACATTAGGGGTGAGGTCCCTGCTCGCAAGCTTACAATCTACAAGGCAATGGGGGGACACAATAGGTGAAAAGTGCTTGTTATTTCAGGTCTGGCAATTATAATAAATAGATTTCACCAAGGTCAATGGATCTAGCTGAGGTCACCGCAGTTCAGCCCGGCTGGGAACGCTGCCTGAGTGACCAGAGGTAACCTTGATGACGTCACCGTTGGCCACTCACAGCAGCTCATTCATCAGTGGTTTTCAGCCTGGACAGTCGCAACTGTTTATCCCCAGACATAGATTACGGCATGGGACAGAACGATGGATAGGTGAGGGATATTGTTGTTCATTATCCCACTGAGACGAGGGATTCAGTGAAATTAGTCGCTAGGTGAGTAGAACTGTATTTGTTATCTTTACATTAAAAAGTTAAAGTGTGTTTTGTTTTATTTCAAATAAAATACTTTATTCTGGCTGTGTGTTTATTTTCCATACAACTATAAGATTAGTAAACGATAGGTGTCTTATCGACGCCTCTCCATTACTAATCCGTGGGCTTGATGTCACTAGACAATACAATGGTGACATCAATCCCACGTGCCACTGCTATAGGGCAAGTGGGACGAGTCAGGCAAATAGATTTGCCTTTTCTGGGTGGCTGCGGGCTGCTATTTTAAGGCTGGTTGGGCCAATATCCATGGCCCCTTACCAGCCTCAGAATACCAACCCCCAGGTCTCTGCTTTAGAAAGTCTGGTTGTCAAAAATAGGGGGACTCCACACCATTTTTCTTTAATTATTTATTTAAATAATTAAAAAATACGGCATGGGAACCCCACTATTCTTGATAAACAGTGTTGCTGAAGTTGTCAAAATGAGGATTGCAGCCATCAGCTGTGAGTTTTGCCTGGCTGGCTATCAAAAATACAGGGTAACACACAATGTTTTTTTTATTTAGTTATTAGGGGCTGCAGGCATCGGATGATGAGAGCAGTAGTCCCATCAGCTGACTCCAGTTACTGGAGGTAAACTTTATACCTCCCATCATAGCTGCATGCTCACACTGTCTTTTTACAGCCTGGGAACTGGCTTTCTGACCATTGTGGATGATTTCACCGCTGATCAGAAGTGTTGTTTGCTTTGGTGTTATGCAAACACTGGATGTTCAGGCCCCCCATTCAAGTGAATGTGAAATAGATCACTCTGTTTGTAATGACTCTATATATTATACTAGATGGTAGCCCAATTCTAACGCATCGGGTATTCTAGAATATGTATGTAGTTTATTTATGAAGTTTTCAGAATAATGCAATTTATACACAGGATTCGGCCTGCCAGGGGTGTGACCAATTAGCGAAGCGTGGTTCAAATTCCACGCCAATTTGTGGCCGGACTGCGCCTGTCGCTGATTGGTCACTCCCGGCTACGAACTATCAGTGAAGCCAGGGCCTGCTCCAGGTTTTTGAGGGCCCCGGGCGAAAGAGTCTCAGTGGGCCACCCTCTTTAACACATACCATGATTCATGATGCACAGATACAGCAGAGAAATATAGCACAGCCAAGTAGCATACAGCTCTCGTAGTATATAACACAGCCCACATAGTATATAACACAGCCCATGTAGTATATAGCACAGCCCACGTAGTATATTGCCCAGCCACGTAGTATATAGCACAGCCCCTGTAGTATATAGCACAGCCCACGCAGAGTATAACACAGCCCACATAGTATATAGCACAGCCCCCATAGTATATAGCATAGACACGTAGCATATTGCCCAGCCACGTAATATATTGCATAACCACGTAATATATTGCACAACCACGTAGTATATAGCACAGAGACGTGGTATATAACACAGCCCATGCAGTATATAACACAGGCCATGTAGTATAGAGCACAGTGATGTAGTATATTGCCCAGCCACGTAATATATACCACAGCCACGTAGTATATAGCACAGAGACATAGTATATAACACATCCCATGCAGTATATAACACAGCCCACATAGTATATTGCCCAGCCATATAGTATATAGCACAGTCCCCATAGTATATAGCACAGCCCACGCAGTGTATAACACAGCCCACATAGTATAAAGCACAGCCCACGTAGTATATAGCACAGACATGTAGCATATTGCCCAGCCGTGTAATATATTGCACAACCATGTAATATATTGCACAGCGACGTAGTATATAGCACAGAGACGTGGTATATAACACAGCCCATGCAGTATATAACACAGGCCATGTAGTATAGAGCACAGTGATGTAGTATATTGCCAAGCCACGTAATATATACCACAGCCACATAGTATATAGCACAGAAACGTAGTATATAACACAGCCCATGCAGTATATAACACAGCCCATGCAGTATATAACACAGCCCACATAGTATATTGCCCAGCCACATAGTATATAGCACAGTCCCCATAGTATATAGCACAGCCCACGCAGTGTATAACACAGCCCACATAGTATAAAGCACAGCCTACGTAGTATATAGCACAGACACATAGTATATTGCAGAGCCACGTAATATATTGCACAGCCACGTAATATATTGCACAGCCACATAGTATATAGCACAGCCATGTAGTATATAGCACAGAGACATAGTATATAACACAGCCCAGGCAGTATTTAACACAGGCAATGTAGTATAGAGCACAGCGATGTAGTATCCTAATATATACCACAGCAACATAGTATATAGCACAGAGACGAATTATATAACACAGCCCATGCAGTATATAACACAGCCCATGTAGTGTATTGCCCATTCACGTAATATATTGCACAGCCACGTAATATATTGCACAGCCACATAGTATATAGCACAGCCACATAGTATTTAACACAGCCCATGAAGTATATAACACAGCCCACATATTATATTGCCCAGCCACATAGTATATAGCACAGTCCCCATAGTATATAGCACAGCCCACGCAGTGTATAACACATCCCACGTAGTATAAAGCACAGCCCACATAGTATATAGCACAGACACGTAGTATATTGCACAGCCTTGTAATGTATTGCACAGCCACGTAATATATGGCACAGCCACATAGTATATAGCACAGCCATGTAGTATATAGCACAGAGACATTGTATATAACACAGCCCATGTAGTATTTAACACAGGCCACATAGTATAGAGCACAGCGATGTAGTATATTGCCCAGCCACATAACTGTAATATATACCACAGCCACATAGTATATAGCACAGAGACGTAGTATATAACACAGTCTATGCAGTATGTAACACAGCCCACATAGTATATAGCAATGTGGGCACCCTATCCCTGTTAAAAAAAAGAATTAAAATAAAAAATAGTTATATACTCACCTTCCATCGGCCCCCGGATCCATCACAGGCATTTACCGATGCTCCTCACGACGCTCTGGTCCCAAGAATGCATTGCGGTCTCGCGAGATGATGATGTAGCGGTCTCGCGAGACAGCTACGTCATCATCTCGCGAGACCGCAATGCATGGACCGGAGCGTCGCGAGGAGCAGCGGGAAAGGCGACAGAAGGTGAGAATACAATGATTTGTAATATTGTTTATTATTTTTAACATTAGATCTTTTTACTATTGATGCTGCATAGGCAGCATCAATAGTAAAAAGTTGGTCACACAGGGTTAATAGCAGCGTTAACGGACTGCGCTACACCGTGGCATAACACGGCCATTAACTCTGTGTGAGCACTGACTGGAGGGGGCACTGACAGAGAGTAGGAAGGGGCGAATTCGCAGCCGGACTGTACCCGTCGCTGATTGGTCGCGGCCTGGCGGCCGTAACTAATCAGCGACACCGGATTTCCGTGACAGACAGACAGACAGACAAACAGACGGAAGTGTCCCTTAGACAATTATATATATAGATGAGTTTCACTTTTTGTATTGAAGATTTGAAATAAATTAACTTTTTGATGATATTCTAATTTAGTGAGAAGCACTTGTATCATTCGTTTTCAAAATAATAACCCCAAATATACTACTGTGAAGACCAATATGTAATAATCTAACAAGGTAGCTGCACGCATTCAGATTACTGCTGTAAATGAGGAAGATATAAAGCGCTGAAAACATGGTGTGATATTTCTAAATGAAGAAGTTAAGCATTATTTAAGAAATTAAACATACTCCTCATGTACCTAAACACATGACATTTCAGGCCTTCCCAAAGAGCTTTTGAGAAAAATCTTGGTATTTTTGTTGCTCTATTCACTGTTTTGTGGATTTGGAATGGTTTTGTATTTATTTGTTGTAGCTTCTGCTTAGTTTACTCATAGATATGTTTTCCGCTTTGCATGGGTTATGTTATTCAATTAAGATTTCACAGAAGATACTGATTCTCCTTGTGGATCGTAAACTGGTAGGGAGTCTTTAGAGCTAAAGATTCTTTATTAGGACAACTTCCAGGCATTAATCACTGAATAATGTTAACTTGTTTACAACCCTTAGCCACAAAGTTGTGCAATGAGGGGCATGTATTCATTATGCTATGATTAAAAGCTGTAAATCCTAAAACACATAAATCTGAATATTATTAAAAATCCGGCATTTGTTTGGAAGTGGCTCTAGAGAAGAGTTTTGAATTTTACACATCATGCGCTAAATTTTCTACATTCATCTGCTATTGCACTTTGAGAGGTCATAAAATTCTAGAGATCTACAGTACATATACATTATAAACAAATATTTCAGTTTTAAAAGGAATCTGTCACTAGGTTTTTGCTATTTCATCTGAGAGCACTTACTGGGCTACATGCTGCAGTTTTGATAAAATTCTTATTTAATCTACCCTAAATCTACCAGTTCTCTAAATTCTGAGCTCTATATAACCCCGCCCACACCACTGATTGGCAGCTTCCTGTCTACACTTTGTATAGGCAGAAAGCTGCCAATCAGGGGGTGGGGTTATTCAGAGCTCAGGAATGTGGAGGACTACATGGCAGCAGGTTGGCTAGTCCTCTAGTAATAATCTCCTGCTAATAAAACAGTAATTTTATCAAAACTACACCAAACACTTCAACAAGTAACACGTCACTGAAATCGGGGTCTTTGTCTTTACATCATGCTGCTCTCAGATTAGGTACATAAAACTGGTGACAGATCCCCTTTAAACCCCAAAATACCATGCCATCTATAAAAAATAAAGCAACTTTGTAGTCAGTGCTCCCCAACTCCGGTCCTCAAGAGCCACCAACAGATCATGTAATCAGGATTTCCTTAGTATTACACAGGTGATGTAACTATTGCCTGTGCAGGTGATGCAATTATCACCTGGGCAATACTAAGGAAATCCTGAAAACATGACCTGTTGGTGGCTCTTGAGGACCGGAGTTGGGGAACACTGTTGTAGGTGAAGGCCGACGTGTAAGAATAAAATATTGTGACCCTTCAGTGCAACCTTACAGTTTAGAATATTCAGTTCTTTCATTGGTTACATTTTATTCTTCAGATGGGATGTATTCATGTAGTATATATGGTTATTTCCTAAGGGTTAATTATAACTGTTTTTACACATAAGTTATTCTCATACATTATATTAAATATTTGCTCATTGTTTGCATAATGTTAGCTCTTACATTGTTAAAATGGAGTGTGTTTGGCATTTTCTTTTTGATGCTGTTGTTTATTCACTTTTTCTTTTTATTATATATTTTTAAGTGTTATGAAAGTTTATAAAAATTAATAATCACATATTTTCTTCCCCGCTAACGTAAAGAAAAGCAATTTGGCATCATGCAGCTTGAAATTAAACCAATTTTGGCTGTTCTGGCAGTCTGAAACCGAATTGTAGAGCAATTAGTCATTACTCAGCATTGTAATTGATAACAGTTATTTATATATAACACTTATTTATCATACAATGAGAGATAACATACACTATAATGGATGCATTAAATAAATAAGTTATCTAAGTATTCATAAGTGCTAGTAAAATTATATGTTATGTTACATATTAATAATATGAAACAGATGAAAAAATCTTTAAAAGTTATTGCTGGAAGTATAAAATACATAAAAATCCCCTTTTTCTAGCACCCATTAACCCCAGCACGACTTTGGGATTTTCCGTTTTTGTTTTTTGCTCCCCTTATTTCCAGAACCATAATGCTTTTATTTTTTCATCAATATAGCCGTGTGTGGGCTTGTTGTTTGAGGAACAAGTTGTACTTTTGAATAATATAATTAATTTTACCACATAGTGTATTGAAAATGGGACAAAAATTCCAAGTATGGTGAAATTGCAAAAAAAAAGTGCAACTCCATAATAGTTGTTGGGGTTATTTTTTAACATGTTCACTAATTGCTATAACTGATCTGTACTGATGAATATGCAGTAAGCAAAGTGGGTGTGTAAGGGTCAGACAGGGTGGTAGCCGTGGCTGAGGTAAAAGTCTCTTGCACACCTTGACCTCCCTTCACATACACTCCACGACTTTCAGTCAGCATACCTGCAGCTCCTTTTCCCTTGGGGGAAAGATCTGCTCGTTTTCCTCAGCCAAAACAGAATAAACAGAGTAACAGTCCCATTGAACGCTTGAACAATGAACTTTACTAGAAACAGGCACATAACGGTTCTTTTCAGCTTTTACAGCAGGTTTTACAATACACAGTTTCTTCTCTGTCCCTGTTTCCTCTCTTTCCTTGTCAGCATTTAAATCAGGCTTTCAATTACCCAGCTTCTCCTCTTTCTCTGTCTTTCCTTCATTTTTACTAAGCCTGCTTCCAGAATGGACCATGCTTACTAGCCCTCCAGCATCCCCTGTGCCCAGTCTTAATTTAGCATGATTCCCCTTCAACCATTTCGCCTTGGTCTCTGGAATGACCGTCCACGCCATAAGCTGCCACATTGCGAGTGACCTGCCCATACTGCTTAGTTCTTTTCTAGCACCTACAGCCGCAGTCCCACTTATACTGCGCTGTCAGTGGCTCTTTCAATGCCTTTCTTCTCTCTCTCGGAGCCCTCCTGGCCCTGATGCTGTCTGACTGGACAGTGGGCTGTTGCACAGCTGACTGCCCTAACAGGGTGTTCCTGCCCAACTGATTCAAATTCTCAGCTGTTCTGAACCCTAAGTGTCACTAGCTCCTCCCACATTAACCATCTACAGGCTGTTTCTCTATCCCCATCTAGTGGGCAAACTAGGGAACTACGCTCTCCCTAATATCTGGAAACAATACACCATTTAAGAGTATAAATAAACATTATGCATAGCATGTTCATGACAACCCCTTTACAGGTGCTTGACAATCGAATCAAGTGCTTTGGAATGCTCCGGCGCTCGTTTCCAGGACCGAGCACAATGTAATGAAGAAGTCGAGCATTTTTCAGGCAGACTTTTACTTGACTACCAAGATGTCTTAGAAGTGAGAGAGAATTTCTGGCTTTGGTGATGCATGGCTCAGGGACCCAAACTCTCGAACACCATGCGATACTTGGCACTGCTCAGTACTTAATCGAGCACCCAAAATACTCATTCGAGTATTGAGCAGTGGTGACGGTGAGGAGTCAGATACAGCTGAAGTTGGGACATAGCCTCAACCTTCTAATCTTGCAGCAGAACTGTCCTGAATTTGGGGACATGTCTCTTTGGTTCAGTATGTTTGGGAGGTGTAATGAATATATGAGGCTGTCATTTTTGCTGTCTTTTATGTGACAATGAAATGGGTATAGTAATGAGTGAGAACAAGGAGGTTTCAATAGTTCAATAGGGGCAATAGGAGCAAAATTACTTTTTAAGTGTAACAATAAATGTTCCTCTCTCTGTCAGGGGTGTCTAATTAGGACTTCTGCTATAGGGCCTTCATAGTGAGGTTTGTGGGATATTTATGTCAAGAACAAAAAGGAGAAAGGTAGCATGCAAAGTACGGGGATCATCATATAATAATAATAATAATAATCTTTATTTATATAGCGCCAACATATTCCGCAGCACTTTACAGTTTAACAGTTTCAAACACAACAGTCATAGGTAACAATATTAACAATACAGTAATAAAGCAAAATAAGACAAAATAAGACGACCCTGCCCATGAGAGCTTACAGTCTACAATGAGGTGGAGGAGATACAAAGTACAGGTGTGTATTTACAATGATGTATTTACAATGATGGTCCAGCCATCTTCAGGGGGTGGGGGGTAGATGGAGATAGTGAATGGGCTACACACACACACAAACATAAAATGACTTTGATTAGTTAATGTGGTAGGCAGCTCTGAACAAATGTGTTTTGAGCGAGCGCCTAAAACTATGCAAGTTGTGGATGGTCCTAATATCTTGGGGTAGAGCATGCCAGAGGATTGGCGCAGCATGGGAGAAGTCTTAGAGTCGGGAGTGGGAGGTACGGATTAGTGCAGAGGTTAGTCGAAAGTCGTTTGCAGAGCGCAGTGGTCGGCTAGGCCAGGCTAGGCAGTATATAAATAATACAAAAATCTTTATTAAAGTGACAATACTGCAAGGTTAAAAACATTTAAAGCAACATGTAGAAACGCTATGCAGCAGCAATAGTAAAAGATAAAATGTTAAAAATAATAAAAAAAATAAAAAATTGTGATATTCTTACCTTCCAGCGGCCCCCGCAGCCTTCCCAATGCTCACGATGCTCCCGGCAGCTCCCGTTCCCGTAGTAAGACTGCTACATCATCACATGTTATTGTCTCACAAGGCATCACTGGGAATGGGAGCTGCCAGGATTATCGCGAGCATCGGGAAGGGAAGGGAGATTGGGACACAACAAAGACCCACATCTTCTCGCTTCTCGCTTCTCGCTCGACCTTCCTGTCCCAGTTTCTAGAGGACCACAGCACCCCACTATTGAAGCCAGAGCAGTGTGAAACAGTTGTTGGTTGGATAGCGGATAATGCTTCCAGTCACTTAGCCACCAAGATAACCACATCTTCCACACGGTCAAGTCTGAATAGCTGTTAGTCTGGACCGCATATTACTCACCCTGATCCTCCTTCCTCCCACAATGCCGAGTGCACTGAGACAACTGATCCCACACTTGGACACTCCGAAGAGATGTTCACTTTTCCCTTTAAAGATTCTGGACTTTCGGCCGGTCGAATTGAAGTGGGGCAAGATGAGATCGAATGTAGCAATGCCCAAATATTTGAGCAGCCACGGTCACACAAAAGTGATGGCTGGAAAGTGTCACAAGAGGTGGATGATGATGAGACACAATTGCCAGAAAGTCAGGAGTATGAGCAGGGTGCGGATGTGGAAGACCAGGTGGTGGATGACATAGTTACTGACCCAACCTGGCAGGAGTAGACATGCAGAGTAAGGGCAGCAGGACACATGGGGAAGGAGGCATAGCACACCAACAGGCAAGAAGAAGCAGTGTGGTGGTGGTGGTGGCTAAGTGCATTCGTTCCCCGTAACACCAGCATGACAGAAGTTGCCATTCCATCTGATAGATCTTCCGGAGTCTGGTTATTTTTTAAAGACTCTGATGATTACCCCAAACAGACCATTTTCAGCACCTGCCATGCCGGCATCAGCAGGGGTAGAAAAACTACCAGCCTGACAACCACCGGCATGATCAGGAACATGCAGCAAAGCACCCAACTTTGTGGCTGAACCCCAGGCTCAAGAAACTCTGTCTGCAGGTGACACCACTGCTTCTTCCACTGTTTTGCATCCAAGCCAATTCCCAGTCCACTGTGCATTTGAAGATGCCTCGTGCCCTGCACTTGTTGTTGCCCACAGTCAACCAGAACCTTCATCAAGCGTGTCCACGTCCTTTTCCCAGCACAGCCTTCATTTGTCTATATCCCAGTCATTGGAATGCAAGCAGAAATATGCAGCCAACGCCTCACAGGTCACAGTACTAAATTCTCACATTTCTCATCTGCTTTCACTCGAAATGTTGCCTTTTAGGCTCTTTGAGATGGAAGCTTTGTGCAACCTGATGGCGGCCGTCTCAAGGTACTCGGTCCCCAGTCACCACTATTTCTCCTGGTGTGCTATACCGGCATTACACCACCACATGTCCCACAACATTACTGTGCCTCAATGCTGTTACTGGGAAAGTCCACCTAACCACGGACATGTGGACAAGTGCTTGTGGCAGGGACGGTTTATCTCACTGATGGCACACTAGATTAACATAGTGGAAGCCAGGACCCAGTTGGACCTTGGGATGGAACACATCCTGCCGATGCTGAGGATTGCAGGCCCTACGTCAGTCAGGGTTGCCCCCACAGTCTACAGCTCCTGCACCTCCTCCTCTTTAGCCTCCATCTCTGAAAGTAGTTCATCAGTTAGAAGATGGAAGCACTGCAGGACTGCCTAAGCCAAGCGGTAACAGGCTGTGCTGAAGCTAATCTGCTTAGGTGACAAACCACACAATGCTGGAGAGTTGTGCAAAGCACTAAAAGAGCAGTCAGATTTTTGGCTGACACCGCTGAACCTACAGCCAGGCATAATTGTGTATGACAATGGCCGGAACCTGGTGGCAGCTCTGAGGCAAGTTAAGTTCTTACATGTACCTTGCCAGGCCCATGTGCTTAACCTTGTCATTCAACATTTTCTCAAAAGATACCAGGAGCTGCCGGATCTGCTAATGAAAGTACGTTGCCTGTCTGCCCATTTTAGAAAGTTAGCTACAGCTTCAGCTGCCCTTGCTGTGCTTTAACAGCATTTGCAGCTTCCGGCTCACCGACTGGTGTGTGATGTCCCCACTCGTTGGAACTCTACACTGCATATGTTGGAAAGGATTTGTGAGCAGAAGAGGGCAGTTGTTGACTACCAGCATCAACAAGACTATAGATATTCAGTTCAGACTCCACAAATACGACCGCAGGAATGGATATGGATGTCAGACACATGTACCATCCACCAAAACCTTGAGGACTGCACCAAGGCGATGCCATAATTAGTATCAACATCCCACTTCTCTACATTCTGAAAAGCTATCTGCTCACAGTTAAAGAGGATGCATTGCAGGCAGAGCATGAGGACATGGAGCAAGGAACCATAGAGGGTGATTACACACAGCCCAGCCTCATGTCATCCCAACGTGGATTGGTAGACAATGAGGAAGAGGAGGAGGAGGAAGAACAGGAGCTTCTTTCATGGGCTATACAGAGTACTACAGGCACAGCTGTCATACCATCTGTTCAGCGTGGATGGCCTGAGTACAGGGTGGAGGAGGATGAGGAGGAACAGGACAGCACGGTCAGTCGTCCTGTTGGTTAGGACATGGAATTCTTGCCTGTCAGCAGTCTGGCATGTATGGCTGACTTTATATTGCTCAGTGAATCCCGTGACCCTCACATTATTACTATTTTCAGTGACTCTCATTACTGGTTGGTGACACTTCTAGATGCATGCTACAATGAGAACTTTCAATCTCTTCTTCCAGAGGCAGAGGTGTACTAAAATGGCGCAGTACCATCTGAGAACACAGACTTCAGAGTTTGTTGTACATCCAAGGAGTACAGGTGAGAGAGAGAGAGAAGTACAATCCAGCACAAGCAGGGGAACAATGGCAAAGTTCTGGGGCAGTTTTCTCACACCCTCCCATTGTGCGGGCACAGAGGCCAGGGGTGCTGTCACAAGAAGTGCAATGTTTGGTAAGATGCTGAGGGAGTAGCTTGCTGATCATACAAATGTCCTCCGTGATTCCTCTGTGCCTTTGAATTATTGGGTATCCAAGCTGGACATGTGGCATGAACTGGCTCTCTACGCCTTGGAGGTTCTGGCCTGCCCTGCTGCTAGCATTCTGTCAGAGCTTTTTAGTGCCGCTGGTGGAATTATAACAGCTTGATGCCAAGGAGACCGACTATCAGAGCCTCGTGGAGTATGTGCAGTAATTACAGTTAACTCCAGTCCAGAGATTTGTAAACAACAACCACAGGTGGATAAACCACAGCACAACCGAGTATAATCCTTATAAATATTTTTATTGAAGAACAATTAAAATGAACATGAAATGCACATTAAAATGAGAAAAAACTGGATAACGATGACAATTGATGTAGGTGAGAGCCACATAGCTAAAACAATGGATCAAAATGTGAACAAGTGAATAATACACATTGTAATACTATAACACATACACAATGAGTAGCGATATTAAAATGCAATAGTATAAAAAAATAAGGTGACCATATGCATATAAAACTAATATGCAAACATGAATAATCTCACCCAGTACAAAAAAACTAAAGTGCTAAGCAGTGACTAAGAATGAATAAAAATAAGTGCAAAGCAGTAGTATAAACCTGTGAGTCAATATAGAGGTAAAAGAACCTCGCAATCAACCAAAAAAACATTGATAAAAATGGGTGCAAGCACATAGACAAACGCACATAGAACGTGGATGATGTTTTCAATTGAAGAATGGAAGACTTCCCACGATAAGAACCTCATAGATCTTCATGAACACGGATAAGAACCTCATAGATCTTCATGAACACGGATAAGAGTTCAATATAATGGGCAGAATGCGCACAGCAAAAAAAAGAACTGGAATATAGAAAAACAGGACATGAGTAAAAGATACAAAACATACATAATGCTAAAAACAATCATATAAAATGGATAACAACCCCCACCCCCTAAAAAACGTGAATGATGTCTCTATAGAAATGCACCGAAACCAAACCCCTCATTAAGGCCACCCGGGGTAACCATCTTGAGTCGATATATCCACCGGCTTTCAGCACGGGCCAACATTTTATATAGCAAAAATATTTGTTAGAGCAGAGCTGTTCTATATCATTGGAAACCATTTTTACAAAAACATCCACTGCGGGACATGTGCTGAGAGGGGGAAACTTTTTGGATTTGTTGAAAAGGTGAGTAGGAAAATTACTCACCGGACTAGGATTTTGTTCCTCCAATAGGGATTCTAGAACTGCCAGTACTTGTTGATCCTCAGTTACTTCAGACTGAAGATTATTGGTGGATCTTTCATGGTATCTCTTCAAAATAAGTTTACGGGCAAATAGGTGAACATCCTTCACTACCGTGAATTGATCTAAAGATTTCGCAGGAGAAAAGGTTAAGCCACGTTGTAACAGCTCTTCCTGCTCAGGGGTCAATATATGGTTAGACAAATTGATTACCTTAGGTTGGTCATTTTTTGGGCCTTGTTTCCTTTGCTGTCTTGGAGGACCATAATTGTTCCATTTACCACCAAACCTGGTTTTCATATTCGGAGACCGTATTCTATCCACATCATGTGTAGAAAATTGACTGGACTGGGATGAGATAGATGTAGTAGACGAACTTCTAGATAAAGTGTCTCTCTTTTCTTTACGAAATTGCCATTTAAATATTCTTCCTGTCTCATAATCATTGAGATCTCTTTCAAATTTTTTGGATTTAGTATCACACACATCCTTCTCCCATCTCTCCATATCTTTATCAATATCCAGAAAATAAAGAAGATACGCAGGTGAGACTCATTACCCCATTCAACAGCCAGTGGAACGATCTGGTTGGAATTGTCACTAAACATTGGGGAATTTTACGCTCTGATCCAATCCTCAAATCTCTCTTACCTGATAGACCATCTATCACGGCTAAAAGGTCTGATAATCTTCGTGACCTGCTAGTTCATAGCCACTATTCCCCTAATGATGGAAAGATTAAAAAAGCTAGTGACTCTATACAGGGTTTCTTTCCGTGTACATTTTGCAAAGGGTGCCAGAATCATGTGAAGAGCAAGGATTTTTCTAATCCCCAAGATGGCCGTGTTTTCAAAATTCGTCATAGACTTACATGTGCCTCAAAAGGGGTAATTTACCACGCACAGTGTCCATGTAACAAAGTTTACATAGGGATGACCACCCGCGAGTTAAAGATTCGGACAAGAGAGCATGTCCGTGATATAGAGAAAGCAAAAACATCCAAAGACCCAAGCTCATTAAAAACGTTACCTCGTCATTTCTTCTTGTACCATGAATGTAATCCCAGTAAACTTAAAATCAAGGCTATTGACCAAGTATCACTTGGGCCTCGAGGTGGTGATTTATTTCGAATGTTGGCCCGTGCTGAAAGCCGGTGGATATATCGACTCAAGACGGTTACCCCGGGTGGCCTTAATGAGGGGTTTGGTTTCGGTGCATTTCTATAGAGACATCATTCACGTTTTTTAGGGGGTGGGGGTTGTTATCCATTTTATATGATTGTTTTTAGCATTATGTATGTTTTGTATCTTTTACTCATGTCCTGTTTTTCTATATTCCAGTTCTTTTTTTTGCTGTGCGCATTCTGCCCATTATATTGAACTCTTATCCGTGTTCATGAAGATCTATGAGGTTCTTATCCGTGTTCATGAAGATCTATGAGGTTCTTATCGTGGGAAGTCTTCCATTCTTCAATTGAAAACATCATCCACGTTCTATGTGCGTTTGTCTATGTGCTTGCACCCATTTTTATCAATGTTTTTTTGGTTGATTGCGAGGTTCTTTTACCTCTATATTGACTCACAGGTTTATACTACTGCTTTGCACTTATTTTTATTCATTCTTAGTCACTGCTTAGCACTTTAGTTTTTTTGTACTGGGTGAGATTATTCATGTTTGCATATTAGTTTTATATGCATATGGTCACCTTATTTTTTTATACTATTGCATTTTAATATCGCTACTCATTGTGTATGTGTTATAGTATTACAATGTGTATTATTCACTTGTTCACATTTTGATCCATTGTTTTAGCTATGTGGCTCTCACCTACATCAATTGTCATCGCACTCCGTCTTCCTTTTTTTGTTCTTTTGTATATTATTTAATGGTTTATTTCATATAAGTGGGTTTTATGTATTATTTATTCATGTGCACCAGCATCATATGCACACAGTCACTTTCACTCTAGTTTAGCGCTATGAATTCTTTGTGCTACGATACATTTACCTCTGCGTTCATTGTCTTCCTTTGATTACCCTTTGTCCGGTGTGCGCGTGCGCCGCTTCCATGGCGCCGGATCATCTGGTGGGCGGCTCACGGCGCGCGGCATGCAGATCCGTCTCTATGACGGCTCTGCTTGCTTGCGTTCCACTGCCGCTTCCTGGATGGTCCCTTGGTTGCTGTGGCGGCCGCGCATGCGCCGCTGTTACCGGACATCATCTGACGTCAGTATGGGCAGTCTGCGCACATCTGCTATACATTTTCAATTAGGTTTAGTTTTATGTTGTGATTGGCTGGACATGATATAAATAGTCGAAACCCTCCCCCCAATGCATGCCTCCTGAGGAAGTCTCTACGAAACGTGCGTTGGGGCGGCAGGGACCAACGTGGTACTGGCACTTCACCTTTGCTACATTTAGTGAGTATATCATGCCTCTTTCTATTATATGTTTATATCTTAGGCTTACGCCTGTTGTTTTGCCTTGCCACATTATACACTGATTCTAATGTGGGACAATGTTATTTATCTGTTATTTATTATTCAGCAACGTGTAGATCCTCTGTACTTAACCTGGCCATTACACATACTATATACCATGTGGTTGTCTTTGACACCATATATAGTTTCAATGGTGTGATCGCTGAAGCTTTTATCACTTCGATATTTACATTGCTGTTTGATTAAATCACTATTAGCACTTTATGGGGCATTGAATTTTTACTCCACTGTTATAGGTTGTATGTGCCAGGCACGTTTTGTGTCCTGTTCATTGGTTATCCAGTTTTTTCTCATTTTAATGTGCATTTCATGTTCATTTTAATTGTTCTTCAATAAAAATATTTATAAGGATTATACTCGGTTGTGCTGTGGTTTATCCACCTGTGGTTGTTAATGTTCCTTGAGTTATTTGTCCTTTAACACGTTTCTGGGCATTTGTTGGTTTTTGATTTGTAAACAACAGTTGGCTGCTCACTTCCCACCCCTCTCTCTCTCTACTCCTGACAGGGCTCTTGTCAACATTGTTTTCTCCCCACTCCCAATAAACCCCAGCACCCAATATCAGCAGTTTCCAGAGTAGTTCTCACATAGTGAAAACAGTTTAGACTTAGAAAAAACACTCTCAACTGTTAATTTGGTGTGGCAGTGAAAAGCTCCTAACTAGAAATGTCACTCAAGGAGGAGCACCTGCTCCACAAGCAACCAGGAACTGAGGAGACTGCAGAGTTTGAGCTCCACAAGCAACAACTTAAAAATACCCCTTTAACCATATCAAGCCTTGACCTTCTCCTCCACTTTGTCCTGCTCATGGTTGTCAGCTACATTCAACATTAATGCGCTGAGCCACACTGCAGGGTCCCAAAAACCACATGCAGTTTGCAAGCCACAGATTGGATTTGCTTGCTGTATACCAATTCTTTATAGGAGTTTAACTTTTTTGAAGCTAAAGAAGCAATGTTTTACCATAGTTATAAATTATTTCTCGTATTTTAATGGTGCTAAGCTTTGTTCCTTATTACCTTAGATCAGTGAAAGCCGAGTGCTGCCTCCAGCTGCTGAGAAACCAAAAATCCCTTCATAGTCTGATTTCTAGAGGTCGATGGAGCATATAGGAGTTACAGTTTCATAACAGCTGAAGAGATACAAGTATTCAATCGCTCAATGCCTTGAATCATAGCAATATCTATTTTTTTTATCACTTTTATATGTTCAGGTAAAACATGCCTACATTCATATATCATCTACTTCCAATGTGATATGTAATATAAAAATAAATATTTTTTGCTACATAGAACAGGAGAATACAATGAAATTAATACCAGCAGATACAGCAAAATGAAATACACATCAGTCATTGTAAGAAAGAGTAAGCAATCTGACAAACAACTTTTGCAATATTACATACCAGCAGCAGAAGAAATTAAACTTGGAATGAGAGGTGGAGACATCCTCCAGAGAATTAATTACCATGAAGTGTTTTCAACCTTTAAATTGTGTATTAAAACGCCTTCAGGCCTTCCTCAGAATTGAGAAAGAAATCTTGTTTTATTTGATACATTCATATATATTTATTTATTACTCTTTCCAATATAATTGTGTTATGAACTGTACTGATTAACTATATTATCTGAAGTATTTATGCTCTTCAGTAATAATGGCTCCTGTGATTCATTCAAATGCTGCAGAAATATAATTCTAAGCAACTGATGGGGTTGTTTTTCTTTAAAAAAAAAAAAGAGTGCAAACCTAAAGTATTTTAAACATTTGGGTAGACATGTTTCAGTGAAATAAATGTATGCATTATTTATTTTTTAATAAATGTTACAATTGTTTCATACATAACATTAGAAGGATAATCGAAATCTAAGCGAATGTCATCACCTATCCAACCCCCACCCTCCCTTATCCTCCCTTCTTTCGAGGTTCACTCTGTCCGTATCTACACTCCCTCTAATCTCCAAATGGCTGTCATATACCAACCTCCGGGCTCAGCCACTGCCTTCATTGACCAATTCTCCACCTGGCTTCTTCACTTTCTCTCTGCTGACCTCCCCACCATCATTATGGGTGACTTTAATATCCCTACTGACACCGGCCAGCCAGCAGCCTCCAAACTCTTGTCCTTTACTTCATCCTTTGGACTTATTCACTGGTCCTTAACAGCCACCTTCACAGATGGACATACACTAGACCTCATCTTCACCTGCCTCTGTTCCCTATCTAATCTCACAACCTCTCACTTCCCCATCTGACCACCATCTACTCACCTTCTCATCCTTGTCCTCTTCACCTGCCCCCCATGTCCAGCCACTAGTACATCCTAGCAGAAACCTCACACACCTAGACATTCACACTCTCTTCTACCTCTGTCCTCCATTTCTTCACTCCACGACATGGACAGAGCCCCATTTTTTTATAATGCCACCCTCACATCAGTCATAGACTCAGTCGCCCCTGACCAAAGTGACTAATGAGCTACTCACAGCCAACAGGCAGTTCTCCATCATCCTCCTTCTCAACCTGTCCTCTGCCTTCGACACAGTCGACCACTGCCTAATGCTACAGATTCTTTCTTCCCTTGGTATCAAAGACCTTGCCCTGTCCTGGATTGCCTCATACCTTTCCGACCGCACATTTAGCGTCTCCCACTCCCACACTACCTCCTCATCCAGCCCTCTCTCTGTTGGTGTCCCTCAAGGTTCTGTCCCGGGGCCCTACTTTTTACCACCTATACCCTTGGCTTAGGACAACTCATAAAGTCCCATGGCTTCCAGTACCACTTGCATGCGGATGACACTTAGATCTACCTCTCTGGCCCAGATGTCAACTCCATGCTGTCAAGAATCCCGGAGTGTCTATCTGCCATATCCTCCTTCTTCACCTCTCACTTCCTAAAACTCAATGTAGACAAAACCAAACTCATCATCTTTCCTCCATCTCACGTATCTCCCCTACCCAATCTATCTATTATGTTAAACAGCATCATGCTCTCTAACCGCACCTGTAATCCGCTGCCTCGGAGTAACTCTTGACTCTGCCCTGTCCTTCAAGCTGCACGTCCAAACTCTTGCGACCTACTGCCGCCTCCAACTCAAAAATATTACCAGAATCCATCCCTTCATCAGCCCTCAATCTACTGAAACTCTTGTGCATACCCTCATCATTTCCCACCTTGACTACTGTAACACCCTCCTCTGTTCCCTCCCCGCTAACTCTCTTGCACCACTCCAGTCTGTCCTCAACTCTGATGCCCGACTAATCCACCTCTCTTTTCACTACTCCCGTTTCTCTACGCTATAAATCCCTCCACTGGCTTCCGATTCCCCAACAAATCCAGTTCAAACTACTAACACTGATCTACAAAGCCATCCACAACCTGTCCCCTTCCTATATCTCTGAACTTATCTCCCAATATCTTCCCTCACACAATCTTCGGTCCTCCCAAGACCTCCTATTCTCCTCCAAACTTATTCGTTCCTCACACAACTGCCTCCAAGATTTCTCCCGAATATCCCCCATCCTCTGGAATTCCACGCCTCAACACGTCGATTATCCACCACCCTCGTATCCTTCAGATGGAGCCTGAAAACCATCTCTTCAGGAAAGCCTACAGCCTGCAATAACCATTCTGCTGCCTCACCACCACCCGAGCTGCCGCCTCACCACCACCAGAGTTGCTTCACTCCAAACCTTCCGTCTCTTCCACATTATCCTGTAGAATGTAAGTCCGCAAGGAAAGGTTCCTCTCCCCTCTGTACCAGTCTGTCATTGTAAATTAGTTTACTGTAAATGATATCTATAACTCTGTATGTAACCATTTTTCATATCGAGCACCATGGCATTAATGGTGCTATATAAATAAATAATAATAATCACCAAGAATTTTTCAGTATACAACATATTTAAACATACTGTACATTTTTGACATTATAATATGGAACGTAAGATTTAGTTAACTGATAATGGGCTTAAGAGTGGGAGAGTGGGAATTGGCTGTGTTTTAGTGCCTGACCGAAGTAGTAGCTAAGTGTATTGAAATGGCAGAAAAAATACACTTCCGTTCCCTTTGCTGGAATATGTGTGGATCCAGAATGTTGTTTATTCTTAGAAATGAGCCATATGGCCCATATTTTATGGAAGGATACATATTTACCTTTTGACCAACTGATCAGTTCTTTGTTCATATCATCTTTTTATAACCCTTACACAAACTGCTGAACCCTCTGGATAACTGAAGTAAAATTATCTCTTTGCACCTAAACAGTTACTTTAAAAGGCTTTTCAATGTTCTTTAAAAAATGTTTCCCAATGTCTTCAATATTAATAATAATATAAAAACAAAAATAATTTACTCAATTCTCATATTTCCAGTGCCTCATCCCCAGTCAATGAGGTTGAAATGATGGCATTTAAATGAGTAAGTATTATGTTTGTCTTATTTTATTTACCGTTGGTGGCTGCAGGCAAATGTTTGTGAACTATTGTTTAATATATGATGCTTTTAAAGTGGAGAACCAGATACTTTAGCTCTTATTTTACAGTGTTGACCCCTGTTTGGTGCCAAAACAAATCATAATTTGTATTTTCATTTTGTAAGAAATATGCTTTGATTAGAGATGACCAAATTGTATTGTAATCGAATTTGTGTGGAATTTTTAAGAACATGCTGAAGCTATTGAATGTGAACAATGTGTGATTCACTTTGCATAAATTGCATAATATGGCAGCTTCTTTTTTTCACATTTCTTCAGCCAGAGCAGAAACATATGAAGGTAGGCATGATCATTGTGTTTCCCAATAATAATAATTATGGATACATAACTGGTATTTGCTGCTTGTTTGATCAGTGTGGCTTAGCACTGCTATAATTCAATCACATATTTATTTTTTCATTTATTCAGAAGTAAGTCACCAATATTTTTGAAAGATTGAAAGAAAAAAAATTAACTTTCACAGAGTCTGCATGTCACACATAGTACAGTTTTTGGAATGTATTTTATTGGTCTAATGTAACGTACATACACACCACACCAATATATCCTCTTATGGTCTGTTACTAATTTTATTAATTTTTTCATATAACTAGTATTCAGCATAACTTATTTTTGGTAAGGGAGGCATTGTGTTAAAAAGGAACATTAAAAGAAAAAATAAAATCAACAAAAAGTTAAAAAAGTAAGACGTTTGCTATTAAACACGCCATTTGGTACCATTGGTTAACATCCATTTATCTATAGCCATGTATGTTGATGTCACTTTAACACTACTAAGGTTGTGCTTGCATTGAAGAGTTCTAAAGGGGATGGATACAGTCCTATGAGACTTTAGAGTACCTTACATGTCTTTTCAAGTTAATTGGAGGCTTTGGACTGCTTTTGATTCATGGCTTATGGATTTTTTGTGAATTGAACAAACAGGTATCTGGCAGTACTCACATAGGTGGGCACACTGTCAAATTCTACAAGAAACCCACTTGTAAATAGGTCAAGTATATGAGCAAATGTTTAGCTTGCAAAACATAAAACTGAGAGGAGACTTAATAGCTGTCTACAAAAATCTCAAGGGCTGTCACATTGTAGAAGGATCATCTTTATTTTAATTTGCACAACGAAAGACTAGAAACAATTGGATGAGACTGAATGGGAGGAGACACAGATTAGATATTAGAAAAAACTTTTTGACAGATAGGGTGATCAATAAGTGGAACAGGATGCCACGAGAGGTGGTGAATTATCCTTCCATGGAAATCTTCAAACAAAGGCTGGACAAACATCTGTCTGGGATGATTTTGTGATTCCTGCTTTGAGCAGGGGGTTGGACCAGATGACCCAGGAGGACCCTTCCAACTTTACCATTCTATGATTCAAATAGACAGCATCCAATCCAGAGTGTTCAATCAAAATGAAGGTTATTCCTCCATAAGTTTAAACAATGTTTCAACCCATTACAGGTCTTTATCAAGTGGTTGTGATTCCAATCTCCCAGTTAGCATCAGCAATGCTAGAAAATTTGACTTTCAGAAGATTAGTTTATGACTAATCATTATAGAAAATTAAAATCAACATATGTTATTGTTTGATAATTCTCATATAAATTCTGGAAAAGTTTTGTTTAGTTAAGTCAGATAATGCACACTAAATTATGCATTTAGACAGAACTATATTAGATTACATCAATTTCTAGCAGTGCTGCTCGAAATGGGTAACAGATCCATTTGTTCCAGTATCATTTGCTCAATTTGTTACACAAGACAAGAAAAAGCTTTAGTGCTTTAAACTTGTAAGTTATCTAATTTTTATTAAACCTTTACCTTTAAACATTTATGTATGGATTTTCTATGTCTGCATGAGTCATTACACTGTACAGAAAGCTGAAAAGAATAAATGTTAGTAGAAACTAATTTACATATAAAAGACCCTGTTGATCTAAAAACAAATACATTCTGCTCCAAGACACATATTTATGAGCTTCATTAGAGCTTTACAAATAAAAGTCTCTGGTCATTTTGTACTGATCACGCAATTGATAGAAAAGTGCTTTATGTTTATTTTGAAGTTAATGTGTTTAAAATAGCCTTTTGTCAATGTAACAGTATTCTTAAAATGTATTATACAATTTAATCAACGATTGATTGGTGCTAAAAATAATACAGAATGATAGCTCATTAAAATGAAAAATGTGTTCCTATATAAATAAATGCTAGAGGAAAAGATTCATGGTCTTAACCTTAAATTCATACAGTCAAGAAGACTGTGTTAGCTAATGTCATACAAAGTTATTATAAATTATTAATAATAATGGAAAAATAGTTTTTATTTGAAATGTAATTAAGGCAGCAATAATGTATTTAAAGTGCTTCTCACCTAACTAATAAACCACTCAGATGAATGAGTTAACTTTTTTTTTTCAAAAATGGGTAAAATTGCAAAGTTCTTGTAAAAAAGCAACTTTGGTGTTTACTTCTTAATAAATGTATTAAATGTACTTCTCTGCTGTAAAGGACAAAGGGATTCAGTAGGTTACTGCTTGCTGCCTTGGGCTATTGGGTACCTCTGTAAGTGCTGATCTGAAGCTGTGCAAATCACTATATTTTAACAATTTCAGTTCCCTGTGCATCTTCTATACTGCAAAGGCAAAGCTGTCTCTAGAACTGCACTGGAGAGTTTGCAGTTCAAACTAATAACTTCACCATGCCAATGGTCTGAACTGTCAATCTTCGAAAGTGTGATGTCTCCCGGCAAAGAATAAGTTTTGAGTCAGGGATATGATGCCATCACATGGGATGCAACACACATCAGCGACATCTGTCATTCCCTACGTGACAGCACGCAGAACAACTCACATCGATAACATGTACTGTGCCCCGTACAACATCATGGGGTTTAGTCAATGGAAGACTCATCTGGAAGTGTGTTGTGTATCCGCTTTTTGGGCTCCCCTGGTGGTTGCTGGTGGTACTGGTGACTTGTCTGCACTTTGCTTCTTCTGTTCACCTGCTTCCATCAGTGTTTGGGAGTTTCCTATTTAGCCTTGCTCTCCAGTCATTTCCTTGCCGGTCATCATTGTAACCAGAGCCTTCGGTTGCATGTTCCTGCTACTAGTCTGCTGATCAGCTAAGTGGACTTTGTCCTTTTGTTTTGTACCTTTTGTCCAGTTTGCAGTTTTTGTAATTCTCTGTAGCTGGAAGCTCTTGCGGGCTGAAATTGCCACTCCTGTGTCATGAGTTGACACAGGAGTCTTAAAGTAATTTCAGGATGGTTTTTGAAAGGGTTTTCAGTTGACCATGAAGTCCTCTTTTGTATCCTTCTGCTATCTAGTAAGTGGACCTCTCTTTGCTAAATCTACTTTCATACTGTGTATGTCTTTTCCTCTTAATTCACCGTTATTACATGTGGGGGGCTGCTATCATCTTTTGGGGTATTTCCCTAGAGGTAAGCCAGGTCTGTTTCTTCCTCTACCAGGCGTAGTTAGTCCTCCGGCTGGCGCGTGGCATATAGGAAGCCGTAGGTATGCTCCCTGGCTACTGTTAGTTGTGTGGTAGATTTAGCTCACGGTCAACTCGAGTTTCCATCACCCGAGAGCTCGTTCGTTACTTATGTGTTTTTTACGTTCCCTTGCCATTGGGAACCATGACAGTATGACCGGCCTACAAAGTGTTAATTGTTTGGGCTGAAGCAGGAGAAAAAGAAGTGTTGAAAGGAAATATTTTTTTTTTTCTTTCCCTCAGAGTTTTGCTGCCTAGCCCTTAATTGCTGTCTAGCTGCTTCTTACCTCCTCTTAACCCTTGAATGGCTCTGACCTTAGCTGTTTAACATGGATGTCCAGAGTTTGGCTGCAGGTTTAAATAATCTTGCTACGAAGGTTCAAAATTTACAAGATTTTGTTATACATGCTCCTATTTCTGAACCTAAAATCCCTACACCAGAGGTGTTTTCCGGAGATAGATCTCGGTTTTTGAATTTCAAATATAATTGTAAATTATTCCTTTCTCTCAGACCTCACTCCTCAGGAGATCCTGTCCAGCAGGTTAAGATTGTAATCTCTTTGCTGCGAGGTGACCCTCAAAATTTGGCATTTTCATTGGCACCAGGGGATCCTGCGTTGCTCAATGTGGATGCGTTTTTCCTGGCTTTAGGGTTGCTTTATGAGGAACCTAATTTGGAGATTCAAGCTGAAAAAGCTTTGATAGCCCTATCTCAAGGGCAAGATGAAGCGGAGATATACTGCCAAAAATTTCATAGGTGGTCTGTGCTTACTCAGTGGAATGAGTGCGCCTTAGCGGCAAATTTCAGAGAGGGCCTTTCTGATGCCGTTAAAGATGTTATGGTCGGGTTCCCTGCGCCTACAGGTCTGAATGAGTCCATGACAATGGCAATTCAGATTGATCGGCGTTTGCGGGAGCGCAAACCCGTGCACCATTTGGCGGTATCTTCTGAAGAGACGCCAGAGAAAATGCAATGTGACAGAGTTATGTCCAGAAGCGAGCGGCAGAATTATAGGCGTAAAAATGGGTTATGCTTCTATTGTTGTGATTCTGCTCATGTTATATCGGCATGCTCTAAGCATACTAGGAAGGTTGACAAGTCCATTTCAATTGGCACTTTACAGTCCAAATTTATTTTGTCTGTAACCTTGATTTGTTCATTATCAGTTATTACCGTGGATGCCTATGTGGACTCTGGCGCCGCTCTGAGTCTTATGGACTGGTCCTTTGCCAGGCACTGTGGGTTTGATTTAGAGCCTCTGGAAGTCCCTATACCTCTGAAGGGTATTGATTCTACACCTTTGGCTTGTAATAAACCACAGTTCTGGACGCAAGTGACTATGCGTATGACTCCAGACCATCAGGAGGTGATTCGCTTCCTTGTGTTGTACAATTTACATGATGTTTTGGTGCTTGGATTACCATGGTTACAGTCTCATAACCCAGTCCTTGACTGGAAGGCTATGTCTGTGTTAAGCTGGGGATGTCGGGGGGCTCATGGGGACACTACTATGGTGTCCATTTCGTCATCTATTCCATCTGAGATTCCGGCATTTTTGTCTGATTATCGTGATATTTTTGAAGAGCCTAAGATTGGTTCACTCCCTCCTCACAGGGATTGTGATTGCGCCATAGATCTGATTCCTGGCAGTAAATTTCCAAAGGGTCGTTTGTTTAACCTATCTGTACCTGAACATGCTGCTATGCGCGAGTATATTAAGGAGTCCCTGGAAAAGGGACATATTCGTCCTTCTTCATCACCTTTAGGAGCCGTTTTTTTCTTTGTCTCTAAAAAGGATGGCTCTCTGAGGCCTTGTATTGATTATCGTCTCCTGAATAAAATTACAGTCAAATATCAGTATCCGTTGCCTTTGCTGACTGATTTGTTTGCTCGCATAAGGGGGGCTAAGTGGTTCTCTAAGATTGATCTTCGTGGGGCGTATAATTTGGTGCAAATTAAGCAGGGGGATGAGTGGAAGACCGCATTTAATACGCCTGAGGGCCATTTTGAGTATTTGGTAATGCCTTTTGGCCTTTCTAATGCACCTTCTGTCTTTCAGTCCTTAATGCATGATATTTTCAGGGAATATTTGGATAAATTTATGATTGTGTACTTGGATGATATTTTGATTTTTTCTGATGACTGGGAGTCTCATGTTCAGCAGGTCAGGAGGGTTTTTCAGGTTTTGCGGGAGAATTCTTTGTGTGTAAAGGGTTCAAAGTGTGTTTTTGGGGTTCAAAAAATTTCCTTTTTGGGGTATATTTTTTCCCCTTCTTCTACTGAGATGGACCCTGTCAAGGTTCGGGCTATTTACGACTGGACGCAGCCTACTTCTCTGAAGAGTCTCCAGAAATTCTTGGGCTTTGCTAATTTTTATCGTCGATTTATAGCTGGTTTTTCTGGCATTGCTAAACCTCTGACGGATTTGACTAAAAAGGGTGCTGATGTTGCCAATTGGTCCCCTGCTGCCGTGGAGGCCTTTCGGGAGCTTAAGCGCCGCTTTTTGTCTGCCCCTGTGTTGCGCCAGCCTGATGTTTCTCTTCCCTTTCAGGTTGAGGTCGATGCTTCCGAGATCGGAGCGGGGGCGGTTTTGTCGCAGAAAAGTTCCGACTGCTCAGTGATGAGACCTTGTGCGTTCTTTTCGCGAAAATTTTCGGCCGCCGAGCGAAACTATGATGTTGGTAATCGGGAGCTTTTGGCCATGAAGTGGGCATTTGAGGAGTGGCATCATTGGCTTGATGGTGCCAGACATCAGGTGGTAGTTTTGACTGACCACAAGAATTTAATTTATTTGGAGTCTGCCAGGCGCCTGAATCCTAGACAGGCACGTTGGTCGTTGTTCTTTTCCCGGTTTAATTTTGTGGTCTCGTACTTACCGGGTTCTAGGAATGTGAAAGCAGATGCTCTTTCTAGGAGTTTTGAGCCTGACTCTCCTGGGAATTCTGAACCTGCTGGTGTCCTTAAGGATGGAGTGGTTTTGTCTGCTGTCTCTCCAGATTTGCGACGTGCTTTGCAAGAATTTCAGGCGGATAGACCTGATTGTTGTCCGTCTGGTAGACTGTTTGTTCCTGACGAGTGGACCACTAGAGTCATCTTGGAAGTTCATTCTTCTACTCTGGCAGGTCATCCGGGAATTTTTGGCACCAGAGATTTGGTGGCTAGATCCTTCTGGTGGCCTTCCCTGTCTCGAGATGTGCGTGTTTTTGTGCAGTCTTGCGATGTGTGTGCTCGGGCCAAGCCTTGTTGTTCTAGGGCTAGTGGGTTGTTGTTGCCCTTGCCTATTCCGAAGAGGCCTTGGACGCACATCTCTATGGACTTTATCTCGGATCTCCCTGTTTCTCAGAAGATGTCTGTCATCTGGGTGGTGTGTGACCGTTTTTCTAAAATGGTTCATTTGGTGCCATTGCCTAAGTTGCCTTCCTCATCTGAGTTGGTCCCTCTGTTTTTTCAAAATGTGGTTCGCTTGCATGGTATTCCGGAAAACATCGTTTCTGACAGGGGTACCCAGTTCGTGTCTAGATTTTGGCGGGCAGTCTGTGCCAGGTTGGGCATTGATTTGTCCTTTTCGTCTGCATTCCAACCTCAGACCAATGGCCAGACGGAGCGAACTAATCAAACTTTGGAGACTTATTTGAGGTGTTTTGTGTCTGCGGATCAGGATGATTGGGTTGCCTTTCTGCCGTTGGCGGAGTTTGCTCTTAATAATCGGGCTAGTTCTGCCACTTTGGTTTCTCCTTTCTTTTGCAATTCAGGGTTTCATCCGCGTTTTTCATCTGGTCAGGTTGAATCTTCGGATTGTCCTGGAGTGGATGCGGTGGTGGATCGGTTGCATCGGATTTGGGGACAAGTGGTGGATAATTTGGAATTGTCCCAGGAGAGGACTCAGCAGTTTGCTAACCGTCGTCGTCGTGTTGGTCCCCACCTTCGCGTTGGGGACTTGGTGTGGTTGTCTTCCTGTTTTGTCCCTATGAGGGTTTCTTCTCCCAAATTTAAGCCTCGGTTCATCGGTCCTTATAGGATTTTGGAGATTCTTAACCCTGTTTCCTTTCGTTTGGACCTCCCGGCATCTTTCGCTATCCATAATGTGTTCCATCGGTCGTTGTTGCGGAGATATGAGGTACCGGTGGTTCCTTCTACTGAACCTCCTGCTCCTGTGCTGGTGGAGGGTGAATTGGAGTACGTCGTGGAGAAGATCTTGGACTCCCGTATTTCCAGACGGAGACTTCAATATCTGGTTAAATGGAAAGGCTATGGTCAGGAAGATAATTCTTGGGTAACTGCCTCTGATGTTCATGCCTCGGATTTGGTTCGTGCCTTTCATAGGGCTGATCCAGATCGCCCTGGCGGTTCTTGTGAGGGTTCGGTGCCCCCTCCTTAAGGGGAGGGTACTGTTGTGTATCCGCTTTTTGGGCTCCCCTGGTGGTTGCTGGTGGTACTGGTGACTTGTTTGCACTTTGCTTCTTCTGTTCACCTGCTTCCATCAGTGTTTGGGAGTTTCCTATTTAGCCTTGCTCTCCAGTCATTTCCTTGCCGGTCATCATTGTAACCAGAGCCTTCGGTTGCATGTTCCTGCTACTAGTCTGCTGATCAGCTAAGTGGACTTTGTCCTTTTGTTTTGTATCTTTAGTCCAGTTTGCAGTTTTTGTAATTCTCTGTAGCTGGAAGCTCTTGCGGGCTGAAATTGCCACTCCTGTGTCATGAGTTGACACAGGAGTCTTAAAGTAATTTCAGGATGGTTTTTGAAAGGGTTTTCAGTTGACCGTGAAGTCCTCTTTTGTATCCTTCTGCTATCTAGTAAGTGGACCTCTCTTTGCTAAATCTACTTTCATACTGTGTATGTCTTTTCCTCTTAATTCACCGTTATTACATGTGGGGGGCTGCTATCATCTTTTGGGGTATTTCCCTAGAGGTAAGCCAGGTCTGTTTCTTCCTCTACCAGGCGTAGTTAGTCCTCCGGCTGGCGCGTGGCATATAGGAAGCCGTAGGTATGCTCCCTGGCTACTGTTAGTTGTGTGGCAGATTTAGCTCACGGTCAACTCGAGTTTCCATCACCCGAGAGCTCGTTCGTTACTTATGTGTTTTTTACGTTCCCTTGCCATTGGGAACCATGACAGAAGTGGCTTGAAACTCATAGCAATAATTAAAATTAGTAGACAGAAGATGGAAGATAAACAAGGAGATCATTGGACCAGTGTCAGTGAGAAATATACAAAGAGGGCTGAGGAGAAAAGTATGAGAAGTTTGTTTTAACTCTCAGTAGATTCAATATGCTTCAAATCTATTGAATTCAAAACATGCTCATCATTCAAGTTTATCTAATTTGCCTAAATCGACATTCTATTATCAATGTATGATCCATTGGGGAGCTGAAAACCCATATATCAGAAAAATTACAAGATTGCTTTTAAAATGTACAATAAAAATACAATAAGGTGTGCTAACGGCACTAATTTTGACCTTAATGAACAAGCATAATTTTATAAATGTGTTATATGTCAATCTATATGGTAATTACTATGGAATGCTTCAACATATCCCAGTTATTCTAAAATAGATTTTTTATGAAATGTTTTATATTATGTTTGTGGTAAATTTAGTCAAAATGTTTTGCATTTCTTCTATTAAAAATATCTGAAATGTGTCAAGTTTTTTAAAATTTGGCAATTTTTAGACTTTGACTGTTTCGAAATCAATTTAGTTTTATACTTTTTTTACTAAATTTTATAAGATTGGGCAATGCAAATAAAAAACTACATTTTTTCTACTAAAATGTTACATTAATCTCAATTTTTAATTTCATAAGAGATAATAGTGGTAAATAGACTAAAAAACGTGTAATACAATTTTTACTGAAAGTGACAAAACCCTATATGTGCTCAAAGAATATTATTCTAAGATTATAATTTAATTACATGACTCAAAATAAAAATAGATAATATTTATAGAACACTTTGGCCATTTAAGGCCTTTTCCAAAAAATATCTGTAAAAGTAATGACAAAAAGATAACATAATTGACTATATATGAACAATAAGAACACAGCACTTTGTATATTTTATACTCTGCTAAACCAAAAATGGTGCTGTCCAATTATACATATATAAGTATATGAGATAATTCTTTCAATCTATTAAAGGGATCTAAGCGAGAGACGTATAACACATACAGTATAGTAGGGGCAGTACCAACCATGTTTCAATACCATGTCTGCAAATTGAGATTCTGGTTTGGCTTTTATCCTGTTATGTGACAAGTCTCATTAAAGAGTCAACATTGACTTTTAGGATTGTTTCTTCTTATAGGTTCTAGTCCTAGAGTTCTAGTCCTCTTCCTCTCTGAATAGACAATTTGCATATTTCCCAGAGGATCATTGCGGTTTAAAAGTCTGCTCATCTCGACATGCTAGGCATGTCTCTCTCCGTGTGGAGAAACATTACCCCTTGGATCCATGCCTTTCACTTGAAACCCTCTAACGTATTGAAAGAATTATCCAATATACCTAGAAAGGGGAAAATTAAGAATGCCCATGAGTAGTGTTGAGCACTCCGATACTGCAAATATGGGATATCGACCGATATTTGCTGTATCGGAATTCCGATACCGAGTTCCGATATTTTTGTGATATCGGAAATCGGAATCGGAAGTTCCTATAAGTTCCCCTTTGTGTGCGGTGCGTATGTTTCCCAGGGTCTGGAGGAGAGGAGACTCTCCTTCAGGCCCTGGGATCCATATTCATGTAAAAAATAAGGAATAAAAAAAAAAAAAATGGATATACTCACCCCTCCGACGGACCCTGCACCTCAGCAGTGCAACCGGCAGCCTCCGTTCCTAAGAATGCAGTGAGTGTAGGACCTGCGATGACATCGCGGTCTTGTGATTGGTCGCGTGACCGCTCATGTGACTGCGACATCATCGAAGGTCCTTCACTCACAGCATTCTTAGCAACGGAGGCAGACGCTTGCACCGGTGAGAGCCAGGGTCCGTCGGAGGGGTGAGTATATCCATATTTTTTATTTTTATTCTTTATTTTTTACATGAATATGGATCCCAGGGCCTGAAGGAGAGTTTCCTCTCCTTCAGACCCTGGGAACCATCCAGGATAGCTTTCGATATTTGTGTCCCATTGACTTGTATTGGTATCGGGTATCGGTATCGGCGATATCCGATATTTTTTGGATATCGGCCGATCCAATCCGATACCGATACTTTTGAATATCGGAAGGTATCGCTCAACACTACCCATGAGGCGTTCCGAATTAAATTAGAAAATAAATTGTCACACAACAATTCCATGGAGTTGTTGTCTGGCATGAAACAGCTAACTGGGTTTAAAGCAAAGCCAGAGCATGGGGAAGTGGATCTGCCCTTGGCTAATGAAATTAATGAGATTTTTAACAGATTCACCAACACAAGCACAGCGTCATCAGAAATGGGAGATGGAGCTTGGAAACGATCCACAGCGACGTGAGAAAACAGTTTAGTAGACTAGTTATTGGCAAAGCAGCTGGGCCTGATGGCCTCAGCCCATGTGTCCTTAAAGCATGTGCAAACCAACTGTGTACTGTCTTCCAGCACCTGTTTAACTGGAGCCTTCAATCATATGGTACCAGAAGTGTGGAAGACCACCTGCCTGGTGCCGGTTTCTAAGATTACTTTTGCCAGATACATGTGTGATTTATTAAGAATTTTATATCTGTCTTGAGACTCTTTTGAATATGAGCACTATGCACTTTACTCTGTAGTTACCTATATGCAATATTGAACTGTGCCTCAAGCGGATGATAGTAAATTCTTTATATTGGATGTAATACACGTGGTATATTTATACCCAGGATACTGTCATCATATGTTCCATCCAATGTGTTTCTTTCCATCCTGTTTTTTCAGTTTGCTCTTATCTCCTTAAAACATTTTAAAATTTGTATTTACAATAAAGACATTATTGATTCTTTATGCTGTGTTGGGGGACTTTTGTTGCTAGTTTACAGATTTTGCACTTTTGCAATTTCCCTACAAGACTGTCATCCAGTGGCCTTAACTTCACATGCTCTGAAGTGCTTGGAGATAATAATACTCACCTACTTGTGTCCATGGGTGAGGGCTTTTACTGACCTCCTACAGTTTTGTACCATCAGAGATTAGGGGTAGATGATGCTGTAGTGTCTCTGCTACATACAGTACATTCATTCTTGGATAATGATGGAACTGTAGTGCGCGCCATCTTCTTTGACTTCTCAAGTGCTTTCAACACCTTACAGCCGCTCTTACTATGAAATAGGTTGACTGATGGTAGATGAGGGAATGGTGAACTGGATAAGCAACTACCTGACAGACAGGCTGCAGTATGTAAGGATGGGGGAGGTGGTATCTGGCAGTGTACGGAGCAGTGTTGGAGCCCCTCAGGGTACAGTGTTCTCACCCTTCCTCTTCACATTGTATACAGCTGACTTTCAGTATAAATCAGATTTTTGTCACCTCTAAAAATTCTCAGATGACTCAGGGATTGTGGGGGGGCATTTTGGGGGACCAGGCGGAGGAGGAATATAGAAGGGTGGTTTCTGACTTTGTGGAATGGTGCCGGACTAACTGTCTAAAACGAAATGAAAGAAAACTGAGGAGTTGGTGGTGAGTTATAGAAGGAAAAAGGATGGTTACTTACCGATCACTATTGCTAGCCAGGAGGTAGAGATGGTTGAGGGCTACAAATATTTGGGGGTTCACCATTGCAGTAAACTACATTGGAGGTGTCATACAGAAAAGGTTTGCAAGAAGGGAATGAGCAGACTGTACTTTCTTCGGAAGCTCAGGTTGTTCACTGTGTGCAGTAAAATGCTGGAAATGTTCTACCAGTCCATTGTGGCAAACACCATTTTTTTGCTATGATATGCTGGGGCAGTAGTGTGCAAGTATCTGTCACTAATAAGCTCAACAAACTTATCAAGAAGACAAGCCCAGTTGTTGGCCTCCATCTGGACTTTTTTGACAAGGTATTGGAGGATAGGATTCAGAAGAAGTGTAGGGCTATAATGATCAATAATATACACCCACTGTATGAGCAGTTCTTGAAGCAGAAGAGCACGTTCAGCAGCCGTCTAATCCTACTAAGGTGTAGGAAGGAGAAATTCAGGAAGTTGTGTGTACCTACTGCTATATATAATAATTTCCTAAGGGTGCTAGACAACAATGATTGATTGCAGGTGTACTAATGTCAATAAACAGTGACTTATATACCTGAACTACCCACATTTATTTGTTATGTAATGTCGGTATACTTGTGCAAGATTTGTGTCCTAATATTTTATGTACTGATGTTTGTATTGCTGCTGTAATACCGTAATTTCCCCCGGGATCAACCAAGTGTATTGTATTGTATCGTATCATATATGTATATACTGTATATTGGACAGCATACTTTTTTGGTTTAGCAGACTATAAGATATACAAAGTGCTTGCGGTGTTCTTATTGTTCATTCACATATAATCAATTATGTTTTTTTGTTTCGCTATACACGGATGAAACATTGGATAAATATTATCTGTTTTTCTTTTGGGTCATGTGATTAAATTATCCTGAGCACCTCTAAAACGACATTTGATCACCCCTTCTTCTCTTCAAAACCTCATATGTGGTCACTCTTTGAGCACAAGTCAGGTCTTGGAAGAGAAGGAACAACATTTGAATTTTATAAAGAACATTTTGCTTGAATATATTGTGGCCATTATTTGAAGAGTTCTTAAAATGCCAGATTAAGACAAAATAATAATGAACCCACCAAGTGTCCTCATTTAGGAAACTACAGTGCTCAAGGGGTATAATGGTTATTTTAAAGTCACAGGTGTCTGACAGAATTATATAACATTTGGCCATGAAAATAAAAAAATGCACTAAGATGTTGTAATGGCTGCAAATGTTTAATTTTCACAAGAGCTACAGGTGCTTCTCACAAAATTAGAATATCATGAAAAAGTTAATTTATTTCAGCTCTCTGATACAAAATGTGAATCTCATATAATATGTAGTCATTACAGAGTGTTCTATTTCAAGTGTTTATTTCTGTTAATGTTGATAATTATAGCTTACAGCCAATGAAAACCCAAAAGTCTTATCTCAGTAAATTAGAATACTTTTTAACACCAGCTTGAAAAAAGTTGCACTGAATACTTGGTCAAGGCTCCTCTTGCATCAATTACTGCATCAATACAGAGTGGCATGTAGGCGATCAGCCTGTGGCACTGCTGAGGTGTTATGGAAGCCCAGGTTGCTTTGGTAGCAGACTTCATCTCGTCTGCATTGTTGGGTCTGGTTTCTCTCATCTTACATTTGACAAGACCCCATGGATTCTTTATGGAGTTAAATTCAGGCAAGTTTGCTGGCCAATCAAGCACAGTGATACTGTTGTTTTTAAACCAGATATCGGTAGTGTTGGCAGTGTGGACAGGTGCCAAGTCCTGCTGGAAAATCAAATTTCCATAGCCAAAAAGCTTGTCGACAGAGGGAAGCCTGAAGTGCTCTAAAATTTTGTGGTAGATGGCTGCGCTGACATTGGTCTTGATAAAACACAGTGGGCCTACTCCAGCAGATGACATGGCTCCCCAAACCATTACTGATTGTGGAAACTTCATACTAGACCAAAAGCAGCTTAGATTGTGTGCTTGTCCAGTCTTCCTCCAGACTCTGGGACTTTGATTTCCAGATCAAATGCAAAATTTACTTTCATCTGAAAACAACACCTTGGACCAGTGAGCAACAGTCCAGTTCTTTTTCTCCTTGGCCCAGATAAGATGTTTCTGGCATTGTCTATTGGTCATGAGTGGCATGACGCAAGATATACACTTGTAGCCCATGTCCTGGATACGTATGTGTATGGTGCCTCTTGAAGCATTGATTCTAGCAGCAGTCCACTCCTTGTGAATCTTCCCCAGATTTTTGAATGGCATTTTCTTAACAATCCTTTCAAGGCTGAGGTTAACCCGGTTGCTTGAGCATCTTTTTCTGTCACACTTTTTCCTTCCACTCAACTTTCCTTTAATATGCATGGATACAACACTCTGTGAACAACCAGCTTCTTTAACAATGAGCTATTTTGGCTTACCCTCAATGTGGAGTGTGTCAATGGCTGCCTTCTGAACATGTGTCAAGTCAGCAGTCTTCCCCATGATTGTGGAGCTTGCTGAAATAGACTAAAGGATCTTGTAAAACACTTTGCAGAAACCATTGCGAGTGTTTTTTGTTAATTATTCTAATTTACTGAGATAATGACTGTTGGGTTTTCATTGGCTGTAAGCCGTAGTCATCAACAGTAACAGAAATAAACACTTGAAATAGATCACTCTGTTTGTAATTACTCTATATAATATATGAGTTTCACTTTTTATATTGAAGAACTGAAAAAAATTAACTATTTGATGATATTCTAATTTTGTGAGAAGCACCTGTAATAGGAAAAAATGGATCACACCATGTTAGGGCTAGCGGAACACACCAAATAATTAGAGAAAAGGAATAAGGTGCGTTTGCAGCCCGGGGTCCACCATGCAGAGATGGAATCTGCTGCTAAGCAATGATGGACTATATGGCGCTACAATGAGGATACACACACTGGTTAGCTTCAACCTGTGTAAAAGAAGTGAACCCTGTTGCATCACAGGGCTGCAGTACCACACGTAACAGAAATAATAATTAAGTAGCACGAGAGTGCACACGGTGCCGCACTGGCGGACGCCACTAACCACCCAGACTTGGGTTTGGAAAGTGTGGTTATAGCGCATGGCGCTGCACTGGCGGTCACAGGAATAGACACTTTGTGTACCAGTATTGGTAACAAGTCTGGCGCTAGATTACAATCATCCTCCTTACACGAGCATTTAAACACAATGGAGGGGATGATTAAAGAGTGAATTTCATTCACAACACACACACGTAAACAAGTGTATACTAGTGCATGGCCGTGCGGCCATGCAAACCTTTTATAGCTGCAGCAAGTTCAGGACCTTCCTAGAGGACCAATGAGAACTGCTACAGGAACTGAGCAACTTCAGGACCTTCCTAGAGGACCAATAGGAGCTACTGCAGTACCTGAGCATGTGACCCCAGACCTCCACTGAGAGGTCTTCCTTTGGGCATGCTCAGAAGGAGAAAAGCAGGACTTAGTCCCAGAGACGTCTGCTCACTGCTGATTAGTACAGGCTACAATGGCAGAGCCTGGAAAGGCAGCAGTAACCCTTTTCACAGAATCAGACTGAGAGAGACGCTGGGACCAACATCTCTGCTGAGCAGGCTCCACTGCGGCTGATGCAGAATGAGAGACTGCAGCAGACATGGTTTGAGATCCCCCCTGTTCAGTGGCAGGGACTCGACTCCTAGCACACCATTTGTTACACAGGTACTTCCAAATGCACTAATGTCTCATATATGTCAATGGAAACCATTGCTTAACCACACGCAAGGTTTTGAAGAAAATAGCGCCATTTGACATTTGGAACACAGATTTTGCTGAAATAGTTTGCCATTTGTAAAACTACTAAAGTGACAAAACAACAGAAAAATCCCAAAGATGATCACATTTTGAAAGCTAGACCCTTTGATGAGTTCATCTATGAGTATAGTGATATTTTTGATGTATTGCATAGAAAAGCATGCAATGGATGTTGCAAAATATTGTAGAGAATTGTAGCTCTAATGCTGACTCACGCAGGAGGAGAGATGGTGGCAGTCATTTATCTGCCTCTGGGTCAGATATATTGACGACATCCTGATCCTGTGGTCTGGCCCAGAGGCAGAGGTAAATCATTTTGTGGAGGAGATAAATGTAAACAATATAGGGATGAGGTTTACTTCTGAATGCCAGGATCAGAGCATTGCATTCTTGGACCTTACTGTTACAAAAAATCAAGGGGGAGGGATTAGTACCCAGACCTATCGAAAAAAGACAGCGACAAACAGTTTTCTACAGTGGGAAAGCCATCATCCCACACCCCTGAAATGTGGGATACCTAAGGGGCAGTTTTTTTGGATTAGAAGAAACTGCACTGACACAGCCAGTTTTAAACAGCAGGCTAAAGACCTACATCACAGATTTATAGAGCAGGGATACCAGCCTGCTGTTTTGAGGAAATCACATAATGAGGCCCTAGGAAGAGATAGGTCTGCGCTCCTAAGAGAAAAAACTACCCCAAGGAAGGCGCCCGACCTGACTAGGTTGATTGGTACCTATGATAATCAATCTGAGAGGGTATACCAAATTATGAAATATCACTGGGGTGTACTACTGGCAGATCCTAACCTAAAGAGCTTTCTCCCACTCACACCAAGTATTACTTACAGAAGGGGTAGATCAATTGGTGCCTGGTTGGTGCATAGCCTTTACCAAAAACCCCAAAAGGCAGGCACATGGTTGGACAGAAAACCAATTGTTTTTTTTAAATGTGGAAACTGTTCTAGATGTCGCTACATGTCACAATGCAAGTGGTTTTCCAGTGCAGCCAATGGGAAGCATTTCTACATTAGGGACTTTGGCAACTGTAGATCTATCGTGGTTTATAAAGCCACCTGATCGTGCCCCCTTGACTATATTGAAAAGACGAGGAGGGAATTGAGAACTAGGATTGGTGAACATTTGGGAGATATGAGAAACAAGAGGGGCACTCCCATTGCCCGTCATGTTAATGATATACATGGTGGACACTTGGATGAAATCTCCTTTTGCATGATTGAACTAGTAAGACCAAAATTAAGGGGAGGAGATTCTATTAAAGCTGTCCTCATGCATGAGACAGAATGGATCTTCAAGATGCAGTCGGTGTCACCAGGGGGTCTGAATGATTCCCTTACATATGCGTGTTTTCACTATCTGATATGCTACGATGTATTGCTTTGAGAATTTAATACATAAAATGGACAGTAGCGAAAGTCCATGTACTATTTGAATAAATTTGTATACATCCATACATATTCTTATTCATCTGGCCACAATATTTATTGTCAATATATAGACGATATAAGAAATAACGACAGAATTACTTCTCCATCTCCTGCTTTTTACTATATTACTATATTACTATTTACTTATTACTATATTTGAACTACTATTTTTATACTTATACATCTATGGATAGCTATTATGAGGTTTTATCACTGCGCTGGGGAGACCAAGAATCTGGCGTTGAATAACACATAAAAAAATCGAGATCTATAGCCCTTATGTTAGCTGTTGTGTATCCGCTTTTTGGGCTCCCCTGGTGGTTGCTGGTGGTACTGGTGACTTGTTTGCACTTTGCTGCTTTGTTCACCTGCTTCCATCAGCGTTTGGGAGTTTCCTATTTAGCCTTGACAGTATGACCGGCCATGTGTTAAACTTATTGGCAGAAGAAAGGAGAGAAAAAGGAAGTCTGTAATTTTTTTTTTTTCTTTTTCCCTATGCTTGCTCCATAGTTGGATCAGTTGTATTTCAGCTCTAATTACTGCCTTTGCCTTTCTCTCCTTATAATCCTTGAATGGCTCTGAGCTCACCTGTTTAAAGATGGATCCTCAGAGTTTGGCTGCAGGTTTAAATAATCTTGCTACGAAGGTTCAAAATTTACAAGATTTTGTTATGCATACTCCTATTTCTGAACCTAAAATCCCTACACCAGAGGTGTTTTCCGGAGATAGATCTCGGTTTCTGAATTTCAAATATAATTGTAAATTATTCCTTTCTCTCAGACCTCACTCCTCAGGAGATCCTGTCCAGCAGGTTAAGATTGTAATTTCTTTGCTGCGAGGTGACCCTCAAAATTGGGCATTTTCATTGGCACCAGGGGATCCTGCGTTGCTCAATGTGGATGCGTTTTTCCTGGCTTTAGGGTTGCTTTATGAGGAACCTAATTTGGAGATTCAAGCTGAAAAAGCTTTGATAGCCCTATCTCAAGGGCAAGATGAAGCTGAGATATACTGCCAAAAATTTCGTAAATGGTCTGTGCTTACTCAGTGGAATGAGTGCGCCTTAGCGGCAAATTTCAGAGAGGGTCTTTCTGATGCCGTTAAAGATGTTATGGTCGGGTTCCCTGCGCCTACAGGTCTGAATGAGTCCATGACAATGGCAATTCAGATTGATCGGCGTTTGCGGGAGCGCAAACCCGTGCACCATTTGGCGGTATCTTCTGAAGAGACGCCAGAGAAAATGCAATGTGACAGAATTATGTCCAGAAGCGAGCGGCAGAATTATAGGCGTAAAAATGGGTTATGCTTCTATTGTGGTGATTCTGCTCATGTTATATCGGCATGCTCTAAACGTACTAGGAAGGTTGACAAGTCTATTTCAATTGGCACTTTACAGTCCAAATTTATTTTGTCTGTAACCTTGATTTGTTCATTATCAGTTATTACCGTGGATGCCTATGTGGACTCTGGCGCCGCTCTGAGTCTTATGGACTGGTCCTTTGCCAGGCGCTGTGGGTTTGATTTAGAGCCTTTGGAAGTCCCTATACCTCTGAAGGGTATTGATTCTACACCTTTGGCTTGTAATAAACCACAGTTCTGGACGCAAGTGACTATGCGTATGACTCCAGACCATCAGGAGGTGATTCGCTTCCTTGTGTTGTACAATTTACATGATGTTTTGGTGCTTGGATTACCATGGTTATAGTCTCATAACCCAGTCCTTGACTGGAAAGCTATGTCTGTGTTAAGCTGGGGATGTCGGGGGGCTCATGGGGACACTCCTATGGTGCCCATTTCGTCATCTATTCCATCGGAGATTCCGGCATTTTTGTCTGATTATCGTGATATTTTTGAAGAGCCTAAGATTGGTTCACTCCCTCCTCACAGGGATTGTGATTGCGCCATAGATCTGATTCCTGGCAGTAAATTTCCAAAGGGTCGTTTGTTTAACCTATCTGTACCTGAACATGCTGCTATGCGCGAGTATATTAAGGAGTCCCTGGAAAAGGGACATATTCGTCCTTCTTCATCACCTTTAGGAGCCGGTTTTTTATTTGTCTCTAAAAAGGATGGCTCTCTGAGGCCTTGTATTGATTATCGACTCCTGAATAAAATTACAGTCAAATATCAGTATCCGTTGCCTTTGCTGACTGATTTGTTTGCTCGCATAAGGGGGGCTAAGTGGTTCTCTAAGATTGATCTTCGTGGGGCGTATAATTTGGTGCGAATTAAGCAGGGGGATGAGTGGAAAGCCGCATTTAATATGCCTGAGGGCCATTTTGAGTATTTGGTAATGCCTTTCGGCCTTTCTAATGCACCTTCTGTCTTTCAGTCCTTAATGCATGGTATTTTCCGTGAATATTTGGATAAATTTATGATAGTGTACTTGGATGATATTTTGATTTTTTCTGATGACTGGGAGTCTCATGTTCAGCAGGTCAGGAGGGTTTTTCAGGTTTTGCGGGAGAATTATTTGTGTGTAAAGGGTTCAAAGTGTGTTTTTGGGGTTCAAAAAATTTCCTTTTTGGGGTACATTTTTTCCCCTTCTTCTATTGAGATGGACCCTGTCAAGGTTCGGGCTATTTACGACTCGACGAAGCCTACTTCTCTGAAGAGTCTCCAGAAATTCTTGGGCTTTGCTAATTTTTATCGTCGATTTATAGCTGGTTTTTCTGGCGTTGCTAAACCTCTGACGGATTTGACTAAAAAGGGTGCTGATGTTGCCAATTGGTCCCCTGCTGCCGTGGAGGCCTTTCGGGAGCTTAAGCGCCGCTTTTTGTCTGCCCCTGTGTTGCGCCAGCCTGATGTTTCCCTTCCCTTCTGAGATTGGAGCGGGGGCGGTTTTGTCGCAGAAAAGTCCCGACTGCTCAGTGATGAGACCTTGTGCGTTCTTTTCGCGAAAATTTTCGGCCGCCGAGCGAAACTATGATGTTGGTAATCGGGAGCTTTTGGCCATGAAGTGGGCATTTGAGGAGTGGCGTCATTGGCTTGAGGGTGCCAAACATCAGGTGGTAGTTTTGACTGATCACAAGAATTTAATTTATTTGGAGTCTGCCAGGCGCCTGAATCCTAGACAGGCACGTTGGTCGTTGTTCTTTTCCCGGTTTAATTTTGTGGTCTCGTACTTACCGGGTTCTAGGAATGTGAAGGCAGATGCTCTTTCTAGGAGTTTTGAGCCTGACTCTCCTGGGAATTCTGAACCTGCTGGTGTCCTTAAGGATGGAGTGGTTTTGTCTGCTGTCTCTCCTGATTTGCGACGTGCTTTGCAAGAATTTCAGGCGGATAGACCTGATCGTTGTCCGTCTGGTAGACTGTTTGTTCCTGACGAGTGAACCACTAGAGTCATCTCGGAAGTTCATTCTTCTACTCTGGCAGGTCATCCGGGAATTTTTGGCACCAGAGATTTGGTGGCTAGATCCTTCTGGTGGCCTTCCCTGTCTCGAGATGTGCGTGTTTTTGTGCAGTCTTGCGATGTGTGTGCCCGGGCCAAGCCTTGTTGTTCTAGGGCTAGTGGGTTGTTGTTGCCCTTGCCTATTCCGAAGAGGCCTTGGACGCACATCTCTATGGACTTTATCTCGGACCTCCCTGTTTCTCAGAAGATGTCTGTCATCTGGGTGGTGTGTGACCGTTTTTCTAAAATGGTTCATTTGGTGCCATTGCCTAAGTTGCCTTCCTCATCTGAGCTGGTCCCTCTGTTTTTTAAAAATGTGGTTCGCCTGCATGGTATTCCGGAAAACATCGTTTCTGACAGGGGTACCCAGTTCGTGTCTAGATTTTGGCGGGCAGTCTGTGCCAGGTTGGGCATTGATTTGTCTTTTTCGTCTGCATTCCATCCTCAGACCAATGGCCAGACGGAACGAACTAATCAAACTTTGGAGACTTATTTGAGGTGTTTTGTGTCTGCGGATCAGGATGATTGGGTTGCCTTTCTGCCGTTGGCGGAGTTTGCTCTTAATAATCGGGCTAGTTCTGCCACTTTGGTTTCTCCTTTCTTTTGCAATTCAGGGTTTCATCCGCGTTTTTCATCTGGTCAGGTTGAATCTTCGGATTGTCCTGGAGTGGATGTGGTAGTGGATCGGTTGCATCAGATTTGGGGACAAGTGGTGGATAATTTGGAATTGTCCCAGGAGAGGACTCAGCAGTTTGCTAACCGCCGTCGTCGTGTTGGCCCCCACCTTCGTGTTGGGGACTTGGTGTGGTTGTCTTCCCGTTTTGTCCCTATGAGGGTTTCTTCTCCTAAATTTAAGCCTCGGTTCATCGGTCCTTATAGGATTTTGGAGATTCTTAACCCTGTCTCCTTTCGTTTGGACCTCCCGGCATCTTTCGCTATCCATAATGTGTTCCATCGGTCGCTGTTGCGGAGATATGAGGTACCGGTGGTTCCTTCTACTGAACCTCCTGCTCCTGTGCTGGTGGAGGGTGAATTGGAGTACGTGATAGAAAAGATCTTGGACTCCCGTATTTCCAGATGGAGACTTCAATATCTGGTTAAATGGAAGGGCTATGGTCAGGAAGATAATTCTTGGGTAACTGCCTCTGATGTTCATGCCTCGGATTTGGTTCGTGCCTTTCATAGGGCTCATCCAGATCGCCCTGGCGGTTCTTGTGAGGGTTCGGTGCCCCCTCCTTAAGGGGAGGGTACTGTTGTGTATCCGCTTTTTGGGCTCCCCTGGTGGTTGCTGGTGGTACTGGTGACTTGTTTGCACTTTGCTGCTTTGTTCACCTGCTTCCATCAGCGTTTGGGAGTTTCCTATTTAGCCTTGCTCTCCAGTCATTTCCTTGCCGGTCATCATTGTAACCAGAGCCTTCGGTTGCATGTTCCTGCTACTAGTCTGCTGATCAGCTAAGTGGACTTTGTCCTTTTGTTTTGTATCTTTAGTCCAGTTTGCAGTTTTTGTAATTCTCTGTAGCTGGAAGCTCTTGCGGGCTGAAATTGCCACTCCTGTGTCATGAGTTGACACAGGAGTCTTAAAGTAATTTCAGGATGGTTTTTTGAAAGGGTTTTCAGTTGACCGTGAAGTCCTCTTTTGTATCCTTCTGCTATCTAGTAAGTGGACCTCTCTTTGCTAAATCTACTTTCATACTGTGTATGTCTTTTCCTCTTATTTCACCGTTATTACATGTGGGGGGCTGCTATCATCTTTTGGGGTATTTCCCTAGAGGTAAGCCAGGTCTGTTTCTTCCTCTACCAGGCTTAGTTAGTCCTCCGGCTGGCGCGTGGCATTTAGGAAGCCGTAGGTATGCTCCCTGGCTACTATTAGTTGTGTGGTAGATTTAGCTCACGGTCAACTCGAGTTTCCATCACCCGAGAGCTCGTTCGTTATTTATATGTTTCTTACTTTCCCTTGCCATTGGGAACCATGACAGCGCTCCGGGACATCTCGCCATGTATCTTTAAAAGACGCTTAGCAACAGCATGACGCGGCGCATGCCCATTGCCGCGCTCTAGTGGTATTATATGCGTCATACGCTAGAGCACAGGGTGAACTCCCTGAAACAGGAAGTCCCATGACGTCTATCCTATCAGCACGGGAGATGGCTTGCGTTCCAGGCTGGAACACTTGGCGTATTCTTAGGTATCCGTCCTTCTATCTATATACTGCTATGCTGTTCTTTGGTCTTACATAACTGTGCTGTCCGGGGATAGGCTCCAGTTAATGGACTAGTACAGCGGATTGGATTATAAGAGATTATACTAAGAGAACACCCGGTGCACCCTGGGAAAAAGGGGTGTGTTTTGAATAGGTGACCATGATTGGTCCTCTGAGTCCATTTTGGGGTATTTAAATCACCCCTGTATAGGTTTGGACAGGTCTGTCTCTTCATCGTGGCACCTCATATCTATGGATTAGCTGGTTCCATATTACGCCTCCTGATGAACCGCATGAACGGGGAAATGCATCGAGGCTGGAAGCTACGTTTTTTGGGATAATACCCAGCTATGCTTTTTTCAACTGTTTATCAATGACCACTAATTATGTATCCATGTGTCTCTATGTGAACTAGTGTGGTTAATTGTTTTCGTCTGAACCATGCTGTCTAATCAGCTGTGTGGCCCCTCTGATGGTGTCTGTAAGTCCTGTTAAAACTGTGAAGGGACCATTATCTTTATTCAATCACTATAGTTTCTATAGGATTCATTAGTCCAAATCAATCATATTGACTTTGTGGAAGTCCTATTGAAATGTCAAAAATCATACATCTAATGTATATGGTCTAAACAGGATATGTCTGTTAGTTTAACCTGACTATTGCAGGGAGACTATTATTTTTGTCTTTATTATATGAGGGTGCAAAACACTTTAAATAACCTGCTTTTTGTAAATTGATAAGTACTATCCCCTCATCTCTTTTTATTGCTTATTGTTTTCCAACGTATAGCATAACAGTATTTACCAGGGCTAGTTAAGGACAGCCGTCGCGGAGTGGGGGCACCAAACAATCGTACCTAATAGGGTTCCAACCTCCACTGCCAGAAAGGGATAGCAGGCAAGTGTAGGGAATTGGCAGTAGTGTTGAGCGATACCGTCCGATACTTGAAAGTATCGGTATCGGAAAATATCGGCCGATACCGGCAAAGTATCGGATCTCGCTGATACCCGATACCAATACAAGTCAATGGGACTCAAGTATTGGAAGGTATCCCTGATGGTTCCCAGGGTCTGAAGGAGAGGAAACTCTCCTTCAGGCCCTGGGATCCATATGAATGTGTAAAATAAAGAATTAAAATAAAAAATATTGATATATTCACCTCTCCGACGCAGCCTGGACCTTACCGCTGTGAACCGGCAGCCTTTTTTGCTTAAAATGAGCGCGTTCAGTACCTTCCATGATGTCACGGCTTCTGATTGGTCGCGTGCCGCTCATGTGACCGCCACGCGACCAATCAGAAGCCGTGACGTCATCCCTCAGGTCCTAAATTCCTAGAAGGAATGGCTGCCATTCACTGTTTTTCAGACGTGGGCCGGCCCTCGGGGCTGCGGGGCGGAGAGCGGTGGACACATGCGCCGATACAAGCAGTGGTGTAAATACCCGGTCACATGACTGTCATGTGACGCAGGTCCTACAGGATATAAGGTTAGGTGTTTTGAGGAAATGACACTTCCCCTTGAGAAAGCCGCTAGGATAGCAGCGAAACGTGCGTCGGGGGTGACGCTCAGTCCAGGGATCCTCATGTGGGTAAGATTGTGCTTGTGCTCTGGGAGGTGGATTTTCTAATGCCGCATGGCTTGTTACTCTTGCTGCTCCTCCGGGCACTCTCCATGTTAGTCTCCATTGTGGATCAGGTTCTTGTATTGGCACCTTTTCTAACTTCATAGTTGCACAGGCTTATATGTATTACTGCGGATATAGGGTGGTCATTGGGAACTGGGTCCACTTGGTAGGATTACATGGAGTTACCGCACATCTCCTCTTTGTACATTCCAATGGTTGGTTGTTAAAATGGGATATAATATGGATTCCTGGTACATTCATTTGGTGTCTTTTAAATGTGTGTGTTTTTAATTGTGTTTTTCAATAAAATTGTTACTTTTCTATATATACTCCCGTTGTCCTCCTCTTATATCATTTTAAGCAAAGCAGGCTGCCTGTTACTACCAGGGCGCGTCAGAGGGTGAGTATATCCCTATTTTTTATTTTAATTCTTTATTTTTTACATGCATATGGATCCCAGGGCCTGAAGGAGAGTTTCCTCTCCTTCAGACCCTGGGAACCATACACTGGAAACTTCCGATTCCGAATCCCGATACCACAAAAGTATCGGATCTCGGTATCGGAATTCTGATACCGCAAGTTTCAGCCGATACCCGATACTTGCGGTATCGGAATGCTCAACACTAATTGGCAGGCTATTTTTAGAAGACCTATATCTTAATAAATTAATTGTTATGTCTGCACTGGGAAGGTATTTTTAACCAATTTTCATTAAAAACATTTATTTTTTTAAGGGATTATATGGTACACACTTGATTTTTTCTCCCTTTACTTTATAATTTTTTTGTATTGACTCATGCAGGGAACAGAGACTTCCTGTTTCTACATAGAGCTTTGAAGGATTCAAATAGTCAGGGTTGTCATAGACCTAATGGAAAATAGAATAATTAACTGGGTAGAAGGGTAAAATAAACAATTGTAAGTACACAGTGCTATATAATGTGATTATAATTTATTAGGAAGATAAAAACTTTGATGGGAATGCTTCTTTAATATTCAGTGCTGTAAAAAAAACCTGCACTGAGCATTCACGTTCCTTACTGACCACTGTAAAACGTATATCAGTGGTCATTAAATAATTATTTGTTAAACCTGAAGAACAAGTAATGAACTTTAAGTCAAATTATGGACCACAGAAAATGAATGAGCAGGGATTGTTAAGGCAAGCAGTACATAGAGGGCATTTTATGACACTATGACATAATACTAAATGCATCATGAAATATTGAAAATGATGACATTATTAAATGAGCATAAAAAGACATTGAATTTCCAATTAGATACTCGTAGGAGAAACATTATTAGCTATACAGCTCTAACTTTTATTAATGTAAACAGTCAGACATCTTTTTATAAAGGTGAACATGACTGCAGTATATTTACCACCTATTTTTATAGGAAGACATCCAGGAAGACATTTATTATATAAGAAATATTTCCTTGGCATTGTTCACTAAAATGTCTGAATTAATGTTGAGCAATATTTTCTTACTTAGAGCCTTTACCGCTATTTGTCCTATAAAAGAATAGGAAGTACTAGATCTGGATTACACGAAGTGGATCATATAGAGAAGCATATAATATACACAGGCTCCAGATTTTCGTGGGCTCCAGGCGAAAGTCTCTGAGGGCCCCTTTAACACATATCTCGATTCATGATGCACAGATATGGCAGAGAAATATAGGTATAGCACAATGCCAAACATTTCACTTACATTTTACATTAAATGAGTGATATATATTGTAAATTCTATAATAGCTCAGAAACTTGCAAATCCTGACAGCGCACAGTGCGTGCGCTGGGGGGAATTCAAAAGTTTGCAGTCATGCAGAGTGACACACAGAGTGACTGCAGACTTTTAATTTTAGACCAGACAATATAGTCCTCCATAGTAACCACAAAAGAACAACCAGTATACTGTGCTATGTTAAAAGATAATCTTTATTGAACAACACTACAAAAAACCTGTAGCCACAATTACAATTCTTGTAAGTCTCCAATACCAAAAGGCATGATGGTGTATGTCACTACTTGGTAAGTATTGGAAAATACATCAATGCTGCTTAGATCTACCATTGATATGAAGAAAGTGCCTAGTGCTATATCATACTGAGAACCCCAGGTGGCGCCCTAGCATCATGGACACCTGTGTAACCATGGGATACCATAACCATAATAAAATAAGACACTTACATAGCAGGGTGACCTTAGCAGCGTGGTTTTCCTAAGCGCCCCAACGCGCGTTTTGTTCCTTCATCAGGAGGCGAACGCTACCGGGCGGGTGCATACGTATTAAATAGGAACTGATATCCAATAGGGGAGCTACTTTCGATTTTACACAGCTACGTGTAATCCAGGATATGCCTCACATCCGGTGCCTAGTGCGCATGTGTGGGCGGCTACATCCGTCTCCAAGGTACCATGGTTTGAGGCCGTGGAACGCAAGCCAAACCTGGGCCGTCATAGAGACGGCGCAGGCGCCCTGCTCCCGTTGGCCGCTCACCATAACACCGACAGATGTGACGACCACGCATGCGTCGCAACGGATGGATGGAGGGAGGAACTTCACAGAGTGCGTAGTGCATAAAAAGTGCATCGGAAGAAAATAATTACACAGAAAACTATTTATATGTTAAAGTGCTTGTGCATAGATTGTTTACTGATAGTAAACCCAATGATGAAAATTGCTCATCCTTAGATTTAACGAATACAGAGCCACAATATGTGATATAATACTAGTATAAACTACTCTCATCTAAATTAAGTGACAATTAAACCCATATTAGAATTGTGACTAAATAAGTATAATTATAAAGTGCATTGTTATGTATAAGTCAATAGCAACATTTTTATTCTACCTATAAAGTGCCATAGTGAATATTAGTGATAAAAGCAACATTAATAGACACCTTACTTTTTATACAATCTACTAAGACTCATATAGTAATAAAACCATATGAATAAATATATACATATATAAAAAATATTTTTACAGTATAAGCAAAATGCCATTTACTAAAGGACACACATAATATATAAGATATGTACGCCATTCTGTTTGTCATCGTCCTTTCCTCAGTATAGAATATCCAGATTCAATATTGATGTCCTGTAGTTATATCTCCTATTCATGTAAATGAGACGTAGAGCTTGTTACCCATATTGGCAAAAAACAACCTATGACATGATCACAAGAAAAGAATATTAAAATAAAACACTTATAATAAAACAGTTAAAACACCCACCCCTAACCAATAAAATACCAACCCCATATAAAGATATTGACCAAAGAATTACAAATAAGAGCTGAATCCAAAATTCTCATTTAGTCCTAATGGTGTCACTGTTTGCAGGCGGTAAATCCAACGGCTCTCAATTTGTGCCAATTTTTTAAAAAGGTCACCGCCCCGCTGGCCCAGTGACACCTGATCTATAGCTCTTACTTTTAGTAGGCTTGAGTCTGAATTGTGAAAGTCTCTGAAATGCCTCGGTAATGTTTTTAGAGGTTCCTCTGTAGTGTCATCTTTGGACTTGGCTTTGTCAATATCTCGTACATGTTCCCTAACTCTGATTTTTAATTCACGGGTTGTCATCCCCACGTAGATCTTTGCACATGGGCATTGGGCATAATAGATGACACCCGTGGATGAACACGTGAGTCTATGCCAGATTTTAAATGTACGTGTGCCACTGGAATTTTTGAAATCTTTGCATTTGACCAGATTTTTACAAGCCTTGCACAGGCCGCATGGAAAGCAGCCTTTTAGTGCTGCTAGGTCAGATCCTTTATGCTTATGATAATCAGCCACATAGTGGCTGTTTACAAGAAGATCCCTAAGATTCCTAGATCTTCTTGCAGTAATCAATGGCACCGGGGGGATGACTTTTTTCAAAATTGGGTCAGTTTTCAGAACACTCCAATGTTTTTGGAGCACCTCCCTAACATTATCCCACTGATCTGTGAATGAAGTTATAAATCTGAGTTGGTCTTTCTTCCTATTGTCCTCTAGACTAGCAGGTTTGTACAGAAGAGTATTTCTAGAGGATTGATTTGCTCTTTTGTAGCCTCTACGGATGATTCTATGACTATACCCTCTATCTCGAAATCTGGAGTAGAGATCCCTAGATTGTTTTTGGAAATTTTCTTCAGTAGAACAGATTCTTCTAATTCTAAGATGCTGGCCTATTGGAATACCACTTATTGTTTTATGTGGATGGTGTGACTCCGCATGAAGGATGGTATTGGTAGCCGTAGGCTTCCTATATACATCTGTGACCAGCGTTCCATGTTCATCAGCTCGAACCGTGACATCGAGGAAATTGACCTCTCGACCACAACTATATGTGAGTTTGATGTTCTGGTCATTGTCATTTAGCACGTCAATCATGTTTTTTAGTTCCTCCTTGGATCCCTCCCATATAAACCACATATCGTCTATATAGCGGATCCAGTGATGGATCTTGTCCGCATTATCTATCGGATTACTCTGGAAGATATCTCGTTCCCAAAACCCAAGGAACAAGTTTGCATACGAGGGGGCACAGGTAGCCCCCATCGCAGTTCCCTGGGTCTGGAGATAGATTTGATTGTTAAATATGAAGCAGTTATGCTTTAATATAAAGTCCAGAAGTTCAATGATGAGGTCTGCGAGGGATCTATCCAGATTGCTGGATTGGAGGAACCAAGAAACTGCCCTGATACCATCAGTGTGCCTGATTGACTGATACACATATATTAAAGCATAACTGCTTCATATTTAACAATCAAATCTATCTCCAGACCCAGGGAACTGCGATGGGGGCTACCTGTGCCCCCTCGTATGCAAACTTGTTCCTTGGGTTTTGGGAACGAGATATCTTCCAGAGTAATCCGATAGATAATGCGGACAAGATCCATCACTGGATCCGCTATATAGACGATGTGTGGTTTATATGGGAGGGATCCAAGGAGGAACTAAAAAACATGATTGACGTGCTAAATGACAATGACCAGAACATCAAACTCACATATAGTTGTGGTCGAGAGGTCAATTTCCTCGATGTCACGGTTCGAGCTGATGAACATGGAACGCTGGTCACAGATGTATATAGGAAGCCTACGGCTACCAATACCATCCTTCATGCGGAGTCACACCATCCACATAAAACAATAAGTGGTATTCCAATAGGCCAGCATCTTAGAATTAGAAGAATCTGTTCTACTGAAGAAAATTTCCAAAAACAATCTAGGGATCTCTACTCCAGATTTCGAGATAGAGGGTATAGTCATAGAATCATCCGTAGAGGCTACAAAAGAGCAAATCAATCCTCTAGAAATACTCTTCTGTACAAACCTGCTAGTCTAGAGGACAATAGGAAGAAAGACCAACTCAGATTTATAACTTCATTCACAGATCAGTGGGATAATGTTAGGGAGGTGCTCCAAAAACATTGGAGTGTTCTGAAAACTGACCCAATTTTGAAAAAAGTCATCCCCCCGGTGCCATTGATTACTGCAAGAAGATCTAGGAATCTTAGGGATCTTCTTGTAAACAGCCACTATGTGGCTGATTATCATAAGCATAAAGGATCTGACCTAGCAGCACTAAAAGGCTGCTTTCCATGCGGCCTGTGCAAGGCTTGTAAAAATCTGGTCAAATGCAAAGATTTCAAAAATTCCAGTGGCACACGTACATTTAAAATCTGGCATAGACTCACGTGTTCATCCACGGGTGTCATCTATTATGCCCAATGCCCATGTGCAAAGATCTACGTGGGGATGACAACCCGTGAATTAAAAATCAGAGTTAGGGAACATGTACGAGATATTGACAAAGCCAAGTCCAAAGATGACACTACAGAGGAACCTCTAAAAACATTACCGAGGCATTTCAGAGACTTTCACAATTCAGACTCAAGCCTACTAAAAGTAAGAGCTATAGATCAGGTGTCACTGGGCCAGCGGGGCGGTGACCTTTTTAAAAAATTGGCACAAATTGAGAGCCGCTGGATTTACCGCCTGCAAACAGTGACACCATTAGGACTAAATGAGAATTTTGGATTCAGCTCTTATTTGTAATTCTTTGGTCAATATCTTTATATGGGGTTGGTATTTTATTGGTTAGGGGTGGGTGTTTTAACTGTTTTATTATAAGTGTTTTATTTTAATATTCTTTTCTTGTGATCATGTCATAGGTTGTTTTTTGCCAATATGGGTAACAAGCTCTACGTCTCATTTACATGAATAGGAGATATAACTACAGGACATCAATATTGAATCTGGATATTCTATACTGAGGAAAGGACGATGACAAACAGAATGGCGTACATATCTTATATATTATGTGTGTCCTTTAGTAAATGGCATTTTGCTTATACTGTAAAAATATTTTTTATATATGTATATATTTATTCATATGGTTTTATTACTATATGAGTCTTAGTAGATTGTATAAAAAGTAAGGTGTCTATTAATGTTGCTTTTATCACTAATATTCACTATGGCACTTTATAGGTAGAATAAAAATGTTGCTATTGACTTATACATAACAATGCACTTTATAATTATACTTATTTAGTCACAATTCTAATATGGGTTTAATTGTCACTTAATTTAGATGAGAGTAGTTTATACTAGTATTATATCACATATTGTGGCTCTGTATTCGTTAAATCTAAGGATGAGCAATTTTCATCATTGGGTTTACTATCAGTAAACAATCTATGCACAAGCACTTTAACATATAAATAGTTTTCTGTGTAATTATTTTCTTCCGATGCACTTTTTATGCACTACGCACTCTGTGAAGTTCCTCCCTCCATCCATCCGTTGCGACGCATGCGTGGTCGTCACATCTGTCGGTGTTATGGTGAGCGGCCAACGGGAGCAGGGCGCCTGCGCCATCTCTATGACGGCCCAGGTTTGGCTTGCGTTCCACGGCCTCAAACCATGGTACCTTGGAGACGGATGTAGCCGCCCACACATGCGCACTAGGCACCGGATGTGAGGCATATCCTGGATTACACGTAGCTGTGTAAAATCGAAAGTAGCTCCCCTATTGGATATCAGTTCCTATTTAATACGTATGCACCCGCCCGGTAGCGTTCGCCTCCTGATGAAGGAACGAAACGCGCGTTGGGGCGCTTAGGAAAACCACGCTGCTAAGGTCACCCTGCTATGTAAGTGTCTTATTTTATTATGGTTATGGTATCCCATGGTTACACAGGTGTCCATGATGCTAGGGCGCCACCTGGGGTTCTCAGTATGATATAGCACTAGGCACTTTCTTCATATCAATGGTAGATCTAAGCAGCATTGATGTATTTTCCTATACTTACCAAGTAGTGACATACACCATCATGCCTTTTGGTATTGGAGACTTACAAGAATTGTAATTGTGGCTACAGGTTTTTTGTAGTGTTGTTCAATAAAGATTATCTTTTAACATAGCACAGTATACTGGTTGTTCTTTTGTGGTTACTATATCGTGGTCAGTTATATGTGCCGTAATACAATAGGGGGATTTTGTGATGTGCTAATATAGTCCTCCATACAGTATTATGGGCAGCACATAGTCATCCATACAGTTTTAAAGGCAGTACATAATCCTTCATACAGTGTTATGGGCACCACATACTCCTTCATTCAGTATTTTGGGCATCACATAGTCCTCCATACAGTATTATGGGCACCACATAGTCCTTCATACAGTGTTATGGGCACCACATAGTCCTTCATCAGTATTATGGGCATCACATAGTCCTCCATACAGTTTTATGGGCACCACATAGTCTTTCATATAGTATTATAGGCACCACGAAGTCCTCAAAACAGTATTATTGCCACCACATAGTCCTCCAAAGAACATTATGGGCACCATGTAGTCCTCCATACAGTGCTTCATATTGTAAAATGGGCCCCATATATTACTCCATATCGTATAATGGGCCCAATATATTACTCCATACAATGTAAAGGGCTCCATATATTACTCCATACACTATAGTGGCCACACATAGTATATATAAATATATACAAGGCAGGCTTCAGGTTTTTGTGTGCCCCTTTAACACATACCACAATTCATGATGCACAGATATGGCAGATAAATATAGGTATAGTGCAATGCCAAATATTTCACTTACTTTTTGCATTTCATGAGTGATATATATTGTAGATTCTACAATAGATCAGAAACTGGCGAATCCTCATAGCGCACAGTGCATGCTCTGTTGTGATTCAAAAGTCTGCAGTCACACAGAGTGACACACAGAGTGGCTGCAGACTTTTAATTTTAGACCAGACAGTATAGTCGTCCATACAGTGTTATGGTCATCACATAGTCCTTCATCCAGTATTATGGGCATCACATAGTCCTCCATACAATATTATGGGCACCACTTTGTCTTCCATAGAGTATTATGGGCATCACATAGTCCTCCAAAAAGTATTATGGGCACCACATAGTTCTCCATACAGTACTATGGGCACCACATAGTCCTCCGTACAGTATTATGGGCCCCACACCGTGCTTCATATAGTAAAATGGGCTCATACAGCTCTGGCAAAAATTAAGAGACCACTGCAAAATGTTCAGTTTGTCTGATTTTTCTCTTTATATGTATATTTTTGAGTAAAATGTAAATTGTTCTTTTAGTCTATAAACTTCTGACAACATGTCTCCAAATTTCCAGGCAATACATTTTAAAAAATTTTCTGACAAATAAAAATGGACAAAATAAAAAAAACAGTGCTTTCTGACCTCAAATAATGCTAAGAAAACAAGTTCATAATCATTTAGAAACAATAATACTAATGTTTTAGCTCTGGAAGATTTCAGAAATCAATATTTTGTGGAATAACAATGATTTTTAATCATAGCTTTCACGCGTCTTGGCATGCTTTCCACCAGTCTTTCACACTGCCTCTGGTGCAAAAATGTAAGCAGTCCTTTTTTGTTTGATGGCTTGTGAATTTCCATCATCCTCTTGATTACATTCCAGAGGTTTTCAATGGGGTTCAGGTCTGGAGATTGGGTTGCCCATGACAGGGTTTTGGTGGTCTCTTAATTTTTGCCAGAGCTGTATATTTCTCCATACAATATAATGGACCCCATATATTACTCAATATAGTATAATGGGTCTCTTATATTGCTTCATACAGTGTAATGGACCCAATATGTTTTCCATACAGTGTAGTTGCCACATATAGTGCTCAATACAGTGTAATGGGCCCTATATTTTGCTCCAAACAGTATAATGGGCCCCACTGATTTCTCAATAATGTATAACGTGCCCCACATATTGCTCCATACAGTATAATGGCCAACATAGTGCTACATACAGTGTAATGGGCACCATATAGTGCTAGATACAGTAAAATGGGCCCCCATATATTAATTCACACAGTATAATAAGCACCATATATTGCTTATTGCTCCACACAGTATAATGGACCCCATATATTTCTCCATACAGTAGAGTGGCCACACATAGTGCTCTATACAGTATAATAGGCCCCATATATTGCTCCAAACAATATAATGGGAACCATATGTTGCGCCATACATTATAATGCTCCTTATATATTGCTCTGTACAGTGTAATGGGTCCAATATATTACTTCATACAGTATAATGGCCTCACATAGTGCTACAGACATTATAATGGTTCTCATATATTGCTCAATACGGTTTATTGGGGTCCGTATATTGCTCCATACAGTATAATTGGCCCCATATATTACTCTATATGGCATAATGGGCTCAATATAGTGCTCCATAGAGTATAATGGGCCCCATATATTACTTCATACATAATAATTTACTCCATATATTGCTCCATACAATATAATGGCCACACATAATGTTACATACAATAGATTGGCCCCACATATTGCTATATACAGTATAATGACCCCACATAGTGCTACATACAGTAAAATGGGCACCATATGTTGCTTCATACAGAATAATGGGCCACATATATTGTTCTACACAGTATAATGACACCACATAGAATCCCATACAGAATAATTGCCCTATGGAGTGCTACATACAATATTTTGACCCTACATAGTGCTACATACAGTTTAATGGCCCGACATAGTGTTACATCTAGTATAATGGGCCCCATAGTGCACTCCAGACAGAATAATGAGCCCATATATTGCTCCTTAACTTATAATGACTTCACATAATGCTAGATACAGTATAATGGAAAAACAAAAAGGTATGAACTGGGATATAAACTGGTGTGCATCCACTGCCACTGAATTGAAAAACACAAAGACAGAAATACAGTTGTGCTGAAAAGTTTTCATACCCTCTCAGAATTTTTTCTTTCTTGGCTTTTTTTCAGAGAATGTGAATGATAACACCAAAACATTATTTTAACCACATAACCCCAAGGGTAGTTTGCATGTTGATGACGGGCCAATTTTTACGATTCTGACCACTGTCCCTTTATGAGGTAATAACTCTGGAATTGTTCCATGGATCCCTGTGATTCTGACACTGTTTTCTCAAGGCATATTTTACTTCATGTTAGTCATAATATTTGTTTGATATGACTTGCGTTTATTTGTGAAAAAACGGAAATTTTGCAAAAATGTTGAAAATTTCACAATTTTCCAACTTTGAATTTTCATGCCCTTAAATCACAGAGATATGTCACACAAAATACTTAATAAGCAACATTTCCCACATGTTTACTTTACATCAGCACAATTTTGGAACCAAATTTTTTTTCGTTAGGATATTATAAGGGTTAAAATTTGATCAGCGAGTTTTCATTTTTACCACACTATTTTTTTTAGGGACCACATCACATTTGAAGTCACTTTGAGGGGTCTATATGATAGAAATTCCCAAAAGTGACATGATTCTAAAACTGCACCCCTCAATATGCTCAAAACCATATTCAATAAGTTTATCAACCTTTCAGGTGCTTCACAGGAATTTTTGGAATGTTTAAAAATAAATGAACATTTAACTTTTTTCACAAAAAATTTACTTCAGATCCAATTTGTTTTATTTTACCAAGGGTAACAGGAGAAATTGGACCTGAAAGGTTATTGTACTATTTGTACTGAGTACGCTGGTACCCCAAATGTGGATGTAAACCACTGTTTGGGCGCATGGCAGAGCTAGGAAGGGAAGGGGCGCCGTTTGACTTTTCAATGCAAAATTGGCTGGAATTGAGATCGGACGCCATGTCGCGTTTGGAGAGCCCCTGATGTGCCTAAACAGTAGAAACCCCCCACAAGTGACACCATTTTGGAAAGTAGACCCCCTAACGAACTTATCTAGATGTGTATGGAGCACTTTGAACCCCCAAGTACTTCAGAGAAGTTTATACTGTAGAGCCGTAAAATAAAAAATCATATTTTTTCACAAAAATGATGTTTTCGCCCCTATTTTTTTTCCCAAGTGTAACAGGAGAAATTGGACCTCAAAAGTTGTTGTTCAATTTGTCCTGAGTTCGTTGATATCCAATATGTGGGCAGAGAACCACCGTTTGGGTGCATGGCAGAGCTCGGAAAGGAAGGAGCGCTGTTTTGGAATGCAGACTTTGATGGAATGGTCTGCGGGTGTCATGTTGCGTTTGCAGAGCTCCTGATGTACCTAAAAAGTAGAAACCCCTCACAAGTGACCCCATATTGGAAACTAGACCCCCCAAGGAGCTTATCTAGATTTGCTGTGAGAACTTTGAACCCCCAAGTGTTTCACTAAAGTTTATAACGCAGAGCCGTGAAAATAAAAAAAAATGTTTCCACAAAAATGATTTTTAGCCCCAAGTTTTGTATTTACCCAAGTATAACAGGAGAAATTGGACCCTAAATGTTGTTTTGCAATTTGTCCTGAGTACGCTGATACCCCATTTGTAGGAGAAAACTACTATTTGGGCACATGTCGGGGTTTGGAAGGGAAGTAGTGGTGTTTTGGAATGCAGAGTTTGATGGAATGGTCTGCAGGCGTCATGTTGCGTTTGCAGAGCCACTGATGTGCCTATACAGTAGAAACCCCTCGCAAGTGACCCCATTTTGGAAACTAGACCCCCAAGGAACTTATCTAGATGTGTTCTCAGAACTTTGAACCCCCAAATGTTTCACTAAAGTTTATGATGCAGAGCCGTGAAAATAAAAATAATTTTTCTTCCCACAAAAATTATTTTTTAGCCCCCAAATTTTTATTTTCCCAAGGGAAACAGGACAAATTGGACATCAAACGTTGTTTTACAATTTGTCCTGAGTACGCCGATACCCCATATGTGGGGGTAAACCACTGTTTGGGCGCACGGCAGAGCTCAGAAGCGAAGATGCACCATTTTACTTTATCAATGCAGAATTGACTGGAATTGAGATTGGAGGCGATGTCGCATTTGTAGAGCCCTTGATGTGCCTAATTCTTACTCCAACCCTAACAAAACATGCTCCTAACCCTAATCCCAACCCTAACCACATCTCTAACCCCAGCACACCCCTAACCCTAATTCCAGCCTTAACCATAACCCTAGCCACAACTGTAAACATAATCCAAACCCTAACCCCAACTCTAGCCCCAACCCTAACCCTAACTTTAGCCCCAAAGCTAACCCTAACTTTAGCCCAAACCCTAACCCTAACTAAAGCCCCAACCCTAACCTTTACTTTAGCCCTAACCCTAATGGGAAAATGGAAATAAATACTTTATTTTATTTTATTTTTCCCTAACTAAGGGGATGATAAAGGGGGGTTTGATTTATTATTTATAGCGGGTTTTTATACCAGTTTTTTTTGCAGCTGTCACACACTAAAAACCCACTTTTTATTGCAAAAAATAGTTTTTGCATCACCACATTTTGAGAGCTATAATTTTTCCATATTTTGGCCCACAGAGTAATGTGAGGTCTTGCTTTTGGCGGGATGAGTTGCCATTTTTATTGGTACCATTTTTGGGCACAAGACATCTTTTGATCGCTTTTTATTACAATTTTTGGGAGGCAGAATGAACAAAAACCCGAATGAATTTCTTTCGGGTGGGGAGTTTATCCCGATCTGCATGTGGTAAAATTGATAAAGCAATTTTATTCTTCGGATTACAGTGATACCTCATTGATTTTTTTAATGTTTTGGCACTTTTATAAAAACTATTTTATATAAAAAATTATTATTTTGTATCGCTTTATTCTGAGGGCTATAACTTTTTTATGTTTTCGCTGATGACACTGTATGGTAGCTCATTTTTTGCGGGACAAGATGACATTTTTAGCGGTACCATGTTTATTTATATCTGTCTTTTTGATCACGTGTTATTCCACTTTTTGTTTGGTGGTGTGATGATAAAGCATTGTTTTTACCTTTGTTTTTTATTTATCTTTTATCTAGGGGTTAACTAGTGGGACAGTTTTATAGGTCATGTCGTTACGGATGCGGCGATACTAAATATGAGTACTTTTATTGTTTTTTTTTATTTACATAAAGAAATGTATTTATTGGAACAAAATGTATTTATTTTTCTTTATGCTGGAATTTTAAAAAATATATTTTTACTCGGTATAATTTTTTTAACCTTTTTACATTGTCCCAGGGTGGAACATTACTGTTTAAAGTCAGATCGCTGATCTGACACTTTGCACAGCACTGTGTCAGATCAGCGATCTGACATGCAGTGAAGGAGACTTCTCAGTGCCTGTTCTGAGCAGGCACTGAGAATGCCACCTCCTTGCAGGACCCGGGAGGACTCCGTGGCCATCTTGGATTTGGGGATCTGCAGGGAGGAGACCCTCAGAACAATGCAATCACATTGCATTGTTCTGAGGGTCTCAGGGAAGCACGCAGGGAGCCCCCTCCCTGTGGGATGCTTCTCTATGCCACCGGAACATTGTGATCTTATTTGATCGCAGTTTTACGGGGGTTAAAGTGCCAGGAGTAATCCGAGACTGCTCCTGGCACTTAGTCCCGGGTGTCAGCTGTGATAATCAGCTGACACCCAGCCGCGATCAGCCACACTCCCCCCGTGGGCGCGGCTGATCGCATATGACTTACTATCCCATCTATGGGAATTAAGTCCCAGGTCACATGGATGGGATAGTACATCCGATGGCAGAAATGGGTTAAAGGGGTTGTCCACTACTTTCAATTAACCCCCCAATGTATCCCCCGTGGCCCCTGATGAATTGTGCAAATACCTTCAGTTGCCGTTTTCGCCTGTGAGCGGCGCTATAGCGGCGGCTGAGTCCGGGTCACGTGACCCCCAGGCTGCAGCCGCCGCTCATTTCCGCCGACGTCACGTCAATTTCCAGACTCTGGAAATTGACGTGACATCAGCAGCAGACGTGACCCAGCCTCACAGTCAGCAGTCACTCATCAAGAGTGACTGGGCTGTGGGCGGGGCTTGGGGCTGCCTGTGGGGCTGTGCTGGGGCAAGCGGGGCTGTGCTGGGGGCGGGCGGGGCTAAGCAGGGATGATTGTGCCGGTGTCTGTGTGCCAGGGCTCTGCGTGCTGGCACCGGTGTCTGCGTGCCGGTGCGGGGGCTCTGCGTGCCGGTACTCTGCGTGCCGGCGCCGGTGTCTTCGTGCCGGTGTGGGGGCTCTGCGTGCCAGTGCTCTGCGTGCCGGCGCCGGGGCTCTGCGTGCCGGCATGTGGGGTCCGGCGCCGGTATGTGCTGGGTCTGCTGGGGGGGTGGTCTTTGGGGTATGTGTGTGTGTGTCTCTCTCTCTGTGTGCAGGCATTGTCCGATGGGACTACAAGTCCCATCGGGCTCTGCCTGCTACAGTGACAGTGAGTGACGCATTAGCCAATGATGGGACAGTAGTAGTCCCATCATCCGGCTAATGTGTTGAATGTAAAAAAAAAAAAAAAAAAAGAATGCACATATACAGTACATACAGTACATACAACACACACCATGTGACATGTAACAACATGCGACGTGACAACATGCAACATACGACATGCAATACTATGCGACAACATGCACCATGCGGCGACATGCACCATGCGATGCCATGCGACATGTACCATGCGACAACATGCAACATGCGATGACATGCAACATACACCATGCGATGACATGTGCCATGCGACGACATGCACCATGCGACGACATGCACCATGTGACGACATGTGCCATGCGATGACATGCGCCATGCGACGACATGCACCATGCGACGACATGCGACATGTACCATGCGACAACATGCAACATGCACCTTGCGACGACATGCACCATGTGACGACATGCACCATGCGACGACATGCACCATGCGACGACATGCAACATGCAACATGACATGCAACATGACATGCACCATGCAACGACATGCACCATGTGACGACATGCGACATGCACCATGCGATGACATGCGACATGAAACATGCCACATACAGTACATACATACATACAACATACATACAGTACATACATACAGTACATACATACATACAGAACATACAACATACATACAGTACATATAACATAGAGAACATACTCACCATCACTTGTCACTTTGTTGCCCGAAGCCATTGTCATCTGTAAAAAATATTAAAATAATAAACAACCAATATACTCCCTGATCCGCAGAAATCCAATTAAAACGAGTGTCCTTCGACGAGCTCCCGTGGAGAGCAGGAGCATCTGCTGATGCGACTGCTCTCCAGGGGTTCCAGGAACACAATAAGGGGAGGAAGGTATCCTTCCACAATGTATTCCCCACAATGTATTCCTACGCCCCTGTGAGAAAATAGTCCCTAGTCTCACTTTATGCCATTGCTGTTGAGAAATTTCACAGGCAGCAATTGCCATAAAGTGAGACTTGTCCTAAGGTAACCTCTCAGTGATGCACTGCAGGAGCCATTGTCTCCTGTCAGTGTGTCACTGAGGGTCCTATAGAGCAGTGACATCACCCGATGTCTCTGTTCTATAGGAGAGATCGTCGTGGGACACTCGTTATTAATTGGACTACGGCGGACAGGTAGTATACGGTTTATTATTTTACGTTTTTTGCAGGCTCTGAAATATGGTAAGTATGGTGAAATGAAGAATATTAAAATACTTTTTTCCTAATGTGTGTGTGTTTTATTAACCCTTTATTAATATTGGATTAGTAATGGATAGGTGTCTTATTGACACCTCTCCGTTATTAACCCGGCTTAATGTCACCTTACAATAGCAAGGTGACATTAACCCGTTATTACCCCATATCCCACCGCTACACGGGAGTGGGAAGAGAGGGGCTAAGTGCCGGAATTGGCGCATCTTACAGATGCGCCATTTCCGGGGCGGCTGCGGACTGGTATTTGTAGCCGGGGGGACCAATATCCATGGCCCCTCTCTAGGCTATGAATATCAGTCGGCAGCTGTCTGCGTAGCCTTTCTGGCTATAAAATATAGGGGGACCCTACATCATTTTTTTGGGGGGGTCCCCCACTTTTAATAGCCAGTAAAGGCTACACAGACAGCTGTGGGCTGATATTCATAGCAGGCTACAAATATTGGCCCCCAGCCGTCCGCTTTCCCCCTCTGGCGCAGAAAATTGCGCGGGATCCCACGCCGTTTTTTTTTTTTAACTGAAACATATTGTTCATTAACCCCTTTCTGCCAGCTGACGGAATAGTATGTCAGCTGGCAGTATCCCCCACTTTGAGGTGGGCTTCGCGGTGAGCCCACTTCAAAGCCGCAACATGTCAGCTGTTTTCAATACAACAAAAAAAATGTACTTGATCGCTAAACGGCATAGCGAGAAAAAAAAATCAAAAGCCAAAATTATGTTTTTTTGGTCGCTGCGACATTGCATTAAAATGCAATAATGGGCAATCAAAAGAACGTATCTGCACAAATGTGGTATCATTAAAAACGTCAGCTCAGCGCGCAAAAAATTTGCCCTCACCCGACCCGATATCTCAGAAAATATAGACGCTACGGGTATCGGAAAATTGCGCAATTATTTTATTTCTTTTTAGCAAAGTTGTGAAATTTTTTTTACCACTTAGATAAAAAATAACCTAGATGTGTTTGGTGTCTATGAACTTGTAATTACCTGGAGAATCATAATGGCAGGTCAGTTTTATGCTGTGTGCACATGTTGCAGATTTGGGTGCAGAATTTTCTGCACAAAATCTGCATCTCCTTGCAGAAAACGCAGCTGCGTTTTGGATGCATTTTTTTCACGTTTTTTTCATGTTTTTGCACGGTTTTGATGCAGGTTTTTTTGTGTGGTTTTGATGCTGTTCTTGGTGCAGTTTTTGGTGTGGTTTTTGTGCGGTTTTGATTCAGTTTTTGCTGCAGTATTTGGTGCATTTTTTTGCATGGTTTTGATTCAGGTTTTTGATGCTTTTTTATGCAGTTTTTGGTGAAGATTTGATGCAGTATTTGGTGCGGTTTTGATGCAGTTTTTGGTGCTGTTATGATGCAGTTTTTGGTGCAGTTTTTGCGCGCTTATGATGCATTTTTAAATATTTTTGGTGCGGTTTTTGCGTGTTTTTTGTGCGTTTTTGTATGCGTTTTTGAAAGCTAAAGATGTATTATTGAACATTATTCAGTGATGTCATTTCTGTCCAATCTCCTCTTTTACATTTGTCCAACCCACATTCAAATACACACAGATAGATAGACATATAGATGATAGATGAAATGGATAGACAGAGCTACATATAGATAGATCTATAGATGCATACATCTATCTATTCCTATATCTATCTATAGATATATGTGGATAGATATATCTATTGATAGATGTATGGATAGTGTAGGGTGTGTGTCCACTGTCCGGATTACATCCGAATTAGCTGCAGATTGGATGCTGCGTACTTGTAGTCCCATTGGATGATCCCCGCACACACCCGAACAGTCCCACACACACCCGAACAGTCCCGCACAGCGTCACACACACCTGAACAGTCCCGCACACACCCAAACAGTCCCGCACACACCCGAACAGTCCCGCACAGCGCCGCACACATCCAAACAGTCCCGCACACATCCGAACAGCCCGCAGACCCCACACACACCTGAACAGTCCCGCACAGCGCCGCACACATCCAAACAGCCCACAGACCCAGCACACACATACACGCACACAGTCACTGCCCACATTCCGCCCACCAGGGCCGGACTGGCCATCGGGCACTTCTGGCAAATGCCAGAAGAGCCGGTGCCAGTCGTGGGCCGCTCGATCCGCCTCCCCCTGTCGCCGCCGACTCACCCCCCTGCCGTCGCATTCAACTATACCGGCGTGTATGACGCCGGTACAGTTGAATGCAATGATGGAGGAGAGAGCATCTACAGACGCTCCCTCTCCCATCATTCCCCGCTTTGCCTCTGACACTGTGGGTGCACGATGATGTCATATCATCGTGCCCCTGCTGTGTCCCGGGCAGACTGCAGCCGCCGAGACAGGAGCAGGGAGCAACGTGGGCAGGAGGAAAGGTGAGGAGAGTGTTTTTTGTTTTTTTTACTGGACTGTGGGACATTCTCGGGGGGGGGAGGAGGAGAGATGCGGGCTGTGCTGTATATACCACTGTGCGGGCTGTGCTGGATATACCACTGTGTGGGTTGTGCAGGATATACCACTGTGCGGGCTGTGCTGTATATACCACTGTGCGGGCTCTGCTGGATATACCACTGTGCGGGCTGTGCTGTATATACCACTGTGCGGGCTGTGCTGGATAGACCACTGTGCGGGCTGTGCTGGATATACCACTGTGCGGGCTGCGCTGTATATACCACTGTGCGGGCTGTGCTGTATATACCACTGTGCGGGCTGTGCTGTATATACCACTGTGCGGGCTGTGCTGGATATACCACTGTGCGGGCTGTGCTGGATATACCACTGTGCTGGCTGTGCTGGATATACCACTGTGCAGGCTCTGCTGGATATACCACTGTGCGGGCTGTGCTGGATATACCACTGTGCGGGCTATGCTGGATATACCACTGTGCAGGCTCTGCTGGATATACCACTGTGCGGGCTGTGCTGGATATACCACTGTGCGGGCTGTGCTGGATATACCACTGTGCAGGCTGTGCTGTATATACCACTGTGCGGGCTGTGCTGGATATACCACTGTGCGGGCTCTGCTGGTTATACCACTGTGCGGGCTCTGCTGGATATACCACTGTGCGGGCTGTGCTGGATATACCACTGTGCGGGCTGTGCTGGATATACCACTGTGCAGGCTGTGCTGTATATACCACTGTGCGGGCTGTGCTGTATATACCACTGTGCGGGCTGTGCTGGATATACCACTGTGCGGGCTGTGCTGGATATACCACTGTGCGGGCTGTGCTGGATATACCACTGTGCGGGCTGTGCTGTATATACCACTGTGCGGGCTCTGCTGGATATACCACTGTGCGGGCTGTGCTGGATATACAACTGTGCGGGCTGTGCTGGATATACCACTGTGCGGGCTCTGCTGGATATACCACTGTTCGGTTTGTGCTCTATCTATCTATTTGTTATCTATCTATCTATTTATCTATCCATCTATCTATGTGTAATGGAGTGTGCGTTGGACAAATGTAAAAGAGGAGGTTGGACAGAAGTGACATCACAAATCTTTTTGAAGATAGAGGAGGGAGAGGAGGGAGGGGTTGGGGTGTGTTTTGGAGTGGGTGTGGTAGGTTCGTGCTTAGTAGCAGTGCAATGCATCATGGAACTTGTAGTATTAGAGCACAGTAACTCAGGAGAAAGGAAGTTGTCGATTGACCCCATGAGAGCTGGATCCAGCACTGAAAATGTGCTGCTACAGCATGATAAAAGGTAATATTGCTAAAATAAAGACAGTGGATGTTTTCAGTGGCACATAATAGCAAGATTTATGAAAAAAAAAAAAAAAGTTTATTGTAGTGGACAACTTCTTTAATTTTCATGGTCCAAATTTTTTAAAATTTTGCAACCATTACCTATGGGCTCGAGGTGCTCACACCACATTCCTTAGTGGTCTAGTTTTCAAAATGGTGTCATTTCTGGGAAGTTTCTACTGTTTAGGCATTTTAGGAGCTCTGCAAACTTGAGTCATTTTTGCATTCAAAAAAATCAAATGGTTCTCCTTCTTTTCTGAGCTGTGCCATGCACCCAAACAGTAATTTTCCCCTACATATGGTGTATCAGCATTCTTGTAATAAATTACACAATAAATTTTTACTTCAATTTTCTTCTATTACCCCTCTGAAAATAAAAATTTGGGGCTCAAGTAGCATTTTTGTGAAATGGTTAATTTTTTACTTCCACATTCCTTTAATTCCTGTGAAAAACCTGAAAAGTTATTAAACTTCTTGAATGTTTCTTGAGCTCTTTGAGGGGTGTATGCAGTTTTGAGAATGGTGTCATTTTTGTGTATTTTCTGTCAAGTAGGCCCCTCAAAGTCTCTTCAAATGTGATTTGGTCCCTAAAAAATGGTTTTGTAAATGTAAAAAAACTTTAAAAAACGATTCAGATGTAAAGTAGATGTATGGGAAATGGTATTTATTAACTTATTTGTGTGGTATAAGCATCTGAATTAAGGATATCAAAATATTGTTTGAAAATTGTGAAATTCTTGTAAAATATGTAATAATTTCATAAATAAACGCAAATTATATAGACCAAAATTTACTATGTACATGAAATACAACATGTCATGGAAAAACAATCTCAGAATCACTGGGATATATTCAAGCATTGTTACCATGTAATGTGACACTGGACAGACTTGGAAAATGAGTCACAATCATTAATGTAAAAAGTGGCTTGGTCCTTAAGTGGTTAAATGGTAAATTATACAAATTCAGTACAAGTTCAACTCATCCCACAGAAAAACAAGCAGTCACATGGTTTTGTTGGCAAAAACAGTAAGATGTTAAAGCTCTTGGAACACAGAAATCTGAAAATGGAAAGAAAAAAGGAAACTGGATGTGGGAGTAAGAGGTTAAAAATGTTTAGCACAATGGTGTGAAACCATACTTGCCCAATGTCAGTTGCTATTGCATCTCTTTGCAGATCTTAGAACAAGATGTAATGTTAGACAAATGGAACCTGAGTAAAAATACAAAACCATTTATGAATCATTCATGCATTTATTTAAAGCTGGGCTAGCTAAATAAATAAATGAAAGGCCCTTTAGTCTACCTGAAAAATGTATAAACCATGTTTAAGCACTTACTTTCATAAGTTATCAATGCTTGAATTTAAATGTCTGAAGCCTGAAACCAACTATTACTTTGCTCCTTTCTGTGCCCTTGTGCTTCATGTTTTCAATATATTGATGTTACATTCTCCAAATTAAATAGTTTAAAGGAAATGGACATTTTCAAGGGCATTTTTTTATTTGCATGCTTGTATTTTGTGCTAAAAATTATTTTGCCATTCATTAAAATATATAATATACAATGCACCATTTGCTTCGTATAGCCTCTGTGTTGTGCTGTATATAGTTTACTGCAGAATAAGGGATTTAAGAATTTGTCAGTGATCTCGTTCTGAATGTGAGTTTATAACCCTTTTAAATTTCATTTTCTGAGCTCCTCCGCCCTGATTTGGTTTACCTCAGATCACATCAAAGATGAGTTGAACTTTATGGTAAAAATTAGAGTTGAGCTACTTTTACTTTTTTCGGATCGAGTTGGGTTTCGCAAAACCCGACTTTGTCAAAAGTCGGGTCGGGTGAAATCGGCCGATTATTGTGAAAAGTCGGGGGCCGACTGAAACCCAATGCAAGTCAATGGGGAATCAAAGTCAGCAGTGAGTGGAGGACAGGAAAACACCTACAGTGCCCATTTTAATGCCAAAAACATCAATTCTTATTACTGAAGCTCGTCAATCTTAATTTACTTTATAATAATAGTTAGGCATTGAAAACTGGGGGTCATTTGGCTAAAGTTGTGGGGGGGTAGGGCTGGCTCAAGATTTTCATGGGCCCAGGAAACGCGGAATACATCACGGCGGTGGAGCAGGGAGAGGTAAGTATTTCAACTTTGTAAGTGCTGTGATCCTGAGCAAGCAGGGGGGCCCACTCATTGGCATTGGCACTGGCACAGGGCCCCTCAAAGTACGGCGGTGTGTTTGACGGCGGGGGCACCTCCCACCGGCAGAGACACTTTTGCGTACTATGAGGGGCCCTGTGCCAGTGACGTTGCCAATGAGTATGCCCCCCACCTGATGAAGGAACCTGCACTTTCATCTGCACCTTCCTCTTTGTCCCTGAGTTAGGTGGTATAGTATGCGGGAAGGGGAACCTGACTCTCAGCAGGGTCAGATTCTGGCTGTGTAGAGTGGAAGGGGAATGTAGTGGTCTGGGTCAATGTACCAGCAGACTCATCTAGCAGTGGCTGGGCAATGGGCAGGATGAGAAGGAAACACAGATAGTAGGCCCAAATAATAAAGTAGGCTAAATGCAGTTCAAATGTGGTAACGGGACTAAACAGGCGGCATTGCTTTGTTCAGTGGAGGACAACTGTAAAGAGTGGCAGACACAGTAAACCGAACCAAGCAAGTAGGCCAAATTAAGTTTAATATCCGAAACAGGATGAAAATTGAGGCTCAGCTTTGTTCAGTGGAGGAGAAAAGCAAGGAGCGGCAGACACCGCTAGTAGGCCCAACCAAACAAGTAGGCCAAATTCAGTTTAATGTTTGATATAGGCTGAAAATTGAAGCTCAGCTTTGTTCAGTGGAGGAGAAAAGCAAAGAGCGGCAGACACCTTTAGTAGGCCCAACAAAACAAGTAGGCCAAATGCAGTTTAATATTTGATGTAGGCTGAAAATTGAAGCTCAGCTTTGTTCAGTGGAGGAGAACAACAAGCAGTGGCAGACACCGTCAGTAGGCCCAACCAAACAAGTAGGCCAAATGCAGTTTAATATTTGATATAGGCTGAAAATTGAAGCTCAGCTTTGTTCAGTGGAGGAGAAAAGCAAGGAGCGGCAGACACCTTTAGCAGTCCCAACCAAACAAGTAGGCCAAATGCAGTTTAATGTTTGATATAGGCTGAAAATTGAAGCTCAGCTTTGTTCAGTGGTGGAGAAAAGCAAGGAGCGGCAGACACCTTTAGTAGGCCCAACCAAACAAGTAGGCCAAATGCAGTTTAATATTTGATATAGGCTGGAAATTGAAGCTCAGCTTTGTTCAGTGGAGGAGAACAACAAGCAGCGGCAGACAACATCAGTAGGCCCAACCAAACAAGTAGGCCAAATTCAGTTTAATATTTGATATAGGATGAAAATTGAAGCTCAGCTTTGTTCAGTGGAGGAGAAAAGCAAGGAGCGGCAGACACCTTTAGTAGGCCCAACCAAACAAGTAGGCCAAATGCAGTTTAATATTCGAAACAGGAGTAAACAGGCGGCATAGCTTTGTTCAGCAGAGGACGATTGTAATGAGTGGCGCAGACAGACTTAGTAGGCCTAAAATAAAAAATTAGGCTCAATGCAGTTTAAAATTGGTTACAGGGGTACACAGGCCGCATAGCGTTGTTCAGCGGAGGACGATTGTAATGAGTGGTGCAGACAGACTTAGTAGGCCTAAAATGAAAAAGTAGGCTTAATGCAGTTTAAAATTGGTTACAGGGGTACACAGGCGGCATAGCTTTCTTCAGTGGAGGACAACTGTTAGGAGTGGCTGACACAGTTAGTAGGCCAAAATAATAAAGTGAGGTAAATGTCTGCCAAAAAAAATTTCATAAATAAACAGGTGCCATAGCTAGGTACAGGGGTGAGCTCCTCTGCTGAGTAGCAGACAGTGGTAGTGGGCGCAAAGTATTAACTGGTCTAAATGGAGGCCAGGGCCCCTGTATATTTTTACTATCATCTATCATTTCAACAAATTTGTATTGGCAGTGCTATTGAAGGATTTAACAGCACAGAATACACATTGGTGGAGCCGGGAGAAGTAAGTTTTGCAAGTGGTAGAGCACTGTTCGAGCTGGGGGGAACACTCTCTCGTGGGCTGCGGTACTGGCACAGGGCCCCTTGTATTATGACGGTGTGTCTGACGTTGGTTGTGCACCACCACCGTCAGAGACACTTCATTGTACTATGAGAGACCCTGTGCCACTGCCATCGCCCAAGAGTGGGCACACCCACCTGTCCAGGCAAACGGCACTCGCACGGGTGCTTGCGCTAGGTGGTGACCATGGCCCTGTGGGGGGAGTCAGCCCATTTAGGGACGTAAAAAATGGCCTATGGTGGACATTCAGCAGCTGCAAATGGAGGAATTGGAGCAGTCAGTAACAGGAGGCCAAAAGCAAGACATTTTTCAGGCAAGCTACGTGTTGGCAGGGGAAGGTGGGGCAAAATAATTTGAAATCCATGATTGGTTAATTTTAATGAAGGTTAGATCATCAACATTTTGGGTAGCCAGATGAGTCCTTTTTTCAGTCAGTATTGAACCAGCAGCACTGAAGACTCCTTCTGATAGCATACTAGCAGCTGGGCAAGCAAGCTCCTGTAATGCATATTCTGCCAATTCAGGCCAGGTGTCTATTTTAGATGCGCAGTAATCAAAGGGGAATGACATGTGAGAGAGAACATCGATAAGGGAGGAAAAATTGTTCGTAACCATACTGGACAAATGCTGTCTCCTGTCACTTTGAATCGATGCAGCAGTACCTGTCGTGTCTGCGGTCATTGCGAAATCACTCCGCAACATGGTCATGAAAACCCCTCTGTCCAACACCACTTCTGATTTGTGCACCTCTAACACCTCTGCCATGTTGCCCCCTACAGCTTGTGTGAGAACCATTACCGCCGCTGTGTGCTAGGAATGCCTGAACCAAACAGTCTACAAGAGTTGCTTGTTTGGTAGCCAATATTTGCTCAAGGTTCTCATGTGGCATGATATTTTGTAATTTCCCTTTATATCGTGGATCCAGGAGGCAGGCCAACCAGTAATTGTCATCGGTCATCATTTTTATAATGCGGGGGTCCCTTTTTAGGATACGCAAGGCAAAATCAGCCATGTGGGCCAATGTTCCAGGTGTCAATTCACTGCTTGTGCTGTGTTGAGGAGCACTTTCTTGCAAATCAACATCACTTGTCTCCCTCAAAAACCCTGTACCTGACCTTGCAACGCCACCAGTTTCTATTTCCCCCTGAGAAGCATCCTCCTCCCATAAATATTCATCCCCATCATCCTCCTCCTCCTCCTCCTCTTCGTCTGCCACCTCGTCCAGGAGAGTTCACAGAGCAGACAATGGCTGACTGTCATCAAGGCTTCCCTCATCCTCGGCTGCAGACGCCTGCTCCTTAATGTGCGTCAAATTTTGCATCAGCAGACACATTAGTGGGATGCTCATGCTTATGATGGCGTCGTCTGCAATTACCAGCCGTGTGCATTCCTCAAAACAATGAAGGACTTGACAGAGGTCTTGTAGCTTCGACCACTGCACACCTGACAACTCCATGTCTGCCATCCAACTGCCTGCCCGTGTATGTGTATCCTCCCACAAATACATTACAGCACGCCTCTGTTTGCACAGCCTCTGAAGCATGTGCAGTGTGGAGTTCCACCTTGTTGCAACGTTGATTATTAGGCGGTGCTGGGGAAGCTTCAGCGATCGCTGATGGTTCTGCATATGGCTGGAGTGTACGGGCGACCGGCGGATGTGCGAGCAAAGTCTTCGCACCTTCAGGATCAGGGCTGGTAACCCCGGTTAACTTTTCAGGAAGCACTGCACCACCAGGTTCAAGGTGTGAGCCAAGCAAGGTATGTGTTTCAGTTCTGAAAGGGCTATGGCAGCCATAAAATTCCTTCCGTTATCACTGACTACCTTGCCTGCTTCAAGATGTACACTGCCCAGCCATGACTGAGTTTCTTGCTGCAAGTACTCAGCCAGTACTTCCGCGGTGTGTCTGTTGTCGCCCAAACACTTCATTTCCAACACAGCCTGCTGACGCTTACCTCTAGCTGTTCCATGATGTGACACCTCGTGTGCAACACTGGCAGCTGCAGATGGAGTGGATGAGCTTTCGCTTCTGGAGGAGGAGGAGGGGTATCGAACGCCTACTGCCAACTGTTTCCTAGACCGTGGGCTAGGCAGAACTGTCCACTATGGCTGTCCCCTGTGGACCCTGCATCCACCACATTAACCCAGTGCACCATGATGGACACGTAATGTCCCTGGCCATGCCTACTGGTCCATGCATCTGTTGTGAGGTGCACCTTTCTACTGACTGATTGCCTGAGTGCATGGACAATGCAGTCTGTGACATGCTGGTGGAGGGCTGGGATGGCTTTTCTTGCAAAGAATTGTCGACTGGGTAGGTCATAGCGTGGTACTGCTTAGGCCATCAGGGCTTTGAAAGCTTCGCTTTCAACCAACCAGTAGGGCATCATCTCTAACGAGATAAGTGTAGCAATGTGGGCGTTCAAACCCTGTGTACGCGGATGAGAGGATGAGTACTTCCTTTTCCTAACGAGAGTCTCTTGTAGGGTGAGCTGGACTGGAGAGCTGCATATGGTGGAACTAGCAGTGGTGGCGGTGGTGGACATGGTGGATTGAGAGAGGGTTGGTGATGGTATTCTCGATGTTGGCCTGCATACAGTGTTTCCTACCAATAACCTTGTGATTCCCTGACTGTTTTGCCTTGCAACGATACCTCCACATTTGCTGCTCGTGGTGTCCTAACTGGTGGGCTTACAGTGAGGGAAGCAATGTAGCGTTGCTGACTACCTTCATTCTGAGCGGGTGCACCAATGGTACGGAACGTTTGATAGTTAGTCCAGGCTTGCAAGTGCATGCTGGTTAAATGTCTAAGCATGCACGTTGTATTTAAATTTTGGACATTTTTCCCTCTGCTAAAGGTTTTTGAGCATTTCTTACAGATAACTTTGTACTGATCATTCAGATCTTGGTTAAAAAACTCCCACACTGCACTCTTCCTACTATCGAATACCTTTTCAGGCATTGCATTCTGTGCTACTTTAACCGGATGGCCGCGCTGTCCTAAAAGTGTTTTTGGTTTTGTCAAACGTTTTTGGCCAGATACGGGCCTGCCAGATAAAAGTTGTTTCGATGTAGATGCCTGCTGCGGATCATACTCCTCCGCTTCAGAGCTACTGCTAGTGGCACCCTGTTCCTCCAATGGCTGACAATCTGGGTCAACAACTGGGTCATCTATCACCTCCTCTTCAATGTCATGTGCACCTTCCACTGTGTCACCGTGTAAGGTGCTATAGCGTTCGGGATGGGGCATAATAGTCTCATCAGGGTCACATTCTGGCTCAGTACACTGCGAGGGCAATGTAGTGATCTGAGTCAATGGAACAGCATAACAATCTAGCTGTGGCTGTGCATCTGTGCACTCCATGTCTGATTCATCTTGTAATGGGCTGTTAACTATTTCCCTTTCTAACCCTGGCACAGTATGTATAAAGAGCTCCATGGAGTAAACTGTAGTGTCGCCTGCCGCATCCTTCACTTTTGCTTTGGGTGAAGGACACAAGGAAGCGACTTATTCCTGACCGGGAACATCCACTGACGACTCGCTGCTTTTATATTTCGAACTTTCGGAAGAGGAGGCGAAAGAGCTAGAGGCTGAGTCAGCAAGGAAAGCCAAAACTTTTTCCTGCTGCTCCGGCTTTAAAAGCGGTTTTCCAACTCCCAGATAAGGGAGCGTTCGAGGCCTTGTGTGGCCAGACGATGATGCTGGCTCAACAACTCAAGCCTTAGGTGCTATTTTGCTTTTCCCACTACCACCAGATGCTCCACCACCACCATCATTACCAGCTGGCAACGACCGCCAACGGCCTCTTCCACCAGACTTCCTCATTTTTGGGACAATGTAACCAAACTAACAACCGGTATATGGTACTGTAAAACAAGGTAGAAGGTGTATATAAACTTGTTGGCAATTTAAATCTCCCTTTTTTGGGGGGGAGACTGGAGCAAAAAACAGGCCCTGTGTATTACACTATACAATGTAAGTGGCAGAACGTGGCTGGAAGATAAACGACAAACAGAACTGACGTATATGAACTTGTTGGCAATTTAAATCACCCTTTTTTTTGGGGGGAGACTGGAGCAAAAAACAGGCCCTGTCTATTACACTATACAATGTAAGTGGCAGAACGTGGCTGGAAGATATACGACAAACAGAACTGACGTATATGAACTTGTTGGCAATTTAAATCTCCCTTTTTTTGGGGGGGAGACTGGAGCAAAAAACAGGCCCTGTGTATTACACTATACAATGTAAGTGGCAGAACTTGGCTGGAAGATATACGACAAACAGAACTGACGTATATAAACTTGTTGGCAATTTAAATCTCCCTTTTTTGGAGGGGGGAGACTGGAGCAAAAAGCAGGCCCTGTGTATTACACTATTCAATGTAAGTGGCAGAGCATGGCTGGCAAATATACAACAAACAGAACTGATGTATATAAACTTGTTGGCAATTTAAATCTCCCTTTTTTTTTGGGGGGGAGACTGGAGCAAAAAACAGGCCCTGTGTATTACACTACGCAATGTAAGAGGCAGAACGTGGCTGGACGATATATAAAAAAAAAGGACTGTACTACAATTTCAATCTCCCTACAATGATCTTAGGACAAGTATGGCAGCCTGCAATAAAAAGGACTGCTGCACACAAAAGTGTGGACAAATAAACAATAGAACTGTGCAGAAAGGAGCAACAGGATTTTTGCTTTTAAAAAAGCAGTTGGTTTGCACAGCGGCGTACAAACAGCAATGCAGCTATCAGGGAGCCTTACAAGGCAGCCTAATAAGCTACGATCTGATGCACAAAAATCTAGCCTCCACTGTCCCTGCAAAGAAAAGGTGGTGTTAGACAGTGGAAATCGCTACAGCACAAGCAGTTTGGGTGTTAATCTTCCCTCCCTAGGTATATCCCTGCTTCTGACGAAGCTGCAGCAACCTCTCCCTATGCTCAAATCGGCAGAAGTAAGATGGCGGTCGGCGTGCATGCCCCTTTATAGCCCCTGTGACACCGCAGAAAGCAAGCCAATCACTGTCATGGCCTTCTCTAAGATGGTGGGGACCGAGACCTATGTCATCACGCTGCCCACACTCTGCGTCCTCCTTCATTGGCTGAGAAATGGCGCTGAACGCGTCATACAAAATGCGACTTTGGCGCAAAGATCGCCGACCTCATGGCCGATCCCACACTTGGATCGGGTCGGGTTTCATGAAACCCGACTTTGCCGAAAGTCGGCGATTTTTTAATTTGTCCGATCAGTTTCGCTCAACCCTAGTAAAAATATTCAGTTGAGTGGAGCTCAGAAAAAGACAAATACCTTATTTTGCAGATTACAAGATGCACTCCAAATTTTGAGGAGAAATATAGGAAAAAAACTGTTTTTAATAAAATGGTTGTGCTTCTTATAATTCATGCAGTTTACTGCTTACCGGGAGTGATGGCTGCGGTGAAGCAGGGTCCCAGGCTCGCTGCTGGAGGAGGCAAGAGTGGCACATTTCTGCACGCCGCAGTCTGAGAAGAGGGTGTGTTCGGATGTGCGGCAGTCCGCTGCAGGTGTTCGATGCTGCAGACTTTTGGTGCTGCGGGGACTCTGCCAACATTTTGGGAAAGGCCAGAGACTCGCAGTTCCACGGGAGATGAGGTCTCAGCGTTGAGATCTTGATGCCGAGATCTCCATCTGCGAATGTGCTGACCCCTGCAGCCATTTTCCCAGAGTACACCACATAGGAAACCATGGAATTGCTCCACTCTTGCCTCCTCCAGCAGCAACCCTGGGATCCTGATCCACCGCAGGTGGTAAGGTATATCCGCATTATAAGACTCACTCCCATTTTCTCCCCATATTTTGGGGAAAAATAGTGTGTCTTATAATCCAAAAAATATGGTATCTTATGAATTCTTCAGTCAGAACAAGCTGAATGAAGGGTTCTCAGTTTTAGCAGCCAGCAATGTGCAATCAAACAAATCAATTTTCAGTGGAAAACCAACTGCCAAAATGATCTCTATCCCCGAATTCATGCATTTAAGTAGCAAAAAATTCCCAAGTGATGTCCAAAACCTTGAAATAAGGGAAGTTAAATATGTATGTGTATGCAGCTGTTGATGGAAGTTTCAGTGCCTATGGTGGTAGGTGGCATTAAGGAAAGATTTTTTGCTTAACATTTATTATTTCTTGAACATGGATATCATCATTTTTGAGGGATTAGAAATTGACAGGACAACTAATTTAAATATAATTTCTGAACTTTTTTAAAGGGTCTTAACAGGAGTTTCAAATTACCTAAATCACTCCCAAAATTATGTATTTATGTAAAATCAATTTAAAGAATATATATTCTCTTGCTTTGTTGCTTTCTTGTAGGTCTTCTTGCATAGCATACAACACATGATTTGCTTCTTCACTTGTGTTTTGTAGTTGTAAGTAGATATAAGTAGTGATGGGCAAACCCCCGGATGTTAAAATTAACCTATTCTTACAATTATAGGCTGTTCATGTCTTTGTCAGTGGCCAAACTTACAAAATCAGCAAGGAATCAAGTACTTATTTGTCCCACTGTATTGTATGGTTTTGTACTCACTCAGCTGTGGTTGAGGTAGTAACAGGAAGCCATTTTCTTAAAAATGTTCAGTCAGGTTTATTAAAACTTCATAAACCTGGGGGCATGGCTTAAATCCCAAGTTGAGCAGATGTGTTTTGTGTGAGATCCTCAAGATTTTCAAGTTTGAGGACTAAAAACCTCACATTAAGACGATAATCCGCTCCACCTGAGTCCACAAAGATCTCCCAATCCTTACCTCACTTGGAGCCTGAGTTGGGAGAGACCCTCCTGACGTCTGGCACCGATGGAGATCAGAGTCGCTGCAGAGAAGAGATGCCATTGGCGCTCCTGTTTTTCTCTGATCTTCAGAGGAGGATCGCCATGCCATAGGAGATGACCGAACCGTGGAAGTGGTGTAGACGTGTGGGATGCAGAGACAGTTTGGGGTGTGGAGTGAAGGAGGTCCGGTGAGTGTGAGAGAGCCAGCGGAGCTGGGAGGAAGACGCCTGTTATAGCTGCGGTGCCCATATTGCTTTGCGGCAGTCGGCTCCAGGACATCAGAGCTGCGAAGGCTTTAGCAGTTCACAGCCTGGGCATATTGCAGTACGCTCCTGCTCCCCTTCTCTGTCGTCCCCTCTTGTTACCTGCCTTGTTACTTATGCACAGCTTAATTTATTGTTGGAGGGGTCTAGGGGATCATCTTTAGACGTGGACATAGGGTCACCCCTGGTCCTTTTTTGGTGCCAAAATTGCCATTTTAGAAGATGAAAAGACTATTATAGGGGCATAATGATCTCCCATTAAAATTGCTTGTAAAGGAATTACAACTAACAATTACAACCTATAACTATAAAAGCAATTATTGCTGCACCACCAACATTTATAAATCGCCCCGCAAGCATATGGCTTAATTAAGACCCCTCCCTCTCCCCCTTCTATTTAATAAAGGATAATCTTAAGTTACTACTCAGTGGTGGAAACAGAATTAAAAGACTATATTGCAGTTACTGTGAAGAAGGAATTCAGTTTGCTCAGACTTTATAGGGTTTCGGGTCACATCCCTAGCTAAGAGAGAAATCTTTAACTTGAGGGGGAGTGTTTGCTGATGGAGGAGTGAGACATATGGAGTAGCTGTCTTCTTTCCATGTGTCCCACCGTGGCTACATATAAGTAATTAAGGTTCGCTTGCTCATATGGGCAAACCCAGAAGAATCATCGGACAGACCACAGACCCAGAGTGTTTTCCGGATAACATGGATCGTTTTTCAAATACAAATAATCAAAATAGGAATACAAGGTCCAAAGCATACCTAAGATCCCTGGAGACTGTTCATCATCGCATGATTCATTAGCTTCTGATGGAACAATAGAAGAGGGGGAGGATGATAATGAGGTTACAGAATACATGATTGTAAATGATCTTAGTAAATATATTAGAGCGCTCCCCACCAAAAAAGACCTATAGGCTTTTGCTTGCAGAATAGAAAACTCATATAAAAAAAACTTCATGTCCTCAAAACAGAATTCACCTCACAAGTAGAAGATGTGGAGAAGTCTTAGGAAATTATTATACAACAGCTACAAATCCACAGGGATTTTTTAACTAGCCATACCCTGAAAGTAGAGGAAATTGCTACATGAATGGAAGATCTAGAAAATCGTAATAGACGAAACAATATCAGAATCCGAGGCCTTGTGGAATCTATAAATACATCTGAACTAGAATTTACAGTATAAAAACTGTTCCTGGACATATTAATTGGATTGAGTTTGATAGCATCCACAGGTCTCTGGGCCCCAAACCGTCTTCAGACTCAAGGCCTAGAGATGTTATATGTAGGGTGCACTACTATAAAATTAAGGAAGCCATTATGTCTGCTGCTAGACAGAAAGGCATCATTATCTACTGTGGAACTCAGATTCTAATACTTTCAGACCTGTCCAGGTGCACGTTACAACTAAGAAGAGCACGGAGACCTTTATTATCGTTCCTCAAAGAAAGAGACATTACCTATAAATGGGGGTTTCCATTTCAATTGATCGCCTTCAAAGGAGGGAAAACAGCCATGTTCAGACACTTAGGTGATCTTGCCAACTTCTTGGGAACTTTAGAGTTGCTGTTAATTGATCTTCCAGATTGGTTGCTCTCTCCTCAACTCCCAGATATCAGTCCAAGATGGCTAAAGATTCAACATGCCAAACAACAAAAGAAACATGGTTCCCCCTCCTAAATAACCTGAGGAGATCTATTCCATCACATCCTCTTTTTTATGAAAGTTACTTTCTTTATTTCATGTTCCTCATTGAGATATTTACCTATTCCAATAGATTAGTTGGAAATTTTTGTATTAACCCTACCTGGGTTGCCCGTATGTTGCTATGTGGACTATGCATAAGTTTAAACACTGTTTTCTGTTTATGTAATAATATTGGAGATTATAAAAGTTTAATTATCTTTTTATTGATTGGTAATAAGCAAAATACCAGCAAGATTATTATGCATTATGTTAATCACTCTCTCCTGTTTGAGTTTGAATCTGGTTTAGTTTAGACCAGATTTTTCTATGCCTTTTTCTGAATTTTGTTGTTTAAGTTGCGGGGGTGGGGGGGAGTTGGAAGTGGGGACTCATCCTCGGCTTTCTCCAACTCTCACCGGTGCAATTGGTGGTTGTCTTACCAAACTACCGCACCATGATTTCTAACATTTGGTGTTCATTCACCTTACATCCCTTTATTCTCTCTTTTTCTTCTTTTTTCTCTCTTTTTTCCTTTTCTTCTATCCTATTCTCTTATCCTACCCTCTATCCTAAAACCAATTATGCTACTTTCCTGGATCTGGTTACACTGTTCATATACTCAGTTCATAGAGCTACACAACAGTCATGGCTAAAGTAAGATTTTGCTCCTTTAAAGGGCCACTGTCACCCCCCTCCAGCCGTTATAAACTAAAAGAGCCACTTGTGCAGCAGTAATGCTGCATTCTAACAAGGTGGCTCTTTCAGTTTTAGGTTCAAGCATACCCCAAATAAAACATTTTTATACTTAGCCACAATTCCTGTCTCTAGCCACGTAGGCAGGTCCTCACTCCACAGCTTGGCCAGCTCCTCTGCCATCACTCACATCTTCCTGCGCTTTCGGCGCCGCCCCCTCAGCGCTGTTATCGTTTCAAATCCGGCGCCTGCGCTGTGTACTGGTGTCCTGCACAGAAACAGTAAGCTCTGGCCGTCTGATGTAATGGCTGATACCAGAGAACAAAAGACATCCACAGAACACCAGGATGGATCTGCTGCACAACAAATAGCTGTAGGACCTGTGATGACGTCACTGCCATGTGATTGCCCTAACAGCTTGCTGCACAAGGTGGCTCTTTTAGTTTATAACGGCTGGAGGGGGGTGACAGTGGCCCTTTAATGTTAAAGGACTGAACATCCCAGAAAAAAGAAAACAGGCCTTATATTCAAACCATAAACAAGGTGTTTCTTTACTATTGCTTCAGAAGACACACTTTAAGACTAGGGTATTTCTAATTTGTTTATCATGTTATTATCCGAAATGGTTTCATAGTTCGAACCCTCACTCTAAATCTAAAGGTAGTTTCCATAGCCTTTCACAAATCTTTTTTACCAGAGATTCTTGATTCTGTAATTGACACAGAGGGGAGATATATATTCATAAGAGTGGCTTGGATGTCACGTGAACTTATCATAGCCAATGTTTACTTCCCTAATCAAGGTCAGCAGAAGTTTGGGTCTGTTTGCAGGAGGCTCTTGGAGGAGTTCGCAGGCGCTTCTCTGACAATGCTTGGAGGCATTGTTGTAGTCCGGCCATGCTCCTATTTATTTTTCATTACAATTAGATCCACACATGAGATCTAGTTTTTCATGGCATCTAAATGAAAATTTATTACAAGACCCGGTGCGTGTTTCAGAGGTGAAGCATTCTATTGAGGGCTTCGATGTGGACGATGGTGCGGACCCCATATCTCCCTCTATCAAATGGGAGGCCCTGAAGAGTGTTTTAAGAGGTGTCTTTATATCGCAGGGTGCTCGTCTTAAGAAAGAGCAATCTGTTGAAATTGTAAACCTCACCTCCCAGATTTATAAACTCGAATTACAACACAAGCAGGAATTGTCTCCACTTGCACTAACGCAGTTATCTACAGCTAGGCAAAAATTACTCACGATCTTAGATCAGAAAACGCGTTGTGTGAGAGAAAGAGTCAGAAGTCATTTCTACCATATAGGTAATAAAAGTGGTAAATTTCTGGCAAGAGCCTTACATCCCCTTGGCCTTCACACATTTATCCCGTACATAAAAAATGCCAAAGGGAAAAAGGTCCATAGAACCAAAGACATACTCTCAGGTTTCTTTGATTATTATAAATCTCTTTACAATATAGCTGGACATTTTAGGGATCTCCCTGTACACTCAAAAGAGAAAATTAAATACTATCTACAATTATATAAATTACCTACAGTACCAGAGGAGACACTAATGGACTTAGAGAATGACTTTACGTTGTAAGAAGTCACTTCTGTAGTTCAGGACTTAAAATCAGGTAAAAGTCCTGGCCCAGATGGGTTTATGGCTGGCGTCTATAAACAATTCTCAGATCTTTTATGCCCAGTATTCTTATAAACATGCAATTTTATGTCTTTGGGAGGCTCACATAAAAGTGATCCTGAAGCCAGGGAAGGATCTTTCATTATGTGGCAATTACCACCCTATTTCTCTCATATATAGACATGAAAATCTTTACCAAAATGATCTCGAAGAGACTTAGTTGTCTGTTGCCAAAATTAGTAAAACAAGACCAGGTAGGCTTCATACCAGGATGAGAGGCAAGGGACAATACCATAAGGTCTATTTCCATAACTGATAAAGCAGGTAGGGGGGTAATCCCATGTGTATCCTGTCAATAGGCGCTGAAAAGGCGTTTGGCAGGGTACACTGAGAATTTTTGTTTCAGACGCTCGAAGGCTTTGTGCTTAAAGGAAAAATGCTGCAGAGAATTGCTGCTCTCTATGATTCCCCTCTGCCCAGATTAAGGTGAATTGCTCTCTGTCGCACCCATTTCATATACAGAATGTCACAAGACAGGGCTGTCCATTGTCCGCCACTATTGTATGTATTAATCATGGAACATTTGGCAGTCGCGATTCGCAATAACCCATCTATAAAAGGATTAAAGATTCAATCAGAAGAACATAAATTAGCGCTCTTTGCTGACAATGTACTTATGTATGTCACTTCCCCTGTCGTTAGCTTACCCAACATCATCTCAGAAATACACAATTTTGGATCTTTGAGTAACATCAAAGTTAACTCTGATAAGTCAGAAATTTTGAATGTTTCACTACAACCATCTCTGGTTTATCAGTTGAGCCCCTTCTTCCCGTTTAAGTGGCGCTCTAACTCTCTCACATATTTTGGCATAAAACTGACTGCTAAAACATTGCAATTATGTGATGCTAATTATAAAATTGCCCTATATTCGATGGAACTTGAACTGGAGAAATGGAACAAATTACATTTATTTTGGCTTGGAAGGATTAATACGATTAAAATGGGTCTCTTACCGTGCCTTCTATATTTTTTCCAAACCATCCCTTTATTGCTCCCTGCTTTCTTTTTTGTCTTGACTCAAGAAAGCAATAACGAGATTTGTATGGTCCGGTATGTGACCACGACTGTCTTGCTACCTATTAAGTAAATCTAAACAAGCAGGGGGATTAGGTCTTACAAATTTCTTGTTATATAATTATGCCTCACTTGTAACTTGTATATTAGACCTATTCCACCATAAAAATAGCAAAAAATGGGTAGACTTGGAGATGAAGCTCCCACCAAATAACCCTCTGGCGACTTTGTGGACGGGAGGGAACACAGACAAACATGGTGGTGCTCTCCCCTTTCTTACGAGAAATTTGGCTCTGTTCCTTAAACATGGTAACAGAAAAATTAATATATCTTCCATACCTGGCCCCTTAACACCAGTCTTTGATAATCCAGCAGTATTAGCAGGCGGGCCGTCCAGCACTATATATATACATGCAACACACAAGAAACAGCATAAAGGGGCCCTGCCGCACCCTGCAAAATGATAAAAAGTGCAAGAAAGATGAAAAATTAAATAATGTATATAATACATTAGATGAGGTATTAGTTACGATTTTGGCCAAAATGGATAAGCCTGCAACCCAACGTCAAGGGTCCTCATCAACTTGCAAGTCCTACTCTAATATCAAAAACAGCTAACATAGAAAAACTAAAAAAAAAAACACAACATGAAGAGCAGACTCACCAGAGCCTTGTCAGATGACAAATGCACTCTCAGGTTGCAGCAGGCCCCCGATAATAAATGCTAAAGCAGCACAGCTGCAAGCTACTGATGAGAGCAACCACCCACTCGCCCAAACATTAGCGGGGTTGGCTGCCTAGTTGCAAAAATGCACACAGGTAAGGCTTGCATAAGAAACTTTTCACACAGATAAATGTGATGCATAGTGTCTGGACAACCTATTGATCATGCCAATAGTATTAGCAGGCGGGCTGTCCAGCACTATATATATACATGCAACACACAAGAAACAGCATAAAGGGGCCCTGCCACACCCTGCAAAATGATAAAAAGTGCAAGAAAGATGAAAAATTAAATAATGTATATAATACATTAGATGAGGTATTAGTTACAGAGCAATTTAGACCACACAATTTCTCTTCTGTATAAGATATTTCAAGAAAATTAAATGACTTCACATGATCCTCCTTTATTCTTTTCTAAGAGGAAAGCAAACCATTGATGCCTGGGGACCGATCCAGGAGTCTCCTTTTCACTTGCAGATCCTCATTACGCTCAACATACAAGGAAAGAAGTTACAAACTGCTGACTCAGTGGTACAGATGCCCATCCGCTGTTCACCAGATGTTCCCCACAACACCAGACATATGTTGGAGGTGTTGGAAGGAAAAGGGCACATATTCACATATATGGTGGTCATGTATTAAAAACTTCTGGTCGGCTGTGTTTGACCTATATAATAAATTGTCTCGCTATGAAATTCTGCCCACAATGGAAATGGCCATACTATCTTTCTGTGACATCACCATCTCCAAATTTGAAAACGGCTTACTTAGACATTTATTAACAGCCACACAAAATCTAATTCCCCGCTACTGGAAACAAACAAAGTTCCTTTCTCGCTCTGATTTTGTTTCAGAACTTGATCATATTTTCAGAATGGAGCGATTGATAGGTCAAAGCACTGGAAATTCAGACAAGATCTACAATATATGGACACCTTAGATTACATTTAGGGAGACTGAGGAACTGACCGTCTAGTTAAATAAAATGGCCTAACGGAAACAAACTAACTTATGTTTTTAATACTCTAATGTGAAAATTTAGACCATGACTAGTAGTAATAATTACAGAAACAAGATGTGTTGAACGAAAAACCACATCTTCCCTCACCTTCTCCTCCTAAAACCCCTTGCTATTACCCAATTTCTCCTTCTACTATACCCTCTTCTCAACTATCTCTAGCTTATTCTACTCCATGTCTTTTTCTTATCCCCCACTTTTTTTCAGCTTTCTTTTTATTTATTTATTTTATTTTTTTTAATCACCATTTACTTATCATTTAATTATAGCTCACACCATTTCTAGTGATGGGTTGTTAGGGGATCATACTTATTATAACTTATAAAATGTTTGTAGTATTCTAGAAATCTTCATTTACACTTCTTCTGTAACCTAATAGTTGAACAATAGATCTCTGATTCCAAATACACAGTAGAGTCGATGTTGCTATCTCAGGATTTCCTTTATTGATTTAATCCCAAAACATGTTATATTAATGACTAAAGGTACCTTCACACGAAACGACATCGCTAGCGATCCGTGACGTTGCAGCGTCCTCGCTAGCGATATCGTTTCGTTTGACACGCAGCAGCGATCAGGATCCTGCTGTGATGTCGCTGGTCGCTGAATAAAGTCCAGAACTTTATTTGGTCGTCCGATCGCTGTGTATCGTTGTGTTTGAAAGCAAAAGCAACGATACCAGCGATGTTTTACACTGGTAACCAGGGTAAACATCGGGTTACCATGCGCAGGGCCGCGCTTAGTAACCCGATGTTTACCCTGGTTACCAGCGTAAAAGTAAAAAAAACAAACAGTACATGCTCACCTGCGCGTCCCCCAGCGTCTGCTTCCTGACACTTACTGAGCGCCGGCCCTAAAGTGAAAGTGAAAGCACAGCGGTGACGTCACCGCTGTGCTGTTAGGGCCGGAGCTCAGTCAGTGTCAGGAAGCAGACGCTGGGGGACGCGCAGGTGAGTATGTACTGTTTGTTTTTTTTACTTTTATGCTGGTAACCAGGGTAAACATCGGGTTACTAAGCGCGGCCCTGCGCTTAGCAACCCGATGTTTACCCTGGTTACCCGGGGACCTCGGCATCGTTGGTCGCTGGAGAGCGGTCTGTGTGACAGCTCTCCAGCGATCAAACAGCGATGCTGCAGCGATCGGCATCGTTGTCGCTATCGCTGCAGCATCGCTTCGTGTGAAGGTACCTTAAGAGGTTGTGTTAAATAGATGTTAAGTATAAATTTACTTTAAAGAATATCGTTAATACCTGCATATTGTAGAACAAGCTATATGATTGTTTATTAATAACGATTGAACTTGAATTGCCTATGTAATTCAATAAGCTTGATTTACAAAAACTTCATAAATCTGCTTAAGCATGAGCAAAACAAAAGATACCCTTCTCTGGGACAAAGTGAAAACAAACAGAAAATTACAAGTCTATATAGCAGTGCTGGTCCACGCACTCAAGTCAGTGTCTTGAGCAAACACACTGGAGACCTCTACTCCACTCCAGACACCGAATGAGACATTTGGTTTCCATTTTGCCAAACCATGTCCCTGGGGTGGGGATATGTGAGCAGTTATTCCCAGCCATCTATTTTGAATGCTCGTAGATCCCGGCCCTGGAATACCCTAATAACTCTCTTAATACTATATGTACCGGAGCATGCTTTCCAAGCTCACATCACTGAAGCTATTAACCTCGATGATACATATGTCCCCTCAATGACCTGTCCGGCGACCAACTTACATATCCCTGATTTGCGCAAAGCCGAGGGTCTTGGAATCTTCTGCCATCAAACAATAGACTCTCGACAGAGCGTCACCATTGTCTCTCAGTTTCCCTGGCCTTTTCTCCACAAGGAAGTTATAATTGTTAGAATTAGTGATGAGCAAATATACTCGTTACTTGAGATTTCCCAAACACGCTCGGGTGTCCTCCGAGTTTTTTTAGCGCTCGGAGATTAGTTTTCCTCACCTCAGCTGAATGATTTACATCTGTTAGCCAGCTAGATTACATGTGGGGATTCCCTAGCAACCAGGCAACCCCCACATGTACTTGTGCTGGCTAACAGATGTAAATCATTCAGCTGCGGCAATGAAAACTAAATCTCCGAGCACTAAAAATTACTCGGAGGTCACCTGAGCGTGCTCGAAAAATCTCGAGTAACGAGTATATTCGCTCATCACTAGTTAGAATCTGTTTTGCTTTTTGACCATCCCCCATCTTGTTGTGGTTTTCTGGCTGTTGGTCTTTTTCCCCTGGTGCTGGATTGTATTAGGTCACATTAGGATAGGTCCTGTCTCCTATTCCTTGCTGGACAACAGTGTTAATCCGCTAGAGTTCTGGCTAGGTGCTTTGATAGCTCTCTGTGTTTGATATTGTGCAGTTCTAGGATCTCTGGTTCTGCTATCTTTAGTTTCTGTTTTCAGTTGGTTTCTGCAGCCGTCTCTGTGTTTCTTTTAGGAGGTGACCTATTTTTTTACCCAGTCATTAGATCTTTCAGGGTCCTCCTTCCCCCTATCTATAAGTCTTCGCTGAGATTAACCTAGGATCGTTGGTGGGTCTATTCGCAAGGAATGGGTCGCCCACTCCATCGTAGGGTATCAGCCTAGTCTCAGTGCAGGGTCAATTTCCCCCGGAAAAAAAAATCTCTCCCGGATTCCTTCAATATGTGCAGCATCCAAGAACTTGTTCAACGCTTGCAACGGTTAACTTTGGAAGTAGCCGACCTGCAATAGCATGTGAGTAATTACTCTGGAGCACGATCTGAAGAACTTAAGGTAGGATTACCTGAGTTTTTTCTGGTAAATGGCAGGAATTTTTTACGTTTAAAAATGCATGTTTACTATATTTTCGGTTTAGACCCAGATCCTCAGGGAGTGAATTACAGCGTGTGGGGATTATTATGTCTTTATTGCGAAATTAACCCCAAATCTGGGCATTTTCATTACATCCTGATGATCCTTGTTTGACATCGTAGAAGCATTTTCTCTGCTATGGGGTTGTTATATGATGATCCTGATTGGGTCACATCAGCTGAGGCAGAGATCAGATGGCTTAAACAGGGTTCTGTTGATGCTGAGAGGTATTGCACCCAGTTCAGACGATGGTCCACAGAGGTCAGGTGGAATGACCCAGCGCTCAAGAGTCAGTGTTTAGCAGGTTTGTGTGAAAGAGTTAAAGATTTGCTCATTGTCTATCCTGCACCTGATACTTTGGAAACTGCAATGCAGTTAGCAATCCGTGGGGATAGAAGATTGAGAGACAGACAGAATGAAGAGAAGGCTCTTATAATGCTGACCGCCGTCTCTCAGGATAGCCCCGTCAACAGTGGGGAACCGATGCAACTTGGGGCGATGTCCTCTCATTCCCCGGAGAGGGAGAAGAGGTTTTCTGAAGGGCTATGCTTGCATTGTGGTAAGGCTGACCATTTTATTAAGCAATGCGAGGTTCGCATAAGGAAAGAAAAAAAAAGGTCAGTAGGAGTAACACTCCAGTTCGTATTGCGTTTTTACGATCCACAGGAGTTTTTTTCTCTGGTAATACCAAATATCATGGTCATTCCATTGATTTTCAGGTAATGGTGGATTGTGGTTCTGCACTTAATTTGACTAATCAACAATTCCTAGACAAATATAAGTTTGATTCTGAACCATTTTTATCTCCTATTCCTCTTGTGGCTATTGGTAACACTCCTCTGGAACATGGGTGTATTTCTCGAAAGGTTACCAGGTTCCCACTTACTAGGAATATGGAACATCAGGAGTGTATAGACTTGTTTGTCCTTGCTAAATTACCTTGTCCAGTCGTCCTGGGTTTACCCTGGTTAAAAATGCACAATCCTTTGCTGGACTGGTCTTCTAGTACTCTAAGGTCCTGGGGTCAGCGGTGTTATGGTAATTGTTATAATGTTCACATTGCTGCTGTTGTGAAGAAGGAGCTACCTGAAGCCATTCAGGATTTCTAGAGGGTATTTTCGAAGGTTGAGTCGCAAGCTCTACCACCCCATAGAGATTACGACTGCACTATTGAGTTCATCCCAGGTGCCACACTTCCAAATAGTCATTTATTTAATCTGATGATTCCCAAGAGGGAGGCCTTAAAGGAATACCTACAGACTAGTTTAGCTGCAGGTCATGTAATACCCTGTAAGTTCCCTGTGGCTTTAGGATTCTTTTTTGTCAAAAAGAAGGATGGGGGCCTTAGGCCGTGTCTGGATTTTTGGGAGATTAATTAGATCACTGTGCGCAATCCTTACCTTTTGCCGCTGATTCCGGATTTGTTTAACCAACTAACCAGAGCGAAGTGGTTCTCTAATATTGACCTTCGTGGGGCACATAATTTGCTGCGAGTGAAGGAGGGCGATGAATGGAAGACAGCCTTTAATACCCCGCAAGGTCATTTTGAGTGTCTGGTGATGCCTTTTGGCCTTACTAATGCGCCTGCATTTTTTCAAAATTTTATTAATGACATTCTGAGGTCGTTGATCGGTAGGAGTGTTATTGTTTATTTGGATGATATTTTGATCTACTCGTCCGATTTGGAGTCGCATTGTAAGAGAGTCTATGAAGTTCTGCAGATTTTGAGCGAAAAATCACTCTTTGCTAAAGTGGAGAAGTGCGAGTTTGCGGTACAAAAAATGAGGTTATTGGGGTACCTTGTCTCCAGTGATGGGCTTGAGATGGACCCGGTGAAGGTTCAGGCGGTATTGGAGTGGCCTAGGCCTGAATGTTTGAAGTCAGTTCAGAGATTTTTAGGGTTTGCTAATTATTACAGAAAATTCAGAAAGAAGTTTTCTGTGATCGCTAAACCTATAACTGATCTCACTAAGAAGGGTTCCAATACTGCCCAATGGTCCTCTGAGGCTCTTAAGGCTTTTGAGCATCTCAAGAAGAGGTTTAGCTCTGCTCCTGTTTTGATCCAGACAGATGAGACCAAGCCATTTCTGGTATAGGTTGATGCCTCTTCAGTAGGGGTGGTGGCAGTTCTGTCCCAAGACGGAGAGGATGGGGTGCATCCCTGTGCTATCTTTTCTAAAAAAAAATTTTTGGGAACAGAGAGTTGCTGGCTATTAAACTCGTGTTTGAGCATTGGAAGGGGCTAGACATCCGATACAGGTTTTTACTGATCATAAGAATCTGATTTTTCAGGATGCTGCTAAACGTTTGAATGCCCATCAAGCTAGGTACTCAGAGTTTTTTGCCCAGTTTCATTTCTCTGTAACATACTGTATATCCCTGGGACGAAGAATGTTAAAGTGGATGCTTTGTCTTGTAGTTTCTCTCCAGCAGTTAATACTGAGAAGGAGGAATGTATTTTGCAGAGAGGGGTGGTGGTGGCAGCATTGAGTTCTGAGTTGGAGAGTAGCATCCTAGAGGCCCAGAGTGCTGCACCAACTAACACTCCGTATGGTAAACTATTTGTGCCTACAGCCTTGCGGAGAGCTTTGTTTGCTGAATGTCATGAGTCTCAGTTGGCAGGTCATCCAGGGATTTCGGAAATTAGAAAGTCAATCAGTCGAAGTTTCTGGTGGCCAGGGTGGCAAAGAGAAATCACAAAGTTGGTGCATCAGTGTACTGTGTGCGCTAGGTCGAAGGCCTCACACGCCCCTGCTGCAAGGTTGCTGTGCCCTTTGGAGGTTCCTAGTTCGCCATGGTCACATCTTGCTATTGATTTTATTACCGATCTGCCTGTCTCTGAGGGTTTTTCTGTCATCTGGGTTGTTGTGGACCAGTTTAGTAAGATGTGTCATCTGGTCCCATTCAATAAATTACCCTGCGCCAAGACTCTAGCTAAGGCATTTGTGAAAGAGATTGTCAGGCTCCATGGGGTTCCCACGGACATTGTCTCTGAGAGAGGACCACAGTTTGTGGCTCACTTTTGCCGTGCTTTTTGTGACAGATTAAAGGTTCATTTGTCATTTTTGTCAGGTTATCATCCGGAGTCCAATGAACAGACCGAAGAACCAGGACGTCCCACAGTTTTTGAGATGTTTTGTAGCAGACAATCAGGAGATGTGGTCAGAATATCTACCACTAGCTGAGTTTTTTCTTAATAATCATACGTCTTCATCGGTTTGTATGTTCTCTCCATGTTTGCGTGGGTTTCCTCTGGGTACTCCAGTTTCCTCCCACATTCCAAAGACATACTGATAGGGAATTTAGATTGTGAGCCCCAATGGGGACAGCGATGATAATGTGTGCAACCTGTAAAAGCGCTGCGGAATATGTTAGCGCTATATAAAAAATAAAGATTATTATTATTATCGGCTGGGTGATCTCCTTTTTTTGCTGTACAGGGAGGCATCCATCTTTCGGTCCATTTTCAAAGATTGGGGCAGCGGTGCCTGAGAAGGACAGTTTTTCTGGAAATTTGGACAGGGTTTGGACAAATGTACACCATAATCTGAAAAAGGCAAATAGGAGGTCAAAGAAATATTTTGACAAGAAAAGAAGGGAGGCATTGTTTGCAGTTAGTGGCATGGTCTGGTTGTCCTCTAGGAATCTGAAGATCCCTTCTAAAAAACTGATGCCTAAGTTTGTAGGACCCTTCAAAGTGGTTCAGGTTGTCAACTCGGGAGCAGTGAGATTAGACATCCCCTTGTCCTGGAGAATTAATTCAGTTTTTCATGTATCTTTACTGAAGAAAGTTGACACACCAGATAAGGAGGCGATGCCGACTGTTCCTCCAGTTGATGAGGATGGCAAGTTAGAGATTTCACGCATTTTATATTCCAGGTGGCACAGAGGAAGGTTGCAGTATCTCGTGTCCTGGAAGGGTTTCGGTCCCAAGGATAATTCCTGGGAGAAAGCAGAGGATGTCTCGGCCTCAAGGCTGATTAAGGCTTTTCACAGGAGATTTCCGAATAAGGCTCGGCCAAGAGGATCCAGAGGATCCTCGTAAAAGGGGAGGTACTGTTAGAATCTGTTTTGTTTTTTGACCATCCGCCATCTTATTGTGGGTTTCTGGCTGCTGGTCTTTTCCCCCTGGTGCTGGGTTGTCTTAGGTCAGGTGATTGTATCACCCTTTATTACCCAGCACCTGCCTCACATTCCTTGCTGGACAACAGTGTTAATCTGCTTTAGTTCTGGCTAAGTGCTTTGATAGCTCTCTGTGTTTGATATTGTGCAGTTCTGGGATCTCTGGTACTGCTATCTTTAGTTTCTGTTTTCAGTTGGTTTCTGCAGCCGTCTCTGTCTTTCTATTAGGTGATGACCTGTTTTTATACCCAGTCCTTAGTTCTTTCAGGGATCTCCTTTCTATAGGTCTTCGCTGAGATTAACCTAGGATCATCGGTGGGTCTATTTGCAAGGAATGGGTCACCCACTCCATCGTAGGGTATCAGACTAGTCTCAGTGCAGTGTCAGTTTTCCCCCTTCTATCCTAGTTCTGTGTTGCAGTTCCGTAACAATAATCCTGAAGTGCTAGGAACCACCTGGTCACTCGGGCATTGTTCCCCTTCTTCTCCCTCATCCACTTCAGTTGGGCATGATCTGACACTACCCTGAACTTCCTGCCGAAGAGGTAGTACCTTAGAGTGTCCAACGCCCACTTGATGGCCAAACATTTCTTCTCCATTATGGAGTAATTCTCGCAGGATGACAACTTCCGCCTCAGGTACATTATTGGGTGCTCTTCCCCATTCACCTCTTGTGAAAGACAGTGCCCACCCAAACATCTGATTCATCCGTCTGGACCACAAACTCCTTGGAGAAATCTGGTGCCACCATCACTGGCTGTTTACACAGGGCTAGCTTCCATTCATAGAATCATAGAATCATAGAATGGTAGAGTTGGAAGGGACCTCCTGGGTCATCTGGTCCAACCCCCTGTTCAAAGTAGGATTCACTAAATCATCCCAGACAGACGTCTGTCAAGCCTCTGTTTGAAGGCTTCCATTGAAGGAGAACTCACCACCTCTCATAGCAGCCTGTTCCATGCATTGATCACCCTAACTGTCAAAAAGTTTTTTTTTATAATATCTAATCTGTGTCTCCTCTCATTCAGTTTCATCCCTTTGCTTCTAGTCTTTCCTTGTGCAAATGAGAATAAAGATAATCCTTCTACTATGTAAGCCCTTGATATATTTGTAGACAGCTATTAAGTCTCCTCTCAGTTTTCTTTTTTGCAAGCTAAACATTCCCAAATCCTGTAACCATTCCTCATAGGAGATGGTTTGAAGACCGGTCACCATTCTGGTCACTCTTCTCTGAACTTGCTCCAGTTTGTTGATGTCTTTTTTAAAATGTGGTGCCCAAAACTGGACACAGTATTCCAGATAAGGTCTGACCAAAGAGGAGTAGAGGGCAATAATGACTTCACGTGACCAAGACTGTATGAGTCTGTTAATACATCCCAGAATTGCATTTGCCTTTTTTGCTGCTGCATCATACCATTGACTCATATTCAGTCTGTGATCTACAGGATGGACAATGCATACGGCTACACCTATATAAAATGGGAATGGTTGGTGATATCAACTTCCTGTTTGTGGCACATTAGTATATGGGAGGGGGAAAACTTTTCAAGATGGGTGGTGACCATGGTGGCCATTTTGAAGTCGGCCATTTTGGATCCAACTTTATTTTTTCCAATGGGAAGAGGGTCATGTGACACATCAGTCTTATTGAGAATTTCACAAGTAAAAAAATGGTGTGCTTGGTTTTAGTGTAACTTTATTATTTCATGAGTTATTTACAAGTTTCTCTTTGTTTACAGCCATTGACATGTCGCAGAGGTTAATACACGAGAAGCAGATAAAAATTGTGTTGATGTATGGTGAACACAGTACCTGGGTTATTGCAACAGATTTCAATGCAAGACACCATACACAAGAAAACTGTCACCATTCCCATGTCATTTAGGTGTATCCATATAAATGGGCCACCCAAGAAAGTTTGCCTTATCACTGAACATATTGTTCTGTGTAAACTGAGAGTCCTGTTCCAATTTCTGTTTTGCCCATTCTGCAAATTCAGCGCCTCAATCTGGCATCAGTCGAACATCCCTTCGGTGGATATTAGCTACTCACAAATGGTACCCTTGCAAAATCCAGCTGCTGCAGCATCTCAATGAGGATGTCCCAGATCGTTGTAACCCAAACAGCATCCTTGTGTTCTGGAAGCATCCATCTGGCATTGAGAAGGCTTTCTTCTCCTCTTGGTACATGGGAATTCGCCAATACCCTTTTGTGAGGTTGAGGATGCTAATGTACCAGGCCGGCCATAGCCTCTCAATCAATTCATCTACATGGGGCATTGGGTATGTATCGAACTTTAAGACCTCATTCAGCTTCCTATAATCATTGCAAAACTGTCATTCTCCAGTTGGGATTGACACTAAGACTATGGGACTGGACCAGCGACTCTTGGATTCTTTAATGACTCCCAGGCTCAGCATCCACTTCACATCTTTTGAGATCACCTCTCAATGGGCTTTGATAATTCCATATAGCTTCAAGTTTACCCGGACATGTGGCTCCATCAGAACCTTATGCTGTGTGATCTTAGTACAAACCGGTAGTCCTGAGAACAGGTCTCTGTTCTGATGTAGCAACTCTGCACTGTTGTTTTTGGGAATGTGACAGCGTCTCTGCCACCTTAACATCATTCAGGTCAGCTTCAGGCTTAAACACCAGATATGGAGCTTCTATGGGCTTATTCAAGTTGATGTGGTATACCTGGTAGGGATCCCTTCTTCCTGGTTGGTGGACTTTATAGTTGACATCACCAACCTTTTCAACTATTTCATAGGGGCTCTGCCACTTGGCCAGGAATTTTCTCCTGTACTCGATCCCAAGGGTTGAAGTTTCTCACTCTCACCAATCTACTCCAAACCCTCTCCTGTGCCTCTTGTGCTTTGTGGAGGTGGGCATCACCTATGAAATTCTCTCTTGCATCTGGGCCACATGTTCTAATACACTCCTGAAGGGTATACACTCTGCCTCCCAGGTCTCCTTTGCTACGTCCAGGAGTCCATGGGGGTATCGGCCATGCAGAGTTCAAAAGGAGAGAAATCAGTAGAGGCTTGTGGTACTTCTCTGCTGGAGAACAAAAAGTACAGCAGTACACAGTCCAAGTCTCTGCCATCCTTCTCTATGACTTCCTTCATTATGGCCTTCAAGGTTTTATTAAACCTTTCCACCAAGTTATCCGCCTGTGGATTGCAGCGTTTGCAGGGTTTTGCTCAACTCCCTCAACACATTTGACATAAACCGGGTCCTTTGGTTTGTTAGGATCTCCTTATGCAACCCTGTCCAAGAAAAGATATGGACCAACTCCTGGTCCATGTACTTGGCGGAGGAGTTACATAGTGGTACGGTCTCTGGATATTGTGTATCATAGTCTAGTACCACCAAGATATACTGGTGCCCTCTGGCAGACTTGACCGCTAGATCCATGGCTGTGTGATCAAATGGAGCCTGAATGATGGGCAATGGCACTAATAGGCTATGGAACTGAGCCACCGGGGAGGTCAGCTGGCAGGTGGAACAGAACCTACAGAAATTCACTGTATCACGGTGACTTCCAGGACATTAGAACATCTGGAGGATCTGTTCCTGGGTTTTTTCTACCTCTAGATGACATCCTAACACATGAGTATGGGCCATATCAAACACTTTGCGTTTGTACAGCCCTGGGACTAGTAGCTGTCACGGCAAAATGCGAGTATTAGGTGTTAGCCCCTGGTTCTTTATCAACACCATTAAGTACTGTCACATGCTCAAATGCCCCTTTTAGAGTTAAATCCCTGAGTTGGGTGGTTCCAAAGTTTCCCTTAGACACCTCCAGCTTAGGGATGTTGGCATCTGGGGATGCTGCCTCAGCACCAGCAAGCACACAAAATGGGAACCTGCGGCCTGTGACAAGCTTTCTTTAGGAGCAACCTGGTTGTTGTCTTGGCAAACAGATGTGCCCTTTCCTGTTATGGTTCTCAATGGCAAGAGAACATAGCCCAGCATACATATGAACTAGCTCTTGGAAGGATGGAAACTTAAACTGACCATGAACTAAACCTGCCGCACAACTAACAGTAGCCGGGTAGCGTAGCCTGCGTTTTATCCCTAGACGCTCAGCGCCAGCCGGAGGACTAACTAATCCTGGCAGAGGAAAATACAGTCCTGGCTCACCTCTAGAGAGATTTCCCCGAAAGGCAGACAGAGGCCCCCACATATATTGGCGGTGATTTTAGATGAAAATGACAAACGTAGTATGAAAATAGGTTTAGCAAAATCGAGGTCCGCTTACTAGATAGCAGGAAGACAGAAAGGGCACTTTCATGGTCAGCTGAAAACCCTATCAAAATACCATCCTGAAATTACTTTAAGACTCTAGTATTAACTCATAACATCAGAGTGGCAATTTCAGATCACAAGAGCTTTCCAGACACAGAAACGAAACTGCAGCTGTGAACTGGAACAAAATGCAAAAAACAAACAAGGACAAAAGTCCGACTTAGCTGGGAGTTGTCTAGAAGCAGGAACATGCACAGAAAGGCTTCTGATTACAATGTTGACCGGCATGGAAGTGACAGAGGAGCAAGGTTAAATAGCGACTCCCACATCCTGATGGGAACAGGTGAACAGAGGGGATGATGCACACAAGTTCAATTCCACCAGTGGCCACTGGGGGAGCCCAAAATCCAATTTCACAACAGTACCCCCCCCTCAAGGAGGGGGCACCGAACCCTCACCAGAACCACCAGGGCGATCAGGATGAGCCCTATGAAAGGCACGGACCAGATCGGAGGCATGAACATCAGAGGCAGTCACCCAAGAATTATCCTCCTGACCGTATCCCTTCCATTTGACCAGATACTGGAGTCTCCGTCTGGAAACACGAGAGTCCAAGATTTTTTCCACAACGTACTCCAACTCGCCCTCAACCAACACCGGAGCAGGAGGCTCAACGGAAGGCACAACCGGTACCTCATACCTGCGCAATAATGACCGATGAAAAACATTATGAATAGAAAAAGATGCAGGGAGGTCCAAACGGAAGGACACAGGGTTAAGAATCTCCAATATCTTGTACGGGCCGATGAACCGAGGCTTAAACTTAGGAGAAGAAACCCTCATAGGGACAAAACGAGAAGACAACCACACCAAGTCCCCGACACAAAGCCGAGGACCAACCCGACGCCGACGGTTGGCAAAAAGCTGAGTCTTCTCCTGGGACAACTTCAAATTGTCCACTACCTGCCCCCAAATCCGATGCAACCTCTCCACCACAGCATCCACTCCAGGACAATCCGAAGATTCCACCTGACCGGAGGAAAATCGAGGATGAAACCCCGAATTACAGAAAAAAGGAGACACCAAGGTGGCAGAGCTGGCCCGATTATTGAGGGCAAACTCCGCTAAAGGCAAAAAAGCAACCCAATCATCCTGATCTGCAGACACAAAACACCTCAAATATGTCTCCAAAGTCTGATTCGTCCGCTCGGTCTGGCCATTAGTCTGAGGATGGAAAGCAGACGAGAAAGACAAATCTATGCCCATCCTAGCACAGAATGCCCGCCAAAATCTAGACACGAATTGGGTTCCTCTGTCAGAAACGATATTCTCCGGAATACCATGCAAACGAACCACATTTTGAAAAAACAGAGGAACCAACTCGGAAGAAGAAGGCAACTTAGGCAGGGGAACCAAATGGACCATCTTAGAGAAACGGTCACACACCACCCAGATGACAGACATCTTCTGAGAAACAGGAAGATCCGAAATAAAATCCATCGAGATGTGCGTCCAAGGCCTCTTCGGGATAGGCAAGGGCAACAACAATCCACTAGCCCGAGAACAACAAGGCTTGGCCCGAGCACAAACGCCACAAGACTGCACAAAGCCTCGTACATCTCGTGACAGGGAAGGCCACCAGAAGGACCTTGCCACCAAATCCCTGGTACCAAAGATTCCAGGATGACCTGCCAACGCAGAAGAATGAACCTCAGAAATGACTTTACTGGTCCAATCATCAGGAACAAACAGTCTACCAGGTGGGCAACGATCAGGTCTATCCGCCTGAAACTCCTGCAAGGCCCGCCGCAGGTCTGGAGAAACGGCAGACAATATCACTCCATCCTTAAGGATACCTGTAGGTTCAGAATTACCAGGGGAGTCAGGCTCAAAACTCCTAGAAAGGGCATCCGCCTTAACATTCTTAGAACCCGGTAGGTATGACACCACAAAATTAAACCGAGAGAAAAACAACGACCAGCGCGCCTGTCTAGGATTCAGGCGTCTGGCGGACTCAAGATAAATTAAATTTTTGTGGTCGGTCAATACCACCACCTGATGTCTAGCCCCCTCAAGCCAATGACGCCACTCCTCAAAAGCCCACTTCATGGCCAAAAGCTCCCGATTCCCAATATCATAATTCCACTCGGCGGGCGAAAATTTACGAGAAAAAAAGCACAAGGTTTCATCACGGAGCAGTCGGAACTTCTCTGCGACAAAACCGCCCCAGCTCCGATTTCAGAAGCGTCGACCTCAACCTGAAAAGGAAGAGCAACATCAGGCTGACGCAACACAGGGGCGGAAGAAAAGCGGCGCTTAAGCTCCCGAAAGGCCTCCACAGCAGCAGGGGACCAATCAGCAACATCAGCACCCTTCTTAGTCAAATCAGTCAATGGTTTAACAACATCAGAAAAACCAGCAATAAATCGACGATAAAAGTTAGCAAAGCCCAAAAATTTCTGAAGACTCTTAAGAGAAGAGGGTTGCGTCCAATCACAAATAGCCTGAACCTTGACAGGATCCATCTCGATGGAAGAGGGGGAAAAAATGTATCCCAAGAAGGAAATCTTTTGCACCCCAAAAACGCACTTAGAACCCTTCACACACAAGGAATTAGACCGCAAAACCTGAAAAACCCTCCTGACCTGCTGGACATGAGAGTCCCAGTCATCCGAAAAAATCAGAATATCATCCAGATACACAATCATAAATTTATCCAAATAATCACGGAAAATGTCATGCATAAAGGACTGAAAGACTGAAGGGGCATTTGAAAGGCCAAAAGGCATCACCAAATACTCAAAGTGGCCCTCGGGCGTATTAAATGCGGTTTTCCACTCATCCCCCTGCTTAATTCGCACCAAATTATACGCCCCACGGAGATCTATCTTAGAGAACCACTTGGCCCCCTTTATGCGAGCAAACAAATCAGTCAGCAGTGGCAACGGATATTGATATTTAACCGTGATTTTATTCAAAAGCCGATAATCAATACACGGCCTCAAAGAGCCATCTTTCTTAGACACAAAGAAAAAAACCGGCTCCTAAGGGAGATGACGAAGGACGAATATGTCCCTTTTCCAAGGACTCCTTTATATATTCTCGCATAGCAGCATGTTCAGGCACAGACAGATTAAATAAACGACCCTTAGGGTATTTACTACCCGGAATCAAATCTATGGCACAATCGCACTCCCGGTGCGGAGGTAATGAACCAAGCTTAGGTTCTTCAAAAACGTCACGATAGTCAGACAAGAATTCAGGAATCTCAGAGGGAATAGATGATGAAATGGAAACCAAAGGTACGTCCCCATGCATCCCCTTACATCCCCAGCTTAACACAGACATAGCTTTCCAGTCGAGGACTGGGTTATGAGATTGCAGCCATGGCAATCCAAGCACCAACACATCATGTAGATTATACAGCACAAGAAAGCGAATAATCTCCTGATGATCCGGATTAATTCGCATAGTTACTTGTGTCCAGTATTGTGGTTTATTACTAGCCAATGGGGTGGAGTCAATCCCCTTCAGAGGTATAGGAGTTTCAAGAGGCTCTAAATCATACCCACAGCGTTTGGCAAAGGACCAATCCATAAGACTCAAAGCGGCGCCAGAGTCGACATAGGCGTCCGCGGTAATAGATGATAAAGAACAAATCAGGGTCACAGATAGAATAAACTTAGACTGAAAAGTGCCAATTGAAACTGACTTATCAAGCTTCTTAGTGCGCTTAGAGCATGCTGATATAACATGAGTTGAATCACCACAATAAAAGCACAACCCATTTTTTCGTCTAAAATTCTGCCGTTCGCTTCTGGACAGAATTCTATCACATTGCATATTCTCTGGCGTCTTCTCAGTAGACACCGCCAAATGGTGCACAGGTTTGCGCTCCCGCAGACGTCTATCGATCTGGATAGCCATTGTCATGGACTCATTCAGACCCTCCGGCACAGGGAACCCCACCATAACATCCTTAATGGCATCAGAGAGACCCTCTCTGAAATTCGCCGCCAGGGCGCACTCATTCCACTGAGTAAGCACAGACCATTTACGGAATTTTTGGCAGTATATTTGAACTTCATCTTGCCCCTGAGATAGGGACATCAAGGCTTTTTCCGCCTGAAGCTCTAAATGAGGTTCCTCATAAAGCAACCCCAAGGCCAGAAAAAACGCATCCACATTGAGCAACGCAGGATCCCCTGGAGCCAATGCAAAAGCCCAATCTTGAGGGTCGCCCCGGAGCAAGGAAATCACAATCCTGACCTGCTGTGCAGGATCTCCAGCAGAGCGAGATTTCAGGGACAAAAACAACTTGCAATTATTTTTGAAATTTTGAAAGCAAGATCTATTCCCCGAGAAAAATTCAGGCAAAGGAATTCTAGGTTCAGATATAGGAACATGAACAACAAAATCTTGTAAATTTTGAACCTTCGTGGTGAGATTATTCAAACCTGCAGCTAAACTCTGAATATCCATTTTAAACAGGTGAACACAGAGCCATTCCAGGATTAGAAGGAGAGAGAGAGAGGAAGGCTGCAATATAGGCAGACTTGCAAGTGATTCAATTGAAAGCACACTCAGAACTGAAGGAAAAAAAAAAAAAAAAAAAAATTTCAGCAGACTTCTTTTTTCTCTCCTTTCTCTGCCAATTAATTTAACCCTTTGTAGGCCGGTCAAACTGTTATGGTTCTCAATGGCAAGAGAACATAGCCCAGCATACATATGAACTAGCTCTTGGAAGGATGGAAACTTAAACTGACCATGAACTAAACCTGCCGCACAACTAACAGTAGCCGGGTAGCGTAGCCTGCGTTTTATCCCTAGACGCTCAGCGCCAGCCGGAGGACTAACTAATCCTGGCAGAGGAAAATACAGTCCTGGCTCACCTCTAGAGAGATTTCCCCGAAAGGCAGACAGAGGCCCCCACATATATTGGCGGTGATTTTAGATGAAAATGACAAACGTAGTATGAAAATAGGTTTAGCAAAATCGAGGTCCGCTTACTAGATAGCAGGAAGACAGAAAGGGCACTTTCATGGTCAGCTGAAAACCCTATCAAAATACCATCCTGAAATTACTTTAAGACTCTAGTATTAACTCATAACATCAGAGTGGCAATTTCAGATCACAAGAGCTTTCCAGACACAGAAACGAAACTGCAGCTGTGAACTGGAACAAAATGCAAAAAACAAACAAGGACAAAAGTCCGACTTAGCTGGGAGTTGTCTAGAAGCAGGAACATGCACAGAAAGGCTTCTGATTACAATGTTGACCGGCATGGAAGTGACAGAGGAGCAAGGTTAAATAGCGACTCCCACATCCTGATGGGAACAGGTGAACAGAGGGGATGATGCACACAAGTTCAATTCCACCAGTGGCCACTGGGGGAGCCCAAAATCCAATTTCACAACACTTTCCCCCACAAGTCCCAAAAAAATGCAAAGTCCCGCTTATTAAAACAGGGTACAAAAGATCCTCGAAAACGCACACGTCATTGGACTTGGTGCCACAGTTTGTGTTTATGACCACTCGGACCACAGGATAGTCTTTAGTGTCACTATTGATACAGTGAACGCCTGCCATCATCCCAGGAATCAGTCAATGGGAAATTGTGGCCCTCTCAAGGGTTACCAAACTCTATGAGTTCAACAGACCAGTCACTTGCACTGCATTCAATGATGAGGGCATGCCTGCAGCCCCTCGCCCGGTTGAGGAACAGCAATGCAGGCGGGATTTGCAAAATACGAGCAGCACCGTCCTATGCTGCAGCCCAATGATTCGGTGGTCATGGGGCAACGGGTGTGTCACTATGTGAACTGGGGTATTACACCTCCAATAAATTACACTATTAGATTGGGCCTTTGATAACAACTCAGTCACCTCCTGGGCTCTTGGACACACCCCAGATGTGGCTCTAGCTCTCCTCTTTTGGGTGTCAGCCCCCCTTTGGGAACTCCAGTATGAAGATGCTAAGACTTCTTGCTTCCCCAAGGAACCCTCAAACTCCTGGTACCTCTCCACCAGGCTCACTACATCATCGGCATTACAGGGATCTCCCTGGGAAACCCAGGATTGCATTGGCCTTCGTAGGGAGTATATTAACCTGTCCATTATGACCATCTCCACCATCTGTGCTGTGGAGAAAGATTCAAGTTACAGCCATTTTTGGACCAGGTATAGGAGGTCAAACAATTGGAACAGGGGAGCTTTGCCACTGCAATAGGCCCAGTGGTGCACCGGTTGTGCCTTCACTCCTAAGCACACCAAAATCTCAGTTTTTATCTTGGCTTACTATTTTGCATTCTGCAAAGCCAGGTCATAATAGGCCTTCTGTGGTTCCCCAGTTAAATATGGCCCCAGAACTTCCACCCACTGTTCCAGAGGTAATTTCTCCCATTCTGCCACCCTTTAAAAAACCAACAGGAATGCCTCAACATCAACACCTGGAGTCACCTTTTGTAAAGCTCTTCTTACCATCGTCTTCATGTGTGAGTCATCACCTTGATTTGGGGTTGGGGCAGTTGCCCTGCCACAGATCGCCTAGGCTAGGAGTTCCATCTGTTGCCTATGCTGCTGCTGTTGCCATTGCTGCTGTTGCTGTTGATGCTGCTGCCATATCTGTTAATTCTGTAGATTAGTTGCTTTATCAACTCCTCCATGTTGTCGGCTTTCACTCCTGCAGCAGCTTTCACCAAGGACATGCAGTTTTTCTGCAGCAGTCACACTGCCCCTTGGGATTCATGTCCATGGATGTAGCTGACAGCGAATCTAGTCAGGAGAGAGTATAATACCCCTCCCAGATCGAAAGGGAACCCTGAGAGAACATAACATTAACCATGTCCTAACCATGACACCTTCAGTGTGTTTGCCAAAAACACTGTCTGGTTATTTTCTGTCTCTTTTCACTTTGAGAAGGCAATCTTTCATTTTCTTTGTTTATGCTTAAGAAGGTTTCTGAAGTTTTAATAAACCTGACTGGACATTTTTATGAAAACCATTCCCTGTACCTACCTCAACCGCAGTTGTGAGGACGAAACCCTACAATAAGTGCTAGATGCATGGGCACAAATCCAAAGGGGCAGTGTGACTGCTGCAGGGAAATTGCATGTCCTGGGTAAAAGCTACTGCAGGAGCGAAAGCCGACAACATGGAGGAGTTGATAAAGCAACTAATCTACAGAAGCAACAGATATGGCAGCAGTATCAACAGCAACAGCAGCAATGGCAACAGCAGCAGCATAGGCAACAGATGGAACTCCTAGTCGAGGCGATCTGTGGCAGGTAGTGTTGAGCATTCCGATACCGCAAGTATCGGGTATCGGCCGATACTTGCGGTATCGGAATTCCGATACCGGGATTCCGATACTTGCCGCGTATCGGATACCGGAATCGGAAGTTCCCAGATTCAAAATGCACAAATTCATCCAATGAGAATGATTCCAAGTGTGGGCACATCCTGTTCAGCATGGAGGGCATGAAACTACTGGCAAGGCTGTGATTGGCTGCTGAAATGATGTCATGATGCAGTTTAAAAGTCGCTGGCGCCATTTTGCGATCACTCTGCTGTGAATTCAGTTAGTGACAGGACGCTGTTTGCTGACTGAGGGCCAGTTTAGAGATAGCGATTTGCTTCTTTGTGCTTTCCAAAGGCTAATTTAGCAACCGCTGTGTTCACCTACTATTCACCTTGCTTTTGCCTTGTAGCGCTGTTTTCACAGCGATCTGCAAGGTCTGTGTGTGTGTGTGTGTGAGTGCAGCCCACTCTCTAGTCTGAGTGCAGCCACATAGGCCATCCATAGCTGGTTGTATTCAGTTCAGGGAGGGTGGTTCATTGCCTCATACTGTCCTTTTTTTTTTTTTTTCCAAGTAGTGTAGTCTGCTGCTAATTTATTCAAAAAAATCCTATTAGTGTCTTTCCACCCGTCTCCAGCTAATTTGTGGAAAAACACTAGATAGGATAACGTAGAGGAGGGTTTTTGGGCCTTGCAGCGCCGTTTACGGCTGTCTGCACGGTCTCCGTGTGACTGCAGCTCGCCCTGTAGTCTGTGAGCAGCCATAGCCTGGTTGTCTCCAGCTCAGGGTTCTTCACTGCGTCATACCGCAAAATCAATTTTCATTTTGTTTTAAGTAGTGCAGGCTGCTGCACATTTTTTCAAAAAATTCCTATTAGTGTCTTTCCACCCGTCTCCAGCTAACTTGTGGAAAAACACTACATAGGATAACGTAGAGGAGGGTTTTTGGGCCTTGCAGCGCCGTTTACGGCTGTCTGCACGGTCTCCGTGTGACTGCAGCTCGCCCTGTAGTCTGTGAGCAGCCATAGCCTGGTTGTCTCCAGCTCAGGGTTCTTCACTGCATCATACCGCAAAATCAATTTTCATTTTGTTTTAAGTAGTGCAGGCTGCTGCACATTTTTTCAAAAAATTCCTATTAGTGTCTTTCCACCCGTCTCCAGCTAACTTGTGGAAAAACACTACATAGGATAACGTAGAGGAGGGTTTTTGGGCCTTGCAGCGCCGTTTACGGCTGTGGTCACGGTCTCCGTGTGACTGCAGCTCTATCTGTTGTCAGTTCAGCCCCCAAAAAATAAATAAATAATAAAGTTCACCAAACACACCAGTGACACCACTTTACATTTGTGTAGGCCACATTAGCTCATATTAAAGTCTAGTCCACACTTTAGAAAATTAGTGTTTCTTATACCTGTTAGGAGGAGTTGTTCAGGAATAAGCACACAAAGCCGTTAGTACTTTTCTGCTTATCTTTATCAGTCAACCAAGATGAAGAAGGCAGTGAGTAAGGCACGTGGGCATGGGCGTGGGCGCGGAGCAGGGAGGGGACGTGGGGATTCTGTGCCTGCTGCGGGCACCGGTGACTCGTCATCAGCACCCACTTTCACAAGGGAACAGTCATTCATGCGCAGCTTTGTCGCAGAGCGCCGTACACCGCTGCTGCGTGAAGACCAAATTGAAGCCGTTGTCGGATGGATGGCAGCTAATGCATCAACTTCAATTAGTGCCACATCCTCTCAGACACAGAGCACTGGAGAGCAGCCATCTGTCTCTTCACCACCTGCCAAATTGCCCAGGCAGACAGAGAGCCCAGGACAGGAGCCGTCTCTACTTCTGTTCTCTGAATCTCCTGGCTTGGAAACAGGGGGCCAGCCAAGCAGCATTGGAGAAATGGAAGAAGAGGCAGGGTGCAGTGATGCCCAACAGCTTTTTCTCTCTTCCTCTGAAGAGGCGGGTGGGCCAGTGGCTCCGTTCACCACATCGCAGGCCGCATCAGCTGATGATGACACTCAGGTGCCACTTACTGGTGCGTGCTCTGCTGCTGAGACTACCCAGGAGGAGCAGTTGGGGGCAGAGGGTAGTGTAGATGATGAGGTCCTTGACCCATCTTGGCGTGAGGGACAGGAAGGTGGTGGGAGCAGCTCTGAGGAAGAGATTCCCCGTATGGCCCAAAGAGGGAGAGGGAGGGGGAAGACTGCGGATCCTGCAGCCTCCGCTTTGGCAGCCGTTATTAGCATGTCTCTACCAAAAGCCAAAAAGGGCGCTATAAAGACTTGCAGTGCCTGGTCCTTTTTTGACACAGTTGCAGATGACATTTGCTATGTCAAATGCAAGGTGTGTCATCACAAAGTCAAAAGAGGGAAAAATGTCAGCAACCTTAATACCTCCAACATGTGGAAACATGTGCGCACCAGGCACCCGGCGGAGTTAGAAAAACACACTGAAGAGCTAGGCCAACCAACAGCGGCAGCTACCACCTCTTCAGCTCGTGTTGCCTCTTCCTCCAGCTCACACGCAGCTGGTTCGGCTTCCTCCCAGGATCGCCGTGGAAGAACCTCTGGCCCTGTTGTCCAGAGACCCGCTGTAATTCCACCCGCAGCACCACTTTCCCAGTCATCCACACACTCCCAGCCCAGTCTACAGCCATCGGTAGTACAGGCATGGGAGAAAAGGTGGCCTTTCTCGTCAAACCACCCACGAGCACAGGCTCTGACTGCAGGCATTGCCAAACTTCTGTCACTGGAAATGCTGTCATTCAGGCTGGTGGAGACTGACAGCTTCCGTGACTTGATGTCATTGGCAGTCCCACAGTACAATGTGCCCAGCCGCTTTTACTTCAGCAGGCAAGCCGTCCCTGCCCTGCACAAGCATGTGGAGGGACACATAAAACACGCGCTACTGAACGCCGTCAGTAGCAAGGTCCACCTCACCACCGATGCGTGGACCAGTCAACATGGACAGGGGCGATACCTTTCCCTCACTGCCCATTGGGTTAATGTCGTTGAGCCGGGTACAGACCGTGCGAGTGGCGCAGGACGTGTCCTGCCCACTCCAAGGATTGCAGGAATCCATTCTGTACGCATTGACTCCTCCTCTTACACCAGTTCCTCAGAATCATCGCTGCAGGAGCCGTCACAGTCCACCTCCACATGGACCCGTGATGAACGTGTACCTGTTACGACCGACATGAGCACAGCCGTGGCCAAACGTCAACAGGCCATCTTGAAATTAATTTTTTTGGGGAATCGTAGCCACACAGCGCAGGAGCTCTGGAATGCCATCAAGCAGGAGAGCGATGTGTGGTTTGTGCCAGCGAATCTCCAGCCAGGCATGGTAGTGTGTGATAATGGCCGAAATCTGGTGGCAGCTCTGGGCCTCGGCAACCTCACTCACATCCCATGTCTGGCGCATGTGCTCAATTTGGTCGTGCAGAGTTTCTTGAGGGACTATCCGGATCTTGATGCACTGCTGCACAAGGTCCGCCTAGCGTGTGCTCACTTGCGGCGTTCCAGCATGGCAAAAGCGCGCATTGCGGCTCTGCAGCGCCGACACCGCCTGCCGGAACATCGCATCATATGTGACCTACCTACCAGGTGGAATTCCACGTTACATATGTTGGAGCGGTTGTGTGAGCAGCAGCAAGCTGTAATGGAGTACCAGCTGCTTCAGGCGCAAAGAAGTCGCACTCAGCGCCGTACAGACTTCACAACCACAGAGTGGGCCACTATGAATGACGTCTGCCAGGTTTTGCGTCCCTTTGATTATTCCACGCGGATGGCGAGTGCAGATGATGCACTAGTCAGCATGACTGTCCCCCTTATCTGCCTGCTTGAAAAATCACTGCAAGCGCTAAGGGATGATGTTGTGGAAGAGGTGGAGGATGAGGATTCAGCATTTCCATCATCTTCTGGACAGTCAGCGCCACGTGGTTCCTCACAAACGCGTAGGCAGGGGACAGTTTGTGAGGAGGATGAGGAGGATTCAATGGAGGAGGAAGACATCCGTCCAGAGGAGGGAGTTACAGAATTGTCTAATACTCAGTGTGTACATCGAGGGTGGGGTGATGACGAGCGGGCAGAGATCACGCCTCCAGCAGGGGACAGCGTTTCTTGGGCAGTTGGCAGTCTGCAGCACATGGTGGATTACATGCTGCAGTGCCTGAGAAACGACCGCCGCATCGCCCACATTCTCAACATGTCTGATTATTGGGTGTTCACCCTCCTCGATCCTCGCTACCGGGACAACGTAGAAAGCCTCATCACACCGTTGAACCGGGAGCGAAAAATGCGGGAGTACCAAGACACACTGGTCAATTCCATCATCTTCTCCATTCCAACTGAGAGAAGTGCTGCTAGTGCATTCCAAAGCAGCTCAGTGCGTCCAGGCAGTGGTGGAGGCTCTGCACAAAGAGGGAGCAGAAGCAGTGCCTCTGCCCAAGGCAAGACCAGTATGGCCCAACTGTGGCACAGTTTTCTGTGCCCGCCACAAAAGTCTACACCATCACAGACGGCTCCAGTCAGCAGGAGGCAACGGTTCCGTTAGATGGTGACAGACTACATGTCTTGCCCTCTTGCTGTACTCCCAGACGGCTCTTCCCCTTTCAAGTTTTGGGTCTCTAAGCTGGATACATGGCCAGAGCTAAGCCAGTATGCATTGGAGGTGCTGTCTTGCCCTGCGGCCAGTGTATTATCGGAACGTGTCTTTAGTGCTGCAGGTGGTGTACTAACTGACCGTCGCATGCGACTATCCTCCGATAACGTTGACCGGCTTACTTTCCTGAAAATGAACAAGGCCTGGATCTCGCAGGAATTTGCCACTCCTCTTCCTGATTAAATAATTAGGTCACTGTATACGTTATCCAGGTCTCCTGTTGTGTTCATCTTTCTACCACCTGAACTTAAATTCCTGGGCTCCAACACCGCCAGTTGAGGCTCAGAAGTGTCGTCTGCACAGTCAAAACATACGACCCAGTGTTATTGGGTTTCAGTAATGTCAGCTGATCCCCAGCTGTGTAGCCGGCAATGTGTCCTGCGACCGCCACGCTGACACAACAACTGAAATGTAAGGGAATCTGTCCCCCCCCCAAGGCGTTTGTTACTGAAAGAGCCACCTTGTGCAGCAGTAATGCTGCACAAGGAAAAGGTAGCTATTTTTGTTTAGCTCCTTGCACACGCAGAACTTAACACTTATAAAATGTGTCCACTGATACCGTAAAACCGTCCCGGAGGTGGGACTTTCCTTCGTAATATGACGCAGCACAGCCGTCATTCCTACCCCCTTGGCGCCGTGCCCCGGCTCCTCAGCGTTGTTTGATTCCGTCCCGGAGCCTGCGCTGTTATGTTATCCCATGGCCAGGCACACTTAGTGCTGCCCGTCTTCTGGCATCATTTGGTGTCAGGATGGCTGTGCCTGTGCGGCCGCGCTGGCCGAGAGCCCGCCTCGCAGTGTCTTCTGATTTAATCCCACTGGGGGCCTGAGATCCATGGACATGCGCAGTGCATATCTGAACCTCCACCTCTCACTCATCTCCCTACGGCTTCTTCAGACTGTTCGGTGTCAGCTGGTCCCTAATAGCATGCCACGGCCGTGACACCGCACAGCCTGAAGAAGCCGTAGGGAGGGGAGTGAGAGGCGAGGATATGCACTGCGCATGGCTACGGATCCCAGGCCCGCAGTGGGATTACATTAGACGACACTGCGAGGCGGGCTCTCGGCCAGCGCGGCCGCACAGGCGCAGCCAGCCTGACACCAAATGATGTCAGAAGATGGGCAGCACTAAGAGTGCCTGGCCAAGGGATAACATAACAGCGCAGGCTCCGGGACGGAATCAAACAACACTGAGGAGCCGGGGCACGGCGCCGGGGGGGTAAGAATGACGGCTGTGCTCCACCTCCACCTCCCCCTCCTTTCCCTGGGCTCCAACACCGCTAGTTGTTGCCTGGTAGTGCTGTCCGCACAGTCAACAGTCCCTCCTCTGTTATTGGGGTTCAGTAACGTCAGCTGTTCCCCTGCTGTGTGTGTGGCAATCCCTCCTATCTCCTCCACCTCCTCCTCCTCCTCCTCCACCTGTCCCTGGGCTCCAACACCGCTAGTTGCCGTCCAGTAGTGCTGTACGCACAGTCAACAGTCCCTCCTCTGTTATTGGGGTTCAGTAACGTCAGCTGTTCCCCTGCTGTGTGTGTGGCAATCCCTCCTACCTCCTCCACCTCCACCTCCCCCTCCTTTCCCTGGGCTCCAACACCACTAGTTGTTGCCTGGTAGTGCTGTATGCACAGTCAACAGTCCCTCCTCTGTTATTGGGGTTCAGTAACGTCAGCTGTTCCCCTGCTGTGTGTGTGGCAATCCCTCCTATCTCCTCCACCTCCACCTCCCCCTCCTGTCCCTGGGCTCCAACACCGCTAGTTGCCATCCAGTAGTGCTGTACGCACAGTCAACAGTCGCTCCTCTGTTATTGGGGTTCAGTAACGTCAGCTGTTCCCCTGCTGTGTGTGTGGCAATCCCTCCTACCTCCTCCACCTCCACCTCCCCCTCCTTTCCGTGGGCTCCAACACCGCTAGTTGTTGCCTGGTAGTGCTGTCCGCACAGTCAACAGTCCCTCCTCTGTTATTGGGGTTCAGTAACGTCAGCTGTTCCCCTGCTGTGTGTGTGGCAATCCCTCCTATCTCCTCCACCTCCTCCTCCTCCACCTGTCCCTGGGCTCCAACACCGCTAGTTGCCATCCAGTAGTGCTGTACGCACAGTCAACAGTCCCTCCTTTGTTATTGGGGTTCAGTAACGTCAGCTGTTCCCCTGCTGTGTGTGTGGCAATCCCTCCTGCCTCCTCCACCTCCACCTCCCCCTCCTTTCCCTGGGCTCCAACACCGCTAGTTGTTGCCTGGTAGTGCTGTCCGCACAGTCAACAGTCCCTCCTCTGTTATAGGGGTTCAGTAACGTCAGCTGTTCCCCTGCTGTGTGTGTGGCAATCCCTCCTACCTCCTCCACCTCCACCTCCCCCTCCTTTCCCTGGGCTCCAACACCGCTAGTTGTTGCCTGGTAGAGCTGTCCGCACAGTCAACAGTCCCTCCTCTGTTATTGGGGTTCAGTAACGTCAGCTGTTCCCCTGCTGTGTGTGTGGCAATCCCTCCTACCTCCTCCACCTCCACCTCCCCCTCCTTTCCCTGGGCTCCAACACCGCTAGTTGTTGCCTGGTAGTGCTGTACGCACAGTCAACAGTCCCTCCTCTGTTATTGGGGTTCAGTAACGTCAGCTGTTCCCCTGCTGTGTGTGTGGCAATCCCTCCTATCTCCTCCACCTCCACCTCCCCCTCCTGTCCCTGGGCTCCAACACCGCTAGTTGCCGTCCAGTAGTGCTGTACGCACAGTCAACAGTCCCTCCTCTGTTATAGGGGTTCAGTAATGTCAGCTGTTCCCCTGCTGTGTGTGTGGCAATCCCTCCTACCTCCTCCTACCTCCTCCACCTCCTCCTCCTCCTCCACCTGTCCCTGGGCTCCAACACCGCTAGTTGCCGTCCAGAAGTGCTGTCCGCACAGAGCCAAACACCTCGCCAATGTGTTAGTGGGGTTCAGCACCGCCAGCTGTTCCCCTGCTGTGTATACGGCAACGTGTACTGCGACCGCCACGCAGGCACAACAAGTTAAATTTAAGGGAACCTGTCCCCCCCCCCAGGCGTTTGTTACTGAAGGAGCCACCTTGTGCAGCAGTAATGATGCAAAGGGAAAAAGTGCCTCTTTTCGTGGTGCTCCTTGCACATGCTGAACCTAACACTTATGAAAAGTGTCCCCTCCTACCGTGATACCGTCCGGTTGGTGGAACTTTCCTTTGTGATGTGACGCAGCACAGCCGTCATTCTTACCCCCTTGGCGCCGTGCGCCACCTCCTCAGCGTTGTTTGAATCAGTCCCGGAGCCTGCGCTGTTAGGTTAGCCCTTGGCCATGCACACATTTTGCGCTGCCCGTCTTCTGACATCATTTGGTGTCAGGCTGGCTGCGCCTGTGCGGCCGCGCTGGCCGAGATCCCGCCTCGTACTGTCTTCTGATTTAATCCCACGGGGGGCCTGAGATCCATGGACATGCGCAGTGCATATCTGAACCTCCACCTCTCACTCATCTCCCTACGGCTTCTTCAAACTGTGCGGTGTCAGCTGGTCCCTAATAGCATGCCACGGCCGTGACACCGCACAGTCTGAAGAAGCCGTAGGGAGGGGAGTGAGAGGCGAGGATATGCACTGCGCATGGCCACGGATCTCAGGCCCCCAGTGGGATTAAATCAGAAGACAGTACGAGGCGGGATCTTGGCCAGCGCGGCCGCACAGGCACAGCCAGCCTGACACCAAATGATGTCAGAAGACGGGCAGCGCAAAATGTGTGCATGGCCAAGGGCTAACCTAACAGCGCAGGCTCCGGGACTGATTCAAACAACGCTGAGGAGGCGGCGCACGGCGCCAAGGGGGTAAGAATGACGGCTGTGCTGCGTCACATCACAAAGGAAAGTTCCACCTACCGGACGGTATCATGGTAGGAGGGGACACTTTTCATAAGTGTTAGGTTCAGCATGTGCAAGGACCATAATTAAAAGAGCTAAGTTTACCTTTTCCAGCATTAGTGCTGTACATGATGGCTCTTTCAGCTACAAACGCCTGGGGGGGGGTGGTTAAAGTTTCCCTTTCAACTTGCTCCAGTGCAGGCTTCGGCCTACACTCTGCTCCCTCTCCTCCTCCTGCTGACCCTGGGCTCTAACACCGCCAGTTGGGGCCCAGATGTGCTAGCTGCACAGAGCCAAACACCAGCCAATGTGTCAGTGGGGTTCAGCACCGCCAGCTGTGCCCCTGCTGTGTAGCCGGCAACGTGTCCTGCAACAGCCACGCAGACACAAGAACTGAAATTGAAGGAAACCTGTCCCCCCTCCCCCAGGCGTTTTTACTTTTTACAGCCACCTTGTACGACAGTAATGCTGCATGTGTGCAAGGTGGCTCAGAAACTTATTCTCCTTGCCCATGTTGAAGTGAACACGTCTAAAAATGAGTCCTCTGCGACCATTAAAACGTCCCTCAGGTGTGATTTTCCTTTGTATTGACACGCAACAAGCTCCTTGGTAGCGCTGCCCGTCTTCTGGCATCATTGTTTGGCTGCCTGCGCCTCTGCGGCCGCCTTGCCCCACACAACGCCCCTCGGTGTCTTATTTATTGGGACTGCGAGGGTGTGATTGATGGGCATGAACGGTGCATTTCTTCGCCTGTCCCTCATCTCCTTCCGCCTTCTTCGGACTGTGCGTCTTCATGGCCGTGGCATGCGATAAGGGATCAGCTGACGCCGCATAGTCTGAAGCGGGTGTAAGGACCCGAGTGTGAGAGGCGAACATATGTGCTGCGCCAGGCCATGAATCCCAGCCCCGCAGTGTTTTAACAATGTTAAGACACTGCGGGGCTGGGATTCATGGTCATCGCGAACCGCACCGGCCGACATTAAATGAGGTCAGAAGATGGGCAGCGCTAACAGCGCTAGGCCGGGGGATAACACGACAGCGCAGACTCCTGTACAGCAAATAACAATGCTCAGGAGGCTGCACCCAGCAGCAAGGTGGGATTCTTGACATCTGTGCTGCGTCTCATTGCAAAGGGAACTCGCGCCTCCAACACAGTTTGACTGTATAAAGGGCTAAATGTTATACGTGTTTCATTCAGCGTGTGCAAGGAGCAAAATTAAAAGAGCAACCTTTCACTTGTGCAGCACTACTGCTGCATAAGCTGTGGCTCTTCGAGTTTGTAACCCCTGAGGGGGGGTTAAAGGTTACCTTTGAAATTGGTTCAATTAGGCTTCGGCCTACACTCTGCTCCCCCTGCAGAGCCCGGGCTCCAACACCACCAGTTGGGGCCCGGTACTGCTAGCTGCACAGAGCCAAACACCAGCCAATGTGTCAGTGGGGTTCAGCACCGCCAGCTGTTCCCCTGCTGTGCAGCCGGCAACGTGTCCTGCAACAGCCACGCAGGCACAACAGACCCAAAGCTGCCGCCAGTGCAGGCTTCGGCCTACACTCTGCTCCCTCTACTCCTCCTGCTGACCCCGGGCTCTAACAACGCCAGTTGGGGCCCGGTACTGCTAGCTGCACAGAGAAAAACACCAGCCAATGTGTCAGTGGGGTTCAGCACCGCCAGCTGTTCCCCTGCTGTGCAGCCGGCATCGTGTCCTGCAAAAGCCACGCATACACAAGAACTGAAATTGAAGGGAACCTGTCCCCCCTCCCACAGGCGTTTGTACGTTTTACAGCCACCTTGTACAGCGGTAATGCTGCATGTGTGCAAGGTGGCTCATAAACGTATTCTCCTCGCCCATGTGGAACTGAAAACACGTCTAAAATGTGTCCTCTGTGTGACCATTTAACCGTCCCGGTGGTGTGACTTTCCTTTGTAATGACACGCTGCAACCCCCTTGGTAGCGCTGCCCGTCTTCTGGCATCATTGTTTGGCTGCCTGCGCCTCTGCGGCCGCCCTGACCCACACAACGCCCCTCGGTGTCTTATTTATTGGGACTGCGAGGGTGTGATTGATGGGCATGAGCAGTGCATCACTTCGCCTGTCCCTCATCTCCTTCCGCCTTCTTCAGACTGTGCGGCTTCATGGCCGTGGCATGCGATAAGGGATCAGCTGACGCCGCACAGTCTGAAGCGGGTGTAAGGACCTGAGTGTGAGAGGCGAACATATGTGCTGCGCCAGGCCATGAATCCCAGCCCCGCAGTGTTTTAACAATGTTAAGACACCGCGGGGCTGGGATTCATGGTCATCGCGAACCGCACCGGCCGACATTAAATGATGTCAGAAGATGGGCAGCGCTAACAGCGCTAGGCCAGGGGATAACACGACAGCGCAGACTCCTGTACAGCAAATAACAACGCTCAGGAGGCTGCACCCAGCACCAAGGTGGGATTCTTGACATCTGTGCTGCGTCTCATTACAAAGGGAACTCACGCCTCCAACACAGTTTGACTGTATAAAGGGCTAAATGTTATACGTGTTTCATTCAGCGTGTGCAAGGAGCAAAATTAAAAGAGCAACCTTTCACTTGTGCAGCACTACTGCTGCATAAGCTGTGGCTCTTCGAGTTTGTAACCCCTGAGGGGGGGTTAAAGGTTACCTTTGAAATTGGTTCAATTAGGCTTCGGCCTACACTCTGCTCCCCCTGCAGAGCCCGGGCTCCAACACCGCCAGTTGGGGCCCGGTACTGCTAGCTGCACAGAGCCAAACACCAGCCAATGTGTCAGTGGGGTTCAGCACCGCCAGCTGTTCCCCTGCTGTGCAGCTGGCAACGTGTCCTGCAACAGCCACGCAGGCACAACAGACCCAAAGCTGCCGCCAGTGCAGGCTTCGGCCTACACTCTGCTCCCTCTACTCCTCCTGCTGACCCCGGGCTCTAACAACGCCAGTTGGGGCCCGGTACTGCTAGCTGCACAGAGAAAAACACCAGCCAATGTGTCAGTGGGGTTCAGCACCGCCAGCTGTTCCCCTGCTGTGCAGCCGGCATCGTGTCCTGCAAAAGCCACGCAGACACTTGCTCTTGTACCTTCTGCTCCCCATCCTGGTTCCAGTACCGTCAGCTGGTTCCGGGCAGAGCCTTTGGCTTAGGTGCCTCCCTCTGGGTATCCGAGTTCCACCAACGTCAGGTGGTCCTTGGTAGTGCTTTCAGGCACGGGTACCTCCTGCTTAGTAACCGGGTTCCAGTAACGTCAGCTGGTCCTCGGTAGTTCCATTGGCTCTTGGACCTTCGGCTACCCATCCGGGTTCCAGCACCGTCAGCTGGTTCTCGGCAGTGTCTTTTGCTCTTGTACCTTCTGCTCCCCATCCTGGTTCCAGTACCGTCAGCTGGTTCCGGGCAGAGCCTTTGGCTTAGGTGCCTCCCTCTGGGTATCCGAGTTCCACCAACGTCAGGTGGTCCTTGGTAGTGCTTTCAGGCACGGGTACCTCCTGCTTAGTAACCGGGTTCCAGTAACGTCAGCTGGTCATCGGTAGTTCCATTGGCTCTTGGACCTTCGGGTAGCCATCCGAGTTCCAGTTCCATCAGCTGGTTCTTGGCATTTTCTCAGCCTTCTTGTACCTTCTGCTACATTTCCAAGTTCAAGAGACTAAACACGATGACCCGGAAGACCACCCCTAAGATGACGACGACACCAGAGACGACAACCACCGTGATGACGACGACCCTGGAGACGATGACCCTGAAGACCACCCCGATGACGACGACCCCGGAGACGACGACCCTGAAGACCACCCCGATGACGACGACCCCGGAGACGACGACCCTGGAGACGACGACGACCTGGAAGACCGAGAAGCAGAAGAACAAGAGGCTGCAGAACAAAGAGCAGAAGAACATTAAGCATAAGACTAAATATCAGAGCAAAAGATATTATCTAAATTATAAGCAGAAGAAGACTAAGCAGTGTATGGGGGTGAGTCCGTTCCTCCTCGTGGTGCCCCTGGATAAAGCCTGATGCTGCAGGCCAAACTGAACGCGGACAAATGTAACTGTTTTGTGACAGGCAGAACGGAAGGTGTAATCTTCAAACTTTTATAGATAACAACTACGGGAATGCCTGTCACAAATAAGAATATGATGAAGAAGTAGAATATGATGAAGATAATAGTAAAATAAAAAGAATATGAACAATGTAACCAAAAAAATAATAGGTAGAAGATGAAGAAGAAGATGAATAAGGTGAAGAAGTTGATGTCAAAGAAGCTGATGATGAGGATAATGAAGAAGAAAGTGTGGGAGAAGTAAAAAAGAAGGTGAAGGTCGTGGAAGTAGTGAAACATCAATATCTGACAAAATAAAAAAAAAATTAACATAGTCAAAATCTTTCTAACGCCGAACGTCAAAAAAAACAAAACAAAATCCTGCTATTCTATTAGATTGGGCTAAACCTCTGTGCCTTTAATGTCTCCGCCACGTCCCCCAATACATCCTACATTATTCTTAGTTGTTTTCCTTCATGTAGAATGAACCTACAAGTTAAGAAAGGGTTTATTTTAATTCCGATATTTTCGTCCCATTGACTTGCATTGGGATCGGTTATCGGTATCGGATTAGATCCGATACTTTGACGGTATCGGCCGATACTTTCCGATACCGATACTTTCCGATATCGGAAGGTATCGCTCAACACTAGTGGCAGGGTAACTGCCCCAACCCCAAATCAAGGTGATGACTCTCACATGAGGACGATGGTAAGAAGAGCCTTACAAAAGATGACTCCAGGTGATGACATTGAGGCATTCCTGTAGGGTTTTGAAAGGGTTGCAGAATGGGAGAAATTACCTCCCGAACAGTGGGCAGAAGTTCTGGGGCCATATTTAAATGGGGAACCACAGAAGGCCTATTTTGACCTGGCCTTGCACAACCCGATCCGTCAAGACCTTTTATCGGAGAGGTTGATGCTTCAGAGGTGGGAGTGGGAGCAGTGTTGTCTCAGGGTCCGTCCACCCTTACTAACCTTAAACCCTGTACCTTTTTCTCTAAACAATTATCTTCGGCAGAGAGAAATTATGATGTCGGCAACAGGGAATTGTTGGCGTTTCAATCGGCCTTCGAAAAATGTAGGCACTTTCTGGAGGGGGCTGGTCATCCCATTACGGTCATCACTGATCATAAAAACCTGGCCTATATTGAATGCACTAAGAGATTGACCCCCAGACAGGCTCAGTAGGCACTTTTTTTTTCTCGATTTCATTTTACCATTGCGTTCCAACCAGAGTCTAAAAATGTAAAGGCAGATGCCTTATCCAGAAGTTTTGATTTTGTATCTCCTCCAGAGCCCCCTTCCTCCCTTCTTCAACCAGGAGTGGTTGTGGGAGATGTCTCATCTAAGTTACAGAGAGAGATTTTGGAAGCACAAGCACAGGTTCCCAGGGATAAACCACCTGGTAAATCGTTTGTACCCAAACATTTCCATCTCACACTCCTGCAAGAATTTCATGATTCTGTGTTAAGTTCACACCCTGGGTTTGCAGCTACCCAGGGGGCAGTAGCTAGGAGTTTTTGGTGGCCCTCTATGGGTACTGATATCAAAAGGTTTGTAAATACTTGTGGGGTGATTGCTCTCTCTAAAAGCTCTCTGGTCCAGCTGGCCGGAGAATTGGTACCTTTGCCAATTTCGGATAAACCATGAACACACCTGTCCATGGACTTTATCACTAATCTTCCGTCTTCCAGGGGCAACTCAGTAGTATGGATAGTGTTTGATAGGTTTTCGAAGCAAGCCCACTTTGTGCCTTTACCTGCATTACCTTCTGCTGAAACCTTTGTTTATTCAGCACATAGTTCAGTTGCATGGGGTATCTGCGAATGTGGTGTCTAACAGGGGTGTGCAATTTGTGGCGAGGTTTTGGAGGGCCTTTTGAAAGAAGTTGGTGCTTACGTTGTCATTCTACTCTGCTTATCACCCAGAAACTAACGGACCGACTGAACATACCAACCAGTCGTTGGAACAAATTTTGAGATGCTTGGACTCTTCCAGACAGGAGGACTGGTGTGAGGCATTGCACATGGCAGAATTTGGGCTCAACTGTCGTATTAATCAGTCTACTGGCAAGATGTGGTTGTCAACCCGTAACATCAAATTTAAGATACCCTCTATGAAGTTGAGCCCCAGGTTTATAGGTCCATACAAGATTATAGAGGTAATCAACCCAGTGGCCTATAGACTACAGTTGCCCATCTCCTTCAAAATATCCAATGTCTTCCACAGGTCCCTATTAAAACCTGTCGGGATGGTTAGAGAAGATCCCTCATCCAATGTTCCACCAGTGTTGGTAGATGATCAGCTGGAGTACGAGGCAGGGTGCATCATTGATTCAAGGTGGGTACGCCAGAGGCTTCAGTACCTAATCCACTGGAAGGGATATTCCATTGAGGATCGGTCTTGAGTCTCGGCCAGTTCTGTGCACGCTGATCGACTGGTGCGGGCTTTTCATGCCAGGTACCCTGAGAAACCTGGGGGTCCAGTGGCCCCCTGTTAAGAAGGGGGGTACTGTCATGGTTAGGACATGGTCCTGTTCTCTCAGGGTTAATTTTGCTGGCCTCCCTCTCGATCTGGGAGGGGTATTTATACTCACTCCAGACTACAATTCGCTGTCAGCTATACTTTCTGTTCTAGCCTGTGTGCCTGACCCCTGGAGTGTGTGCCCAGTTTGCAATTGTTTTCCTTGCTCTAGATGCGTTACTCTGTTTGTTTGTTCTTCTGGATTTCTGACCTCTGGCTTCACTTCTGACAATCCCCTGTCTCACTCTGTTGGTACCTCGTGATCTCCTGGTTCAGATCTTGGCTTGTTTGACTACTCTCCTGTGTTTATCTCTTCTCTGCACTCCGTCGTCTGTCTCCGCCACTGACCACCTCCTACTCTGCCACATGGTTCAGGTCCTGGTTAGTTCCCAGCACGTTGCTCAGCTCCCTTGCTGCTGTGTGCAGCTCTTCCTGCAGCAGTTAAACCCGATAGTCGTGGCAAGAGGCCTCCACACCTCCAGTCACAGACACTGAATGAGACATTTGGTGTCCATTTTGTCTGCCAATGTCACGCCCCTGGGGTGGTCATAAGCGAGCAGTCATTCCCATCAATCTATTTTGACTGCTCATAAAACCTAGCCTGGAATGCCCTAATAACTCTTTCAGCATTATATGCGCTGGTGCATGCTTTCCGAGCTCACATCACCTCAAGGACCTGTCTGGCGGGCATCTAACAATATATATATTGTTTACACTTATTTATACAGACTAAGCTATCTATCCATATATCTTGATATATCGATAGATAGATATATAGATAGATAGATAGATAGATAGATAGATAGATAGATAGATAGATAGATAGATAGAGAAATAGACAGATCTATCTCTACCTATCTATGTATATAAATATATTGTATAAATTTAGCTTTCCCTTATTGAGTAAACAGAAGTGCCATTCTTGGAAAAATATGCAAGAAATTACGATTTTAAAACACCCATTTTCAGGATGGTGAATTTATGCTTGAAGGCATGTTTTGTATAGAAAAATAAATCATCATGACAGCTGCTTTCCTCAGAATATTAATTTGATTAATTTGTGCAAAACTCTAAATAAAATAAAACTAGAACCTCATAAAACTAGAATTCTATTATTCACAGTTAGTATATGTAAATAGATAGCATGTTTAGCAATTGTTTTATTTGTAATCATTGCACATTATTTACAGTATATGCAGTTCAATTTGAGAAGGGCTCTTTTGCATATTGCTAATTTTAGGAGGCATAAATTGTAATGCACATCCTAAAAATACAGTTGCAAATTAAATGCTACATTGTTAATTAATTTATTTGTAAGAAGAAAAATGTATTTATTTTAAACAATTTAGTTCATGTACAATAAAAAATATATTGTGGTACCTTGTTAGCCAGAAAAATCAATGTAAATACTTTTATGCCCAAAAATGACAAAAGTATCCTCTGAGTGATACCTTCATTGGCTAACCATAAAAATATATTTGCAAGCTCTTAGAGCACAGTGGCTCCTTTTTCAGGCAGGTTTACAAATGAATTAAAAAGACAAGAGCACAAGATTTAAGAGATATTACAACAGGACATTTGTTCATGAAGTAGAACAGGTGATGCTGAGGAAATCAAATGAATTAATGTTCCCTTAAGGTACCGTTACACTAAACGACTTACCAACGATCTCGACCAGCGATGTGATCGTTGGTAAGTCGTTGTGTGGTCACTGGGGAGCTGTCACACAGACAGCTCTCTCCAGCGACCAACGATCAGGGGAACGACTTCGGCATTGTTGAAACTGTCTTCAACGATGCCGAAGTCCCCCTGCAGCACCCGGGTAACCAGGGTAAACATCGGGTTACTAAGTGCAGGGCCGCGCTTAGTAACCCGATATTTACCCTGGTTACCATTGTAAAAGTAAAAAAAAAACACTACATACTCACCATCTGATGTCTGTCACGTCCCCCGCCGGCGGCTTCCCTGCACTGAATGTATCAGCGGCGCCGACAGTAACAGCGGTGACGTCACTGCTGTGCTCTGCTTTACGGCCGTCCGGCGCTGACACATTCAGTGCAGGGAAGCCGCCGGTGGGGGACGTGACAGACATCAGAAGGTGAGTATGTAGTGTTTTTTTTTTACTTTTACAATGGTAACCAGGGTAAATATCGGGTTACTAAGCTCGGCCCTGCGCTTAGTAACCCGATATTTCCCCTGGTTACAAGTGAACACATCGCTGGATCGGTGTCACACACACCGATCCAGCGATGACAGCGGGTGATCAGCGACGAAATAAAGTTCTGGACTTCTAGCTCCGACCAGCGATATCACAGCGGGATCCAGATCGCAGCTGCGTGTCAAACACAATGAGATCGCTATCCAGGACGCTGCAACGTCACGGATCGTCGTCGTTCTCGCTGCAAAGTCGCTTAGTGTGAAGATACCTTTAGTTATCTGGAGCTTGTTTGATGGAGGTGTGAACTGTTTCCATGTAGTGAGTCATAAATCCAGGTATTAAACTAAAGTCCTATTGTCAAAGAATTGAACATTCTTATCAGATTCAATTCCCAAATTATTCTCTCTCTCGTTCTTAAAACGACATTTTAGTATTAATACTTTTATATCTGTTATTCAGTGTCCATGTCCAGAAAGATGTTTTCCCATAGGCGTGTCCAGTTCAATCCTGATTGTGTGTCTGTAAATTTATCCTCATTTGTAGTTTTTGCATGGCTTCCCCAACATAGATACCTCCAGGGCCCCTTGTACATTGTATCATGTACACCACATTGGAAGATGTACATGAAAATAAATCCATGATCTTATAGTCCTGATTTGTGTTGGGTATATGAATTGTATTTGTCGGTAATATGTGGGTACAAGTTTTGCATTTTCATTGTTACATGGGAATGTGCCTGTCACTGATGGTGATGAGAGGACACTTCTGACAAGGATATTCCTTAAGTTAGAGGGCTGCTTGTTGGAGATAAATGGTAGTTCTGGGAATATTTCTTTCAGTCTGAGGTCTCTGTGGAATATGGGTTGAAGATCGGTAACAATTTTCCTAAGGGGGTTGTATGTGGGGATTGTATGTGACCACAAGAGACAACCTCTTGTTGGCCTCCCTCAGTCTGTAATTCAGGAGGCTGCTTCTTGGGATCCTTGCAGCTCTTTTAGTAATGTATTCCTCAGTGATAGCAGCAGTAGTTTTCTGTCCTTACTGTCTGAACAGATTCATCACAATCACCCCATGCATCATAAACACCCTTTAAAAAACTTATGTGGGTGTTGCATCCCTGACCACGGTCACCCTGATGATCTGGTGGTGTAGGATGAGGAAGAGGAGAAGGAGGAGGACAACAGCAAATGGGCAAAATCAGGAAGCGTATACCCATGTGTGGGTGTGAAGAGATGCATGGGAATAATCCTCCAAAAAATAGACACAGAATTTCAGTTTATGTTACGCTGCTATCATTCGGTGGTGTAGAGAAGTCTGGCCCAATCCAGCCCTTGTTCATTTTTATAGATTCAGCCTGTCAGCATTTACAGTTGTCTGGCGGATACACTTATCAGTTATAATTCTACCAGAGGCCACTCCTGAGGTCTTATGTGTGGAGTTTGAACTGAACACCGATGGCCTTGTTGATGCTGGTAGTCAACAACTGCCCTCTTCTGCTCACATATCTTTTCCAAAATATTTAGTGTAGAGTTCCAACACGTGGGGACATCACACACCAGTTGGGCAGCCGGAAGCTGCAAACACTGCTGACGCATGGCAAGGGCAGCAGAAGCTGTAGCTGACTTTTTAAAATGGGCACACTGGCGGCGTACTTTGAAAAGCAGATCCATCAGCTGCGGGTAGGTTTTGAGAAACGGCTGAACCACGAGGTTAAACACATGGGCCAGGCATGGTATATGTGTGAACTCACCTCGCCTCACAGCCTCCAACAGGTTTCGGCCATTCTCAAACACGACCATGTCTGGCTGTAGGTACAGCGGTGTCAACCACAGATCTTCCTGCTCTTTCAGAGCTGCCCACAACTCTTCAGCATTGTGTGGTTTGTCACCTAAGCCTATTAGCTTCAGCACAGCTTGTTGCCTCCTGGTTGAGGCAGTGCTGCAGTGCTTCCAGCTTGTGACTGACGTGGTCATTTCGGAGATGGAGGCTGAAGAGGAGGAGGTCCAGGAGCTGTAGACTCTGGGGGCAACCCTGATTCATGTAGGGCCTGCGATCCTTGGTGATTGGAGGACGTGTTCCATCCCAAGGTCTGACTAGGTCCCGGCTTCCACTATGTTAACCCAGTGTGCCATCAGCGAGATGTACCGGCCTTGCCCACAAGCACTTGTCCACCTGTCTGTGGTTAGGTGGACTTTCCCAGTAACTGTATTATTGAGGGCATGGCTAATGTTTTAGGACACGTGCTTGTGTACTGCAAGGATGGCACACCGGGAGAAATAGTGGTGTCTGGGGACCGAGTACCGAGGGAGGGCTGCTGCCATCAGGTTGCGGAAAGCTTCCGCTTCCATGAGCCTGAGGCAACATTTTGAGTGCAAGCAGTCGAGAAATGTGTGAATTTAGTAGTATGGCCTGTGGGGCTTTGGCTGTGTATTTGAGCTTGCATTCCAAGGACTGGGGTATGGACAACTAAATGCTGCACTGGGACAAGGATGTGGACGTGATTCCTGATGGTGCTAGTTGAGGTGCAGGGCAGGAGGCATCTTTGCATGCACCATGGACAAGGGATTGGCTTGCACACACAACAGTGGAAGAAGCAGTGGTTTCACCATCAGACACTGTTTCTGAACCCTGTGGATTGGCCCACAAAGTTGGGTGCTTTGCTGCCATGTGCCTGATCATGCTGGTGGTGATCAGGCTGATAGTTTTGCTACCCCTGCTGATACTGGCCTGGCAGGTGGTGCAAATGGCTTTTTTGGGGTTATAGACAGTCATTAAAAACAACCAGACTCATGAAGACCTAACAGTTGGACTGGCAACTTCCATCATTGTGTTACGATGAACTTTGTCCGCCTTCCTTCTGTGGTCACCACACTGCTTTTTCCTGCCTGTTGGGGTGCTACACCTCCCTCTCCCTGTGTGCTGCTGTCCTCTCTCTGTATGTCCTCCTGCCAGCTTGGATCAGTTACTATATCATCCACCACCTTGCCCTCCACTTCCGAACCCTGGTCCTCCTCCTGACTTTCTGGCAATTGTGTCTCATGATCGTCCAGCTCTTGTGACTAGGGTTGAGCGAAACGGGTCGGCCATTTTCAGAAGTTGCCGACTTTTGGCAAAGTCAGGTTTCATGAAACCCGACCCGACCCCTGTGTGGGGTCGTGTTATGACCCCAATGGCGAGGGTCTCAGAGGAACATGAAAGTCTGCAGAATACAAAAATCCAGCTCATAGGGCAGTGGTAACTGGGTTGACCATATCTCTACTCCTAACGCCAACACTAGAAGTAGCCGGGGATCATTCCTACGTTGATTCTAGATGACACGCGCCAGCCGGAGAATCTAGCTACCCCTAGCAGAGGAAAACAAAGACCTTTCTTGCCTCCAGAGAAGGGGACCCCAAAGCTGGATAGAAGCCCCCCACAAATAATGACGGTGAGGTAAGAGGAAATGACAAACACAGAAATGAACCAGGTTTAGCACAGTGAGGCCCGCTTACTGATAGCAGAATAAAGAAAGGTAACTTATATGGTCAACAAAAACCCTATCAAAATCCACACTGGAAATTCAAGAACCCCCGAACCGTCTAACGGTCCGGGGGAAGAACACCAGCCCCCTAGAGCTTCCAGCAAAGGTCAGGATATAGATTTGGAACAAGCTGGACAAAAATACCAAACCAAAACAAATAGCAAAAAACAAAAGGCAGACTTAGCTGATATAACTGGAACCAGGATCAGTAGACAAGAGCACAGCAGACTAGCTCTGATAACTACGTTGCCAGGCATTGAACTGAAGGTCCAGGGAGCTTATATAGCAACACCCCTAACTAACGACCCAGGTGCGGATAAAAGGAATGACAGAAAAACCAGAGTCAAAAAACTAGTAACCACTAGAGGGAGCAAAAAGCAAATTCACAACAGTACCCCCCCCTTAGTGAGGGGTCACCGAACCCTCACCACGACCACCAGGGCGATCAGGATGAGCGGCATGAAAGGCACGAACTAAATCGGCCGCATGAACATCAGAGGCGACCACCCAGGAATTATCCTCCTGACCATAGCCCTTCCACTTGACCAGGTACTGAAGCCTCCGCCTGGAGAGGCGAGAATCCAAGATCTTCTCCACCACGTACTCCAACTCGCCCTCAACCAACACCGGAGCAGGAGGCTCAGCAGAAGGAACTACAGGCACAATGTACCGCCGCAACAAGGACCTATGAAATACATTGTGAATAGCAAACGACACAGGAAGATCCAGACGAAAAGATACAGGATTAAGGATTTCCAATATCTTGTAAGGCCCAATAAAACGAGGTTTAAATTTGGGAGAGGAGACCTTCATAGGAACAAAGCGGGAAGAAAGCCACACCAAATCCCCAACGCGTAGTCGGGGACCCACACCGCGGCGGCGGTTGGCAAAGCGCTGAGCCTTCTCCTGTGACAACTTCAAGTTGTCCACCACATGATTCCAGATCTGCTGCAACCTATCCACCACAGAATCCACCCCAGGACAGTCAGAAGGCTCCACATGACCCGAAGAAAAGCGAGGATGGAAACCAGAGTTGCAGAAAAAAGGCGAAACCAAGGTGGCGGAACTAGCCCGATTATTAAGGGCAAACTCAGCCAATGGCAAGAATGTCACCCAATCGTCCTGATCAGCAGAGACAAAACACCTCAAATAAGCCTCCAAAGTCTGATTGGTTCGCTCCGTCTGTCCATTAGTCTGAGGATGGAAAGCAGACGAAAACGACAAATCAATGCCCATCCTACTACAAAAGGATCGCCAGAACCTGGAAACGAACTGGGATCCTCTGTCTGACACAATATTCTCAGGGATGCCGTGCAAACGAACCACGTTCTGGAAAAACACAGGAACCAGATCGGAAGAGGAAGGCAGCTTAGGCAAAGGAACCAAATGGACCATCTTGGAGAAGCGATCACATATCACCCAGATAACGGACATGCCCTGAGATAGCGGAAGATCAGAAATGAAATCCATGGAGATATGTGTCCAAGGTCTCTTCGGGACAGGCAAGGGCAAGAGCAAACCGCTGGCACGAGAACAGCAAGGCTTAGCTCGAGCACAAGTCCCACAGGACTGCACAAATGACCGCACATCCCTTGACAAGGAAGGCCACCAAAAGGACCTGGCCACCAGATCTCTGGTGCCAAAAATTCCCGGGTGACCTGCCAACACCGAGGAATGAACCTCGGAAATGACTCTGCTGGTCCACTTATCCGGGACAAACAGTCTGTCAGGTGGACAAGACTCAGGCCTATCAGCCTGAAATCTCTGCAACACACGTCGCAGATCCGGAGAAATAGCTGACAAGATAACTCCATCTTTAAGAATACCAACAGGATCAGCGACTCCAGGAGCATCAGGCACAAAGCTCCTAGAAAGAGCATCGGCCTTCACATTCTTTGAACCTGGTAAATACGAGACAACAAAATCAAAGCGGGAGAAAAACAATGACCAGCGGGCCTGTCTCGGATTAAGGCGTTTAGCAGACTCGAGATACATCAGATTTTTGTGATCAGTCAAGACCACCACACGATGCTTAGCACCCTCGAGCCAATGACGCCACTCCTCAAATGCCCATTTCATGGCCAACAACTCCCGATTGCCCACATCATAATTTCGCTCGGCAGGCGAAAACTTCCTAGAGAAAAAGGCACAAGGTTTCATAACAGAGCAACCAGGGCCTCTCTGCGACAAAACGGCCCCTGCCCCAATCTCCGAAGCATCCACCTCAACCTGAAAGGGAAGTGAGACGTCAGGCTGGCACAAAACAGGCGCCGAAGTAAACCGGCGTTTCAACTCCTGGAAAGCCTCCACGGCAGCAGGAGCCCAGTTAGCTACATCGGAGCCCTTCTTGGTCATATCCGTCAAAGGTTTCACAATGCTAGAAAAATTAGCGATAAAACGACGGTAGAAGTTAGCGAAGCCCAATAACTTCTGAAGACTCTTAACTGACGAGGGCTGAGTCCAATCAAGAATAGCTCGGACCTTGACTGGGTCCATCTCCACAGCAGAAGGGGAAAAAATGAACCCCAAAAAGGGAACCTTCTGTACACCAAAGAGACACTTTGAGCCCTTGACAAACAAAGAATTTTCACGCAAAATTTTAAAGACCAACCTGACCTGCTCCACATGCGAATCCCAATTATCAGAAAAAAACAAAATATCATCCAGATAAACAATCAAAAATTTATCCAGATACTTCCGGAAAATGTCATGCATAAAGGACTGAAAAACTGAAGGCGCATTGGAGAGCCCAAAAGGCATCACCAAGTACTCAAAATGACCTTCGGGCGTATTGAATGCGGTTTTCCATTCATCACCTTGCTTAATGCGCACAAGGTTGTACGCACCACGAAGGTCTATCTTGGTGAACCACTTGGCACCCTTAATCCGGGCAAACAAGTCAGACAACAGCGGTAAAGGATACTGAAATTTGACAGTGATCTTATTTAAAAGCCGATAATCAATACAAGGTCTCAAAGATCCGTCCTTTTTTGCCACAAAAAAGAATCCCGCACCAAGAGGGGAAGAAGACGGACGAATATGTCCTTTTTCCAGAGACTCCTTGATATATGAACGCATAGCGGTATGTTCAGGTACCGACAGATTAAACAGTCTTCCCTTAGGAAATTTACTGCCTGGGATCAAATCTATAGCACAGTCACAGTCCCTATGAGGAGGCAGTGCACTGGACTCAGACTCACTGAAGACATCCTGATAATCAGACAAATACTCCGGAACTTCCGAAGGCGTAGAAGAAGCAATAGACACAGGCAGGGAATCCTCATGAATACCACGACAGCCCCAACTTGAGACTGACATAGCCTTCCAGTCCAGGACTGGATTATGGGTCTGTAACCATGGCAGCCCTAAAACGACCAAATCATGCATTTTATGTAAAACCAGGAAACGTTTCACCTCGCGGTGTTCAGGAGTCATGCACATGGTAACCTGAGTCCAATACTGCGGTTTATTTGCTGCCAATGGTGTAGCATCAATACCCCTAAGAGGAATAGGATTTTCTAATGGTTCAAGAGTAAATCCACAGCGCTTAGCAAATGAGAGATCCATGAGACTCAGGGCAGCACCTGAATCTACAAACGCCATGACAGGATAAGATGACAGTGAGCAAATCAAAGTTACAGACAGAATAAATTTAGGTTGCAAATTACCAACGGTGACAGGACTAACAACCTTAGCTATACGTTTAGAGCATGCTGAGATAACATGTGTAGAATCACCACAGTAGTAGCACAAGCCATTCCGGCGTCTATGAATTTTCCGCTCATTTCTAGTCAGGATTCTATCACATTGCATTAAATCAGGTGTCTGTTCAGACAACACCATGAGGGAATTTGCGGTTTTGCGCTCCCGCAACCGCCGGTCAATTTGAATAGCCAGTGCCATAGTATCATTCAGACCTGTGGGAATGGGAAAACCCACCATAACATTCTTAATGGCTTCAGAAAGGCCATTTCTAAAATTAGCGGCCAGTGCACACTCGTTCCAATGTGTCAGCACGGACCATTTCCGAAATTTTTGGCAATACACTTCAGCCTCGTCCTGCCCCTGAGACATAGCCAGCAAGGCCTTTTCTGCCTGAATCTCAAGATTGGGTTCCTCATAAAGTAAACCGAGCGCCAGAAAAAACGCATCAAGATCAGCCAATGCCGGATCTCCTGGCGCCAGCGAAAAAGCCCAATCCTGAGGGTCGCCCCGTAAGAACGAAATAACAATTTTTACTTGCTGAGCAGAATCTCCTGATGAACAGGGTCTCAGGGACAAAAACAATTTACAATTATTCACGAAATTCCTAAACTTAAACCTGTCTCCGGAAAACAGTTCAGGAATCGGTATTTTAGGTTCTGACCTAGGATTTCTGATAACATAGTCTTGTATGCCCTGCACACGAGTAGCCAGCTGGTCCACACTTGTAATCAAGGTCTGGACATTCATGTCTGCAGCAAGCATAGCCACTCTGAGGTAAAGGGGAAGGAGAAAAAAAAAAAAAAACTCAGAATCTTCTTTCTTATAATCCCTCTTCTGCAATGCATTAAACATTTAATACGGGCCTGGCAAACTGTTATGACCCCAATGGCGAGGGTCTCAGAGGAACATGAAAGTCTGCAGAATACAAAAATCCAGCTCATAGGGCAGTGGTAACTGGGTTGACCATATCTCTACTCCTAACGCCAACACTAGAAGTAGCCGGGGATCATTCCTACGTTGATTCTAGATGACACGCGCCAGCCGGAGAATCTAGCTACCCCTAGCAGAGGAAAACAAAGACCTTTCTTGCCTCCAGAGAAGGGGACCCCAAAGCTGGATAGAAGCCCCCCACAAATAATGACGGTGAGGTAAGAGGAAATGACAAACACAGAAATGAACCAGGTTTAGCACAGTGAGGCCCGCTTACTGATAGCAGAATAAAGAAAGGTAACTTATATGGTCAACAAAAACCCTATCAAAATCCACACTGGAAATTCAAGAACCCCCGAACCGTCTAACGGTCCGGGGGAAGAACACCAGCCCCCTAGAGCTTCCAGCAAAGGTCAGGATATAGATTTGGAACAAGCTGGACAAAAATACCAAACCAAAACAAATAGCAAAAAACAAAAGGCAGACTTAGCTGATATAACTGGAACCAGGATCAGTAGACAAGAGCACAGCAGACTAGCTCTGATAACTACGTTGCCAGGCATTGAACTGAAGGTCCAGGGAGCTTATATAGCAACACCCCTAACTAACGACCCAGGTGCGGATAAAAGGAATGACAGAAAAACCAGAGTCAAAAAACTAGTAACCACTAGAGGGAGCAAAAAGCAAATTCACAACAGGGTCGGCCATGAGGTCGGCGATCTTCTGAATCTGGTATCGGAATTCCGATACCGAGTTCCGATATGTTTGCGATATCAGGAATTCGTATCGGAATCCATATTTAAGTGTAAAATAAAGAATCAAAATAAAAAATATTGATATACTCACCCTCGGATGCACCCTGGTACTAACCGGCAGGCTTCCTACCTAAGAATGAGCGCGTGAATGACCTGCGGTGACATCGCGGCTTGTGATTGGTCGCGAGCGGTCACATGGACAAGCCGCGACGTCATCTAAGGACCTTCACGCGCTCATTCTTAGGAAGGAAGGCTGCCGGAAAGAAGCAGGGCACGTCCGAGGATGAGTATATACCTAATAGGAATATACTCATCCTCAGACGCGCCCCATGAGCTTGTCCATGTGACCGCTCGCGACCAATCACAAGCCGCAACGTCAATTCTTAGGTAGGAAGCCTGCCGGTTAGTACCAGGGCGCGTCCGAGGGTTAGTATATCAATATTTTTTATTTTGATTCTTTATTTTACACATTAATATGGATCCCAGGGCCTGAAGGAGAGTTTCCTCTCCTTCAGACCCTGGGAACCATAGTATCCCATTGCACTGCATTGGGTTTCGTGTTTCGGCCGACCCCGACCCCGACTTTTTTATAGGATTGGCCGATTTCACTCGACCCGACTTTTAAGAAAGTCGGGTTTCGTGAAACCCGACCCGATCCTATAAAAATAAAAGTCGCTCAACCCTACTTGTGACACTTTCCCACCATTTCCTTCGTTTGATCGTGGCTGCTCAAATATTTGGACATCGCTACATGCAATCTCCTCTTGCCCTACTTCAAATGGACTGGGCGAGAGGCCTGAATCTATAAATGGAAAAGAGAACAGCTCTTCAGAGTGTCCAAGTGTGGGATCAGTTGTTTCTGGCCACTAGGCATGCTAGGAGGAAGGAGGATAAGGGTGAGGAATATGCAGTCCAGACTCACGGCTACTCACTAGGGTTGAGAGAAACGGGTCGGCAATTTTCAGAAGTCGCCGACTTTTGGCAAAGTCGGGTTTCTTGAAACCCGACCCGACCCCTGTGTGGGGTCAGCCATGAAGTCGGCGATCTTCTGAATCTGGAATCGGAATTCCGATACCGATTCCCGATATGTTTAAGATATCGGGAATTGGTATCGGAATTCAGATTTAAGTGTAAAATAAAGAATTAAAATAAAAAATATCGCTATACTTACCCTCTGATGCGCCCTGGTACTAAGCGGGAACCTTCCTTCCTTAGAATCAGCCTTCCAGGACCTTGCGGTGACGTCGCGGTGACGTCGCGGCTTGTGATTGGTCGCGCGGCCGCCCATGTGACCGCTTGCGCGACCAATCACAAGCCGCGACGTCACCGTGACGTCACCGAAGGTCCTGGAAGGGCTGATTCTTAGGAAGGAAGGCTGCCGGAAAGAAGCAGGGCGCGTCCGAAGGTGAGTATATACCTAATAGGAATATACTCACCCTCGGCTTCTTTCCGGCAGCCTTCCTTCCTAAGAATCAGCCCTTCCAGGACCTTCGGTGACGTCATGGTGACGTCGCGGCTTGTGATTGGTCGCGCGAGCGGTCACATGGGCGGCCGCGCGACCAATCACAAGCCGCGACATCACCGCGACGTCACCGCAAGGTCCTGGAAGGCTGATTCTAAGGAAGGAAGGTTCCCGCTTAGTACCAGGGCGCATCAGAGGGTAAGTATGGCGATATTTTTTATTTTAATTCTTTATTTTACACTTAAATATGGATCCCAGGGCCTGAAGGAGAGTTTCCGCTCCTTCAGACGCTGGGAACCATTGGAAACCCAATGCACTGCATTGGGTTTCGAGTTTCGGCCGACCCCGACCCCGACTTTTTTATAGGATCGGCCGATTTCACTCGACCCGACTTTTGAAAAAGTCGGGTTTCGTGAAACCCGACCCGATCCTATAAAAATAAAAGTCGCTCAACCCTACTTGTGACACTTTCCCACCATTTCCTTCGTTTGATCGTGGCTGCTCAAATATTTGGACATCGCTACATGCAATCTCCTCTTGCCCTACTTCAAATGGACTGGGCGAGAGGCCTGAATCTATAAATGGAAAAGAGAACAGCTCTTCAGAGTGTCCAAGTGTGGGATCAGTTGTTTCTGGCCACTAGGCATGCTAGGAGGAAGGAGGATAAGGGTGAGGAATATGCAGTCCAGACTCACGGCTACTCACTAGGGTTGAGAGAAACGGGTCGGCAATTTTCAGAAGTCGCCGACTTTTGGCAAAGTCGGGTTTCATGAAACCCGACCCGACCCCTGTGTGGGGTCGGCCATGAAGTCGGCGATCTTCTGAATCTGGAATCGGAATTCCGATACCGATTCCCGATATGTTTAAGATATCGGGAATTGGTATCGGAATTCAGATTTAAGTGTAAAATAAAGAATTAAAATAAAAAATATCGCTATACTTACCCTCTGATGCGCCCTGGTACTAAGCGGGAACCTTCCTTCCTTAGAATCAGCCTTCCAGGACCTTGCGGTGACGTCGCGGTGACGTCGCGGCTTGTGATTGGTCGCGCGGCCGCCCATGTGACCGCTTGCGCGACCAATCACAAGCCGCGACGTCACCGTGACGTCACCGAAGGTCCTGGAAGGGCTGATTCTTAGGAAGGAAGGCTGCCGGAAAGAAGCAGGGCGCGTCCGAAGGTGAGTATATACCTAATAGGAATATACTCACCCTCGGCTTCTTTCCGGCAGCCTTCCTTCCTAAGAATCAGCCCTTCCAGGACCTTCGGTGACGTCACGGTGACGTCGCGGCTTGTGATTGGTCGCGCGAGCGGTCACATGGGCGGCCGCGCGACCAATCACAAGCCGCGATATCACCGCGACGTCACCGCAAGGTCCTGGAAGGCTGATTCTAAGGAAGGAAGGTTCCCGCTTAGTACCAGGGCGCATCAGAGGGTAAGTATGGCGATATTTTTTATTTTAATTCTTTATTTTACACTTAAATATGGATCCCAGGGCCTGAAGGAGAGTTTCCGCTCCTTCAGACGCTGGGAACCATTGGAAACCCAATGCACTGCATTTGGTTTCGAGTTTCGGCCGACCCCGACCCCGACTTTTTTATAGGATCGGCCGATTTCACTCGACCCGACTTTTGAAAAAGTCGGGTTTCGTGAAACCCGACCCGATCCTATAAAAATAAAAGTCGCTCAACCCTACTTGTGACACTTTCCCACCATTTCCTTCGTTTGATCGTGGCTGCTCAAATATTTGGACATCGCTACATGCAATCTCCTCTTGCCCTACTTCAAATGGACTGGGCGAGAGGCCTGAATCTATAAATGGAAAAGAGAACAGCTCTTCAGAGTGTCCAAGTGTGGGATCAGTTGTTTCTGGCCACTAGGCATGCTAGGAGGAAGGAGGATAAGGGTGAGGAATATGCAGTCCAGACTCACGGCTACTCACTAGGGTTCAGAGAAACGGGTCGGCAATTTTCAGAAGTCGCCGACTTTTGGCAAAGTCGGGTTTCATGAAACCCGACCCGACCCCTGTGTGGGGTCGGCCATGAAGTCGGCGATCTTCTGAATCTGGAATCGGAATTCCGATACCGATTCCCGATATGTTTAAGATATCGGGAATTGGTATCGGAATTCAGATTTAAGTGTAAAATAAAGAATTAAAATAAAAAATATCGCTATACTTACCCTCTGATGCGCCCTGGTACTAAGCGGGAACCTTCCTTCCTTAGAATCAGCCTTCCAGGACCTTGCGGTGACGTCGCGGTGACGTCGCGGCTTGTGATTGGTCGCGCGGCCGCCCATGTGACCGCTTGCGCGACCAATCACAAGCCGCGACGTCACCGTGACGTCACCGAAGGTCCTGGAAGGGCTGATTCTTAGGAAGGAAGGCTGCCGGAAAGAAGCAGGGCGCGTCCGAAGGTGAGTATATACCTAATAGGAATATACTCACCCTCGGCTTCTTTCCGGCAGCCTTCCTTCCTAAGAATCAGCCCTTCCAGGACCTTCGGTGACGTCACGGTGACGTCGCGGCTTGTGATTGGTCGCGCGAGCGGTCACATGGGCGGCCGCGCGACCAATCACAAGCCGCGACGTCACCGCGACGTCACCGCAAGGTCCTGGAAGGCTGATTCTAAGGAAGGAAGGTTCCCGCTTAGTACCAGGGTGCATCAGAGGGTAAGTTTGGCGATATTTTTTATTTTAATTCTTTATTTTACACTTAAATATGGATCCCAGGGCCTGAAGGAGAGTTTCCGCTCCTTCAGACCCTGGGAACCATTGGAAACCCAATGCACTGCATTGGGTTTCGAGTTTCGGCCGACCCCGACCCCGACTTTTTTATAGGATCGGCCGATTTCACTCGACCCGACTTTTGAAAAAGTCGGGTTTCGTGAAACCCGACCCGATCCTATAAAAATAAAAGTCGCTCAACCCTACTTGTGACACTTTCCCACCATTTCCTTCGTTTGATCGTGGCTGCTCAAATATTTGGACATCGCTACATGCAATCTCCTCTTGCCCTACTTCAAATGGACTGGGCGAGAGGCCTGAATCTATAAATGGAAAAGAGAACAGCTCTTCAGAGTGTCCAAGTGTGGGATCAGTTGTTTCTGGCCACTAGGCATGCTAGGAGGAAGGAGGATAAGGGTGAGGAATATGCAGTCCAGACTCACGGCTACTCACTAGGGTTGAGCGAAACGGGTCGGCAATTTTCAGAAGTCGCCGACTTTTGGCAAAGTCGAGTTTCATGAAACCCGACCCGACCCCTGTGTGGGGTCGGCCATGAAGTCGGCGATCTTCTGAATCTGGAATCGGAATTCCGATACCGATTCCCGATATGTTTAAGATATCGGGAATTGGTATCGGAATTCAGATTTAAGTGTAAAATAAAGAATTAAAATAAAAAATATCGCTATACTTACCCTCTGATGCGCCCTGGTACTAAGCGGGAACCTTCCTTCCTTAGAATCAGCCTTCCAGGACCTTGCGGTGACGTCGCGGTGACGTCGCGGCTTGTGATTGGTCGCGCGGCCGCCCATGTGACCGCTTGCGCGACCAATCACAAGCCGCGACGTCACCGTGACGTCACCGAAGGTCCTCAGCTGTGGACGTCACTGCTGTCGCTGTTCAGGCTGCAAGTGCAGCTGCAGCCAGTTCGTCCGCAGCCACCCCTGCTCCGACTATATCCCGTCTCCCGCTTCCAGACAAGTTTGCTGGTGACAGTAAGCTATGTCAGGGATTCGTGAGACAGTGCTCCATACATCTCGAGCTCCTGGCTGCACGTTTTCCTACGGAACGGGCGAAAGTGGGATTCATTTTGTCTCTTTTGTCGGGCAGGGCGTTGGAGTGGGCAACACCGCTTTGGGAGCGCAATGATCGTGTGGTGCAGAGTGCTCCTCTCTTCCTGGACGCTCTGAGGCAGGTCTTTTTGGGACCTCGTGTCACTCATGATACCGCGCTCCAATTGTTGGCAATTACTCAGGGTTCGTCCATGGTCAACCAGTTTGCCATTCAATTCCGGACTCTAGCCTCTGAGCTAGAATGGCCAGATAAAGTCCTTATTCCGGTGTACTGGAAAGGACTGGCTGATCATGTAAAGGACGCCTTGGCTACCAGGGAGATTCCCGCCACACTGGAGGAGCTTATTTCAGTATCTACCCGCATCGACCTCCGTTTTAACGAGTGGAGGTTGGAGCGGATCCAGTGTAGGCAGAGGTTTCGGCTGGCTCCCACCTTCGCCAAACCTCTAGAATCTCCTGTTCTGGCGTCCGACACCCATGAGGCCATGGATGTTTCTCGAGCGGGACCTAAGTCTCAGACCGCTCGAGTACCTGTGGTGTGTAAAAGTTGTCAACAACTGGGACATTATGCTAACAAGTGTCCACAGCGGTCGGGAAAACGATCGCGTCTAGTAACCCATAGGAGGAGGTTCACTAGACACAGCGGCCTTTTCCTCCAAGCTGTCCTTTAAAGAGACAATTCTGTTGGGCTCATTCACTCTTGCAGTTGAGCTTTGTGTGGATTCAGAAGCAGAGGGAAATTTCATGTCCTCTGCTTTTGCTCTGCGCCACGCAGTACCTCTGGTGATGCTCACCAAACCAGTAACTGTTAGAGTGGTGAATGGGTCGACACTTCCATTACAAATCACACACCAGAATGTCCCTTTCACATTAGCCATGTCCCCATCCCACCAGGAGATTATTTCCCTTCTTGTCCTTCCCGAGGGAATGGATGAGATTCTGCTGGGAATACCCTGGCACCATTTCCACTCTCCACATATTGAGTGGACCTCTGGGAGGATATTGGGTTGGAGTGAATCTTGTAAGGGCAGATGTGTGAAAGAGTGCGTACAGGTTTCCACCACTGAGATACCCACAGATCTCTCTTCTCTTCCCGAATGCTATTGGTCCTATGCAGACGTTTTCTCCAAAAAGGCTGCGGAGACCCTTCCGCCTCACCGTCCCTATGACTGTCCTATAGATCTCTTGCCTGGAGCAGAACCTCCTCGGGGACATGTCTATCTCCTCTCTCTCCTGGAAACGGAGGCTATGTCCCAATACATCCAGGAGAATTTGGCAAGAGGGTTCATTAGGAAGTCAGTGTCACCTGCAGGGGCGGGGTTCTTTTTCGGTCAGAAGAGGAACGGAGAGTTAATTCCTTGCATAGATTACAGGGGTCTTAACTCCATCATCGTTAAGAATAAATACCCGCTGTCCCTGATTTCTGAGCTTTTTGATAGGCTACGGGGAGCAAGGGTATTTACCAAATTAGATCTGCGGGGTGCTTATAACCTGATTCGCATCCGTGAGTGGGACGAATGGAAGACGGCGTTTAACACCAGAGATGGGCACTATGAATATCTGGTGATGCCCTTTTGGCTCTGTAATGCTCCAATTGTTTTCCAAGATTTTGTCAACGACATCTTCCGGGATATGCTCTCCACCTCGGTTGTAGTCTATCTGGATGATGTTCTCATCTTTTCTCCAGATATTGACTCCCACCGGAGAGATGTTGGCAGAGTCTTCGACCTCTTACGGGCAAATTCTCTCTATGCGAAGTTGGAGAAGTGTATGTTTGAGCAGGAGTCTTTACCTTTCCTGGGCTATATCATCTCAGCCCAGGGATTGGCAATGGATCCTGCCAAACTACAGGCTGTGATGGAGTGGCAAGAACCCCATTCTCTTAAAGCAGTGCAGCGCTTTATGGGGTTCATTAATTATTACAGATAGTTCATTCCCCACTTCTCAACTTTGGTAGCTCCCTTGGCAGCCCTCACCAAGAAGGGAGAAAATCCCAAATTGTGGTCAGAAGAGGTCTCCAGGGCCTTCTCTTCTATTAAGTCTCATTTTGCTAGCGCTCCCATTCTACATTGTCCTGATGTAGATAAGCCGTTTATCATGGAGGTGGATGCCTCATCCGTTGGTGCAGGAGCAGTCCTCTTCCAAAAGGATGCTCAAGGTCGGAAGCATCCTTGCTTCTTCTTCTCCAAGACCTTCACACCAGCGGAGAGAAATTATTCCATCGGGGACAGGGAGTTGCTAGCGATGAAGTTGGCTTTCTCTGAGTGGAGACATCTCTTGGATGGGGCTCGTTTTCCCTTTCAAGTCTTCATGGACCACAAAAATGTATTATATTTGCAAACAGCTCAGCGGCTAAATTCTCGCCAGGCTAGATGGTCCTTGTTCTTCTCCTGGTTCCATTTCACCCTCCATTATCTTGCTGGGGAGAAGAACATTCGTGCTGACGCCCTTTCTCGCTCTGTTGTGTCATCTGAGGAGGAGGAAGGAGAGCCTCGGCTTATTGTCACTTCTGAGAGTCTGAGGCTGGTTTCACATTTGTGTTAGTTGCCGCAGCGTTTGTACCGCATATAAACGCATGCGTCGTGTTTTCCTATATTTAACATTAAAAACGCATACTTTTTTTTGTTCGCGTTTGGCCGCGTTTGACGGCGCATGCGTCGTTTCGTCATTTGCGGCTTGGCGCAGAAATGCAACATGTAGTAATTTCTGGAGGCGTCTATTTGCCACCAGGAAATGCATGCGGTCGATTGAGCAAGGATTGCGACAAAAAAACGCATTGCTGTCTATGTAAACGCATGCATTTTTTTGCACATGCGTTTGGTTGCGTTTTAGAACGCATGCGTTTCAATTGAGAAAAACATGTCTAGACACTGATAAGCCACCCCCCACCATCAAGGTAATAAAAGGGAGGGTGTGGACAGTTGCAGGTCACTTCTCACCAGACTCTGAAGCAGATGAGACACAGACAGGCTACATCTTGGAGGAAAACAAGACCCTGAACAATGTGAGTATATCCTAGCCAATGCTTTTATTTTCTATTGTCTGTCTCTACATGTCCTAATTTCTGCCATTTCTTTCTTTCTACATGCATCAGAATGTCTTCTTTGGATTCTTCATCTGGTGAGGAGTTTCGGCCAGGACAGTCGGAAGTGGAGCATGTCCTCAGTGAGGTGAGTACTTGCCTCGTCAGATTGGTAAGTATTCACTGTCACATTGACACATGTGACAATTTGAGTTTTTCTGCTTTTTAGAGCTCTTCTACTGTGGCTGAGACAGGGCAGGAGCAGCGGAGTCAAGGTCCGGTGGAAAGGCGGCAGCGGGTACGTATACAAGGCTGACTGTCCTCAGTGTATTATTCTTGAGTCTTCCTTTCTTTACACTCGTATTTCTTTACTTTTTTCTTCTGGAATCCTTTTGTATGTTGACTTTCCTATTCATGCCATTTCTCAGCATCTTTTTTCTTTCTTTTCCTTATGTAAATTGAGCAAACTGTAATGACTTTCTTTAATTTTTAGGTTTCACAATGGGAGGATGACCTAATCGAAAATGAACTCCTTATCACCCTGGTCCAGGAGCGAGTCCCGTTGTGGGACACCCGGGATCCACTGCACTCGAACAACATCACGATCCGGCGGTTATGGAATGAGGTGGCCCAAGCGATGTGGGATGGCTGGGACAATGCCCCGACACAGGTCCGAGCTGCATTTGGTAAGTATTGCACTGCAGTGTGAAGCAGCAGAGACCTTGGTCGTGCTCACTCGACTGTGTGTGATGAAAGAAACTCTCAGGAGTTTCTCTCATCACACACAGTTGTGTGAGCATGGCCAAAAGTCCTTTTTCTGACCCAAATTTTTTTTTTAACAGTATCCAAAGTCAAAACACATTGGCGTTCGATGAAGGACCGCTTCAACAAGGACCTGTGTCAAGAGAGCCATGTTCCCAGTGGTTCAGGAGCAAGGATCAGATGCTACAAATACCATCGAGTACTGTCATTCTTAAGACCGGTCCTTGCCCAGAGAACGTAAGTATGTATCAGTACCACCACCATGCCGAGTGCAGTTGGACATCCCACCACCACCAAAATGACATCTGCTGCTCCTGCTTGGACCTCCTTCACTGACACCACGATGCAGCAGGACCCTTGCATGGCCTTCCGTACCGCCACCTCCACAATGCAGCAGGACCATGGCATGGCCTTCCGTACCGCCTCCTCCATGATGCAGCAGGACCCTGGCATGGCCTTCCATACCGCCACCTCCATGATGCAGCAGGACTCTGGCATGGCTGCACGCTCTACCAGCGCTATGGACTCTGGCATGGCTGCATGCTCTACGAGCACTATGGACTCTGGCATGGCTGCACGCTCTACGACCACTATGGACTCTGGCACAGTGCAGCCGGACCCTGACAGGTCACCCGCCACCGCGCCACACCATATGAGCCCACCAAGACCTCCCACAACCAGGCAAACCAAAAAAAAATTGCAAAAAGCAAAAAAACGAGGACTCTTAGCATTCCTCCCCCTTCACCTCCCATTGTGTCTGTAATGTCAGGTTTGTCTCACCCTTCCAGTGTGTCTGAAGCCTCTCATGTGTCAAGCCCCATCCCCGAACTTCCAGACCCTTCTAGTTTCATTGCCCCTTCTCCTGCCACCTCTGCGTCGTCCACGGTTAGCCAGGCCTCAGTACTTCACCCCCCCCCGTTTACATCACTCTACCCCAAGCCAGCGCAGTTAAAAATAATTTTTTTCCAGTTGTTAACAAAATAAAAAAAGTTTGATTTGCCACAATTATGTTTGGTTTATTGTGTCTTCTGCCGCTGGCAAAACACACCGTGCGCCATGAAACTTTGCCACACACTAAGTTTTTGGGCCACATCATATCTCCTCTAGTTAAAAATAAAAAGACTGGAGCTTTATGTGTCTTTAGTATACAGATATGAGGTGGCCCCAAAAATATCACATGTATCTCCATAATCTCTTTTGGTCTGTGCTTAGTGTGCCAGTCTGAAGAGAAAATGGTGGAAATACAGTGCAGACCTCTACTGAACAGGTCAGGTGTCAAAAAACTCATTAGTTATGACACCTGACCTGTTGAGTAGAGAACCGCCTTGTATAACCACCATTTTCTCTTCCTATATTACACACAACTTGAGTTACAATGGTGGTCACACACTACATATCTATGCTCACATGCACAGGTGTCAGAAATAGTGAATTCATGAGCCTGTATATGTTTATCATTAATTCATTATTTCTGACACCTGACTTGATGAGTATAGATTGTGTGACAGTGATTGTCTCTTCAGCTTGTGTCCAATGGATACAGGAGAAGAGAATCATGACGCAATGACGTCAACAAGCTTACCAATAAAGCAACATGGCTGCCATTACTAGCAGTATGTGGCCAGTGTTGTATAACAGTATTTGTAAGTAAAAAAAAAAGGAGTGGAACAATTAGAGGTAAACTAGATGGGCATTTCCTGAAGGAAATACATGGTGCTTGAACAGCACTGCCAGCTGACAATGAACCTCAGGAGCAAGTCTGGCATGCAGGGCCCAGCCCCTGGGTATCCAATTTGGCCCCTTGGTAGCCACTTTGATGTGCGGGGCCCCTTGTTAGCAACTTTGGCCCCTTGGTAGCCATTTTGGCATGCAGGAATCCTTGGTAGCCACTTTGGCCACATCCTCTTATATACAAACATCACTCCTATATACAGACACCACTCCTATATACAGACATCCCTCTATATACAGACACCACTACCATATACAGAGATCCCTCTATATACAGATACCACTCCTATATACAGACATACCCCTATATACAGACAGCACTACAATATACAGAAATCCCCCTATATACAGACACCACTTCTATATAAAGACATCCCTCTATATACAGACACCACTCCTATATACAGACACCACTCCTATATGCAGGCACCTCTCCTATATACAGACATCCCTCTATATACAGACATCACTCCTATATACAGACATCCCCCTATATTCAGACACCACTCCTATATTCAGACACCCCCTATATACAGACATCCCCCTATATACAGACATCTCTACTATATACAGACATCCCCCAATATAGAGACACCACTCCTATATACAGACATCACTCTATATACAGACATCTCTCCTATATACAGACATCCCTCTATATACAGACACAACTCCTATATACAGACATCCCCCTATATACAGACACCACTCCTATATACAGACACCACTCCTATATGCAGGCACCTCTCCTATATACAGACATCCCTCTATATACAGACACCACTCCTATATACAGACATCCCCCTATATACAGACACCACTCCTATATACAGACATCCCCCTATATACAGACACCACTCCTATATACAGATATCCCCCTATATACAGACACCACTCCTATATACAGACATCCCTCTATATACAGACACCACTCCTATATACAGACATCCCTCTATATAGACACCACTCTTATATACAGACATCTCTCTATATACAGACACCACTCCTATATACAGACATCCCTCTGTATACAGACACCACTCCTATATACAGACATCCCTCTATATACAGACATCCCTCTATATACAGACACCACTCCTATATACAGACATCCCTCTATATACAGACACCACTCCTATATACAGACATCCCCCTATATACAGACACCACTCCTATATACAGACATCCTTCTATATACAGACACCACTTCTATATACAGACATCCCTCTATATACAGACATCTCTCCTATATACAGACATCCCTCTATATACAGACACCACTCCTATATACTGACATCCCTCTATATACAGACATCTCTCCTATATACAGACATCCCCCTATATACAGACACCACTCCAATATACAGACATCCCTCTATATACAGACACCTCTCCTATATACAGACATCCCCCTATATACAGACACCACTCCTATATACAGACATCCCTCTATATACAGACACCACTCCTATATACAGACATCCCTCTATATACAGACATCTCTCCTATATACAGACATCCCCCTATATACAGACACCACTCCTATATACAGACATACCTCTATATACAGACACCAATCCTATATACAGACATCCCTCTATATACAGACATCTCTCCTATATACAGACATCCCTCTATATACAGACACCACTCCTATATACAGACATCCCTCTATATACAGACATCTCTCCTATATACAGACATCCCTCTATATACAGACACCACTCCTATATACAGACATCCCCCTATATACAGACACCACTCCTAAATACAGACATCCCTCTATATACAGACACCACTCCTATATACAGACATCCCTCTATATACAGACACCACTCCTATATACAGACATCCCCCTATATACAGACACCACTCCTATATACAGACATCCCCCTATATACAGACACCACTCCTATATACAGACATCCCTCTGTATACAGACACCACTCCTATATACAGACATCCCTCTATATACAGACACCACTCCTATAAACAGACATCCCTCTATATACAGACACCACTCCTATATACAGACATCCCTCTATATACAGACATATGTTCTATATTCAGACATCCCCCCATATAGAGACACCACTCCTATATACAGACATCCTTCTGTATACAGACACAACTCCTATATACAGACATCCCTCTATATACAGACACCACTCCTATATACAGACATCCCTCTATATACAGACACCACTCCTATATACAGACATCCGTCTATATACAGACATCTCTCCTATATACAGACATCCCTCTATATACAGACACCACTCCTATATACAGACATCCCCCTATATACAGACACCACTCCTATATACAGACATCCCTCTATATACAGACACCACTCCTATAGACAGACATCTCTCTATATACAGACACCACTCCTATATACAGACATCCCTCTATATACAGACACCACTCCTATATACAGACATCCCTGTATATACAGACATCTCTCCTACATACAGACATCCCTCTATATACAGACACCACTCCTACATACAGACATCCCTCTGTATACAGACACCACTCCTATATACAGACATCCCTCTATATACAGACACCACTCCTATAGACAGACATCCCTCTATATACAGACACCACTCCTATATACAGACATCCCTCTATATACAGACACCACTCCTATATACAGACATCCCTGTATATACAGACATCTCTCCTATATAGAGACATCCCTCTATATACAGACACCACTCCTATATACAGACATCCCCCTATATACAGACACCACTCCTATATTCAGACATCCCCCTATATACAGACATCCCCCTATATACGGACACCACTCCTATATACAGACATCCCTCTGTATACAGACACCACTCCTATATACAGACATCCCTCTATATACAGACACCACTCCTATATACAGACATCCCTCTATATACAGACACCACTCCTATATACAGACATCCCTCTATATACAGACACCACTCCTATATACAGACATCTCTCTATATACAGACACCACTCCTATATACAGACATCTCTCTATATACAGACACCACTCCTATATACAGACATCCCTCTTTATACAGACACCAAGACACCACTCCTATATACAGACATCCCTCTATATACAGACACCACTCCTATATACAGACATCCCTCTTTATACAGACACCAAGACACCACTCCTATATACAGACATCCCTCTATATACAGACACCACTCCTATATACAGACATCCCTCTATATACAGACACCACTCCTATATACAGACATCTCCCTATATACAGACAACACTCCTATATACAGACATCCCCCTATATACAGACACCACTCCTATATACTGACATCCCTCTGTATACAGACACCACTCCTATATACAGACATCCCTCTATATACAGACACCACTCCTATATACAGACATCCCTCTATATACAGACACCACTCCTATATACAGACATCCCCCTATATACAGACACCACTCTTATATACAGACATCCCTCTATATACAGACACCACTCCTATATACAGACATCCCTCTGTATACAGACACCACTACTATATACAGACATCCCTCTATATACAGACACCACTCCTATATACAGACATCCCTCTATGTACAGACACCACTCCTATATACAGACATCCCTCTATATACAGACATCTCTCCTATATACAGACATCCCTCTATATACAGACACCACTCCTATATACAGACATCTCTCCTTTATACAGATATCCCTCTATATACAGACACCACTCCTATATACAGACATCCCCCTATATACAGACACCACTCTTATATACAGACATCCCTCTATATACAGACAATACACTCCTATATACAGACATCCCCCTATGTACAGACACCACTCCTATATACAGACATCCCCCTATATACAGACACCACTCCTATATACAGACATCCCCCTATATACAGACACCACTCCTATATACAGACATCCCTCTATATACAGACACCACTCCTATATACAGACACCACTCCTATATACAGACATCCCTCTGTATACAGACACCACTCCTATATACAGACATCCCACTATATACAGACACCACTCCTATATACAGACATCCCCCTATATACAGACATCCCCCTATATACAGACACCACTCCTATATACAGACATCCCTCTGTATACAGACACCACTCCTATATACAGACATCCCTCTATATACAGACACCACCCCTATATACAGACATCCCTATATATACAGACACCACTCCTATATACAGACATCCCTGTATATACAGACATCTCTCCTATATACAGACATCCCTATATATACAGACACCACTCCTATATACAGACATCCCCTATATAGACACCACTCCTATATACAGACATCCCTCTATATACAGACACCACTCCTATATACAGACATCCCTCTGTATACAGACACCTCTCCTATATACAGACATCCCCCTATATACAGACACCACTCCTATATACAGACATCCCTCTATATACAGACACCACTCCTATATACAGACATCCCTCTGTATACAGACACCTCTCCTATATACAGACATCCCTCTGTATACAGACACCACTCCTATATACAGACATCCCTCTATATACAGACACCACTCCTATATACAGACATCCCTCTACATACAGACGCCACTCCTATATACAGACATCCCCCTATATACAGACACCACTCCTATATACAGACATCCCTCTATATACAGACACCTCTCCTATATACAGACATCCCTCTATATACAGACAACACTCCTATATACAGACATCCCCCTATATACAGACACCACTCCTATATAGACATCCCCCTATATACAGACACCACTCCTATATACAGACATCCCCCTATATACAGACACCACTCCTATATACAGATATCCCCCTATATACAGACACCACTCCTATATACAGACATCCCTCTGTATACAGACACCACTCCTATATACAGACATCCCCCTATATACAGACACCACTCCTATATACAGACATCCCTCTATATACAGACACCACTCCTATATACAGACATCCCTCTATATACAGACACCACTCCTATATACAGACATCCCTCTATATACAGACACCACTCCTATATACAGACATCCCTCTATATACAGACATCTCTCCTATATACAGACATCCCTCTATATACAGACACCACTCCTATATACAGACATCCCCCTATATACAGACAACACTCCTAAATACAGACATCCCCCTATATACAGACACCACTCTTATATACAGACATCCCTCTGTATACAGACACCACTCCTATATACAGACATCCCCCTATATACAGACACCACTCCTATATACAGACATCCCTCTATATACAGACACCACTCCTATATACAGACATCCCTCTATATACAGACACCACTCCTATATACAGACATCCCTCTATATACAGACACCACTCCTATATACAGACATCCCTCTATATACAGACATCTCTCCTATATACAGACATCCCTCTATATACAGACACCACTCCTATATACAGACATCCCCCTATATACAGACACCACTCCTACATAAAGACATCCCTCTATATACAGACACCACTCCTATATACAGACATCCCTCTATATACAGACATCTCTCCTATATACAGACATCCCTCTATATACAGACACCACTCCTATATACAGACATCCCTCTATATACAGACATCTCTCCTTTATACAGATATCCCTCTATATACAGACACCACTCCTATATACAGACATCCCCCTATATACAGACACCACTCTTATATACAGACATCCCTCTATATACAGACACCACTCCTATATACAGACATCCCTCTATATACAGACACCACTCCTATATACAGACATCCCTCTATATACAGACACCACTCTTATATACAGACATCCCTCTATATACAGACACCACTCCTATATACAGACATCCCCCTATATACAGACATCACTCCTATATACAGACATCCCTCTATATACAGACACCACTCCTATATACAGACATCCCTCTATATACAGACACCACTCCTATATACAGACAATCCCCTATATACAGACACCACTCCTATATACAGACATTCCCTTATATACAGACACCACTCCAATATACAGACATCCCTCTAAATACAGACACCACTCCTATATACAGACATCCCCCTATATACAGACTCCTATATACAGGTCAGAGTTGTGGGTCACTTAATTTTCACACACGGGGCTGGGGGGGCACTTACTTTTCACACACGGGGCCGGGGGGCACTTACTTTTCACACACGGGGCCGGGGGGCACTTACTTGTCACACACGGGGCCGGGGGGCACTTACTTTATACACACGGGGCCAGGGGGGCACTTACTTTTCACACACGGGGCCGGGGGCGCACTTACTTTTGCACACGGGGCCGGGGGCGCACTTACTTTTGCACACGGGGCCGGGGGCGCACTTACTTTTGCACACGGGGCCGGGGGCGCACTTACTTTTGCACACGGGGCCGGGGGCGCACTTACTTTTGCACACGGGGCCGGGGGCGCACTTACTTTTGCACACGGGGCCGGGGGCGCACTTACGTTTGCAGACGGGGCCGGGGGCGCACTTACTTTTGCACACGGGGCCGGGGGCGCACTTACTTTTGCACACGGGGCCGGGGGCGCACTTACTTTTGCACACGGGGCCGGGGGCGCACTTACTTTTGCACACGGGGCCGGGGGCGCACTTACTTTTGCACACGGGGCCGGGGGCGCACTTACTTTTGTACACGGGGCCGGGGGCGCACTTACTTTTGCACACGGGGCCGGGGGGGCACTTACTTTTCACACACGGGGCCGGGGGGGCACTTACTTTTCACACACGGGGCCGGGGGGGCACTTACTTTTCACACACGGGGCCGGGGGGCACTTACTTTTGACACACGGGGCTGGGGGGGCACTTACTTTTGACACACGGGGCCGGGGGGCACTTACTTTTCACACACGGGGCCGGGGGGGCACTTACTTTTCACACACGGGGCCGGGGGGGCACTTACTTTTCACACACGGGACGAGAGGGTGTCATAGTCACTTTATTCTGATGTTTGACTTTGATAAATGATCATGTCCTAAAATGGACACCGTACATTTGCATAGCTGCCATCTTTGGAAGGTCAAGTTCGGGGTAATGGAAAGTTCGCCATTATTTCCTATGGGAAATTTTTTTTTTTAAATGCGATTTAAATAAAATCTACATATCGGATCGACTATAAAAGTCATAGCACACCTGTCCCCACCGAGGCCTTCGAAACGCCGCCTGAACGGGGTCTCTGCGCCAAGCGGTTCGGGCCGCATTAATTGCGGAAAACGCGGAGAAGAAGAATAACTAGATGGGCATTTCCTGAAGGAAATACATGGTGCTTGAACAGCGCTGCCAGCTTTACAGCAGCACTTTTCACACACGGGAATTGGGGGGCGCGCTTACTTTTGCACCCGGGGCCGGGGGCGCACTTACTTTTGCACCCGGGGCCGGGGGCGCACTTACTTTTCACACACGGGGCCGGGGGCGCACTTACTTTTCACACACGGGGCCGGGGGGCACTTACTTTTCACACACGGGGCCAGGGGGCACTTACTTTTCACACACGGGGCCGGGGGGGGGCACTTACTTTTCACACTCGGGGCCGGGGGGCACTTACTTTTCACACACGGGACGAGAGGGTGTCATAGTCACTTTATTCTGATGTTTGACTTTGATAAATGATCATGTCCTAAAATGGACACCATACATTTGCATAGCTGCCGTCTTTGGAAGGTCAAGTTGGGGGTAATGGAAAGTTCGCCATTATTTCCTATGGGAAATTTTTTTTTTTAAATGCGATTTAAATAAAATCTACATATCGGATCGACTATAAAAGTCATAGCACACCTGTCCCCACCGAGGTCTTCGAAACGCTGCCTGAACGGGGTCTCTGCGCCGAGCAGTAAGGGCTGCATTAATTGCGGAAAACGCGGAGAAGAATAATAATAATAAACTAGATGGGCATTTCCTGAAGGAAATACATGGTGCTTGAACAGCGCTGCCAGCTGCCAATGAACCTCAGGAGCAAGTCTGGCATGCAGGGCCCTGCCCCTGGGTATCCAATTTGGCCCCTTGGTAGCCACTTTGATGTGCGGGGCCCCTTGTTAGCAACTTTGACCCCTTGGTAGAAACTTTGATTTGGAGGCCGGGGACCCTCGGCCTCCGATTTGGAGGCCGGGGACCCTCGGCCTCCGATTTGGTGGCCGGGGACCCTCGGCCTCCGATTTGGAGGCCGGGGACCCTCGGCCTCCGATTTGGAGGCCGGGGACCCTCGGCCTCCGATTTGGAGGCCGGGGACCCTCGGCCTCCGATTTGGTGGCCGGGGACCCTCGGCCTCCGATTTGGAGGCCGGGGACCCTCGGCCTCCGATTTGGAGGCCGGGGACCCTCGGCCTCCGATTTGGAGGCCGGGGACCCTCGGCCTCCGATTTGGTGGCCGGGGACCCTCGGCCTCCGATTTGGAGGCCGGGGACCCTCGGCCTCCGATTTGGTGGCCGGGGACCCTCGGCCTCCGATTTGGTGGCCGGGGACCCTCGGCCTCCGATTTGGAGGCCGGGGACCCTCGGCCTCCGATTTGGAGGCCGGGGACCCTCGGCCTCCGATTTGGTGGCCGGGGACCCTCGGCCTCCGATTTGGAGGCCGGGGACCCTCGGCCTCCGATTTGGAGGCCGGGGACCCTCGGCCTCCGATTTGGAGGCCGGGGACCCTCGGCCTCCGATTTGGTGGCCGGGGACCCTCGGCCTCCGATTTGGAGGCCGGGGACCCTCGGCCTCCGATTTGGAGGCCGGGGACCCTCGGCCTCCGATTTGGTGGCCGGGGACCCTCGGCCTCCGATTTGGAGGCCGGGGACCCTCGGCCTCCGATTTGGAGGCCGGGGACCCTCGGCCTCCGATTTGGAGGCCGGGGACCCTCGGCCTCCGATTTGGAGGCCGGGGACCCTCGGCCTCCGATTTGGTGGCCGGGGACCCTCGGCCTCCGATTTGGAGGCCGGGGACCCTCGGCCTCCGATTTGGAGGCCGGGGACCCTCGGCCTCCGATTTGGAGGCCGGGGACCCTCGGCCTCCGATTTGGTGGCCGGGGACCCTCGGCCTCCGATTTGGAGGCCGGGGACCCTCGGCCTCCGATTTGGAGGCCGGGGACCCTCGGCCTCCGATTTGGTGGCCGGGGACCCTCGGCCTCCGATTTGGAGGCCGGGGACCCTCGGCCCCCGATTTGGAGGCCGGGGACCCTCGGCCTCCGATTTGGAGGCCGGGGACCCTCGGCCTCCGATTTGGAGGCCGGGGACCCTCGGCCTCCGATTTGGAGGCCGGGGACTCTCGGCCTCCGATTTGGTGGCCGGGGACCCTCGGCCTCCGATTTGGAGGCCGGGGACCCTCGGCCTCCGATTTGGAGGCCGGGGACCCTCGGCCTCCGATTTGGTGGCCGGGGACCCTCGGCCTCCGATTTGGAGGCCGGGGACCCTCGGCCTCCGATTTGGAGGCCGGGGACCCTCGGCCTCCGATTCGGTGCCCGGGGACCCTCGGCCTCCGATTTGGAGGCCGGGGACCCTCGGCCTCCGATTCGGTGGCCGGGGACCCTCGGCCTCCGATTCGGTGGCCGGGGACCCTCGGCCTCCGATTCGGTGGGCGGGGCCGGGGGGGGCACTTACTTTTCACACACGGGGCCGGGGGGGCACTTACTTTTCACACACGGGGCCGGGGGGCACTTACTTTTCACACACGGGGCCGGGGGGCACTTACTTTTCACACACGGGGCCGGGGGGGCACTTACTTTTCACACACGGGGCCGGGGGGCACTTACTTTTGACACACGGGGCCGGGGGGCACTTACTTTTCACACACGGGGCCGGGGGAGCACTTACTTTTCACACACGGGACGAGAGGGTGTCATATTGACTTTATTCTGATGTTTGACTGTGATAAATGATCATGTCCTAAAATGGACACCGTACATTTGCATAGCTGCCATCTTTGGAAGGTCAAGCTGGGGGTAATGGAAAGTTCGCCATTATTTCCTATGGGAAATTTTTTTTTTTAAATGCGATTTAAATAAAATCTACATATCGGATCGACTATAAAAGTCATAGCACACCTGTCCCCACCGAGGCCTTTGAAACGCCGCCTGAACGGGGTCTCTGCGCCGAGCGGTTCGGGCCGCATTAATTGCGGAAAACGCGGAGAAGAAGAAGAATAATAATAAAATATAAGAAATCGGATTACAATATGTTGCTTGAACCTAGGAGGTTCAAGCACCATAACTAGATGGGCATTTCCTGAAGGAAATACATGGTGCTTGAACAGCGCTGCCAGCTTTAAAGGGAACCTGTCACCACGTTTTTGGAAGATGGGATAAAAATAGCGTTAAATAGGGGCAGAGGTGGGCGTTACATTAGTGTGTGTGTTATGCGTTTATTACCCACCTAAGTTGCCGAAATAACTTTGCAAAGTCTCCGTTTTCGCCTGTCAATCAGGCTGGTCAGGTCACATGGGCGTGGTGTCTTCCCCCAGATTTGGCGTAGTTTTCCGTTGGTGGCGTAGTGGTGTGCGCATGCCCAAAGTCCGGAATCCTCTTCCAGGGGATTTAAAATAGCGCGGTGTTCGTTATTGCATTGGTGATCGGTGGGCGCGGCCATCTTCCTTTGGCCGCGCGTGCGCAGAAGCGGCGCTCTGCTGGCCGCGGCTTCAGGAAAATGGCCGCGGGATGCCGCGCGTGCGCAGATGGATATCGCGGCGGCCATTTTCCTGAAGCCGCGGCCAGCAGAGCGCCGCTTCTGCGCACGCGCGGCCAAAGGAAGATGGCCGCGCCCACCGATCACCAATGCAATAACGAACACCGCGCTATTTTAAATCCCCTGGAAGAGGATTCCGGACTTTGGGCATGCGCACACCACTACGCCACCAACGGAAAACTACGCCAAATCTGGGTGAAGACACCACGCCCATGTGACCTGACCAGCCTGATTGACAGGCGAAAACGGAGACTTTGCAAAGTTATTTCGGCAACTTAGGTGGGTAATAAACGCATAACACACACACTAATGTAACGCCCACCTCTGCCCCTATTTAACGCTATTTTTATCCCATCTTCCAAAAACGTGGTGACAGGTTCCCTTTAAAGCAGCACTTTTCACACACCGGACCAGGGGGGCCACTTACTTTTCCACACCCGGGTCCAGGGGAGCACTTACTTTTGCACACGCGGCCGGGGACGCGCTTACTTTTGCACACGGGGCCGGGGGCGCGCTTACTTTTGCACACGGGGCCGGGGGCGTGCTTAATTTTGCACACGGGGCCAAGGGCGCTATTACTTTTGCACACGGGGCCGGGGGCACCATTATTTTTGCACACGGGGTCGGGGGCGCCATTACTTTTGCACACGGGGCCGGGGGCACCATTACTTTTGCACACGGGGCCGGGGGCGCCATTACTTTTGCACACGGGGCCGGGGGCGCCATTACTTTTGCACACGGGGCCGGGGGCGCGCTTACTTTTGCACACGGGGCCGGGGGCGCGCTTACTTTTGCACACGGGGCCGGGGCGCGCTTACTTTTGCACACGGGGCCGGGGACGCGCTTACTTTTGCACACGGGGCCGGGGGCGCGCTTACTTTTGCACACGGGGCCGGGGGCGCGCTTACCTTTGCACACGGGGCCGGGGGCGCGCTTACTTTTGCACACGGGGCCGGGGGCGCGCTTACTTTTGCACACGGGGGCGCGCTTACTTTTGCACACGGGGCTGGGGGCGCGCTTACTTTTGCACACGGGGCCGGGGGCGCGCTTACTTTTGCACACGAGGCCGGGGGCGCGCTTACTTTTGCACACGGGGCCGGGGGCGCGCTTACTTTTGCACACGGGGCCGGGGGCGCCATTACTTTTGCACACGGGGCCGGGGGCGCCATTACTTTTGCACACGGGGCCGGGGGCGCCATTAGTTTTGCACACGGGGCCGGGGGCGCCATTACTTTTGCACACGGGGCCGGGGTCGCCATTACTTTTGCACACGGGGCCGGGGGCGCCATTACTTTTGCTCACGGGGCCGGGGGCGCCATTACTTTTGCACACGGGGCCGGGGGCGCGCTTACTTTTGCACACGGGGCCGGGGGCGCCATTACTTTTGCACACGGGGCCGGGGGCGCCATTACTTTTGCACACGGGGCCGGGGGCGCCATTACTTTTGCACACGGGGCCGGGGGCGCCATTACTTTTGCACACGGGGCCGTGGGCGCCATTACTTTTGCACACGGGGCCGTGGGCGCCATTACTTTTGCACACGGGGATGGGGGCGCCATTAATTTTGCAAACGGGGACGGGGGCACGCTTACTTTTGCACACGGGGCCAAGGGCGCGCTTACTTTTGCACACGGGGCCGGGGGTGCCATTACTTTTGCACACGGGGTCGGGGGCGCCATTACTTTTGCACACGGGGTCGGGGGCGCCATTACTTTTGCACACGGGGTCGGGGGCGCCACTACTTTTGCACACGGGGCCGGGGGCGCCATTACTTTTGCACACGGGGCCGGGGGCGCCATTACTTTTGCATAAGGGGCCGGGGGCGCCATTACTTTTGCATAAGGGGCCGGGGGCGCCACTACTTTTGCACACGGGGCCGGGGGCGCCATTACTTTTGCACACGGGACCGGGGGCGCCATTACTTTTGCACACGGGGCCGGGGGCGCCATTACTTTTGCACACGGGGACGGGGGCGTGTTTACTTTTGAACACGGGGCCGGGGGCGCCATTACTTTTGCACACGGGGCCAAGGGCGCGCTTACTTTTGCACACGGGGCCGGGGGCGCGCTTACTTTTGCACACGGGGCCGGGGGCGCGCTTACTTTTGCACACGGGGCCGGGGGCGCGCTTACTTTTGCACACGGGGCCGGGGGCGCCATTACTTTTGCACACGGGGCCGGGGGCGCCATTACTTTTGCACACGGGGCCGGGGGCGCCATTACTTTTGCACACGGGGCCGGGGGCGCCATTACTTTTGCACACGGGGCCGGGGGCACCATTACTTTTGCACACGGGGCCACCATTACTTTTGCACACGGGGTCGGGGCGCCATTACTTTTGCACACGGGGCCGGGGGCGCCATTACTTTTGCACACGGTACCGGGGGCGCCATTACTTTTGCACACGGGGCCGGCGGCGCCATTACTTTTGCACACGGGACCGGGGGCGCCATTATTTTTGCACACGGGATCGGGGGTGCCATTACTTTTGCACACGGGGCCGGGGGCGCCATTACTTTTGCACATGGGGCCGGGGGCGCCATTACTTTTGCACACGGGGCCGGGGGCGCCATTACTTTTGCACATGGGGCCGGGGGCGCGCTTACTTTTGCCCACGGGGCCGGGGGCACGCTTACTTTTGCACACGGGGCCGGGGGCGCGCTTACTTTTGCACACGGGGCCGCGCTTACTTTTGCACACGGTGCCGGGGGCGCGCTTACTTTTGCACACGGGGCCGGGGGCGCGCTTACTTTTGCACACGGGGCCGGGGGCGCGCTTACTTTTGCACACGGGGCCGGGGGCGCGCTTACTTTTGCACACGGGGCCGGGGGCGCGCTTACTTTTGCACACGGGGCCGGGGGCGCGCTTACTTTTGCACACGGGGCCGGGGGCGCGCTTACTTTTGCACACGGGGCCGGGGACGCGCTTACTTTTGCACACGGGGCCAAGGGCGCGCTTACTTTTGCACACGGGGCCGGGGGCGCGCTTACTTTTGCACACGGGGCCGGGGGCGCCATTACTTTTGCACACGGGGCCGGGGGCACCATTACTTTTGCACACGGGGCCGAGGGGGGGGGCACTTACTTTTGACACACGGGGCCGGGGGGGCACTTAATTTTTACACACGGGGCCGGGGGGGCACTTACTTTTTACACACGGGGCCAGGGGGGCACTTACTTTTTACACACGGGACCAGGGGGGCACTTACTTTTTACACACGGGGCCGGGGGGGCACTTACTTTTCACACACGGGGCCGTGGGGGCACTTACTTTTCACACACGGGGCCGGGGGGGGCACTTACTTTTCACACACGGGACGAGAGGGTGTCATAGTCACTTTATTCTGATGTTTGACTTTGATAAATGATCATGTCCTAAAATGGACACCGTACATTTGCATAGCTGCCATCTTTGGAAGGTCAAGTTCGGGGTAATGGAAAGTTCGCCATTATTTCCTATGGGAAATTTTTTTTTTAAAATGCGATTTAAATAAAATCTACATATCGGATCGACTATAAAAGTCATAGCACACCTGTCCCCATCGAGTCCTTCGAATCGCCGCCTGAACGGGGTCTCTGCGCCGAGCGGTTCGGGCCGCATTAATTGCGGAAAACGCGGAGAAGAAGAATAATAATAATAAAATATAAGAAATCGGATTACAATATGTTGCTTGAACCTAGGAGGTTCAAGCACCATAAATATAAGAAATGGGATTACAATATGTTGCTTGAACCTAGGAGGGTTCAAGCACCATAATAATAATAAAATATAAGAAATCGGATTACAATATGTTGCTTGAACCTAGAAGGTTCAAGCACCATAATTATGATATTAACATAATAACTAGCACATCTGCTTTTATCACCCACTCCTGGTTTTGGATTACAAAAACTGATATTAAATACAGATCAAATACTGCCAGTTTTAGGACAGCCTGGGTTTGTAGAGGAAAAAGATAGGAGACACGGTCAACTCAACCAAAACTAAAGTTTATTAATGAGAAATATTATAAAGTTTATTAATGAGAAACATTATTATCATTGTAGAAAATAACTGGTACATATCGAATTACAACAGGACTTTTACACTACATTGTCCTGCCATGAGACACGTCCAATATCTGAATAAAAAAAGGCCGCAAATTGGTCCCGCATGTGGCCAACTGCTGCAGTTGACCGCAGCGGGTGATGCTGGAAATCGGGCAGTGGGTGTGCAACTGGTTCATCCAGTTCAATGTTGGGTTGCTCCTTAACCATTATATAATTATGCAGAACCACACAGGCTTTGACCACCTCGTCGACTGTTTCCACTTTTAGATTTATGGCTGATGCAAGAATGCGCCATTTAGCGACCAGAATGCCAAAGGAACACTCTACAGTTCTTCGGGCCCTGGTCAGTCTGTAGTTAAAGATCCTTCTAGTGTGGTTCAAGTCTCGACTGGAATAGGGCTTCAGTAGGTTTTCACACATCTGAAAGGCCTCATCCCCAACCATAACAAATGGCATCGGTGGTCCTTGAGTGTTGGGAAGAGGTTGTGGCGGGGGAAAATTGAAATTTTTGCCATACACACAGCGGCCCATATCCGAGTTCTTGAAAGTCTGCGAATCGTTGCCAAAAAGCTCCAATGTCCACGGCGATGAAGTGACAGTTCGCATTGGCTATTGCCATGAGCACAACAGAAAAATATTTTTTGTAATTGAAGTACTCCGATCCTGTTCTGGCTGGTTTGATAATGCGAATGCGCTTTCCATCCACCGCTCCTAAACCGTTGGGGAAATCACACACACTCCACAATTTCTCCGCAATTTCTAGCCACATGTCCAAGGTGGGTAGGGGTATAAACTCATCCCGGAGTACATTCCACAAAGCCCTGCAGGTGTCCGCAACTATTCCGGACAGGGTGGATATTCCAAGCCGGTATTGGAAGTGGAGGGATGATAAACTCTCTCCGATGGCCAGAAATCTGTAAGAAAACCAAACACAAAAACCATTACAATCTATTCTTTTTATGGTGTGGTTACGCTAAAGAAAGAAAGGAAAATACTCAAAAAATACATGTCAGAAAACTGTAAATTTGGACTATCATTGGTTTAGATTTGGAATGTACCTTAATGTAACCAGCAGACGTTCCTCGGGTGGAATCGCTTTACGGAGCTGGGTGTCCTGTCACCGTATGGCTCCTTGGACATGAGACAGCAAATCCAGGAATGAGTCTTGCGACATTCGTGTGTATTCCTGGATTTTCTCCGGGTTGGCATTAAGCTCGGCATAGAGCATGTGGTAGGCTCCACGGCTCTCACGTAGTTCGATAATGGGGTGCCTCCAAAAACGCCTACGTTGTCTCCTTCTCCATCTTTGGCGATTTCTGTCTTGCTCCCAAGCGAAAGCACAGGCAAGAAACAGCTTGAAGCTCAAATCCAGGTTGAAATAAAAGCTCTCCATGCGAAGATCCATCATGACACAGGATACAGTAGCAAACTGTTAAAATTTCAGTAGCCCTAGGGTCTATATATAGAGATCCCATAATACACGACCTCTGTAGTCCCATTGGCGGTGTCTGGTTATCTTGATTTTTCTCTTGTGAAATTTCTCATCATGCGCACCAAAAACGCAAACGCAGGGAAAAACGCATGTAAACGCGTACAAACGCGGCGTTTTTTTAACCGCATGCGTCAACGCATGCGTCAAAAAAACGCCGCGTTTGTATGCGTTTACATGCGTTTTTTCCACCACTTACGGATGCGTTTTAAACGCTGCAGATTTAAACGCAAATGTGAAACTAGCCTGAGAACCGTAGCTCCGGTTTCGCTAGAGTCTGTGCCTCCAGGCAAGACTTTTGTACCCATTAATTTGCGACCGGAGGTTCTCTCTTGGGCTCATTCATCCAGGGTGGGTGGACACTTTGGGACAAAGAGGACATCTGAGCTGTTCGCGAGGACTTACTGGTGGCCACATATGGTCCGTGATGTCAGAGATTATATTCAGGTGTGTGTCTCCTGCGCCAAAAATAAGTCTCCTCAACAATGGCCAGCTGGGTTACTCTATCCCTTGCCGGTGGCAAACAGGCCCTGGGAAATGGTCAGGATGGACTTTGTGGTGGGTTTGCCCAAATCTCGTGGTTGTACCATCAGTTGGGTTATCACTGATCATTTTTCCAAAATGGTGCATTTGGTGCCGCTTCCACGGTTACCTTCTGCACGGGCCTTGGCAGCGTTGTTCATAAAACACATCTTCCGCCTACACGGTATGCCAGACAAAATTGTCAGTGACCGGGGTCCCCAGTTTGCGTCTCGGTTCTGGAGAGAGCTTTGTCGTCTTCTCAGCATTGAGTTAAATCTCTCTTCCGCATATCATCCTGAGACGAGTGGGTTGGTAGAGAGGGCCAACCAGACCTTGGTCACATATCTGCGACATTTTGTCTCAGCCAGGCAGGATGACTGGGCATCCTTGCTACCGTGGGCGGAGTTTGCACTGAACAATGCTGTAGCCAACTCCACTGGACAAACCCCATTCCTCTTCAACTATGTGTCAAAAAGCTTGGCACTCAATAATGCTTGTAGAAAATAAAATAATTTATTTTACATCTGGATAGACAGATCAGCGGTAGCTCGTTTCTTGCTAAACGTTTTCAGTCCTTTGTGGACCTTCCTCAGAGCAAGTTTATCTACTGTACTGGAGCGTAGGATCTGGACTTATAATCAGATGTATGAGTATACTGGCAATATATGTGGAGGCAAATTTCAGAGGCAGTAATGGAGACCGTGACTGTGAGCAGGATAAGCTGCTTGGGCATGCAATGTGCCAACACTGTGTACTAAACGTTCTGTTGCCTGAAGCGCTGGTGGCGTGCTGAGATGCTGAGGGAGGCGCGCTCTGTCTATCCTGATGTATAATAAATGATTTTAATTTCTACAAGCATTATTGAGTGCCAAGCTTTTTGATACATTTGATTTAAGGGGCTGGAAACCCTACTTGAGCACCTCTTCTCACAAATTTATAGAGTGCCGTGTAACTTGTTCTTGTTAAGCCCTCCTCAACTATGGTCAGCATCTGCGGGTACCTGTGCCTATGCCCGTGTCTTCCGCCGACTCCAGGGTGGCAGACTGGGCTGTGGAAGCACGGGATATTTGGGACCACACTCAGGATGCCATGCAGGCCTCCAAGGAGAGAATTAGGTCCTCCGCCGATGCACATCGGCGCCCCTCTCCGACCTTTGCTCCTGGTGACTTGGTGTGGCTCTCCGCCCATAACATCAGGCTGTGAGATGAGTCCACTAAGTTTGCACCTCGCTACTTGGGTCCCTTCAACGTCCTCGAACAGGTTAACCCTGTGGTCTATCGTTTAGCCCTTCTGCCACACCTGGGTATCACCGACACCTTTCATGTATCCCTCTTGAAACCCGTATACATATCCCGGTTTTCAGAGTCATCTGCTGGGACATCGGGTTCATCTACGGATGATTACGAGGTGAACTCTATTTTGGGGTGCAAAGTGGTACGTGGCAAAAAAATTTATTTGGTGGACTGGAAAGGTTATGGTCCTGAGGACAGGTCTTGGGAGCCTGCTGAGCACATCTGGGCTCTGCAGCTCATTGCTGCCTTCGAGCGTAGCAAGGTCCAAGGAGGTGGGGGGCCATGTTGGGGGTCGAGTTCTCACCTCTGCACAGGGGGAATCTCGGGCCATCTCCGCTGCAGTCTCCCATTCTTCTCCTGCCGCAGTGGAGGCTGCTTGGCAGAGACGTCGGTCCCAGCATCTCTCTCAATCTGGCGAGCAGATGCTTTTGGGACTAAGTCCTGCTTTTCTCCTTCTGAGCATGCCCAGGGTAAGATCTCTCATTGGAGATTGAGGGTCACATGCTTGGATACTGCAGCAAAGCCCATTGGTCCTCCAGGAAGGTCCTGAAGGTGCTCAGGCTTTGTGGCAGCTTAGGAAGGTCTTGTTCTGGCTGCAACTATAAAAGGCTCGTATGGCCGCACGGCCATGCGCTAGTATTTTTCTAAGTTATGTGCTTTGCGCCAGTGTGGTCATGTAAGATTGTGTTCAGGGACCCGGCTGAAATAAGCCCTTAGAATGCTTGCAACTCCGGCGAGGAGTTTGTGTGTTTGTGTGTATTCAGGGACCTGGCTGAAATAAGCCCTTAGAATGCTGGCACCTCTGGTGAGGAGTTTTGTGTGCATGCATGACCACTGACTGCTCTCTGTTGGGCAGTTAGCCTGTGCTCCTGTGAAGTCTAACAGTGCACAGAGCTTTGCTTTCACGGCTGCTCTGTGAGTTAACAGAGCTAGCCAAAACCGCCATATAGTGCTGCCATTTGCTAGCAGCAGGTTTTCCTGCACGGTGGACCCCGGGCTGCGAACGCATCAATAACAATAAAATACTATATTTTCTCAGTGCGTTCCGCTAGCCCTAACAATAGGTCCTCGTGCATGCGGACAAGGCACACAGACGTGCCAATAACTTTTGGGGTCCAGTTTCTCTTTTTACCCTTGGGAAAATAAAAAAATTGTTGCTAAAAATCTTTTTCGTGACTAAAAAGTTAAATGTTCAATTTTTCCTTCCATGTTTCTTCTGCTGCTGTGAACCACCTGAAGGGTTAATAAACTTTTTGAATGTGGTTTTGAGCACCTTGAGGGGTGCATTTTTTAGAATGGTGTCACTTTGGGGTATTTTCAGCCATATAGACCCCTTAAGCTGACTTCAAATGTGAGGTGGTCCCTAAAAAAAATGGTTTTGTAAATTTCGTTGTAAAAATGAGAAATCACTGGTCAAATTTTAACCCTTATAACTTCCTAGCAAAAAAATTTTGTTTCCAAAATTGTGCTGATGTAAAGTAGACATGTGGGTAATGTTATTTATTAACTATTTTGTGTCACATAACTCTCTCGTTTAACAGAATAAAAATTCAAAATTTGAAAATTGCGAAATTTTACAAATTTTCGCCAAATTTCCATTTTTTTGCAAATAAACGCAAAAGTTATCGACCTAAATTTACCAGTAACATGAAGCCCAATATGTCACAAAAAAACATTCTCCGAACTACTAGGATCCGTTGAAGCATTCCTGAGTTATTACCTCATAAAGGGACACTGGTCAGAATTGCAAAAAACGGCCAGGTCATTAAGGTCAAAATAGGCTGGATCATGAAGGGGTTAATGATTGGTCCAATAAACGTAAATTGGCTTTTTACTAAATTCTTTAATTTTAGCAAAAGCCAAAATGTTTTTTAGAACACCATATTAGCATCATATGGCTTTAGTGACCATTTAAACTTTGCCTAAAAAAATGTAAACAAAAAAAAACAAAGTGGTATCACAGCAGACTAACAAATCTGTGGTTATTAACCAAAATTTGCAACAAAATACCAATTTTTTTTTACAGATTCCGATAAGTTGGTGGAGGTCGAGTTGTTGTTCTGGTGGCCTTTGTTGGGCCAATTGACCTTCACCCTGTGTGGATGATCTCTGTTGACCATGCTCCAAATACTGGGCTTGCTCAATTTGGCCAGTTGTGGATTGGCCATAAGGGTTCAGACTATGGGCCTCAGGAGGATAGTAATAATCACGTGCCCCTTCCCCCCCACAATATGGATATGTCGTCCAAACCCAGGTTGGGACCAGCCTCCAGCACTGGGTCTGTACAAATGGCTATATTGGGAAGGATGCTGGTAGGATGTCATCTGGTAAGGTGTTGGCCTTGGTGGGTTTTGGGTGGGAATAGGTAGAGGTGTAGGCACACGTGGATGAGGTTCTTCAGATCCCTCTTGAGCATGCACCTGTTGAGTTGTTTGAAGACACATGAGGTTACGTGGTGCTAGCTGCCACCTCTCATTGTATTCAAATAACTCATATGGGCTATTTGGGGGGTGCATGCATCAAGAAGGATTTGAATGCACTCTGTCACACGTAGCCTCACCTCATGGGCTAGGGGACGGAGGTACTGGGCCAGGCTCCACTAATAGGCCTCCTCACCTTCATTCTGAGCAGTCCTGGCCAGATAATTTAGGACCCCAGTGTCCACATTCCTCCTACTTTCCATCAGCTCTCTCCTTCTGTGGCCACGGCGTCAAGTCACAGCAGACTGTGGGGAAGTCTCCAGTGGGACAGTCGGGCTGCTGCTGTTCCCAGGATCATCCTGGCTTATTGGAGCTGGTGCTGCTGTGGTTGGTGGTGCAGCATCTGGCCCATTTGTTGCCGGAGCTTGGGATGCAACAGAAGATGGACCTGGAAGGATCCAAAGATGGGCCAGCAACCTCTTCTCCTTCTCCAACTGGATCAATGACAAGCTCAGAGTCGGACCTGGTCTCCCTCTCATTGAGGTTGGATTGTGTTCTGTTAGTAAAGTATGAGAATAATAAAATAACATTTAAGATATGACCATTCAAAACATTTGTGCAATGTGTTGTGAGGTTTGTACTTTCGGTCTCAGATCCATACTGGGATCCAGAAAGGAGAGTCTACCAAAATAAATATATTTCCTTGTTTTGGAAGGAGCAGCTGCCCCACTCCTGGCCCACTGCTGTCTTTCTCTCCTGTATTGGTCCCGAATGCTGCACCATTGTCTCATATCATCTTCCACTGCAATGACAGAGAAGAAAATAATGTATAAGGCCATTGTGCGCAGTGGTACCACAAGGTGTCAGTGATTTTACAGATTAATGTGGCCGAGTAAGCTGCATTTCTTACAAAATATCTTCAGTAATCAAAATAAAGACAAACAGCACAATAGGATATAAGGGGATCCACATAGAATATAAGTCCACAAGGACAGGGGACTCTCCCCTCTGTACCAGTCTGTCTTTGTAAGCTTCTTAACTGTAAATGATATCTATAACTCTGTATGCAACCCCTTTCTCATGTCCAGCACCGTGGAAATAATGGTGCTATATAAATAATAATAATAATAGTCAGAAAAACTGCTAGTTACTGCATTTTAGAATATTAAGAATAGAGAAACATGAATGTGCTTACTTATTTGCCTCTGGCCCTCACGTGGCCGCTGTTTATAATCAGGAAAAAGAAGGTCACATATGCTCCTCCAAGCAGCCTCTTTTCTTGCCCGGTTGGAGTAATGGGCATCCCTTTGATCGCAAATTTCAGGCCTCTCTTGGACCAGGACCAGGAGCATGTCGACATTTATGATAGATGCCATGATGCAGGAGACTCCGTGGACGCGTGCAGCAGACTTCCGGGATGTCTGTCTGGCTTTTTCAACAAATTAGCATGTCTAAGCTTCCTGATTGAGCACTTGGCACATTTCCTGTCACCTGCAAAAGTCTTGCGCATCTCTCGCAAGTCACACACATGGTCCGTGTGCAATTCGTATTTTTCTCGCCCCCATAGACTTTAATTGGCGGATTTTTTGCGAAATTTGCTGACAAATGCAGCATGCTGCGATTTTCTTCCCCCGTAAAATACGGCTGCGAAATATAAGGCTGATAGGAGCAGCCCCATAGAGAACCATTGGTCCTTGTGAAATGCGTTGTTTTTGCGCCTCTCATATGTCTGTAAAACTCTCTAGTGTGATCCTGGCCTAATTCAAGCAAATTTTGCATTCAAAAAGTCTAATGGTGATCCTTCCCTTCCGGGTCCTGCCGTGCTCCCAAACAGCAGTTTTTTGAAGTATTGGCGTACTCAGGAGAAATTGCACAACAAAATTGTATGGTGCAATTTCTCCTGTCGCCCTTATAAAAATGCTAAAAAACTTTTTTGCAGTGATAATGTGATTTTTTAAAATATTTTCACGGCTCAAAGTTATAAACTTCTTTGAAGCATCTGGGGATTCAAGGTGCTCATGATTTATCTATATAAGTTCCCTGAGGGGTCTAGTTTCCAAAATGGTGTCACCTGTGGGAGATTTTTACTGTTTAGGCACATCAGGAGCTATCCAAACGCAACATGGTGTGGGCTAATTGTTCCAGCAAATTTTGCATTCAAAAAGTCAAATTCCGCTCCTTCCCTTCTGAGCATTGCCATGCACCCAAAGTGTTTTTCCCCTACATATGGGGTATTGTTGCTCAGAAGAAATGCCACAACATATTTTGTGGTCCATTTTTTCCTGTTACCCTTGTCAAAATAAAAAATATGTGGGTCTAAATAAATTTTATGTGAAAAAAAGTTAAATGTTCATTTTTTTCCCACATCACAAAAATTCTTGTGAAGCACTTGAAGGGTTGATAGACTTCTTGAATGTGGATTTGGGCACCTTGAGGGGTGACGTTTTTAGAATGAATCACTTTTGGAGGTTTTATATTATATAGAACCCTCAAAGTCCTCTCAAATGTGAGGTGGTCCCTAAAAAATGGTATTGTAAATTGTGGTTGAAAATGAGAAATCACTGGTCAACTTTTAACCATTATGACTTCCTAACAAAAAAACTTTAAAAAAAAATTGTGCTGATGTAAAGTAGACATGTTGGAAATGTTATTTATTAACTATTTTGTATGCTATATCTCTAATTTAAGGGCATATGAATTCAAAGTTTGAAAATTGCTAAATGTTCTAAATTTGTGCCAAATTTCCATTCTTTTCACAAATACATGCCAATTATATCCTAAATATTACCACTAACATGAAGTACAATATGTCTCAAAAACAATTATCTGAATCCATTGAAGTGTCCCGGAGTTATTAACACATAAATAAACCCCTTCACCCCCAAGGGTGGTTTGCACATTAATGACCGGGACAATTTTTACAATTCTGACCACTGTCCCTTTATGAGGTTATAACTCTGGAACGCTTCAACAGATCACAGTGATTCTGACACTGTTTTCTCGTGACATATTGTACTTCATGACAGTTGTAAAATTTATTTGATATTACCTGCGTTTATTTGTGAAAAAAATGGAAATTTGGTGAAAATTTTGAAAATTTTGAAATTTTCCAACTTTGTATTTTTATGCAATTAAATCACAGAGATATGTCACACAAAATACTTAATAAGTAACATTTACCACATGTCTACTTTACATCAGCACAATTTTGGAACCAACATTTTTTTTTGTTAGGGAGTTATAAGGGTTAGAAGTTGACCAGCAATTTCTCATTTTTACAGCACCATTTTTTTTTAGGGACCACATCTCATTTGAAGTCATTTTGAGGGGTCTATATGATGGAAAATACCCAAGTATGACACCATTCTAAAAACTGCACCATTCAAGGTGCTCAAAACCACATTCAAGAAGTTTATTAACCCTTCAGGTGTTTCACAGGAATTTTTGGAATGTTTAAATAAAAATGAACATTTAACTTTTTTTCACAAAAAATTTATTCAGCTCCAATTTGTTTTATTTTACCAAGGGTAACAGGAGAAAATGGACCCCAAAAGTTGTTGTGCAATTTGTCCTGAGTACGCCGATACCCCATATGTGGGGGTAAACCACTGTTTGGGCGCATGACAGAGCTCGGAAGCGAAGGAGCGCCATTTGACTTTTCAATGCAAAATTGACTGGAATTGAGATGGGACGACATGTTGCGTTTGGAGAGCCACTGACACCATTTTGGAAAGTAGACCCCCTAAGGAACTTATCTAGAGGTGTGGTGAGCACTTTGACCCACCAAGTGCTTCACAGAAGTTTATAATGCAGAACCGTAAAAATAAAAAATCATATTTTTTCACAAAAATTATCTTTTCTCCCCCAATTTTTTATTTTCCCAAGGGTAAGAGAAGAAATTGGACCCCAAAAGTTGATGTACTATTTGTCCTGAGTACGCTGATACCCCATATGTGGGGGTAAACCACTGTTTGGGCGCATGGGAGAGCTCGGAAGGGAAGGAGCGCCGTTTGACGTTTCAATGCAAAATTGACTGGAATTGAGATGGGACGACATGTTGCGTTTGGAGAGCCACTGGTGTGCCTAAACATTGAAACCCCCCACAAGTGACACCATTTTGGAAAGTAGACCCCCTAAGGAACTTATCTAGAGGTGTGGTGAGCACTTTGACCCATCAAGGGCTTCACAGAAGTTTATAATGCAGAGCCGTAAAAATAAAACAAAAATTTTTTCCCACAAAAATTATTTTTTAGCCCCCAGTTTTGTATTTTCCCAAGGGTAACAGGAGAAATTGGACCGCAAAAGTTGTTGTCCAATTTGTCCTGAGTACGCTGATACCCGATATGTGGGGGGAACCACCATTTGAGCGCATGGCAGAGCTCGGAAGGGAAGGAGCGCCATTTGGAATGCAGACTTAGATGGATTTGTCTGCAGGTGTCACATTGCGTTTGCAGAGCCCCTAATGTACCTAAACCGTAGAAACCCCCCACAAGTAACCCCATATTGGAAACTAGACCCCCCAAGGAACTTATCTAGATGTGTTGTGAGAGCTTTGAACCCCCAAGTGTTTCACTACAGTTTATAACGCAGAGCCGTGAAAATAAAAAATCCTTTTTTTTCCCACAAAAATTATTTTTTAGCCCCCAGTTTTGTATTTTCCCAAGGGTAACAGGAGAAATTGGACCCCAGAAGTTGTTGTCCAATTTGTTCTGAGTATGCTGATACCCCATATGTTGGGGAAAACCCCTGTTTGGGCACACGAGAGAGCTCGGAAAGGAGGGAGCACTGTTTTACTTTTTCAACGCAGAATTGGCTGGAATTGAGATCGGATGCCATGTCGCATTTGGAGAGCTCCTGATGTGAAAACCCCCCAATTATAACTGAAACCCTAATCCAAACACATCCCTAACCCTAATCCCAATGGTAACCCTAACCACACCTCTATCCCAGACACACCCCTAACCCTAATCCCAACCCTATTCCCAACCGTAAATGTAATCCAAACCCTAACCCTAACTTTAGCCCCAACCCTAACCCTAACTTTAGCCCCAACCCTAACTTTAGCCCCAACCCTAACTGTAGCCTTAACCCTAGCCCCAAACCTAGCCCTAACCCTAGCCCTAACCCTAGCCCTAACCCTAGCCCTAACCCTAGCCCTAGCCCTAACCCTAACCCTAGCCCTAACCCTAACCCTAATGGGAAAATGGAAATAAATACATTTTTTTAATTTTTTAATTTTTCCCTAAGGGGATGATGAAGGGGGGTTTGATTTACTTTTATAGCGGGTTTTTTTTTTAGCGGATTTTTATGATTGGCAGCCGTCACACACTGAAAGACGCTTTTTATTGCAAAAAATATTTTTTGCGTTACCACATTTTGAGAGCTATAATTTTTCCATATTTGAGTCCACAGAGTCATGTGAGGTCTTGTTTTTTGCGGGACGAGTTGACGTTTTTATTGGTTACATTTTCGGGCACGTTACATTTTTTGATCGCTTTTTATTCCGATTTTTGTGAGGCAGAATGACCAAAAACCAGCTATTCATGAATTTCTTTTGGGGGAGGCATTTATACCGTTCCGCGTTTGGCAAAATTGATAAAGCAGTTTTATTCCTTGGGTCAGAATGATTACAGCGATACCTCATTTATATCATTTTTTATGTTTTGGCGCTTTTATACGATAAAAACTATTTTATAGAAAAAATAATTATTTTTGCATTGCTTTATTCTGACGACTATAACTTTTTTATTTTTTTGCTGATGATGCTGTGTCACAGCTCGTTTTTTGCGGCACTAGATAACGTTTTCAGCGGTACCATGGTTATTTATATTTGTCTTTTTCATCGCGTGTTATTCCACTTTTTGTTTGGCGGTATGAGAATGAAGCGTTGTTTTTTGCCTCGTTTTTTTTTTTTTTTTACGGTGTTCACTGAAGGGGTTAACTAGTGATATAGATTTATAGGTGGGGTTGTTATGGACGCGGCGATACTAAATATGTGTACTTTTATTGTTTGTTTTTTTTTTATTTAGACTAAGAAATGTATTTATAGGAACAATATATATATATATATATATATATATATATATATATATATATATATATATATTTTTTATTTTTTTTACACATTGGAATATTTTTTTTTTTAACACTATAACATTGCCCCAGGGGGGGCATCATGTTATAGTGTAAGATCGGTGATCTGACACTTTGCTGTGCACCGATCTGACGTGCACTTTTTCTATGCTTCCCGGCGCCTGCTCTGAGCAGGCGCAGTGAAGCCACCTCCCTGCAGGACCCGGATGCCGTGGCCATCTTGGATCCAGGCCTGCAAGGAGGAGGAGGAGGTAAGAGACCCTCCCAGCAACGCGATCACATCGCGTTGCTCCGGGGGTTTCCGGGAAGCCCGCAGGGAGCCCCCTCCCTGCGCGATGCTTCCCTATACCGCCGGCACACCGCGATCATGTTTGATCGCGGTGTGCCGGGGGTTAATGTGCTGGGGGCAGTCCGTGACCGCTCCTGGCACATAGTGCCGGATGTCAGCTACGATAGGCAGCTGACACCCGGCCGCGATCGGCCGCGCTCCCCCCGTGAGCGCGGCCGATCGCTCTGGACGTACTATCCCGTCGGTGGTCATACGGGCCCACCCCACCTCGACAGGATAGTACGTCCAATGTCAGAAAGGGGTTAACAGTTGTCAGAATTGTAAAAATTATCTGGGTCATTAAAGTGCAAATCACCTTGGGTGGTACAGGGGTTAAACATCTCTATGTCACATTACAGAGGAGCACTGTTCATTTTGTTCTGGTTGTACAGATTGATAAACATAGACTGCACTAATGCTTTGGTCATTAATGTGTTCAGTGATTGACTTAAAGCAACACATGTTTGTCCATCCATTCCACCCATCAATCAATTATTTTCTCCTCTTTATTTTTTAGGCATACTTGGCCGTTTTGAAGATATAGTATATATTTTCAATGACCCCTTTAAAAGTATTATTTCTTGAAAAATCAGACAGTCAACATCTTATAATAAACTAATGTTTAGCTGCTGTTAATTTGAAGGGAAAATAAATGAATGGAAATTAAATGCATGAAGATAAATCTTTGATGAGAATGGAGGCAATCTGAATGCTAACATTTAAACATTAAATTTATTCTGTATAAAAGGTAAGTTCTATCAAGAAACTTGCTAAATCAGATGCAAATAAATATGTGATATATAAATGTCTGGTCTGCAAGTCATATTTACAGTAATGTATTAAATACATTTAAAATATTAACTAGAAATGACATGCTTATAATGGAGTACAAATACAACATTGAATGGTGATTAATTGTGTTAAAGCAGTTCAAATCAAATTGGTAGCATGCACTCTATTGTGTAGCTTATCAAGTAAAATTATAATAAGCATACCCATACCAAGCTAACTATTCATTCACTTGTAGCTCCCAATTATTAGCGTTCTCGTCTATTTATGTATTATGAATAGTGTTGAGCGATACCGTCCGATACTTGAAAGTATCGGTATCGGAAAGTATCGGCCGATACCAGCAAAGTATCGGGTTTAATCCGATACCGATACCCGATACCAATACAAGTCAATGGGACACCAAGTATCGGATGGTATCCTGTATGGTTCCCAGGGTCTGAAGGAGAGGAAACTCTCCTTCAGGCCCTGGGATCCATATCAATGTGTAAAAGAAAGAATTAAAATAAAAAATAGAGATATACTAACCTCTCCGACGCAGCCTGGACTTTACCACCGTAACCGGGAGCCGTTGTACCTAAGAATGCGCGCTTGAAGGGCCTTAGATGACGTCACGGCGCTCTGATTGGTCTGTAGCGGTCGCGTGACCGCTACGCGACCAATCACAAAGCAGTGACATCACCTAAGGTCTTTCAAGCGCTTGAAATACCTTAGAAGACGTCCGCAGCTTCTGATTGGTCGCGTAGCGGTCGCGTGACTGCTACGCGACCAATCACAAAGCAGTGACGTCACCTAAGGTCTTTCAAGCGCTTGAAAGACCTTAGGTGACGTCACTGCTTTGTGATTGGTCGCGTAGCGGTCACGCGACCGCTACGGACCAATCAGAGCGCCGTGACGTCATCTAAGGCCCTTCAAGCGCGCATTTTTAGGTACAACGGCTCCCGGTTACGGCGGTAAAGTCCAGGCTGCGTCGGAGAGGTGAGTATATCCCTATTTTTTATTTTAATTCTTTCTTTTACACATTGATATTAATCCCGATACCGATTCCCGATACCACAAAAGTATCGGATCTCGGTATCGGAATTCCGATACCCGCAAGTATCGGCCGATACCCGATACTTGCGGTATCGGAATGCTCAACACTAATTATGAACAAAAGTTATGTTTTATGTTTTTTTCTACCATAAATTGAAAAAATATAAAAAAGCAAATTCATGTTCGAATTAATATGTGTTGTTGCTTTTAACTGCATGTTAACATGTCAAAATAATATATTAAGCATTATCCTTATAACGCTCTGGGAGAAATGACCTACAGTAAATATAAATAAATATGAGTAATTACCGTCCACAACATAAAAATTGTAGCAAGAAGAAAAAATCATAGAATTATGGAAATCACGGAAATCACGGAATCAATAGACATGTTATATGATATGTATATGATTTGTGTGTGTGATATGTGTGTGATAAAAAAATTAAGACGTTTCAAAGAAACTTGATTTATTTAGAATTGCACACACTTCCACTCCTTGGCTGCTATAAATGAGCTTTTTAACCCCTTAATCCCATATGACGTACTATCCCGTCGAGGTGACCTGGGACTTAATTCCCAGTGACGGGATAGTATGTCATATTCAATCGGCTGCGCTCACGGGGGGAGCGCTGACGATCGCGCTATGTGCCAGGAGTGGTCACGGACCGCCCCGGCACATTAACCCCCACATACTGCAATCAAACATGATCACAGCATTCCGGGGGAATCGGGAAGCATCGCGCAGGGAGGGGGCTCCCTGCGAGCTTCCCTGAGACCCTCGGTACAAGGCGATGTGCTCACCTTGTACCGAGCGTCTCCTCCCTGCAGGCCCCAGATCCAAAATGGCAACAGGGCTACTTCCGGGTCCTGCAGGGAGGTGGCTTACAAGTGCCTACTCAGAGCAGGCGTCTGTAAGCCTGGAGCAGTGCACGTCAGATCGCTGATCACTATATAGTGATGTCCCCCTGGGACAACGTGATAATGTAAAAAAATTTTTTTTAGATGTGGTAAAAAAAAAATAATAATAATTCCTAAATGAAGAAAAAAAAATATTGTTCCCATAAATACATTTCTATATCTAAATAAAAAAAGCAATAAAAGTACACATATTAACGACTTGGCCTATAAAACTGTCCCACTAGTTAACCCTTCAGTGTGAACACCGTAAAAAAAAAAAAAAATGGCAAAAAACAGCGCATTATTATCATATCGCCGAACAAAAAGTGAAATAACACACGCGAACAAAAAGATGGATATAAATAACAATAGTATCGCTGAAAACGTCATCTTGTCCTGCAAAAAACAAGCCACCACACAGCATCATCAGCAAAAAAATAATAAAGCTATAGTCCTCAGAATAAAGCGATGCAAAAATAATTATGTTTTCTATAAAATAGTTTTTATCGTATAAAAGCACCAAATCATAAAAGAATGATATAAATGAGGTATCGCTGTAATCGTACTGACCCAAAGAATAATACTGCTTTATCTATTTTACCAAAAATGGTACAAACGCCCTCCACAAATTCATGAATAGCTGGTTTTTGGTCATTCTGCCTCACAAAAATCGGAATAAAAAGCAATAAAACAATGTCACATGCCCGAAAATGGTACCAATAAAATCTTCAACTCGTCCCGCAAAGAACAAGACCTCATATGACTCTGTGGACCAAAATAGGGAAAAATTATAGCTCTCAAAATGTGTTGACGCAAAAACTATTTTTTGCAATAAAAAGCGTCTTTTAGTATGTGACAGCTGCCCAACATAAAAATACACTAAAAGCCCGCTATGAAAGTAAATCAAACCCCCCATCATCACCCCCTTAGTTAGGGAAAAATAATAAAATTAAAAAATACATTTATTTCCATTTTCCAATTAGGGCTAGGGTTAGGGTTGGGGTTAGGGTTGGGCTAGGGTTAGGGTTGGGGCTAGGTTTAGGGTTGGGGCTAGGGTTAGGGCTACAGTTAGGGTTGGGGCTAAAGTTAGGGTTAGGGTTGAGGGGGTGTTGGAGTTAGGGGTGTGGTTAGGGTTGGGGTTAAGGGTGTGGTGTGTTTGGGTTAGGGTTTCAGTGACAATTGGGGATTTACACTGTTTAGGCACATCAGGGCTCTTCAAACGCGACATGGCGTCCGAAATCAATTCCAGCCAATTCTGCATTGAAAAAGTATAACAGTGCTCCTTCCCTTCCGAGCTCTCCCATGCGCCCAAACAGGGGTTCACCCCAACATATGGGGTATCAGCGTACTCAGGACAAATTGCACAACAACTTTTGGGGTCCAATTTCTCTTGTTACCCTTGGGAAAATAAAAATTTGAGAGGCTAAAAAACCATTTCTGTGGGAAAAAATGATTTTTTATTTTCACGGCTCTGCGTTATAAACTTTAGTGAAACACTTGGGGGTTCAAAGGTCTCACAACACATCTAGATAAGTTCATTGGGGGTCTAGTTTTCAATATGGGGTCACTTGTGTGGGGTTTCTAGTGTTTAGGTACATCAAGGGCTCTGCAAATGCAACGTGACGCCAGCAGACCAATCCATCTAAGTCTGCATTCCAAATGGCACTCATTCCCTTTCGAGCTCTGCCATGCGCCCAAACGGTGTTTCCCCCCACATATAGGTTATCCACATACTCAGAACAAATTGTACAACAACTTTTGGGGTCCAATTTTGCCTGTTACCCTTGGGAAAATACAAAACTGGGGGCTAAAAAATAATTCTTGTGGAAAAATAATTGTTATTTTCACGGCTCTGCGTTATAAACTGTAGTGAGACACTTGGGGTTTCAAAGCTCTCACAACACATCTAGATAAGTTCCTTAGTTGCACAACAACTTTGGGGTACAATTTCTTCTGGTACCTTTGGGAAAATAAAAAAAATTGGGGGGCGAAAATTACATTTTTGAAAAAAATATTATTTTTTATTTTTTACGGCTCTACATTATAAACTTCTGTGAAGCACTTGGTGGGTCAAAGTGCTCAGCACACATCTAGATAAGTTCCTTAGGGGGTCTACTTTCCAAAATGGTGTCACTTGTGGGGGGTTTCAATGTTTAGGCACAGCAGTGGCTTTCCAAACGCAACATGGCGTCCCATCTCAATTCCAGTAAATTTTGCATTGAAAAGTCAAGCGGCACTCCTTCCCTTCCGAGCTCTGCCATGCGCCCAAACAGTGGTTTACCCCCACATATGGGGTTTTGGCAGGCAAATTGCACAACAATTTTTGGGGTCCAATTTCTTCTCTTACCCTTGGGAAAATAAAGAATTTGGGAGCAAAAAAAATCATTTTTGTGAAAAAATATGATTTTTTATTTTTACGGCTCTGCATTATAAACTTCTGTGAAGCACTTGGTCGGTCAAAGTGCTCACCACACATCTAGATAAGTTCCTTAGGGGGTATACTTTCCAAAATGGTGTTACATGTCCCCCACATGTTTAGGGTGTTTAGGCCCATTAGGGGCTCTCCAAACGCAACATGGCGTCCCATCTCAATTCCAGTCAATTTTGCATTGAAAAGTCGAACGGCGCTCTTTCCCTTCCAAACTCTGCCATTTGCCCAAACAGTGGTTTACCCACACATATGGGGAATCGGCGTACTCAGGACAAATTGTACAACAACTTTTGGGGTCCATTTTCTCCTGTTACCCTTGGCATAATAAAACAAAGTGGACCTAAAGTAAATTTTTTTGTGAAAAAAGTTAAATGTTCATTTTTTTAAAACATTCCAAAAATTCCTGTGAAACTCCTGAAAGGTTAATAAAGTTCCTGAATGTGGTTTTGAGCACCTTGAGGGGTGCAGTTTTAGAATGGTGTCACACTTGGTTATTTTCTATCATATAGACCCCTCAAAATGACTTCAAATGTAATGTGGTCATTAAAAAAATGGTGTTGTAAAAATGAGAAATTGCTGGTGAATGTTTAACCCTTATAACTCCCTAACAAAAAAAATATTGGTTTCAAAATTGTGCTGATGTAAAGTAAACATGTGGGAAATGTTACTTATTAAGTATTTTGTGTGACATATCTCTGTGATTTAAGGGCATAAAAATTCAAATTTGGAAAATTGTGAAATTTTCTTAATTTTCGCCAAATTTCTGTTTTTTTCATAAATAAACACAGGTAATATCAAAATTTTTTTTACCACTGTCATAAAGTACAATATATTACGAGAAAACAGTGTCAGAATCATCAGGATCCGTTGAAGAGTTCCAGAGTTATAACGTCATAAAGGGACAGTGGTCAGAATTGTAAAAATTGGCCCGGTCATTAACGTGCAAACCACCCTTGGGGCTTAAGGGGTTAATATTTTGTGGAATAACAATGATTTTTAATCACAGCTTTCATGCGTCTTGGCATGCTTTCCACCAGTCTTTCACACTGCTTCTGGCACAATTTTTTAAGCAGTTCTTTGTTTGATGGCTTGTGACTCTCCATCATCCTCTTGATTACATTCCAGAGGTTTTCAATTGGGTTCCGGTTTGGAGATTGGGCTGCCCATGACAGGGTTTTGATGTGGTGGTCTCTTAACTTTTGCCAGAGCTGTATCATTAGAGGACTAGGTTTCATGAAAGCCAGTCCAGCTAATCAGTGTAACCAAGCCTCACCACTGATTGGCAGCTTAATGACATATAGCAATATGCGCATAAAGCTGCCAATCAGGGTTGTGGGTGGGTTGTACACAACTCAGCATTCTTACTATTGCTGCATCTACAGCAGAGAAAACAGGGATTCTATCCAAACTGCACCAAACAGTCCAGTGAGGAATACGTAGCCAGATTCAGGCTCTCTGCTCTTACATCATGCTGCTCTCAGATTAGGAAGCAAAAACCTTCAGACAAATTCCCTTTTTGTCTCGTAGGACTGTGTCTATTAATTAAGTGACATCAACTTGTATGGTTATTCATAAAAGTTGATTGAATGTTTTGAAATATGAATTTTCCAGCTTTTCACTTTTTCCAGAAAAAAATTGATTCACAGCAAATCAATATATCGCAAATAATCGAAAATTACTAGTACTGCTAAGCATGTAATTTCCCAGAAAAAAATACACCTTTATTTATGGAACAGAAACTGTTGTGCTGTTCAAAAAGTAATGATGCAATGGTTTCTCAAGTAGAAATAATAAAAGTATTCCATTTTCAAGATAAGCAACTGGTTTTCAATTTGCAAAATGACTAAACAATTACAAAATCTTTCAAGCCATCCAAAAATTATCCCTCTGTTTGTGAAGCACATACAGGTTACCTGTAGAGATGATCAAATCTTTTGAAATTTGAATTCACTAAGTTTGGAGAATTTCATCAAATAGTTCGATTTGCGTTGAATAAAATTGCTGTGAACTGCAGTAATCTCAATTACCTTGTAAGATGTGTATCACATTCTGAGGTCTCCTAGGACTATATTAATCCCCTTTCAATAATTTTAATCCAAACACAGCCCGTAATGTCAAAGTAACCTTACTACACATAGTGGTTATAATACAGTAGTAACCAAGAGCCCATTTCATAAAATAGTGCACTCACAGGTTTTTCATGTTTCAGGTTTTTTTAAATGATCCTCATTAGTCATTTTGATCAGTTAGACAGTTCCTTAAAGGATACTCAAACTGACAGAGGTAAAATCATCCGGCTGTTACTGAAATGGGTCATGTGTGATATGTACCATAATATATTCCATAATGCCCTCCACTTACTCCAAGCTTATATGTTTGTCTGAGGCAAAGTAAGCTAATTGTGGCCTGTGTTTGGTAGTGCTACTACTTGAACAGCTAGTGCTACATGTGGTGGTAGCGCTTTTTCTGCTACACCAGTATTTCCAAAACTCCAGTCCTCACTGACCCCAACAGGTCATGTTTTCAGGATTTCCATAGTGCTGCACAAATGAGAGAACTCCTGATACTTAAATCACCTGTGCAATACTAAGGAAATCCTGAAATCATGACCTGTTGGGGTCCGTGAGGACTAGAGTTTGGGAAACACTGCGCTACACTATAAAAAGGAAGTAACAAGCTTCAGCCATGTGACAAACAGTGCTAGGCAGTTTTTTCTTAAGTCATAGCTCAAAATGTCTCAATTCTCATTAAACTGTAGATTTCAAAACATTCAACTAAAACTCGATACTCCACAGATCGGTCCGCTCATCTCTAAGATTTATGGGTGGAATATTGAAATGTTAAAATAAGTGCACAAAATAATGTAAAGCAAACATTCACACTTTGTGAGCAAGACAGTTAAATTGAAATTTCTGGAATGTTGAGAATATTCTTTTGTCTATTTAAAAAAAAACTAAAAAATACCTTTACATGTTATAGCAATGTTATAGAAATGTTATTGACTCCTTGAAAAAGCCACTTAGGTGAAACGTACGTTGGGGTCGGAGTCCTTGAGGGCCACAGATCATCTTCACACTGGTACTAGTATTTTTCCAGAGATTTATGCACTTTAGTTGTCTGGGTTAGACTATTTATTATTGACGCATATGCACTTTATTAGGATAGATGGCCTACTATTAGTACCATCTATTGGTCTTTTCTTTTTGCACTTTGGAAGGCTATATATATTTTTATATGAGTTTTTCATATTTTTCTAGTATCTTTTTTATTATATGGATCTGGTCTCCTCATTAAATATATACTTTGTAATATGATGTAGTATTATTTGTTGTTTTTCGTCTTTTTTGTAATTTTCATTATTTTTTATTCTTAATAAAATTATCTTTTAATATATTTTTTTCTATGTGATTATTTGATCTATGTTCACTTTTGATATTGGTTCTATGGTTATTTGTGGACATTAATTCGCTAGGGTGAATTTTGTTGTGTTTTAATGTTATAGAAACGCAAAAAGATGTAATTTTTGGCTTCCATTCCATAAGCTAGGATGCACAATAAGACAAACCTTGGTTTGAATTACTTTCTTCAATAGAAAAATAAAGACTGAGGGGACTTAAAGGGAATCTGACAGCAGGTTTTTTGCTAGGTAATCCAAGTGCAGCAGGTGTATAGAGGCTGGACCACAGATTTCAGACATTTGTCAGCTTTTTGACTGTGTGCTGTTTTATCACCAAGAGACTGACCATGCACCCTCTTCTGATAAGCAGTTCAAAGCCAATAGACAAGGTGCATAGAAAACTGTGACTCAGTAGTGTGAGTAGGGTTATCTTTCAGATTGGGTGTGGGTATCCCACCCTGAAAATGTATCAAAATTGATGCCACTGTTGTAAAATGTGCCTAATTCATCACTGCCATCCTATGTACTTCTGATTTTTTTTTTAATTATAATAAGATTAATTATGAATAATATTTCTGTTACCTTTCTCTATCCATGTGGAGCCTGAAACAAAATGCCCTACAGTGTGACTCAAAACGCTCCTACCCACAAAGTAAGGCGAGCTTGCCTGCAAATATAAGTCTGAGCTTTTTTCAAGCAACAAAACAATATGTCAATTGTATATATATATATATATATATATATATATATATATATATATATAATGTCAATGGTAATATAAAATGGGCAGGATTGAGATGATATTTCCATACAAAGTACACATGCACACAGTTAGTCTTCAGACCATCAGCGACATCATTGTTTGGAGTATGAATTATAAAGCACTTCAAATTGTGACCTCATTGTGGCATAGAAATGCAAATGTTCTTGTTAGAAACAAAGATATTGCAAATATCTCTACATGTAGGAAGTTATTACGGTTCTAAAGTATGTGATAAATTAGGAAAAACCTGAAAAATTGACAGGGCACTTGTAAATGCATTATTGGATATGTAATTGATCGTGTTGTTGTTTTGATGCATTTTTTTAACTAATATATACAATAAAGGGAATGTTTCAAATAATTTTTGGACGTTTTTTATTGGAAAAAAAATTGCTAAAATCTGCGGCACCATAATTGTGCAGAGTAACTATGACTTTTTTGCTACTTTACATTACTCTTACCTATTTTAACCCCTTCACTACATATAAAATATACATATTTCATATGTTGTGTCTCCACCTTTTATGCGGGCTATGGAGCTGAACTCGCATTTTTTCCTGCACATGCTAGCTGATTTAATCATCTAACATGTGCCCCTTACAGCCGAGGGAGGAATTGTGAGCCTTCCGCGGCTGTTAGCATGTTAAATGCCACTATCAACCTCTGACTGTGGCATTTAAAATGCTCGTGCCAACCCATCTGTGCCCCTGTCTATTGATCATGGGGCGCTGATGGGTTGGTATTACAATGGGGGGTCTGCAGGATATCACCATGGGTGTCCTTGCCTATCTGCTATGAGCGCCACCATGTGGCTGGCGTTCATAGCAGATGAGCATTTCTGCAACACATAGCAGGGCTTAATCCCTGCTATGTGTGGCACAAGCAATCAGAAGATTGGATTGAAGCCAGTAAAAAGTATAAACAAATATTTTAAAATATTTAAAAAAATTAAAAAGTTCAAATCACCCTGTTGGGCCCCATTCAAAATAAAACAAGAAAACAATTTTAAAAATATACATATTTGGTATCATAGAGTTCAGAAACACCTTATCTATTAAAAAGTATCAAATCAATTAATCTGATCGATAATGGGCGTAATGAGAAAAAAAAAACAGAATAACAGACTATCAAAAGATCTACATCAAAATAGTATCAATAAAAACATTAAAGAAGCCCTCACACAGCTGAAGATCTCAAAATATGGAGATAATCGGGTCTTAGAAAATGGCACAATTTTTTTTGTACAAACTTTGGAATTTTTTTTACAAATAAATATAAAATAACCTATATAAGTTTGATATGTGCAAACTCTTAATGACCCTGAGAATCATATTCTCAGGTCAGTTTTAGCATAGTGAACATGGGAAAATAAAAAAGCAAACAATTGCACTTGAAAATGAAAAACAGAAAATGGCCTAGGGGTGAAAGGGTTAAAAAATGGATGTAATTTGGGTGCAGGGAATGATTTAAAAAGTGGAAAAATGTGCTCTAGTCAGGTGTGCCACATCTAACATGCACCAAATGTATCAAAAATTGCATGACATACTGAATAATTTGACTCAAGTTAAACCACCATATTCTTCCTTGAAAAAAGTGCAAGCTTACTGGGCTGAAATCTTGCAGACATGATCTAATAAATTTCCATTTCTTCACCTTCAATGGATTAAAGTGCTTCCTGCTTTGATATTCTCCGTATGAAGGATTCATTTTATTTCCTTTTTTATTTATTTTTTAAAACTCTCAAGCTTGCTTCCCTTTACTGATGATTTAATTATTATTTTTTTCTTAAAAAATAGACATTTACTGTGGAATTATATATGAAAAGATAGATAGACGGATAGATAGATCGACAATAACATTGATAGTTTTGATGACTTTTTTTTCTTATAAATAGGTAGAAAACTATGTTTTTTAATAGTATTTTTATATTTTACAATGCTAGAAAGAAGCAATGCTTCATGAAAGAATGCTTGCCTTCTTTATTTTCATTGTAAAACAGCCTGCTAACCATCTGCTACTGGGATTGTTCCGCTTTACACTAAATGTTCAATTCAAGTACTCCATACAGTTTTGAGTTCTTTTCCTTCTTAGCTGAACATCTGCTGATAACAAAAATATGTACTTTTACGGTTTAGTTTCAAGTATGCTATCTATTAAATATCAATGAAGTTCTGCATTGTTTACAATCATTAACCAACATACAATGTTTTGGTTTTTTTTATTTCACTTCTTGCCTAAGCATTCACACTGGAGAAAAGAAACTTCCCAGTACACTAGAGGAAGTTGTCAGTAAACAAGTAGTTCTGGGTTAGATTTCATCTACTCTTCAAGTATACTTATCATCTGAGGCTCAAGAATGTCAACCTGCAGAAGTGTCTTGCAGAGCCATCAAACTCTTAGGCCATGTGCACACGTTCAGGATTGTTAGCGTTTTTTTCGCGTTTTTTCGCTATAAAAACGTGATAAAAACGCGAAAAAAACCGCTTACATAAGCCTCCTATTATTTACAGGGTATTCCGCATTTTTTGTGCAAATGTTGCGATTTTTTCCGCGAAAAAATCGCATAGCGGAAAAAAAAGCAACATGTTCATTAAAAATGCGGAATTGCAGGGATTCCGCACACCTAGGGGTCCATTGATCTGCTTACTTCCCGCACGGGGCTGTGCACACCATGCGGGAAGTAAGCAGATTATATGCGGTTGGTACCCAGGGTGGAGGAGAGGAGACTCTCCTCCACGCACTGGGCACCATATAAGTGGTCAAAAAATAAGAAATAAAATAATAAACAGTCCTATACTCACCCTCGATGTCTTGCCGCCTCCTCGCACGCTGCCGTTCAATTCCTGTAGCTGGTGTGCGCTGAAGGACCTCGCCGAATGACGTCACTGTCCTGTGATTGGTCGTGAGCGGTCATGTGACCGCTCACGTGACCGTGACGTCACGGGAGGTCCTGTGCGCACAGACCAGCTAGAAGAGGAGCCGGACGGCCGCTGAGGAGATGTCTGGGTGAGTATAAGCATTTTTTTATTTTTTTTATTATTTTTAAACATTCTATCTTTTACTATAGATGCTGCATAAGCTGCATCTATAGTAAAAAGTTGGTCACACTTGTCAAACAGTATGTTTGACAAGTGTGACCAACTTGTCAGTCAGTTTTCCAAGCGATGCTACAGATCGCTTGGAAAACTTTAGCATTCTGCAAGCTAATTACGCTTGCAGAATGCTAAAAAAACGCGAAAAAAACGGAAAAAAAACGCAAAAAAAAAATGCGGATTTCTTGCAGAAAATTTCCGGTTTTCTTCAGGAAATTTCTGCAAGAAATCCTGAACGTGTGCACATACCCTTACTGAAAGTTTTTTCAACTGTTTTACCTTCATAAATAGTTTTTTCTCTTTGTCCCATACATGCGCTAATTATTTATTTGCATATTATCACTGCGGCATGTTGTCAAAGATAAAGGCCAAGGAGAAAAAGAGGTAAACATACAAATAGGGATCACCTTAACAAAACAAATTTTATTGACATATAGATACACAAAGAGACTTAAGTATACAACCATAAATAATAAAAACATTTAAAAATGCCGAAAAATGGCTGACTAAACCTGACATGAACAGGCTTGCACCATAAATCACAATAATGAATATCCAAATGTTAAAATGTGAGTTCAAGCATAGAAGAAATTGATAATAATTGCAAAAAGGTATTTAGTGATCAGAATCACATTGAAAAACACACAAGGGTCGACGGTGTGCTGCCAGCCCTACCTAGGGAGCTAAAAAAGTTCCAGCAAGGTAAATACTAGAAAGCACCATGCAAATAAGCACAGTCAACAGCCAGAGAAAAGTGCTCTGTTTGAATAACAGAGCCATTGCAAATTGGGGTCCCAGCTGGTATATGCTCAAAGGCAAAAGGTAGCCATAAGCCCTTTCATTGGTAAAGTGATGTGTGCAGTCAGGAGAGCAGGTACCCCACGCATATCAACACTAAATATTGTCTTTCTCAGCGGTGATGTTCAACAGAGCATTTCTCTCTGGCTGTTGACTACATGGTGCTTTATAGTATTTACCTTGTTGGAACTTTTTTTTTTGGGTGTCCATATGCTTGATTGGGTGTAGTGGTAGACCTGTCGGTCCCTATTATACTCTTTCTACTGTGGTGAAATTGATACCTCTTTTTTGGTGACTGCCAGTAATTTTTGGAAATGTCAACACTCCTGGTTGGGTGTCTATCTGCTGTATTGGGTGTAGTGAAAGACCTGCCGGTCCCTATTATACTATTTCTACTGTGGTGAAATTGATGCAACTTTTGTGGTGTCTACCAGTAATTTTTGATAATTTGAACACTCCTGGGTTGGGTATAGTGGTAGACCTGTCGGTTCCTATTGTACTATTTGTACTGTGGTGAAATGGATCCCTCTTTGGTATTGTCTGCCAATAATTTTTGGATATGTGAACACTCCTGGTTGGGTGTCCATCTGCTGTATTGGGTGTAGAGGGAGACCTGTCGGTCCCTATTAGACTATTTCTACTGTGTTGAAATTGATGCCACTTCTGTGGTGTAAGGCCCTAATTTGTTTAAATGTGAGCACTCCTAGTTGGGTGTCCATGTGATTTATTGGGTGTAGTGGTAGACCTGTCAGACCCTATTATACTATTTCTACTGTGGTGAAATTGAGGACACTTTTGTGGTGTCTGGGAGTAATTTCTGGAAATGTGAACACTCCTGGTTGGGTGTCCATCTGCTGGATTGGGTGTAGAGGGAGACCTGTTGTTTCCTATTGTACTATTTTTACTGTCGTGAAATTGATCACTCTGGTATTGCCTGCCAATAATTTTTGGAAATGTGAATACTCCTGTTTGGGTCTCCTTCATGCGTGTGCCTGTAGCAGTAGGCCTCAGAGACTGTCAGGCCTCCACTTCCTTGGACTCAACTACCCTTGTTACTATCCTTAAATTTTTCTGACAATGGTAGTCTACAAAACTGATATTTATGCCACCTCATTGTCGCTCAGCATGAAAGCAGGTAGAGTTGTTGCATGTAGTATCAGGACTTCCAGCAAAGGAGGCCTACACCAATCCTTCACCCATCTCATCTTATGGTGACGTTCAATTGAAAGCTGTAAACGCTGTCCCAGACAGCGATATCTGATGCCTGGCCAACTGCTGCAGTGTCACACAACAATTTGTATTGTGGGTGAGTTGAGGACACTTTCTTCGTGTCTGTTCCTCATTTGATGTGTTTTGGCAACATATGGGGCTATTATTAGGCGTAACCAGATGGGAGCATGGGATCCAAAACATGAGACAGAAGACATAGTCGGGGTACAAGCCAGAGAGTCAAAGCCAAATTGGAAGCATAGTAATTAGTGATGAGCGAGCATCCTCACCACTACTCGGTACTCACCCATGTGTACTTGATGAGCATCGAGCATTTCTGGGATTATTCAGTCAGGTTGCCTCCCTTTAATTTTGGCACTTTTTAGAGTGCCAAGCAACACGCAAGTGTTATGGAACTGCAACACAGAACTAGGATAGAAGGGGAAAACTGACCCTGCACTATGACTAGGTTGATACCCTACGATGGAGCGGGCAACCCATTCCTTGCGAATAGACCCACCAACGATCCTAGGTTAATCTCAAGTGAAGACCTATAGATAGGGGGAAGGGGGTCCCTAAAAGATCTAAGGGCTGGGTATATAACAAGTCACCTCCTAATAGAAAACACAGAGAAGGCTGCAGAAACCCCTGAAAACAGAAGCTAAGAATAGTAGAACTAGAGGTCCCAGTACTGCACAAATTACACATACAGAAGACAAAGCTAAGCACCAAGCCAGAACTCAAGCTGATTAACACTGTTGTCCAGCAAGGACAGAGGGAAAAGACCAGCAGCCAGAACACCACAAGAAAATTGGGGATAGTCACAAACTAAACAGATTCTAACAGCAGGGATTGCCTGCCATGCACTGTAATACCGCAGCCCTCTGTGTTGTGGTATTATAGGGATTGGCTGACCACACAGCATCATCAGGTCTATAAGAGACCTGGCGCCGCCCTGCTCGATGCATTCTGCTCCGGACTCAGCTAGTGTAGGGAGAGCTGGTGCTGAGATAGGGTCAGATTCGTTCTTTTAATAGTTAGTGTGGGTCTACTAGAGTTCAATCCTCAAATCCTGATAAACCAACAGTCCTTTTTAGGGCTAATTCAGAGGTACATAGATTACAGTGCTAGGTAGGCAGGGGAGTCTATGTGCACATATCCACATAAGTGCAAGGCCTGCAGGCACTGTGTGTGAGTATCTAGATCTCACTGGACACATCAAAAGCCTATATTACTGTCTGCTGCTACATATTTTATATATACGTAGCTGCAGGTATCCATGGCTATAATTTTTATATTTTTTGCACATTATACCTGCTAATTTTATTACAAAGCAATCCATAGCCCCCTTGTTTCTACAATTATTTGCTCTGTCCAACTGCAGACTACAGCCAGGTCATTTCAATACAAAAACGTGAAAATCTAACAATTTAAAACGTTTTTTTTTTTGCCCCAGGCAACAGATGTGAGTGCGTAGAAAATTCTGGCCTTTTTTGGTACTCTAGTATTTTTTTGGAGTGTCTTACTACATTTTTGGACACCATTTTGCTAAACAAAAAATCTTTAGCTGGACCTAAAATATTTACAGTTCTTATATTTATAATTGTGATTTGTATGCCACACACATTGCATATTATTGCTCTAAATATTTTACAATTGTAGTACTCCAAAAATTTTTTTTAGTATCATAGCCTACTTATTGACCCAATTTTGGTGGTCCCAAAAAAATCAAGGCCACATTTTGATCAGTCTGTTATCACCGTCAGGCGCCCTGTCTACCTGTGGTGTCCAAATCTTTGCTTTTCAGGCATACATTCCAGTTTTTTGTCTATCTGCTACCCTTATTCTATCCAGTAATTTGTGGTTAAAAATTTTTAAAAAATCCAGGCCACATATTGAAACAGTCTGTTATCTCAGTCAGATTCCCGGTTTATCTTTGGTGTCCAAATCTTTGCTTTTCAGGCATACATTCCAGTTTTATGTCTGTCTGCTACCCTTGTTCTATACAGTAATTTGTGGTTAATTTTTTTTTTTTTAAATCCAGGCCACATTTTGAAAACAGTCTGTTATCTCTGTCAGATGCCCGGTCTATCTGTGATGTTCAAATCCATGCTTTTCAGGCATACATTCCAGTCTGCTACCCTTAGTCTATACAGTAATTTGTGATTAAAATTTTAAAAAAATCCAGTCCACACATTGAAACAGTCTGTTTTCTCAGTCAGATGCCCAGACTATCTGTAGTGTTCAAATCTTTGTTTTTCAGACATACATTCCAATTTTTTGTCTGCCTGCTACCCTTGTTCTATACAGTAATTTGGGGTTAAAAAAAATGTAAAAATATCCAGGCCACATATTGAACATTGTGGTTTCTCTGTCAGACGCCTCCTCTATCTGTTGCATTTGAGTGCTCCTTCGTACTGATTTTGGTGTGTCTTACACTATTTATTAATAAAATTTGTTAAAACCAAAATTAAAAATTTACCAACATTCCATCGAATTAAAAGTGTGTTTTTTCAGCACACTCATCATATATAAGTTTTCTCAAAATTAATCCATTTGTATTGAACTTTTAAAATATTTCAGTAGTCCATTTAAAATGTGCAAGGGATGGGGAAGTGGACGTGCTGCTGATGGTGCATGCAGAGGATGAGGCCGTGGCTAACATGAAAGGGGCCACAACAAAGACTCACATCTTCTTGCTTGACCTTCCTGTCCCAGTTTCTAGGGGACAGCAGCACACCACTATGGAAGCCAGAGCAGTGTGAGATGGTTGTCTGTTGTGAATTGGACTTTTTGGCTCCCTCTTGTGGTCACTAGCGACATGACACTTTGAGCTTCTTTCTCTAGCTTGGTACCCACCTGGCTCGTTAGTCCAGGGGTGTTGCTATTTAAGCTTCCTGGATTTTCAGTCTGGTGCCTGGCATCGTTGTAATCAGTTCCTTTCTGTTTGCTCCTGTCTGCTGGTCCTGGTTCTTGTAAAATAAGCTAAGTCCTGCTTCCTTATTTTTTGGTTATTTGCATTTGCTCTTATTTCTGTCCAGCTTGTACCAAATGTGATTCCTGATATAGCTGGAAACTCTAGGGGGCTGATATTCTCCCCCCGTGCCATTAGACGGTTCGGGGGTTCTTGAATATTCAGCGTGGAAATTTTGATAGGGTTTTTGCTGACCGTATAAGTCATCTTCCTATATTCTGCTATTAGTCAGTGGGCCTCTCTTTGCTAAAAAACTAGTTCATCCTTACGTTTGTCTTTTCTTCTTACCTCACCGTTATTATTTGTTGGGGGCTTGTATCCAACTTTTGGGGTCTTTTCTTTGGAGGCAAGAAAGGTCTATCTTTTCCCTTCTAGGGTTAGTTAGTTCTCCGGCTGGCGCGAGATGTCTAGAACCAACGTAGGTACGTTCCCCGGCTGCTGCTATTTGCGGTGCTAGGTTCAGGTATACGGTCAGCCTAGTTACCACTGCCCTATGAGCTGGTTTTTTGTGTTTGCAGACTTGGTAATAAATTCTGAGACCCTCTGCCATTGGGGTCATAACAGTTGTCTGTTGGATAGTGGATAATACTTCCAGTCACTTAGACACCACCACCACCATGTCTTCCACACAGTCAAGTCTGAGTAGCTGTGAGTCTGGACTGCATATTACTCACCTTGATCCTCCTTCCTCCCACCATGCCGAGTGCTCTGAGACAACAGATCCCACACTTGGACACTCGGAAGGGTTGTTCACTTTTCCCTTTAAAGATTCCTGACTCTTGGCCGGTCAACTTGAAGTGGGGCAAGATGAGATTGCATGTAGCGATGCCCAAAGATTTGAGCAACCACGGTCACATGAATGTGATGGTGGGAAAGTGTCACAAGAGGTGGACGTTGATGAGACACAATTGTCAGAGGGTGCAGATGTGGAAAACTAGGTAGTGGATGACATAGTAACTGACCCAACCTGGCAGTAGGACATGCAGAACGAGGACAGCAGCACACATGGGGAAGGAGGCATAGCATCCCAGCATCCTTTCCCCGAAACACCAACACGACAGAAGTTGTCATTCCCACTGTTAGATCATCCCAAGTCTGGTTATTTTTTAAAGACTCTGCCGATAACCCCAAACAGAAAATTTGCAGCACCTGCCATACCCGCATCAGCAGAGGTAGCAAAACTACCAGCCTGAGCACCACCAGCATGATCAGGTACATGGCAGCAAAGCACCAACTTGGTGGGCTGAACACCCGGCTCCAGGAAAATTGTTTGCAGGTGACACCACTGCTTCTTCCACTGTTTTGAGTCCAAGCCAATCCCCAGTCCACGGTGCATGCAAAGATGCCTCATGCCCTGCACCTGTTGTTGCCCACAGTCAACTAGCACCATCATCAAGCCAGTCCACGTCCTTGACACAGTGCAGCCTTCAGTTTTCTAGATCACAGTCATTGGAATGCCAGCTGAAATGCGCAGACAACGCCCCACAGGCCACAGTACTAAATTCTCACATTTCTCATCTGCTTGCACTTGAAATGTTGCCTTTTAGGCTCATTGATAAGGATGATTTCTGCAATCTGATGGCAGCTGTTATGATCCGGTGACCTTGGAGCCACATGAGAGACTTTCTCAGGAGTAGGTGGTACCTGTACTGACCGCAACCCCTAAACTAACACCGCAACTAGAAGTAGCCGTGGGATGTACCTAACACGTCCTAGACACCTCGACATAGCCGGAGGACTAAATACCCCTATAGATGGAAATGGGAATTCTATCTTGCCTCAGAGCAGAACCCCAAAGGATAGGCAGCCCCCCACAAATATTGACTGTGAGTATTAGAGGAAAGACACACGCAGGCAGAAATCAGGATTTAGCAAAAGAGGCATTTCTAGCTAAATAGAAAAGGATAGGACAGAATTCTAAGTGGTCAGTATTAAAATCCTAAAAATATCCACAGCAGATAATACAAATATTCTACATCTAACTAAAGACATAGAAAGTATATCTGCATCTCCTGAGAATCCAAAATGACTGAAAAATCCAAACAAAGTCTAAGCTGGACAAAAACACAATGAATTGCACTGAATTGCAAAGCACACTGCATGTGTGCACAGAGACAAAAAAACAGACACTTATCTTAGCTGAAATGGCAGCAGGGCATGAGGAGCCAGAGAGAGATGCAATCCCTCCAAGTACAATGGACAACTGGCATGGACTCATGGATCCTGCACACCTAATAGAGCTGCAATCAGCAGAAACACCTGCCCAGATTACAACCCCAAGACAACTGCATTACCACCAACAACCACCGGAGGGAGCCCAAGAGCAGAATTCACAACAGTACCCCCCCTTGAAGAGGGGTCTCCGAACCCTCACCAGAGCCCCCAGGCCGATCAGGACGAGCCAGATGAAAGGCACAGACCAAATCAGCAGCATGGACATCAGAGGCAAAAACCCAAGAATTATCCTCCTGGCCATAACCCTTCCATTTGACAAGGTACTGAAGCCTCCACCTCGAAAAGCGAGAATCCAAAATCTTCTCAACCACATACTCCAACTCCCCATCAACCAACACAGGAGCAGGAGGATCAACCGAGGGAACAATGGGCACCACATATTTCTGCAATAAAGATCTATGGAAAACATTATGGATGGCAAAAGAGGCCGGAAGGGCCAAACGAAAAGACACCGGATTGATAATCTCAGAAATCCTATAAGGACCAATAAACCGAGGCTTAAACTTAGGGGAAGAAACCTTCATAGGAACATGACAGGAAGACAACCAGACCAAATCCCCAACCCGAAGCCGGGAACCAACACACCGAGGACGGTTAGCAAAACGCTGAGCCTCTTCCTGAGACAACACCAAATTGTCCACCACATGAGCCCAAATCTGCTGCAACCTGTCAACCACAGAATCCACACCAGGACAATCAGAAGGTTCAACTTGCCCCGAAGAAAAACGAGGATGAAAACCAAAATTACAAAAGAAGGGCGAAACCAAGGTAGCCGAACTAGCCCGATTATTGAGGGCAAACTCAGCCAATGGCAAGAAAGCCACCCAATCATCCTGATCAGCAGACACAAAGCATCTCAAATAAGTTTCCAAAGTCTGATTAGTTCGCTCGGTCTGGCCATTTGTCTGAGGATGAAATTCAGAAGAAAAAGACAAATCAATGCCCAGCCTAGCACAAAAGGGCCACCAAAACCTAGAAACAAACTGGGAACCTCTGTCGGACCCAATATTCTCCGGAATACCATGCAAACAAACCACATGCTGAAAAAACAACGGAACCAAATCAGAAGAGGAAGGCAATTTAGGCAAAGGCACCAAATGAACCATCTTAGAAAACCGGTCACAAACCACCCAGATAACGACATCCTCTGGGAAACCGGAAGATCTGAAATAAAATCCATAGAAATATGCGTCCAGGGCCTCTCAGGGACCGGCAAAGGCAAAAGCAACCCACTAGCACGGGAACAACAAGGCTTGGCCCGCGCACAAGTCCCACAGGACTGCACAAAAGAACGCACATCACGCGACAAAGAAGGCCACCAAAAGGACCTACCAACTAAATCTCTGGTACCAAAAATACCAGGATGACCAGCCAACACAGAACAGTGAATCTCATAAATCACTCTACTAGTCCATCTATCAGGAACAAACAGTTTCCCCACAGGACAGCGGTCAGGTTTGTCAGCCTGAAATTCCTGCAGAACCCGTCGCAAATCAGGGGAAATGGCAGAAAGGACCACCCCTTCCTTCAGAATGCCGACCGGCTCAAATACCTCAGGAGAATCAGGCAAAAAACTCCTAGAGAGGGCATCAGCCTTAATATTCTTAGAACCCGGAAGATACGAGACCACAAAATCAAAACGGGAGAAAAACAGGGACCATCGAGCCTGTATAGGATTCAGCCGCTTGGCAGATTCGAGGTAAATCAGATTTTTATGATCGGTCAAGACCACAATACGGTGCTTGGCTCCCTCAAGCCAATGTCGCCATTCCTCAAATGCCCACTTCATAGCCAACAACTCCCGATTGCCGACATCATAATTGCGTTCAGCAGGCAAAAACTTACGGGAAAAGAAGGCACACGGTTTCATGAAGGAACCATCAGAATTCCTCTGAGACAAAACGGCCCCTGCCCCAATCTCAGAAGCGTCAACCTCAACCTGAAACGGAAGAGAAACATCTGGCTGACGCAACACCGGGGCAGAAGTAAATCGGCGTTTAAGCTCCTGAAAGGCAGAGACAGCCACAGGGGACCAATTCCTTACATCAGCGCCTTTCTTCGTCAAATCGGTCAGGGGTTTAACCACACTGGAGAAGTTGGCAATGAAACGGCGATAAAAATTAGCAAAGCCCAAAAATTTCTGAAGGCTCTTCACAGATGTGGGTTGAATCCAATCATGAATGGCCTGAACCTTAACCGGATCCATCTCTATAGATGAGGGAGAAAAAATAAAGCCCAAAATATAAACCTTCTGCATTCCAAAGAGACACTTAGACCCCTTCACAAACAAAGTATTATCATGAAGGATCTGAAATACCATCCTGACCTGTTTCACATGAGACTCCCAATCATCGGAAAAAATTAAGATGTCATCCAAATATACAATCATGAATTTATCAAGATAATTCCGGAAGATATCATGCATGAAGGACTGAAAAACAGATGGAGCATTAGAGAGCCCGAATGGCATCACAAGGTATTCAAAATGGCCTTCGGGCGTATTAAACGCAGTTATCCATTCATCACCCTGCTTAATACGAACAAGATTATATGCCCCCCGAAGGTCAATTTTAGTAAACCAACTAGCCCCCTTAATCCTAGCAAACAAATCGGAAAGCAAAGGTAAAGGGTATTGAAACTTGACCGTGATCTTATTCAAGAGGCGATAATCAATACAGGGTCTCAAGGAGCCATCCTTCTTAGCAACAAAAAAGAATCCTGCTCCCAACGGTGAAGAAGATGGCCGAATATGCCCTTTCTCCAAAGACTCCTGAACATAACTTCGCATGGCGGTATGTTCCGGCACAGACAGGTTGAAAAGTCGGCCCTTAGGAAACTTACAGCCTGGAATCAAGTCAATAGCACAATCACAGTCCCTATGCGGTGGAAGGGAACTGGACTTGGGCTCATCGAATACATCCTGAAAATCAGACAAAAACTCTGGAACTTCAGAAGAGGAGGAAGAGGAGATTGACATCACAGGAATGTCATTATGAACCCCCTGACAACCCCAACTAGTCACAGACATAGACTTCCAATCCAACACAGGATTATGTATCTGCAACCATGGAAAACCCAGCACAATAGCATCATGCAAATTATGCAACACCAGAAAACGACAATCTTCCTGATGGGCTGGCGCCATGCACATGGTCACCTGTGTCCAAAACTGGGGTGTAGCATCAATGCCCCTTAAAGGAATAGGGTTCTGCAAAGACTGCAAGGGGAAACCACAACGCCTGGCAAATTCAAAGTCCATTAAGTTAAAAGCGGCGCCTGAATCCACAAACGCCATGACAGAAAATGACGACAATGAGCAGATCATGGTCACAGATAACAGAAATTTAGGTTGTACAGTTCCGATGGTAACTGAACTAGCGATTCTCTTTGTACGCTTTGGGCAGACTGAAATGACATGAGAAGCATCGCCACAATAAAAACACAACCTATTCTGACGTCTGAATCCCTGTTGTTCCGTTCTAGACAGAATCCTATCACACTGCATAGGCTCAGGCATCTGCTCTGAGGACAACGCCACAGCGCGCACAGTTCTGCGCTCCCGCAAGCGCCGATCAATCTGAATGGCCAGAGACATAGAATCACTCAGACCAACAGGCGTGGGAAACCCCACCATAACATCTTTAACAGATTCAGAAAGACCCTTTCTGAAAATTGCCACCAAAGCATCCTCATTCCATTTAGTCAGCACAGACCATTTTCGAAATTTCTGACAATACAATTCTGCCGCTTCTTGACCCTGAGACAGGGCCAACAAGGTCTTCTCTGCTTGATCCACAGAATTTGTTTCATCATATAATAATCCTAGAGCCTGAAAAAAGGCATCTACATTAAGCAAGGCCGGATTCCCAGATTCCAAGGAAAATGCCCAATCCTGAGGGTCGCCACGCAGCAGGGAGATGACAATTTTAACCTGCTGAATGGGATCACCAGAGGAACGAGGCTTCAGAGCAAAAAACAGTTTACAATTGTTTTTAAAACTCAAAAATTTGGACCTGTCCCCAAAAAACAAATCAGGAGTAGGAATCCTAGGTTCTCAAAGCGGAGTCTGAACAATATAATCAGAAATACCCTGTACCTTAGCAGCAAGCTGGTCTATACGAGAAACTAATCCCTGAACATCCATGCTAGCACAAGACTCCTCAGTCACCAGAGGAAAAGAAGGAAGAAAAGACAAAGCAGGCTACAGAAAAAAAAAAGTCTCTTTCTTCCCTTCTTCTGAGATGCATTTAACTCATTGTTGGCCAGTTGTACTGTTATGATCCAATGACCTTGGAGCCGCATGAGAGACTCTCTCAGGAGTAGGTGGTACCTGTACTGACCGCAACCCCTAAACTAACACCGCAACTAGAAGTAGCCGTGGGATGTACCTAACACGTCCTAGACACCTCGACACAGCCGGAGGACTAAATATCCCTATAGATGGAAATGGGAATTCTATCTTGCCTCAGAGCAGAACCTCAAAGGATAGGCAGCCCCCCACAAATATTGACTGTGAGTATAAGAGGAAAAACACATGCAGGCAGAAAAACAGGATTTAGCAAAAGAGGCACTTCTAGCTAAATAGAAAAGGATAGGACAGAATTCTAAGCGGTCAGTATTAAAATCCTAAAAATATCCACAGCAGATAATAAAAATATTCTACATCTAACTAAAGACATAGAAAGTATATCTGCATCTCCTGAGAATCCAACATGACTGAAAAATCCAAACAAAGTCTAAGCTGGACAAAAACACAATGAATTGCACTGAATTGCAAAGCACACTGCATGTGTGCACAGAGACAAAAAAAAACAGACACTTATCTTAGCTGAAATGGCAGCAGGGCATGAGGAGCCAGAGAGAGATGCAATCCCTCCAAGTACAATGGACAACTGGCATGGACTCATGGATCCTGCACACCTAAATACCTAATAGAGCTGCAATCAGCAGAAACACCTGCCCGGATTACAACCCCAAGACAAATGCACTACCACCAACAACCACCGGAGGGAGCCCAAGAGCAGAATTCACAACAGGCAGCATCAGTCCCAAGGTACTCGGTCCTCAGTTGCCACTATTTCTCTCAATGTGCCGAACCGGCATTAAACCAGTATGTGTCCCAAAACATTACCCATGCCCTCAACAATGCAGTTACTGGGAAAGTACACCTAACCACCGTCATGTGGACAAGTGCTTGTGGGCAGGGATGGTACATCTCACTGATGGCACACTGGGTTAACTTAGTGGAAGCCTCGGCGCAGTCTGATCTTTGGATGAAACACATCCTTCCAACATCGATGTTTGCAGGCCCTATGTCAATCAGGGTTGCCCAAACAGTTTACAACTCCTGCAACTCCAACCCCTCTTCAGTCTCCATCTCTGAAATGAGCACATCAGTCAGAAGTAGGAAGCTCTGCAGCACTGCCTCAGTCAAGCGGCAACAGGCTATGCTGAAGCTAATCTGCTTAGGTAACAAACTGCACCATGCTGAAAGAGCAGTCAGATTTTTGGCTGACACGGCAGAACCTACAGCCACGCATGATCATGTGTGACAATGGCCAAAACCTGATGGGGGCTCTAAGGCAAGGTGAGCTCACACAGGTACCATGCCTGGCCCATATGCTTAACCTCGTCGTTCAACATTTTCTCAAAAGCTACCTGGAGCTGTCCAATCTGCTATTGAAATTACACTGCCTGTCTGCCCTTTTTAGAAAGTCAGCTACAGCTTCAGCTGCTCTTGCAGTGCTTCAGCAACATTTACAGCTTGCGGCTCACCGACTGGTGTGTGATGTTGTTATGCGTTGGAACTCTGCACTGCATATGTTGGAAAGGATTTGTGAGCAGAAGAAGGCAGTTGTTGACTATCAGAATCAACAAGGCCCTAGCTATTCAGTTCAGACTCCACACATAAGACCTCAGGAGTGGACATGGATGTCAGACATATGTAACATCCTCCAAAACTTTGAGGACTGCACCAAGATGGTGAGCAGCGATGTTGCATAAATAGCAACACCATTCCACTTCTCTGCATTCTGAAAACCTCTCTGCTCTCAATTAAAGAGAATGCATTGCAGGCGGAGCAGGGGGACATGGAGCAAAGGACCAAACAGGGTGATTACACACCGCCCAGCCTCATGTCGTCTCAATGTGGATTGGTAGACAATGAGGAAGAGGAGGAGAAGGTAGAACAGGAGCTACTGTCAAGTGCTATAGACGGTACTACAAGTACAGCTGTTATACTGTCTGTTCAGCGTGGGTGGCCTGAGGACAGGGAGGAGGAGGATAAGGCAGAGGAGGACAGCATGGTCAGTTATCCTGTTGGTGAGGACATGAAAGTCTTGCCTGTTAGTCTGGCATGCATGGCTGACTTTATATTGCGCGGCATTTCCCATGACACTCGCATGATTAAAATTATCAGTGACACTTATTAATGGTTGGTGACATATCTAGATCCCTGCTACATGGAGAACTTTCAATCTTTTCTTCCAGAGGCAGACAGGTGTACTAAAATAGTAAAATCAGAGTAACTCCTGGGACAACACCATAGCACTGTCAGAGGCAAGCTTGCCTCTGACAGTGCTATGGTGTTGTCCCAGGAGTTACTCTGATTTTACCATGTTGGAATAAAGTTTAACATTTTACCAAGAAGCTGGAACCAATTTTTTTTTTCCTTTGTGGAGTTTCAGTACGTCTCATCAGGATGGAGTCCCGGGCTTCTTTCATTTATCGGTGAGCTGGCTTTTTTTGTCTTTTTCTTTGTACTAAAATGGTGCAGTACCAGAGGTCCCTTGTAGCGGAATTACTAAAAAAAAATCCCATCTGAGAACGCTGGCAGCAGACATCAGAGTTTGTTGTACAATTCAGCATAAGCAGGGGAACAATGGCAAAGTTCTGGGACAGTTTTCCCAGACCCTCCCATCACACCAGCACAGAGGCAAGGGGTGCTGTCACAAGAAGTGCAATGTTTGGGAAGATGCTGAGGGAGTACCTTGCTGATTGTACAAACATCCTCTGTGATTCCTCGGTGCCTTTTAATTATTGGGTATCCAAGCTGGACACGAGGCATGAACTGGCTCTCTAAGCCTTGGAGGTCTTGGCCTGCACTGCTGCTAGCATTCTGTCAGAGCAGGGTTTTTTTTGTGCCCCTGGCAGAATTATAACTGATAAGTGCATCCGCCAGTCAGCTGAAAATGCTGACAGGCTGACTTTTATAAAAATGAACACGGGCTGGACTGGGCAAGACTTCGGTACACTACCGAATTAAAACAGTGAAACATAACCTCAAATACATTTTTTTGAGGAGGTGTATTCACATGCACCTCTTCACAACCACACATGGGTATATGCTTTCTGATTTTGTCTATTTGGTGCTATCCTCCTTCATGTCCTCATCCTCGTCATCCACAACCACTATAACACCAGAACGTATTCCATGATTCAAAAGTTATTACATTTTGGTGCAAGGGTGTTTTTATGATGCCCGTTACCAATTTGAAACCAAAACATTTTTTACTCCCCTAGAGGGATAATGTTTGTCAGCCAATACACTTAGTATTTTTCTTCTACTGAGCATGCCCACGGGGCGATCTCTAATTGGTGGTCGGGGGTCACATGGTCAGGTCCTGTAGCAGCTCCAATTGGAGCACTAGGAAGGTCCTGGAAGGCTACAGATAGAAAAGGTTCCCATGGCAGCTCGGCCATGCGCTAGTATAAAACTGAAATTGTGTGTGTGTGGATGTATGACTGAATCTGGTGAAAGCTCCTTAATCATTCCCATCCCTAGTGTTGTTGAAAGTACTTGGGTGATTGAGCTACCTGGCCAAAGATTGTGCCATCCAGCACTAGGCACAAGCTTCAGCGTCTATTAGCAGCGACTGCCAGTTTGGCGCCGTGCGCAGTCAGTGCGCTTTCCTGACAACTGGTCAGTGTAAGGTGGGAACTCCCGCTTGGACTCAGCATCTGACTCAGGGCGTCCTCAGGCGCGGGCCCAAAAGCCACCGAGGGTCAGAGCAAGTCCAATCACCAGTTTAGTGGGGGTGATTCATAAGGATCCCACTAGCGTCTTTCAGCTGCACGCTGTGACTGCTAACAGGGTGCAGCGTACATTTGGCGACTCTGTGAAGCAACAGAGTTCGCTTCCATTCACACTGGGTGAGGTCTAAACCCACGTGTGAGCAAGCGTCCATCTGCTATTACTCAGCAGCAGGTTCCATCTCTGCACTGTGGACCTCGGGCTGCGAAAGCACCTCTTATCTCCCTTTATTTTATTTGGTGCATTCTGCTAGCCCTAGCAGTGTGTCTATGATCCACATAAACAAATTAGACAAAATGTACCCCCCATGGGGAAATGTTTGTCAGTTAATGCACTTACTGTATGGGCATTCCAAGTCTAGGAGACCCGCTCCTTTAAATTGGGACTATTTTTTAATGATGCCTTCCTCCATGTCTCATCATCAACCACCACTAGAACACAAGAGTGAACATGTTCTATGCTGCTACAGCCAGTCTATTTTTCGGCAAAGGTGTCTATGATCCCTATTAAAAAAAATTAAAAAATGTACCCCCATGGGGAAATGTTTGTCAGCCCATGCACTTAGTGTATGGGCATTAAAAGTCTAGGAGACCGCCTCCCTTAAATTGGGCATATTTTTTAATGATGCCTTCCTCAACGTCTCATCATCCACCGCCACTAGAACACCAGGGTGAACGCGTTCTCTGCTGCTACTGCCAGTCTATTTTTCGGCAAGGGTGTCTATGATCCCTATTAAAAAATTTTTTTAAATGTACCCTCATGGGGAAATGTTTGTCAGCCCATGCACTTAGTGCATGGGCATTACAAGTCTAGGAGACCCCCTCCTTCAAATTGGGCCTATTTTTTTATGAGAGATTCCTCCACGTCTCATCATCCACTGCCACTAGAACACCAGGGTGAACATATTCTATGCTGCTACAGCCAGTCTATTTTATGGCAAGGGTGTCTATGATCCCCATAATTTTTTTTTTTTTTAAATGTACCCCCAATGGGGAAATGTTTGTCAGCCCATACACTAAGTGTTTGGGCATTAGGAGTCTAGGAGACCGGCTCATTTGTAATGGTACAGTTTTTTTATGAGGCTTTTCTCCATGTTTCTTCCAAGGGGGATTGCGTTGCATGAAAATTTGGGTCAAGGCGGCCCTTGCATTCAATGCATAAGAAACAGTATGGCAGGACCAACAGAATAATGTGAAGTGGGTTTTCCTTTGGCCATCCAGTACATGGGTCTAAATGCTTACTGGGGTGCATATTACTTGGTAGCAGGAAAGGCCTTGCAGTCAATACATAAGAAAACAATATGGAAGTACAAAATGAATAATGTGAAGTGGATTTTCCTGTGGCCATCCAGTACCTGGGTTCAAAGGTTTCTTGGGGTGCATATGACTTGATAGCAGGTCAGGCCTTGCATTCAATGCAACATTTTTTCAGGAAGCCCTCCTGTACCTCTTGTGAACGGGGTATTGGGGTGCGTCGTAATTCTTGGCAGCCCAGACACTCACTGCATTGGCAATAACAGCATAGGAGACCCACTGTTTAATAATGCCCCTTTAAGAATATTAATGCCACCTTATGCCCCTGTAAAAATAGGCTTTAAGACTTTAAGAGTCCCTCCTTCATAAATGTAACAAGATGTGTCTCCATATGTCGCACACCCAATGGCCAGCTAGGGTTGTTAAATGTTACAATGACAATTCCCAGTAAATACATTTGTATTGGTTGAAAGCACTGTTAAAGTTGAAAAATGCATAAAAAATGCTGTGTGTGAACATAGCCCAAGTGGTGGAGGAACATTTTGGTCTGGGTTAATTATTTTGCCTTATCTACAGTTCATTAACCTAGTAAGGATGTACCTTAACATATTTCCCAGCAAAATCCATTTTGGTTTAGTTTTTGTATGTTTTTTGGTGCACCTGTAAAAATGGCGTGAAACTATGACTACATTGCTTACAGCTGTGACCTAGGAGTCAGAAATGCTTCCCCATGATGTTTCCATGTCATTTGAGCAGTGTTTCCATTATTTTCATACGTTTCTAGACATTAAAAGGACCCACGGGTGGGATCACGGTAAAAATGCTCGGGTTTCCCATAGACTTACATTGGGCTCGGTGCTCGGGTCGAGTACCTGAGTATTCCAATTTGCTCGACCCGAGCAATGAGCACCCGAGCATTTTAGTGCTCGCCCATCACTAGTAGTAACAGAGACGAAAATCAGGAGGCAGGGTTGAGAATTGAAGCCGAGTCATACACTGTAGGAAACCACCAAACACACACTAAGTAAGGGATAGGGAATGGGTCAGGTACAAATACGGGTGGTCAGAGGCAGAAGGATCACTGGGATATATGGGTCAGCTGCTCAAGCCAGAGACTGGAACTATCACTGACAAATGGTACCAGGAATGGCACCAATAAATAGCCACCCACGAAGCAAAGAGAGGCAGGAAAGGTTAACCCCACCATAACCAGACTGGGGAAAGAAAAGCAAGAAGTAAACCCTGACCAGGATCATAACAGTACCTTCCTGTAAAAAGGGAGGCCACCGGACCCCCAGGTTTCCCAGGACACTGATGATAAAAGGCCCGGACAAACTGATCCTCCTGGACCAATCGCATTGGAACCCAGTACCGATCCTCAGGACCGTAACCCTCCAATGGAACAGATATTGGAATGCGCAATGGACCATGTTAGAATTCACAATCCATTCTACCTCATTCTCACTCTGACCATCCACCAAAATAGGTGGCGGAAGTGATAGAGACCCCCTGAGGTTTCAAAAGAACTTTGTGGAACATGTTGGGGATCTGTAGTGATGGGGTAAAGTGCAAATGAAAGGCACAGGATTGACTAACTACATAATCTAATAAGGGCCAATGAACTTGGGCCCCAACTTAGCCGAAGGAACTTTAAGCTTAATATTCCTGATGGACAGCTATACCTTATCCCCAACTTGGAATACTGGCCCCACAGATCATCATTTGTCAGCAAAGAATTTATACCTCCCCTGAGCCTTCGCAATGTTCCTCTGAACCTTCTGCCACACCTCCCCCAACCGTTGAAAAGCTAGATCAGCCCAGGACACCCTGAATCCAGTCAGGAAAATTCCCCAAAATGAGGGTGAAACCCATAATAACAGAAGAAAGGAGAGGTGCCCATAGACTGAGTAATGTGATTATTTAAAAGAAATTCAGCCACAGGCAAAGAGGAATACCAATCGTCCTGCTGAGCTGTGGTCAGACATCGCAAGATTTGGTCCAGGGATTGATTGGTCCTTTCTGTCTGACCATTAGTCTCCAAATGATATAATGAAGAAAAGGTCAAACAGATACCCAACCTTTTACAAAAGGCCCTCCCAAACTTGGACACAAACTTCACTCCCCTGTCTGAAACCACACTCACAGGCACAGCATGCAATCGCACCACATGTTTAACAAACAATTTAGCTAACGTCTCTACAGTAGACCTGTTGAAGGTACAAAATGCCCATACTTGCTTAATCTGTAAACCACCACCCAAATGACTATTTTACCACTAGAAGGAGGAAGATTGGTGATAAAATCCATGGACAGATGAGTCCATGGTTTATCAGGTATTGGCAATGGCACAAATTCCCCGGCCAGCTGGCTATGTGAGTTCTTAGCATGAGCACATACATCACAGGATGACACAAACTTCACCACATGCGAGGTCAATGAGGACCACCAAAATAACCTAGAGACACCTTTATGGGCAGCCAAGATTCCAGGATGCCCACTCAGGGCTGAATCATGAAACTCCCAGAGTATCCTTAGAAGAAATTGAATGGGCACAAAGAACTTATTACCCGGCAATAATGGAGGGGAAAGAGGTTGGGCCTCATGAATCTCCCGCTCCAATACCGAAGATACCCCAGTCACCACTACACCATGCTGGAGAATGGAGGAAGGAAGTTCAGGAGGTGATATCAGATCCAGACTACGAGACAAGGCATCAACCTTGAAATTTTTAAAACCCGCTCAAAAGGTTATAGAGAATTGAAATTTTGTGAAGAAAAGTGACCATCTCGCCTGTCTCAGTGTCAACCTTTTAGCAGACTCGATGTATGCCAGATTCTTATGATCTGTAATTACAGTGATTCAATAGACCATCCCCTTCAAAAAATGCCTCTATTCTTCAAACGCCGTTTTAATGGCTAGTAACTTCTGTTACCTACATCATAATTCTTTTCTGCAGAAGATAATTTCTTTGAGAAGAAGGCACAAGGTCTTAAATTGGTCAAAGTGGTAGGTCCCTGGGATAATACCGCCCCCATCCCCACCTCCGAGGCATCCATCTCCACAATAAACGGCTCAGATGGATCTTTTTGAATCAGTACAGGAGCAGACAAAAAAACATTTCTGTAACGCCGAAAATGCCGCTGCAACAGGAGCAGGCCAACTCTTGATAACAGACCCCTTTTGGGTGATATCCGATTATTTTGTAGTGCTCGAATATTTAGTTTCCGTCGCCTCAGCTGCATGATTTACTTCTGCTAGCCAGGCTGAATACATATGAGGAATGCCTGTCTGTTAGGGAATTTCCACATGTATTCAGGCTGTCCAGCAGCCATAAATCATGCAGCTGGGGCAACGAAAACTAAATGTCTGAGCACTACAAAATACTCGGACATCACCCGAGCATGCTCGGGGAGACCCGAGCAACAAGGCTATTCGCTCATCACTTTTTAACATCTCTGGTTTGCACCCAGTCCACAATGGCTTGAACCCTTCTTTGTTCCATACAAAACCCCTCAGCAGACAAGATGAAACCCAGAAAGGACAATTCCTGAACCAAAAACAAACTTTTCTCTGGTTTAGAAAAAAGGTAGTTCACCCGGAGCAGATGACTTATGTGGGCCTGCTTCTCCACAGAGTATACCAGAATGTCATCTAGATAAACTACCATGAAGCACCCAAGAAAGTCAGAAAATACATGCTTGATTAAATTCTGGAAAACTGCTGGCACATTAGTCAGACCGAAAGGCATAACCACATTTTCAAATAACCCTTCAGAGGTGAGGAATGTGGTTTTCCACTCATCCCACTCCCGTATATGGATAAGATTGTATGCCCCTCGGAGATCCAATTTGGAAAATCACTTGGCCCCAGACAATTGGTTATGTAAATCAGGGGCAATTGGGAGGGGGTAAGTATTCCTCACAGTAATTTTGTTTAACTCTCGGAAATCGAGGTATGGATGCACCGAGACACTGAGGAGTGAATATGCCCTTTATGAAGACTCTCAGAGATATATTCCTTCATGGCGGCTTGCTCAGGACCAGACAGATTTAAACGGGCCTTGGGCAATTTAGCATTGGGAATAAGGTTAACAGTACAATCACATGGACAGTGTGGTGGTAAAATCTCAGTCTCTTTTTGGAGAACACATCCTCAAAGTCCATCAGGTACTCCGGAATACCCTCCAGACTGATGGATGACATAGTCATAGTACTAAGACAATTTTTAGAACAATTAGGTACCCACTTAACAATATCCCAGGACCCCCAGTCAATAGTCTGGTTATGTAGTAGTAACCAAGGAAACCCTAACACCAGACCAGCAGGGAGATTTTCCAAGACAAAACATGACATACACTCCTGTTGTAGGGCCCCCACCTTGAGGATGAATTCCTCAGAAATAAAATGGACCCCGTCCTTGGTGAGGGGTGTAGAATCAATGGCCACAATCTTTATGGGAGTCTCCAATCTAACTGTCCCTAGCTTACAGCTGACCACCATTATAGAGTCAATCAGGTTCAGGGATGACCCACAGTCCACAAAAGCCAAAGTCGGAGTAAAACATTTCTCAACACCAGGTTCCACTTTTAACAGTACTTTAAGAAATGAGGACAAAGGTACCTGTGAGTCTGGGCAACCTCCTTGGTAGTTACTGAGACTTTCTCCCGACACCTTGGGAGTAGGAGGACAGGAGGGAGAATCCTTCCTCCAATGTCCTGGGGCACCAAAGTAAAAGCAAAGCTTACCCTCCCATAGTTGTCTCCTCTCCTTTTTGATGGTAATGGCCCCTACTTCCATGGGCTCAGAAGGTTGTGAGGGTTTCGGCTTAACCAGAAGGAAAGGGGCCTCCTGATTCACGACTCCTCTCTCCCATAACCTCCGAACCATGTGAACAGCCTGATTCATGGCCTCTTCCACAGAGCTGGGATGAGGATGGAGAGCCATAGTGTTCCTTAAAGGATTAGACAGTCCCCTCCGGAACTGACACCTGATTGCTGAGTCATTCCAAAACATCTCTGGGGACCATTGCCAAAACTCCAAACAGTACCATTCGGCAGAGAGAATTCCTTGAGATAGACCCATAATACTGTTCTCTGCCAATCTGACTCAGTCTTTTTCATCATAGATGAGGCCCAGATCCTCAAAGAACCTGTCCACAGACATTCTCTCTGGGGCGGTTGGAGGTAAGGAAAAAGCCCAAGACTGTGGACCGTCCCTCAATAAAGATATAATTATCTCCACCCGCTGACTCTCATCCCCTGAAGATTGGGGTCTAAAGGAGAATAGTAGTTTCAACTCTCCTTGAAATCAGAACCAGACAGGAGCGCCGGATCCAAAAAGTTAGACAGAAGACATAGTCAGGGTGCGAGCTAGAGATTCAAAGCCAGACGAGAAATGTAGTAACAGAGACTGAAAGCAGGGGGCAGGGTTCAGAATTCAAGCCGAGTCATACATTGTAGGAAAACACTAAACACACACTAAGTAAGATATAGGGAACGGGTCAGGGACAAATATGGGTAGAAAGAGGCAGAAGGATCACTAGGGTGTACGGGTCAGCTGCTCAATCCAGAAACTGTAACTATCACTGACAAATGCTACCAGGAATGGCACCATTAAATAGCCACCCACGAACCAAAGAAAGGCAGGAAAGTTTAACCTCATCATATCCAGGCTGGAGAAAGAAAAGCAAGAAGCAATCTCCAACCTGGATCATGACAGTTGTTATGATCCTAACGGCTGAGGATCACAAAACGGACTAGCTAAGTTTATGAACATAGACACGAGCTCTAGGGAGGTGGTAACTGGACTGACCGCAAAACTGATCCTAACCAACACACTAAAGGTAGCCAGTGAACGTGCCTAAAAATCCTGGACGTCTCGACGCAGCCTGAGAAACTATCTACTCCTGGAGGGAAAGTAAGACCTCACTTGCCTCAAGAGAAATCACCCCAAAGATATAGGAAGCCCCCAACAAATAATAACGGTGAGGAAAGGGGAAAACACAAACGTAGAAATGAAAACAGATTCAGCAAATGAGGCCCGCTAATACTAGATAGCAGAAGACAGATAGGGAACTGTGCGGTCAGTAAAAAACCCTATGCAAAATATCCACGCTGAGAATTCAAGAACCCCCACACCAAATAACGGTGTGAGGGGAGAAACTCAGCCGCCTAGAGCTACCAGCAAGCAAGGAAATCACATATTAGCAAGCTGGATAAATAAACCAAGAAACATATGACCACTGATGGTCAAAAAATGAACCAAGCAAAACTTAGCTTCTCTTGAAGAGACTGATAACGAAGGACTGCAGGAGAGCTCCAAAATAGCACTGAAGACATTGACAGCAGGCAACAACTGAGAGTCCAGGTGAACTAAATAGGAAACAGCTAACAGATAACAAGACAGCTGATCCAGCCTAGACCTGCAGACTGACACAGAGAACCACCAGAGGGAGCCCAAAGACAGCACTCACACAGTACCAGTTGTGACCACAAGAGGGAGCCCAAAAACAGAGTTCACAACAGACAGTACCCTTACAAAGGTGTTATGTAGAAATTCCATGTATCTAGCAATGCGTGGATTTTTTTTTCCAGATATCAGCTTTATCGCACACGGCAACAGCAGACTCAGGAAAATTACAGGTAAATAGTCACGTCTGCATATCTCAGCAGGCTTTGCGCCAGTCGCACAACTGCTAGATATAAATTTGCTCTTTAACCAATAGAAATTAGTATTTTTTTAGATCGCCTTTGCCGACAGCAGATTAAGGAAAATTATTGCCTCTGGTAAATTGTGAGGTTTGTGTATCTCTGCAGGGTTTGCGACAGTTGCACAGCATCTAGATAAAGATACACTATTTATTTAGCCAATAAAAAATGTGTATCTTTTTAGATCGTCTTTGTGACAGATACTGATAGCAGATTAAGGGAAATTATTGCCAATGGTAAATTGTGAAGTTTGCGTATCCCTGCAGGGTTTGCGATAGTTGCACAACTGGTAGATAAAGATACACTATTTATTTAAAAATAAATAGAAAATTTTTATTTTTTATATTGCCTTTCTGACTCATGGCAACAGCAGACTCAGGAATATTACAGGTAAATAGTCACGTTTGCTCATCTCAGCAGGTTTTTCGCCAGTCACACAACTGCTTGATAAAAATATGCTATTTCCTTCATGACCTTGGGATTTTCCATTTTTCCGTGCTCGTTTTTCGCTCCCCTCCTTCCCAGAGCCATAACTTTTTTGTTTTTCCGTCAATATGGCCATTTAAAGGCTCATTTTTTGTGGGATGAGATGTACTTTTGAACGACATCATTGGTTTTAGCATGTCATGTACTAGAAAATGGGAAAAAAATTCCAAGTGCGGTGAAATTACAAAAAAAGTGCAATCCCACACTTGTTTTTTGTTTGGCTTTTTTGCTAGGTTCACTTAATGCTAAAACTGACCTGTATTTATGATTCTCCAGGTCATTACGAGTTCATAGACACTTAACATGACTAGGTTATTTTTTATCTAAGTGGTGAAAAAAATTCCAAACTTTGCTAAAAAACAAAATTGCGCCATTTTCCGATACATATAGCGTCTCCATTTTTCGTGATCTGGGATCAGATGAGGGCTTATTTTTTGCATGCCGAGCTGGCGTTTTTAATGATACCATTTTGGTGCAGATACGTTCTTTTGATCGCCCGTTATTGCATTTTAATGCAATGTCACGGCAACCAAAAAAAGTAATTCTGGGGTTTCAAATTTTTTCCTCACTACGCTGTTTAGCAATCAGGTTAATGCTTTTTATTATTAATAGATTGGGCGATTCTGAACCCGGTGATACCAAATATGTGTAGGTTTGATTTTTTTATTGATTTATTTTGAATGGGGCAAAAGGGGGTGATTTAAACTTTCATATTTTTTTTCATTTTTCACATTTTTTTAACTTTTTTTTACTTTTGCCATGCTTCAATAGCCTCCATGGGAGGCTAGAAGCTGGCACAATGCGATCGTCTCTGCTACATAGCAGCGATCATCAGATCGCTGCTATGCAGCAGAATTGCAAGTGTGCTATGAGCGCCGACCACAGGGTGGCGCTCACAGCTAGCCGGGATCAGTAACCATAGAGGTCTCAAGGACCTCTATGGTTACTATTCTGATGCATCGCTGACCTCCGATCATGTGACGGGGGTCGGCGATGCGATCATTTCCGGCTGCCCGGCTGGAAGCGCCGGTTAAATGCCGCTGTCAGCGTTTGACAGCGACATTTAACTAGTTAATAGCGGTGGGTGAATCGCAATTTCACCCGCTGCTATTGCGGGCACATGTCAGCTGTTCAAAACAGTTGACATGTCCCAGCTTTGATGCGGGCTCACCGCCGGAGCCCACATCAAAGCGGGGGTTCTGACTTCGGATGTACTATCCCGTCCGAGGTCAGAAAGGGGTTAACCAATAGAAAATACTATTTTTGTACATCACCTTTACAACACGCCGACAGCAGATTAAGGAAATTTACTGCCACTGGTAAAATATGACGTTTGCGTATCTCTGCAGGATTTGCGACAGTCGTACAACTGCTAGATAAAGATACTCTATTTATTTAGCCAACAGAATTTTTTTTATTTTATATTGCCTTTATAAGACTTTCCAACAGCAGACTCAGGGAAATTACTGGTAAATAGTGACATATTCATAGCTCAGCAGGTTTTGCACCAGTTGCACAACTGCTGGAGAAATGTTAGCTATTTCAGCAATAGGTGAGGAATATTATTTGCTTTTAAAAAGGATGTTACTATATGCTGGCATTGACAAATATTATGATTTAGCTGTAAAAGAAAAATTATATGCTGGTGCGCAGAAATATTATGTAGCTCCCAAAAAATTAGCTTAGTATATGCTGGTGCTAAATGACATTATTTGGCTCTAAAAAGAGCTGCTTTGTATATTATAGTAGTGGATGAATCCCTGCCTATCTCTCCCTAATCCCACAGTCTGTTCCTAAGCTACACAACACAGGGCAAACTACCAGGGATATCCAGCATGTACTTGCAATAATAACACCTTGGTGCCTGCCTTTCTTTCTCCCTCATATTAAATCTCTCCTTAATCCCTACACTATCTCCACCTATCAAAGAACTAATCTTCACCCTCAGTAGCTCTTAAAAGAGACTTTTTAAATGACAAACGCTCCCTATATGCTGCATTCACTCTCCCTACACTCACACTATGCTTTCACTGCATTGTTTCCGGCTGTAATGTGTGCAAGATGGCGCCGGCAGGCATTAAATATCCCCTATGATGCTGTAAGGCCAGCCAATCACAGTAGTGCCACATTAAAGATGGTGCCGGCATTACTGTGATAGGCCAGAAAGCCTAGCATGTTCATTGGCTTCAAGTAGAGCACCAACATGTTGGGCAGGTCACTCGAATATACTGAGGTGAATAGCAAATTACTCACTGAGCAACAAATAGCCCAAATAGTGCACTATTCGTGTGAGTAATGAATAGTAGGGTTGAGCGACTTTTACTTTTTTAGGATCGAGTCGGGTTTCGCAAAACCCGACTTTGTCAAAAGTCGGGTCGAGTGAAATCGGCCGATTATCGCGAAAAGTCGGTGATCGACCAAAACACGAAACCCAATGTAAGTCAAGGGGGAATCAAAGTCGGCAGTGAGTGGAGGACAGGAAAACACCTACAGTGCCCATGTTAATGTCAAAAACATAAATTCTTGTCACTTAAGCTTGTGAATCTTAATTTACCTTATAATAATAGTTAGGCATTGAAAATTGGGGGTCATTTGGCAAAAGTTGTGGGGAGGGGGAGGGCTGGCTCAAGTTTTTTGTGGGCCCAGGAAACGCGGACTATGTCACGGCAGTGGAGCCGGGAGAGGTAAGTATTAAAACTTTGCAAGTGCTGTGATCCCGAGCAAGCAGGGGGGGCCCACTCGTTCGCATTGGCACTGGCACAGGGTCCCTCAAAGTATGGCTGTGTGTTTGACAGTGGGGGTGCCTCTCAAAGGCAGAGACACTTTGGTGTACTATGAGGGGCCCTGTGCCAGTGACGTCGCCAACAAGTATGCCCCCCACCTCATGAAGGAACCTGCACTTTCATCTGCACCTTCCTCTTTGTCCCCGTGTAACGTGGTATAGTATGCGGGAAGGGGAACCTGACTTTCAGCAGAGTCAGATTCTGGCTGTGTAGAGTGCAAGGGGAATGTAGTGGTCTGGGTCAATGCACCATCAGACTCATCTAGCACTGGCTGCGCAATGGGTAGGATGAGGAGGAAACACAGATATAGTCCCAAAGAATAAAGTAGGCTAAATGCAGTTCAAAATTGGTAACAGGAGTAAACAGGCGGCACTGCTTTGTTCAGTGGAGGAGAACACCAAGCAGCGGCAGACACCTTTAGTAGGCCCAACCATACCAGTAGGCCAAATACAGGTTTACAGGTTAATATCTGATATAGGCCTAAAGCCTGAAGATTGAAGCTCAGCTATATTCAGAGGAGGAGAACACCAAGGAGTTGCAGACACCGTTACTAGCGCCCAACCAAACTAGTAGGCCAAATGCAGTTTCATATTGTAAATATAGGCTGAAAGCCTGAAGATTGAAGCACAGGAGAAAAGTACAGGAGAACACCAAGGAGCGGCAGACACCGTTACTAGGGCCCAACCAAACTAGTAGGTCAAATGCATTTTAAAATTTCCTATAGGCTGAAAGCCTGAAGATTGAAGCTCAGCTTTGTTCAGTGGAGGAGAAAAGCAAGGAGCGGCAGACACCGTTACTAGGGCCCAACCAAACTAGTAGGCCAAATGCAGTTTAAAGTTTCCTATAGGTCGAAAGCCTGAAGATTGAAGCTCAGATTTGTTCAGTGGAGGAGAACACCACGGAGCAGCAGACACCGTTAGTAAAGCCCAACCAAACAAGTAGGCCAAATGCCATTTAATATCTGATATAGGCTGAAAGCCTGAAGATTGAAGTTCAGCTTTGTAAAGTGGAGGAGAACACCAAGCAGCGGCAGACACCGTAGTAGTAGTAGGCACAACCAAACAAGTAGGCCAAATGCAGTTTAATATCTGACATCGGATGAAAACTGAGGCTCAGCTTTGTTGAGTGGAGGACAACTGTAATGGGAGGCAGACACAGTTAGTAGGCATACATAAGAAAGTAGGCAAAATGCAGTTCAAAATGGGTTAGTGGAGTACACAGGCGGAATAGCTTTGTTCAGCGGAGGACAACTGTAATAAGTGGCTCAGACAGACAGAGTAGGCCTACAATTAAAAAAGGTGGCTAATTGAAGTTCAAAGTTTGTAATAGGAGTACACAGTCGGCATAGTGTGGTTCAGCGGAGGAGGACAGGTGTAATTAGTGGCTCTGACACACTGAGTAGGCGTAAAATAAAAAAGAAGGCTATATACAGTTCACAGTTGGTAAGAGGATTACACAGGCGGCCTTGCTGGGTTCAGCGGTGGAGGATAACTGTTGTGAGAGTCTGACACAGTTACTAGGACAAAATAAATAAGTAGGCTAAATGCTGTTCTAGATTGGTAAGAGGAGTACACAGGCGGCCTAGCTTGTTTCAGGGGGGACAGTTGTAATGTGTGGCGCCGACAGACAGAGGCCTAACCTAAAAAAAGGTGTCTAAATGCAGTTCAAAACTGCTAGCAGGACTAACCAGGCGGCCTAGCTTGTTTTGGGGGGGACAGTTGTAATGTGTGGCGCCGACAGACAGACAGACAGACAGAGGCCTAACCTAAAAAAAGGTGGCTAAATGCAGTTCAAAACTGCTAGCAGGACTAAGCAGGCGGCCTAGCTTCTTTTGGGGGGGACAGTTGTAATGTGTGGCGCAGACAAACAGACAGACAGACAGAGGCCTAACCTAAAAAAAGGTGGCTAAATGCAGTTCAAAAGTGCTAGCAGGACTAAGCAGGCGGCCTAGCTTGTTTCGGGGGGGGGGGGGACAGTTGTAATGTGTGGCGCCGACAGACAGACAGACAGAGGCCTAACCTAAAAAAAGGTGTCTTAATGCAGTTCAAAACTGCTAGCAGGGCTAACCAGGCGGCCTAGCTTGTTTGGGGGGGGACAGTTGTAATGTGTGGCGCCGACAGACAGACAGACAGAGGCCTAACCTAAAAAAAGGTGTCTAAATGCAGTTCAAAACTGCTAGCAGGACTAACCAGGCGGCCTAGCTCGTTTCAGGGGGGGGGGAAGTTGTAATGTGTGGCGCCGACAGAGACAGACAGACAGAGGCCTAACCTAAGAAAAGGTGTCTAAATGCAGTTCAAAACTGCTAGCAGGACTAACCAGGTGGCCTAGCTTGTTTCAGGGGGGGACAATTGTAATGTGTGGCGAAGACAGACAGACAGACAGACAGAGGCCTAACATAAAAAAGGTGGCTAAATGAAGTTCAATAAAGTAAAGTAAATAAGGCAGCACACTGCAGCGCTGAAACATGCAAACATGAAAACTGAACTGCATTACTGCACTAGAAATATGAAAAATTAGAGTGTTTAGCGCATAAAAATGGCCAATTTTATGTGTACCTGGTAGCCACCTTAGGGCATCTCTCATATACCAGGTCCTACGCTTTCCTTTCCTCGCTGAGAATAAACATCTCCATCTGAATGGGTACCTGTGAAACCTCTTCTTAGACTAACATTCTCTCTCTGTGGAGGGGTAATGGACCTGTTGCAATTAAAACACCTGTGGCTAGGAGGTGGAGTGCTCGGTCAGAAGGCTAAAGAATACATTTAAAAAGATTGACCGTCACATCCAAACATAGACTAAGTGTGAACAGGTGCTGAACCTAGAGTCACCAACTCATATACAGTAAGGTAAATAAGGCAGCAATGTTTTTTTTAAATAAATGCAGTTCAAAACTGCTAGCAGGAATAACCAGGCAGCCTAGCTTGTTTCAGCGTGGGAGGACAACTGTTATGAGAGGCTGACACAGTTACTAGGCACAAATAGGTAAGTAGGCTACATGCAGTTCACAATTGGTAACAGGAGTACTGAGGTGGCATAGCTTTGTTCAGCAGAGGTCAACTGTTAGAAGTGGCTGACACAGTTAGTAGGCCAAAATACTAAAGTGGGCTAAATGTCAGCCAAGGAATTGGTCATAAATAAACTGGTGGCATAGCGAGGTACAGGGGTGGGCTCCTCTGCAGAGTTGCAGACAGGAGTAGTTGGCACAAAGTATTAAGGGGTCTAAATGGAGGCCAGGGCCCCTGTATATTTTTACTATCATCTATCATTGCAACTAATTTGTTATGGCAGTGCCATTTAAGGATTTAACAGCACAGACTACACAGTGGTGGGGCAGGGAGAGGTAAGTTTTGCAAGTGGTAGAGCACAGTTCGAGCTGGGGGGGAACACTCTCTCGTGGGCTCTCGTGGGCGGCGGTACTGGCCCAGGGCCCCTCATATTACGATGGTGTGTCTGACATTGGTTGTGCACCACCACCATCAGAGACACTTCATTGTACTATGAGGGACCCCGTGCCAGTGCCGTGGCCCAAAAGTGGGCACACCCACCTGTCCAGGCAAACGGCACTCGCACGGGTGCTTGCGCCACACTGTGACCACGGCCCTGTGGGGGGAGTCAGCCCATTTAGGGAGGTAAACAAATGGCCTATGGTGGACATTCGGCACCTGCAATTGGCGGAATTGGAGCAGTCAGTAAGAGGAGGCCAAAAACAAGAAATTTTTCTGGCAAGCTATGTGTCAGCAGGGGAAGGTGGGGCAAAATAATTTGAAATCCGTGATTGGTTCATTTTAATGAAGGTTAGATCATCAACATTTCGGGGAGCCAGACGGGTCCTTTTTTCAGTCAGTATTGAACCAGCAGCACTGAAGACTCTTTCTGAGAGCACACTAGCAGCTGGGCAAGCGAGGTCCTGTAATGCATATTCTGCCAATTCAGGCCAGGTGTCTAGTTTAGGGTTGAGCGACTTTTATTTTTATAGGATCGGGTCGGGTTTCACGAAATCCGACTTTCTCAAAAGTCGGGTCGAGTGAAATCGGCCGATCCTATAAAAAAGTCGGGGTCGGCCGAAACACGAAACCCAATGCAGTGCAATGGGATACTATGGTTCCCAGGGTCTGAAGGAGAGGAAACTCTCCTTCAGGCCCTGGGATCCATATTTAAGTGTAAAATAAAGAATTAAAATAAAAAATATTGATATACTCACCTCTCCGACGCAGCCTGGACATCGCCGCTGGTAACCGGCATCTTCCGTTCCTAAGAATGGCGCTTGAAAGACCTTTCAATGACGTCACGGTTTGTGATTGGTCGCGGCCACCCACGTGACTGCTCAGCGACCAATCACAAGCCGTGACGTAATTTTCAGGTCCTAAATTCCTCATTCTAGGAATTTAGGACATGAGAATTACGTCATGGCTTGTGATTGGTCGCTGAGCGGTCACGTGGGCCGCCGCGACCAATCACAAAGCCGTGACGTCATCGAAAGGTCCTTCACGCGCTCATTCTTAAGAAGGAAGGCTGCCGGAAAGAAGCCGAGGGTGAGTATATTCCTATTAGGTATATACTCACCCTCGGACGCGCCCTGCTTCTTTCCGGCAGCCTTCCTTCTTAAGAATGAGCGCGTTCAGGGCCTTAGATGACGTCACAGCTTTGTGATTGGTCGCGGCGGCCCACGTGACCGCTCAGCGACCAATCACAAGCCGTGACGTAATTTTCATGTCCTAAATTCCTAAAATGAGGAATTTAGGACCTGAAAATTAAGTCACGGCTTGTGATTGGTCGCTGAGCAGTCACGTGGGCGGCCGCGACCAATCACAAGCCGTGACGTCATCGAAAGGTCTTTCAAGCGCCATTCTTAGGAACGGAAGATGCCGGTTACCAGCGGCGATGTCCAGGCTGCGTCGGAGAGGTGAGTATATCAATATTTTTTATTTTAATTCTTTATTTTACACTTAAATGTGGATTCCGATACCGATTTCCGATATCGCAAACATATCGGAACTCGGTATCGGAATTCCGATACCAGATTCAGAAGATCGCCGACCTCATGGCCGACCCCACACAGGGGTCGAGTCGGGTTTCATGAAACCCGACTTTGCCAAAAGTCGGCGTCTTCTGAAAATGGCCGACCCATTTCGCTCAACCCTAGTCTAGTTTAGATGCCCAGTAATCAAAGGGGAATGACCTGTGAGGGAGAACATCGATAATGGCGGAAAAATAGTTCGTAACCATACTGGACAAATGCTATCTCCTGTCACTTTGAATCGATGCAGCAGTACCTGTCGTGTCTGCGGTCATTGCAAAATCACTCCACAGCATGGTGAGAAATCCCCTCTGTCCAATGCCACTTCGGCTTTGTGCATCTCTAGCACCTCTGCCATGTTGCACCCTACAGCTCGTGTGAGAACCATCAGCGCCGCTGTGTGCTGGGAATGCCTGAACCAAACGGTCTACAAGAGTTGCTTGTTTGGTAACCAATATTTGCTCAAGGTTCTCATGTGGCATGATATTTTGTAATTTGCCTTTGTATCGTGGATCGAGGAGGCAGGCCAACCACTAATCGTCATCGGTCATCATTTTGATAATGCGGGGGTCCCTTTTTAGGATACGCAAGGCATACTCTGCCATGTGGGACAAAGTTCCATGTGTCAATTCACTGCTTGTGCTGGGTTGAGGAGTAGGGTTGAGCGAAACGGATTGGTCAATTTCATAAGTCGCCGACTTTCGGTAAAGTCGGGTTTCGTGAAACCCGATCCGATCCCAGCGTGGGATCGGCTATGCGGTCGGCGATCTTCGCGCCAAAGTCGCATTTCGTATGATGCTTTAACCGCCATTTTTTCAGCCAATGAAGGAGTGTGGGCAGCGTGATGACATAGGTCTTGTCTTGCTTTCTGCGGTGTCACAGAGGGTGGGGGTATAAACGCCATCTTACCGTTTTGGATGTAGTGATTTACACAGTCCGAGGAATGTACTGATTTACACTCTGTCCGAGGAGAGAGAGAGAGAGAAAAAAAAAATCCCCATTGACTGGCATTGGGTTTCGTGTTTCAGTCGCCCCTCGACTTTTCACAATAATCGGCCGATTTCACACTGTCCGACTTTCGAGAAAGTCGGGTTTCACGAAACCCAACTTGATCCTAAAAAAGCAAAAGTCGCTCAACAGTTTTGAGGAGCAATTTCTTGAAAATCTACCTCACTTGTGGGCCACAAATACCCTGTACCTGACCTTGCAATGCCACCAGTTTCTATTGCCCCCTGAGAAGCATCCTCCTCCCATAAATATTCCCCATCATCCTCCTCCTCTTCATCCGCCACCTCATCCCGGAGACTTCCCTGACCAGACAATGGCTGACTGTCATCAAGGCTTCCCTCCTCCTCAGCCGCAGATGCTTGCTCCTTGATGTGCATCAAACTTTGCATCAGCAGACGCATTAGTGGGATGCTCATGCTTATGATGGCATCGTCCGCACTGACCAGCCGTGTGCATTCCTCAAAACACTGAAGGACTTGACAGAGGTCTTGGAGCTTTGACCTCTGCACACCAGACAACTCCATGTCTGCCATCCAACTGCCTGCCCGTGTATGTGTATCCTCCCACAAATACATGACAGCACACCTCTGTTCGCACATCCTCTGAAGCATGTGCAGTGTAGAGTTCCACCTTGTTGCAACATCTATTATTAGGCGGTGCTGGGGAAGATTCAGTGATCGCTGATGGTTAAGCATACGGCTGGAGTGTACGGGCGACCGGCGGATGTGTGAGCAAAGTCTGCGCACCTTCAGGAGCAGGACTGGTAAATCAGGGTAATTTTTGAGGAAGCACTGCACCACAAGGTTCAAGGTGTGAGCCAGGCAAGGTATGTGTTTCATTTTGGAAAGGGCTATGGCAGCCATAAAATTCCTTCCGTTATCACTGACTACCTTGCCTGCCTCAAGATGTACACTGCCCAGCCATGACTGAGTTTTTTGCTGCAAGTACTCGGCCAGTATTTCCACGGTGTGTCTGTTGTTGCCCAAACACTTCATTTGCAGCACAGCCTGCTGTCGCTTACCACTAGCTGTTCCATAATGGGACACCACGGGTGCAACACTGGCAGCTTCGGATGGAGTGTTCATGCGACTGAGCTCTGTGGACAAGCTTTCGCTTCTGGAGGAGGAGGAGGTGCAAACGCCTACAGCCAACTGTTTCCTAGACCGTGAGCTAGGCAGAACTGTGCCACCATGGCTGTCCCCTGTGGACCCTGCATCCACCACATTAACCCAGTGTGCCATGATGGACACGTAACATCCCTGGCCATGCCTACTGATCCATGCATCAGTTGTGAGGTGCGCCTTTCTACTGACCGATTGCCTCAGTGCATGGACAATGCATTCTTTGACATGTTGGTGGAGTGCTGGGATGGCTTTTCTCACAAAGAATTGTCGACTGGGTAGGTCATAGCGTGGTACTGAGTAGGCCATCAGGACTTTGAAAGCTTCGCTTTCAACCAACCAGTAGGGCATCATCTCTAACGAGATTAGTCGAGCAATGTAGCCATTCAAACCCTGTGTACGCGGATGAGAGGAAGAGTTCATTCTTTTCATATCGAGAGTCTCTTGTAGGCTGAGCTGGACTGGAGAGCTGCATATGGTGGAAGTAGCGGGGGTGGTGGTGGACATGGCAGATTGAGAGAGGCTTGGTGATGGTATTCTTGATGTGGGCCTACCTACAGTGTTTCCAACCAAGAACCTTGTGCTTCCCTGACTGCTTTGGCCTTGCGACAATACCTCCACATTTGTTACTTGTGGTGTCATAACCGGTGGGCTTCCAGTGAGGGAAGCAATGTTGCATTGCTGACTAACTTCAATATGAGCAGGTGCATCAACAGTACGGAAAGTTTGGTAGTTAGTCCATGCTTCCAAGTGCCTGCTGGTTAGATGTCTACGCATGCACGTTGTATTTAAACTTTGTAGATTCTTCCCTCTGCTAAAGGTCTTGGAGCATTTTTTACATAAAACTTTGGACTGATCATTCGGATCTTGGTTAAAAAATTGCCACACTGCACTCGTCCTACTATGGAACACCTTTTCAGGCTTTGCAAGCCGTGCTACTGTCACCGGATTGCAACGCTGTCCTATACCTGTTGTGGCTTTTGACACACGTTTTGGGCCTGATGCGGGCCTGCCAGATGAAAGCTGTTACGATGTTGATGCCTGCTGCGGCTCATCCTCCTCCACTTCAGAGCTACTGCCAGCGGCACCCTGTTCCCCCAATGGCTGCCAATCGGGGTCAACAACTGGGTTATCTATCACCTCCTCTTCAATGTCCTGTGCACCTTCCTCTGTGTCACCGTGTAAGGTGCTATAGCGTTCGGGATGGGGCACCATAGTCTCATCAGGGTCAGATTCTGGCTCAGTACACTGCGAGGGCAATGTTGTGATCTGAGTCAATGGAACAGCATAATAATCTAGCTGTGGCTTTGCATCTGTGCACTCCATGTTCGACTCATCTTGTAATGGGTTGTGAACTATTTCCCTTTCTAACCCTGGCACGGTATGCGTAAAGAGCTCCATGGAGTAAACTGTAGTGTCGCCTGCCGCATCCTTCACTTTTGCTTTTGGTGAAGGACACAAGGAAGCGACTTGTTCCTGACCGTGAGCATCCACTGACGACTCGCAGCTTTTAAATTTGGAACTTTTGGAAGAGGAGGTGAAAGAGCTAGAGGCAGAGTCAGCAAGGAAAGCCAAAACTTTTTCCTGCTGCTCCGGCTTTAAAAGCGGTTTTCCTACTCCCAGAAAAGGGAGCTTTTGAGGCCTTGTGTAGCCAGACAATGACGCTGGCTCAACAACTCGAACCTTAGGTGCTATTTTGCTTTTCCCACTACCACCAGATACTCCACCACCACCACCACCACCATCATTACCAGTTGGCAATGACCGCCCACAGCCACGACCTCTTCCACCAGACTTCCTCATTCTTGGGAAAATGTAACCAAACTAACAACCGTTATATGATACTGTAAAACAAGGTAGAAGGTGTATGTAAACTTGTTGTGAATTTAAATCTCCCTTTCTATATGTGTGGGAGACTTTTTTTTAAACAAGAAGAAATTGGAGTGAAAAAAATCCACCAGAGAATAAAATCAGAATAATTTATTGAAATTATACATATATGGCACTGAAAAAGTACAACATAATCATATCAGGACATAAGCGCCTTTGAATTGAGGACTCAAGTGCAGCAAACCACATGCAGACAGACAGAACAGCCAGGTAAGATAAGATAAAAAAAAACTAATAAAGTGCCCGTGCTTCAAGTACAATTTATATATTCATACCCGTAGTGAGGATCACCATGAGTATACTGGTATAGTCAAAGTGACATGTAATAGTATATCATGTAAACAATATCAATCCATGGCATCCACATAAAATATTGTATGTGGTTTAGTTTTTCTTACCCATAGCTGCCAAGTCCGCTGCACGAGTACCCCTACACGCGTTTCGCGTGGGCTTCGTCAGGGGGCTGTGTGGCAGAAAGTGGCTGGCAGATATGCCACAAACAGGACTGACACAGATGCACTTAGTGGCAATATAAATCTCCCTTTTTATGTGTGGGAGACTGCAGAAAAACTCAGGCCCACTGTATTACACTACACAATGTGAGTGGCAGACAGTGGCTGGCAGATATATATAAAAAAAAGGGACTGTACTACAATAACAATCTCCCTACAATGATCTCAGGAAAAGTATGGCAGCCAGCAATAAAAAGGACTGCTGCACACAAAAGTGTGGACAAATAAACAAGATAACTGTGCAGAAAGGAAAGAGCAACAGGATTTTTGCTTTTAAAAAAACAGTTGGTTTGCACAGTGGCGTACAAACAGCAATGCAGCTATCAGGGAGCCTTATAAGCTACAGAGCTGATGCACAGAAATCTAGCCTCCACTGTCCCTGCAAAGAAAAGGTGGTGTTGGACAGTGGAAATCACTACAGCACAAGCGGTTTGGGGGTTAATATTTCCTCCCTAACAATATCCCTGCTTCTGACGAAGCTGCAGCAACCTCTCCCTATGCTACGATCGGCAGAAGTAAGATGTATGTCGGCGTGCACGCCCCTTTATAGCCCCTGTGATGCCGCAGAAAGCAAGCCAATCACTGTAATGCCTTTCTCTAAGATGGTGGGGACCGAGACCTATGTCATCACGCTGCCCACACTATGTGTGCACCTTCATTGGCTGAGAAATGGCGCTTAAAGCGTCATACGAAATGTGACTTTGGCACGAAGATCGCCGACAGCATGGCCGATCCCACGCTGGGATCGAGTCGGGTTTCATGAAACCCGACTTTGCTGAAAGTCGGCGATTTTTGAAAATGTCCGATCCGTTTTGCTCAACCCTAATGAATAGTGCTGAATGTACTGTATTTGCTCATCACTATTATTAACCTATGGAGATCAATTTTTCACCTGACATCAATAGTAGCAGAAATGTCTGTTATTGCTTCTCCCTATCTGGCTTTATCATTGTTATTCATACCTTCGCTCCCTGCTCATGTTTTATTTATGACCTCACAAAATTTTTAGCCATACAATTGGCTTTAACAAGAAACTGAAAGGGAACATTAATAACAATTTTCAAGCAAATATTGTTGACTATTTTGAAACTGCTTTTATTAAAAAAAAGGTTTTTAAATCCATGCTTTTCCCAAATTTGTTCGACAATGGAATGTTTGCCTTCAAAATGAAAAACCTGGGTAAAATTTGTTTGAGAGAGACAGACTGTAAATTATTTGTTTCCCGATTTATTTAATAGTGTATAACAGTCGTTCTCTATTATAACAATGCTGTTCTTTTTTTTTCTGTTTCTTCTGTTTTTTTTGTTAATTATTTGATAATTTTGAGCTTGCAGAGCACCAACCTCAGGAAAGAACTTTATGTGCCCATTAATAATGCTAGATCACATGTCCCTCCTGTAATGTCTACTCTTGTACACTCATGTGTCTATAATTGATTGACCTGTTTGCTATCAATTCCTTTTATAAAAACTTAACAAAAATATTGAATGAACGTAATACCTGTTATCCTGCATAAATTTGAATGAAGAAAGTAATTTGCATTTGGCTAGTTACTACTTTGACCTCTTCTATAATGTTTTATATATACCAATGATAACAACCTATGGTTTGCTCTTGCATGCCGGGCTAAAAGCTAATTAAATTGAATTTAAAAGAAAACTCTTACTATTCTTGTTTTCAACAATATCTTGGGAAACTGCATTTAGCTGTGAGACTAAAATTATAAAAAATGTTTTTAATCTCAGCATATTTGTGGTTATTAAGCAATTAAGGGACATTAATTAGTAATTTAACCAAAATATAGAATTTTTAAGCATGATTTTCTTTTCTTATGAATAATACAGGTGCATCAGAAGTGCCTACAAGAGTTTTGTGCAGGTTATCGGAAAACCCATTGTAAATCCATAGAGAAACAGCTGACTAAATTAGGAAAAGTGCATATACACAGCTGTGTCACATTTTCTTGGCACTGCCCCAAACCTAAAGCTCATGCTGTTAGCCTAAAATCAACACCTTTTCTGATGTGCCTATATTGGCAGAAAACATGCTCTACTACCAGGTGTTTCAACACATCCAAAGACTGTACAGCAGCTAGGATACTGATGCTTGGAGGGATAATTGGATTTAGAGATATTTTAAGCAATAGTGTAAGATGTGTTCTAGATCTCTTAAGGCCCCGTCTCACTAAGCGATTTACCAACGATCACGACCAGCGATACGACCTGGCCGTGATCGTTGGTAAGTCGCTGTGTGGTCGCTGGGGAGCTGTCACACAGACCGCTCTCCCCAGCGACCAACGATCAGGGGAACGACTTCGGCATCGTTGAAACTGTCTTCAACGATGCCGAAGTCCCCCTGCAGCACCCGGGTAACCAGGGTAAACATCGGGTTACTAAGCGCAGGGCCGCGCTTAGTAACCCGATGTTTACCCTGGTTACCAAAAAAAACAAACACTACATACTCGCCTTTCGGTGTCCAGGTCCCTTGCCGTCTGCTTCTTGCTCTGACTGAGCCGCCGTACAGTGAGAGCGCAGCGGTGACGTCACTGCTGTGCTCTCACTTCTCACTGTACGGCCGGGAGTCAGTGAGAGCAGGAAGCAGACGGCGAGGGACCTGACGGACATCAGAAGGCGAGTATGTACTGTTTGTTTTTTTTTACATTTACGCTGGTAACCAGGGTAAACATCGGGTTACTAAGCGCGGCCCTGCGCTTAGTAACCCGATGTTTACCCTGGTTACCAGTGAAGACATCGCTGGATCGGTGTCACACACACCGATTCAGCAATGTCAGCGGGGCCTCAACGACCAAAAAAAGGTCCAGGCCATTCTGACACGACCAGCGATCTCGCAGCAGGGGCCTGATCGCTGGTACGTGTCACACATAGCGAGATCGCTATGGAGGTCGCTGTTGCGTCACAAAACTTGTGACTCAGCAGCGATCTCGCTAGCGATCTCGCTATGTGAGACGGGGCCTTTACACATGCTAATATTATTTTCTGTGCCAAGAAGACATTGAACTGTTTAGTTATCTATCCTCTAGAGAAGTGTATGTGCTCTGACCCAACTTAATTATCCTTTAATTTATCAGTAGTTATTAGCCATTGAGGCATTTTTGGCATTATTTACTAGGAAAAATCTCCACACATCAGGTATTTGTCTGATGAATAAAAGTGAAATATCAGTATCTGAGAAGAAACAAAAATCCATGGCTATGTAAATTTAAACACTACCAAACAACTATATAATAGGGGAGATTTTTAAAAGTAAATGCTTCAGAATTCAGGTCCAATTTACACCAAAAAACTGTCTATCTTGAGCTTTATTACATTTACTAGTAGAATACCCGTGGCTTTGCGAGCAGAAAATATGTTAATTTGTTGGTTATGGTAGCTAAAGTATCATTTAGAGTGCTACAACATAGTGCAACCCTTCCCCTCTCCCTCCAGTGAAATCTATAAGTAGTTCATGGACAAAATGGTAAAATTGATTTACAGTTAAGCTGTTAGAATCTGTTTAGTTTGTTACTATCCGCAATTTTCTTGTGGAGTTCTGGCTGCTGGTCTTTTTCCTCTGGTGCTGGGTTTGTCTAGGATCAGGTGTTTGTTTCAGGGTATGTGCACACGTCCGGATTTCTTGCAGAAATTTCCTGAAGAAAACCGGAAATTTTCTGGAAGAAATCCGCATTTTTTTTTTTGCGGTTTTTTTCCCGTTTTTTTCGCGTTTTTTTTAGCATTCTGCAAGCATAATTAGCTTGCAGAATGCTAAAGTTTTCCAAGTGATCTGTAGCATCGCTTGGAAAACTGACTGACAGGTTGGTCACACTTGTCAAACATAGCGTTTGACAAGTGTGACCATCTTTTTACTATAGATGCAGCCTATGCAGCATCTATAGTAAAAGATAGAATGTTTAAAAATAATAAAAAAAATAAAAAAATGGTTATACTCACCTGCAGGCGTCCGTTCCTATAGATGCCGGTGTGGTTCAGGACCTTCCATGACGTCGCGGTCACGTGAGCGGTCACATGACCGGTCTCAACCAATCACAAGACTGTGACGTCATCGCAGGTCCTTCACCGCACACCAGCTATAGAAACCGAAGCGGCAGCATGCACCGGAGAGGCGGGAAGACATCGAAGGTGAGTATAGGACTATTTTTTATTTTAATTCTTTTTTTTGGACCAATTATATGGTGCCCAGTCCGTGGAGGAGAGTCTCCTCTCCTCCACCCTGGGTACCAACGGCACATAATCTGCTTACTTCCCGCATGGTGTGCACAGCCCCGTGCAGGAAGTAAGCAGATCAATGCACTTCCAGGTGTGCGGAATCCCCTGCAATTCCGCATTTTAATGAACATGTTGCTTTTTTTTCCGCGATGCGATTTTTTCGCGGAAAAAAAGGCTACATTTGCAAAAAAAATGCGGAATACACTGAAAATAATGGGAGGCATATGTTAGCATTTTTTTCGCGTTTTTATCACGTTTTTATAGCAAAAAAACCACGAAAAATACTGAATGTGTGCACATGGCCTCACTCTTTATTAACCAGCACCTGCCTCCCAGTCCTTGCTGGACAACAGTGTTAATCTGCTTGAGCTCTAGCTTGTTGCTTTGCTTAGTGTTCTGTGTGTGTTATTTGTACACTACTGGTACCTCTGATTCTGCTAGCCTTAATTTCTGTTATCTATTGGTTTCTGCAGCCTTCTCTGTGTTTTCTACTAGGAGGAGACCTGTTTTTGTACCCAGTCCTTAGTTCTTTTAGGGTACCCCTTCCCCTTATCTATGGGTCTTCGTTTGAGATTAACCTAGGATTGTCGGTGGGTCTATTCGTAAGGAATGGGTAGCCCCCTCCATCATAGGGTTTCAGCCTAGTCATAGTGCAGGGTCAGTTTTCCCCCTTCTACCTTAGACCTGTGTTGCAGATCCATAACAGTTTGTCCAGCCCGAAAAAAGTATATAAAAAAAAATTCAGATGCGGAGCTCAACTACGATGTTGGGAACTGAAAATTGCTGGATATTAAGCTTTCGTTTGAGCATTGGCAACATTTTTTGGAGGGCGCTAGACATGCTATACAAGTCTTTACTGATCATAAGAACCTGATCTACCTGGATGCTGCTAAACGTTTGAATGCCCATCAGGCTAGGTGGGCATTGTTTTTTGCCCAGTTCCATTTCTCTGTGACATACATCCCTGGGACAAAAAATGTTAAAGCTGATGCTTTGTCTCGAAGTTTCTCCCCAGCGGTTAATACTGAAAAGGAAGAATCTATTCTGCAGATAGTGGTGGTCGTGGCAGCATTAGGTTCTGAGTTGGAAAATAGCATTCTTAAAGCCCAGGATGCGGCACCAACGCTCCGCATGGGAAATTATTTTTGCCTAAAGCCCTGATGAGAGCTTGGTTTATAGAATGTCATGAGTCTTGTTTGGCGGGTCATCCAGGGATTGCCGAAACAAGAAAGTTGATCAGTCAGAGTTTCTGGTGGCTGGGGTGGCTAAGAGAAATTGTCAAGTGGGTGCATCAGCGTACCATGTGCGCTAGGTCTAAGGCTTCTCATGCTCCGGTGGCAGGGTTGCTTTGCCCATTAGAGGTTCCTAGTTCTCCATGGATGCATCTTTCAATGGATTTTATCACCGACCTGCTGGTCTCTGAGGGTTTTTCTGTTATCTAGGTCATTGTGGACCGGTTTAGTAAGA